>NC_081319.1:76501486-77240653 GCF_026419965.1 Kogia breviceps
CATTACCCTACTTAATTTTTCCCCAGAACACTTTTTTCCACCTGACATGTATATGTACTAGCATATTGATATATAGACTGGCTCCCTCTACTAGATTATAAACTCCATGAGGGGAAGGACTTTATTTTTCTTTACTGCTATAACCCAGCTCTTGATTTATCATATCACATCTTGTACTATGTAGCACTGAATTTGTTTTTCTGTCTTCATTGAGACTTGGGTTTGTTTCATGGTCAGGGTGCAAGATTTAGGTTGATGGTGTGTTCACTGCTTTCTCATAACTTGGAAGAAGAAAAAAAGATGAATTTTCTATGGGCCAGGTCCTTCCATTTAATCCTTACCCCAACCCTGCAAGACAGGCATTACTACTTTTTTTTTTGACAGGCGTTACTATTATTCTGGTTTCATGGATGAGGAAGGAGGAGATACAAAGGGTTAGGTGACTTCCCCAAGGTCACAGAGCTAGTGAGTGATGAAGCCAGGGCTTTGACCCAGGCTGGCCTTTGCCCTGTGCCAACCTATCGATCTAGGCAATTGTGCAAGGGTATAGCAGATTGTGGTCTCCAAAAGCCGCTGCCACAAGATCTCCCACCCCACATGCTCTTCTTATGTGACTTTGACATTCCTCCCATTGAGAGATAGGGTCTATGTTCCCTCCCCTTGCCTTTAGACAGGCTTGTAACTATGGTGGAAGTGATGCTATGTGACTTCTGAGGTTAGATCACAAAATATGATTCAGGTTTCACCTGATTCTCTTGGGACACTTGCCTTTGGAGACCTGAATTGCCATGTAATCAGTCTGATTGCCCTGAGGTCACCATGCTGTGAGGAACCCAAACTAGCCCCAGTGGAGAGGCCACATGGAGAAGACCTGAGACACATGGCGAAACAGAGAGGCCCGGAGAGCCCAGCTGCTCCAGCTCCTGCTGTTTCAGCTCCAGCCACTGACAGTTGCATGAGAGACAAAGTCAGAACTGCCCAGCTGAGCCCTTCCTGAATCACCTGCAGGAATCTGAGAGATAATACAATGATTGTTGTCTTAAGCCACTAAGTTTTGAGGTGATTTGTTATGTTCGGTGATAGATACCTGGAACAAAGGGAGTAACAAAATGTCAGAAGCATTCAGTGGACAAGTTCCCTTCTTTCTGGCCCTAAGTTTCCCTTGTAAACAGTGGGCATTAACTCAGTGGTCTCTAAGGATGGTTCCAGCCCTAATGGTTGGTGCTTATCCATAATGATGCCACATCCCTCATTGTCCATTTTTTGCTGCCTCCTTAATACCCAGTCATTATCCCACGACACCATTATTCCCAGAGAGAAAACTAATGCTCTCCAATACCAAGGAATGTCTGTGGATCTGCTGGGGAAAGGAGATGGGCGCCTCTGGCCCTACTCTGCTTGAGATGTCTTGAAGTGGAAGTGTGGTGTAGTGAAGTAAAATAAACAGGATTTGGAATCTGGCCACTGATTGGCATTGGCTGTGTGACCTCTGAGAAAGTCTCATAACCTTTTTGGGCCTCGGTTTCCTAGTTTGTAAAATGGGGAGAATAGTACCAGCCTTCCTCTCTAACGGGTTTACTGTGAGGGCAGGATGAGATACTGTGTGTACAAGCAAAGATATTTGTATAGGAGGTGGGAGAGTGGAGCATGGGATGAGTGGTTGCTGAGGCTTTGGGGAGGGGGTGGTCCCTGGTAAAGTCAGTTTCCTGCCCTGGAGTAGCAGAAGGGGGGGGTTAGTGATGAGAGCAATGATGGGAAGTTGAACTGGGCTGTTCTGGGCTGTGCTGGGGCTTGTATCTCAGTATCTGTTTCTGTTCCACTATCTTTTTAAAAAAATATATTTATTTATTTAGTTAGTTAGTTGCACTGGGTCTTAGTTGCGGCAGGCAGACTCCTTAGTTGTGGCAGGTGGGCTCCTTAGTTGTGGCTTGCTGGCTTCTTAGTTGCGGCTCAACAGCTCTTTATTTGTGACATGCATGTGGGATCTAGTTCCCTGATCAGGGATCGAACCCAGGCCCCCTGCATTGGGGGCGTGGAGTCTTAACCACGGTGCCACCATGGAAGTCCGCCGTTCCAGTATCTTTGAGAACCCACTACTAGGGGTGGAAGCACATTGACGTAAAGGACACCACTGAGTCCAAGCTTCAGTCTCTGCAAAACTTTCTAACACACACACCCCTCGCCTATTTAACAGTCACTCAGGAAAGAGGGCTTGTCTCACTGCTTGGATTTCCAAGAATCCCCTGAAACAAACCTATTTCTGGCAGAGACCTTTCTATTCTCTGGGTAACTGAGGCTTCAAACCTTAAAGCCATCCTCACCTCCTCTCTCTCCTCTATTCTCGTGTTCAGGCTGCTCACCAAACGTTGTCCAGTCCTCTTTCTCCTGGGTCCCTGGGTCCATTCGGTCTCACTGTCTCAGTCCTTGTCCACCTTCCTCACCACACCAGACTCAGGACAAGCATTTCCTACCTGGTCTCTCAGCTCCAGAACTGCTCCTTGCTCCCACGCACCTGTTCTGCAACATGCCTTGAGGTTAAACGCTCCGCATCACCATCCTTGTCACCTCCCTCCCTGGCTCAGCAGCCTGAGATTGCTCCTATTACTCTTCAGGCCATGTGATGTCAAGGCAAGAGTACCAGAAGCTGCTTCAAATCCTGGCTCCATCATCTGCAGCTGAGTGACCTTCAGGAGATAACTAACTTGTCTGAGCCTCAAGGTCCTCGCTGATAAAAGAGAGGAACACCCTATGTACCAGGCACTGTTCTAAGCACTTTACGTGCATGAACTCATCTGAGCATTACAACTCTGTGAGGTAGGTACGATGCTTAACCCCATTTTACAGATGGGGAAACTGAGGCACAGAGCACTTCAGTCATTTGCCCATGTTTTGCAGCTAGTTAACTGCAGGATAGCAACCCAGGCCGTCTGTTTCAGACACTCTGCTCTTTTTTTTGGCTGCGCCTTGTGGCATGCGGAATCTTTTTTTTTTTTTTTTTTTTCTTTTTTTTTTGCGGTACACGTGCCTCTCACTGTTGTGGCCTCTCCCGTTGCGGAGCACAGGCTCCGGACGCACAGGCTCAGCGGCCATGGCTCACAGGCCCAGCCACTCCGCGGCATGTGGGATCTTCCCGGACTGGAGCATGAACCCGTGTCCCCTGCATCGGCAGGTGGACTCTCAACCACTGCGCCCCCAGGGAAGCCCCATGCGGAATCTTAGTTCCTTGACCAGGGATCACACCCTCGCCCCCTGCAGTGGAAGCACGGAGTCCTAACCACTGGACCACCAGGGAAGTCCATCAGAGACCCTGCTCTTATCCTTGGGAAAAGTGACTGGTATGGGCTGTCTGGTGCTAATCAATTCTTGTCTTTAATTTCTGCTTCACAATACAACTTAGTGGCTACTCTTCGGAGGATTTTGGGAACAGGTTGGGCTAGAAGCCTGATGACTTTGGGATCCTCCTAAACCTACCTGAATAGTGGCCTGTTTTGGAGGGGTGCCAGTAGACATCTGAGACTCATTTCTGGCTTTGATTTCAGACCCTACCAGTAACTACTGCTCTAGAATACCCCAGATTCCCAACCCTCTGGATTTCCCACTTCCCTGAGCATTTCCTTTCTGAGTACCTGCCAATCAACCCTTCCTCCGGGGGCCCCCAGCCATGTGGATTCATCTTTCTTGGCCTCCCCACCCATCATCTTGGGGGCGGGTTCCCAGGTTCCCCTCCTCTCTCCCTAATCTCCTTTCAAACCAAAAGTTTTGTGTATTACCAACACCAAATAAGGGTGCAGAGACAAGAGAACAGGGAGCAAGAGGAGCTCCTCATTCATTTGAATATTCATTGACCCACCCACAGATATTTCTCTTTCTCCCCATTAGAGCCTAGAACATGGTCAGGAGCTAGGAAGGGACCACAGATGCTCAGTAAGCATTAGTCAAATGAGTGCAAGAATTAATACGAATGAAAACAGGTACTGGGCCTTGACCTCAAGCAGCTTACAGTCTAGTAGGGCAGGCACATCCATTCACTATCCACACACTCCAAGTAAACAGGGGACCAGATGCACCTGTGGGGCCTGGACCTCACGGAGATCCAGGGGCATGCAGGCCTGGCCCTTGTCCTCACCAGTTAAGGGACAATCATCTGCCTGCTTGTTTTGTCCTGCCACTGTGCCTCCAAGCCAGTTCTGGCCAGTCCAACAAGTAGGGGCTGCAGGTGGGCACTGAATTGGTGCAGGGAGGGAGTCAGGTGTATCCATGTCGTCCCACCCTTCGCTGGGCCTTTCTGCCAGCACAGGGCCCTGACACAAATGTCCTCCCCCTCTGGTTGTTTCCTGTCCTCTACTCCCACCTCTCCCTCATAGCAGGAGTTGGAGGCAGCTTCTCAAGGCCTGAAATCTAAACCAACTATTGTGCCCCTCCTTTTGGCTTTGTTTGACTGTGGGTGTTGCGGGGGGAGAGGGCTTATTATGTGCCTTAGGGGCTCCCTGAGGAGTGCCAAGTCTCAGGACCTGGATGCCACACTTGGGGTATCTGGAGATACCTGCTCAGTGAAAGGGAGGAAGCTGGATGAGGGTAGATGCTGACTGTGGGCCTTGGGTTAGTTGAGAAGTGGCAGAGGGGGACACTTTGCCCACTGATGTGCTAAGTGTGCAGTCACACAAGTAGTGTCCAGATGTCAAGGGAGGGGATGCATCCATTTGGAATCATGAGAGTTTGCAGATTCCCGTGCACAGGTCTGAAAGGGCAAGAGGTTCACCTATATCCAGAACTATGAGTGTAAAGCATAGCAGTACCAGTGCCCATGAGGGGGTTGGTGGAGGAGACAGCCCCAGGCAGGTCCTGCTCCAGCCTCTCCAGCAGCCGCTAAGGGAACCATCCCAGGAGGTTTACCTGAAGCTTCTGGGAGCTGGGCCTCCTCTTCTAACATTTCATGTATGAACAGTTACTTGGCCTATGGGACAGCACAAACATTCAAGGCCAAGTTTCAGGTACAGACCTGGGTTGGAGGGAAGCCCTCTTGATTCGGCAAAGAGACAGGGGATGGCAGAACGACCCAGATGCTACTGGGTCAGAGTGAAGTTGGGCCTGCCAAACCGGCCCCAGTGCCATCCAGAAGAGGGAGGTAAGCTGGTGCTTCTGTACTGTCTGAGCTTCCCCAGGACTCAAAATTGAAGTCTGAGAAGGGAGGCACCTGCCCAAAGTCTGAGTGGGGAGACAAGCCCTGCCCTCAGGGAGCCCCCCAGAAGCCAGAAGACAAGACTCAGTATCATATAAAGATATATGGGATGTATATATATATATATATATTTTTTTTTTGTGGTACGCGGGCCTCTCACTGTCGTGGCCTCTCCCGTTGCGGAGCACAGGCTCCGGACGCGCAGGCTCAGTGGCCATGGCTCACGGGCCCAGCTGCTCCGCGGCATGTGGGATCCTCCCGGACCGGGGCACGAACCCAAGTCCCCTGCATCGGCAGGCGGACTCTCAACCACTGCGCCACCAGGGAAGCCCCGGGATGTATATTTTAAAGTTGTTTTTTTTTACTGGAAATATTTTATTGTGGTAAAATATATATAATATTTTCCATTGTAGCCAACTTTAAGTGTAGAATTCAGTGGCATTAACACTGATTGCCAACATTCACATTGTTGTACAATGATCACCACTATCCAGCTCCAGAATTTTTCATCTTCCCAAACTGAAACTCGATACCCATTGAATGCTAACTCCCCATCCCCCATTTCCCAGCACCTGGCAACCACCATTCTATTTTCTGTCTCTAAGAATGTGATTACTCTAGGAACCTCATATAAGTGGAATCGTGGAGTATTTGTGACTGGCTTATTGTACATAGCATGGTGTCTTCAGAGTGCATCCATGCTGTAGCCTGTGTCAGAATTTCCGTTTTACAGCTGAAAAATATTATATTGTGTGTATATACCACATTTTGTTGGTCCATTTGTGCTTTACACTTGGATTGCTTCCACCTTTTGGCTGTTGTAATAGTGCTGCTGTGCATAGCATTATTTCATATATATCAGTGTAGAAATATTTATTTGAGTTCCTGCCTTTATTAAGTATCTTTTAAGAGTTAAGTGGGTTTAAGAATATTTAAGAATACAAGTTCCTGCAAAGATTCAAGGTCTTTATTTATTTATTTTTAAAAATATTTATTTATTTGGCTGCGTCGGGTCTTAGTTGCAGCATGCGGGCTCTTACCTGGGCCCCCTGCATTGGGAATGCAGAGTCTTAACCACTGGACCACCAGGGAAGTCCTTATTTATTTATTTATTTATTGTCTTTAAAATTACATTTCTTAGGGACTTCCCTGGTGGCCCAGTGGTTAAGAATCCGCCTGCCAATGCAGGAGACACGGGTTTGAGCCCTGGTCCAGGAAGATCCCACGTGCCGAGGAGTAACTAAGCCCATGTGCCACAACTACTGAGCCTGAGCTCTAGAGCCTGTGAGCCACAACTACTGAGCCCGCGCGCCACAACTACTGAAGCCCGTGTGCCTAGAGCCTGTGCCCGGCAACAAGAGAAGCTGCTGCAACGAGAAGCCCACGCACTGCAACGAAGAGTAGCCCCTGCTTGCCGCAGCTAGAGAAAGCCTGTGCACGCCAATGAAGACCCAACGTAGCCAAAAATATAAATAACTAAAAATAAATAAATTTTTAAAAATTACATTTCTTAGACTCCCATCAAATTCAACATCCCAAGTTAGAAAAAAGACATTTATACATAATAAAAGCTTATCCACCAGTGTGGCAGTCATGGACTTCCATTAATAGAGAGAAGAATTAGGAAATGTGTACAATTTAAATCTAGGGAAGCAGACTGAGTTTTCACCTCTTGAGGTTTTGAACACATTGTCAAAACAACCAGGTAAATAGGGTTCAGCTTGTCTAATCAGGTCATAAATGAGAAGATAGGTAGCCTTTCGGCTTCAAACTATTAGTAGATAATGTCAGTTGCAACCAAAATGGCTGAATATGGTTTAAGGCCCTTCAAGCTAACATGATGAACAGTTCAAAGGACTATGGGGCTGAACCCAGGATGGTTTCAGCTCTTTTCCCAGCAGTTTCCTCCAATACCTGCAGCTCAAATTGCTGTCCTATTCTAAGACCCACTTCTTCTTTTTTAAAATTTTTATTGAAGTAGAGTTGATTTACAATGTTGTGTTAATTTCTGCTGCACAGCACAGTGATTCAGTTATACATATATGTATGTTCTCCTTCATATTCTTTTCCATCATGGTTAATCACAGGATATTGAATATAGTTCCCTGTGCTATACAGTATGGCCTTGTTGTTTATCCATCCTATATATAATAGTTTGCATCTGCTAATCCCAAATTCCCAATCCTTCCACTCCCCTAACCCCCCTACCCCTTGGCAACCACAAGTTTGTTCTCTATGTTTGTGAGTATGTTTCTGTTTCGTAGATATGTTCCTTTGTGTCATATTTTAGATTCCATATATAAGTGATATATGGTATTTGTCTTTCTCTTTCTGACTTACTTCACTTAGTATGATAATCTCTAGGTTCATCCATGTTGCTGCAAATGGCATTATTTCATTCCTTTTTATGGCTGATTTTATATATATATATATATATATATATATATATATATATATATATATATATATATATATGCCACAGCTTCTTTATCCATTCATCTGAGGATGGACATTTAGGTTGTTTCCATGTCTTGGCTATTGTAAATAATGCTGCTAGGAACATAGGGGCGAATGTATCCCAAGACCCACTTCCATTCCGAGGCTCTCTTCTGCTAAGCATGGACACCACACAAACATTCATTCCAACGGGGAGACTGGATCTACATGAGTGAAATCAGGAGATAGAACTGTCTTGGACCTGGGTGGATTGTGACCTGGGAAATACTTGCCCATGCTTACTCAGGTGGGCCCTACAGCCCCTGTAGCCCTGTGGACACCAAGGCACAGTCATGAAAATCTACCATCAAAAGGTAGTTAGCTTGACTCTACCACAAATTACAACTACTTCTTAAAACCCTGAAAGCCTAGAAGAGATCTTTAATCTTTACCACCTTCTTCATAGTTCTTTTACAGTGAGAGCGAACAAGTTTGTAATTGTGGCCTAATGAATGTATAGGTACACACGCATGTGTGCATTTGTACATCAACAGAGAAAGGAGTGATGAGGTCAGCCAGCCTCCTCATAGTAAAAAGAACTTTATCTTACATATCCTAAAAGTTAAAAACTCTGGAGGAATGTGACTCCCTTTCTTTTCAAAGGTATATTTATGTTTACTGACACTTTCCCTGTTTACAAAATATAAACTTAAATCGTTTTTCAGATTTATATACCCTAAGTTTGTTTACCTGACAGTTCATTGGCCTCCCTCCTCCTTTGGATCCCAAAACAATTTAGGGAAAAGTAGAGAGACGATCTTTCTTTTCTCTTTCTTCTTTCAGTCAGATTCCTTTAGCAAAAAGTAAAAGTCATCTCAAAAAAATCTGAGATTGTGGTCTTATATCACAATGAATGTCACATTTTGAAAGTATTGTATAGACAATTTAAAGGGAACCATGTGGAAATGTACAATGACCGGGAACCCTTATTTGATAAAGCTCTGCAAGAACCAATATAATTGTTTCATTTAGTATAATTTTATTAAATTAATAATAATAAATAGTTGAATGGGATTGAAAAACGTGGATAGGATGAGAAGTAAAGATGACTGACCCCTCCTTCCAAGGGCCTGGGAATCTTTGCTGAGGTTTTATTTGTTGTGCTGTTAGAGGAGTGAGTGCTTGAGGCCAGCTCCACCAAGGGACAAACTGGGCTCCCAACCCTCAGCCCAGGGAAATGGGACACCTCCCCACTCTAAAATGTTGATGAGCTGTGGAGGGGAGAAGAACAGGGGAGCAGATGGAATTCCTGGACAATTGTTCCGGCTGTCACCAGAGAAGACAGGCAGGAGGGAGCACTGGATAATTTACAGAGGAACAGATGCTGAGGCTCCTCCGGAACCATCTGGCCAAAAGAGGCCTGGGCTTGGGGTGGATTTCGTCTTTAGATCTGAGTAAACTCCTCAGCCTCCTGCCCACCCCATTTCCTCTACCTGAACTGGGTCTTTCCCAGGAGAGCTCTGCTCCCTGAGGACCCTGCTCCAGAGTTCCACCTGGCCCTCATCCTACTCCCTCCCTCCCTTGCTGCGTCTGGCTTCTGTCTTCATTCCCATTCTTGATATGGCCAAGTCTGGCCTTAGGGACCTGTACCTTCCATTTATGCATTTCCCTATTTTACAGTATTTTCAATTCCTTCTCCCCATCACCACATTCCAAAATCCCTCTGTCACTTAGCTCCATGCCATTTATTCATTCAATAAACATTTATTGAGTACCTACTATACCAGGCATTACTTTAGATACAATAATGAATGAGAAAAAGTCCCAGAGCTCTGGAGTTTGCATTATAGTGGGAGATGGTCAACAAACAAAGAAAAATATAATATGTCAGATAGTGATAAGTGCTGTGAAAGAAAACATTAAAGCAGGGTAAGGGAGAGTGATTGGGGATGTTATTTTGGATAGTTTGGCCAGGGAAGGCTTCTCTGAGGTGGTAACATTTGAGCAGAGACATAATGAGAGGAGATATCTGGAGGAAGCACATCCCAGGCACAGGGAACAGCAAACCTAAAAGCCCTGAGGCAGGAGTATTCTTAGTGAGTGGCAGAATGCTTTGCTATTTATTTCTTAAGTATTTATTGTGTGCCAGGCACCTGCTAGGGAATATGAAGATGTAATCAGATGTAGTTTTTGCCCTGAAGGAGCAGCAGTTTAGTGAGAGACACAACATGTAAATAAATAATTACAGCACAGGTAGCTACAATGAAGTTACGTGCAAGTGGCTAGAGACACCCAGCAAAAGGAGCACCAAATCCAATCTAGGATATTGGGAAAGGCTTCCTGGAGGAGGTGATAATTTGAGTTGAGGGCTGAAGGAGGAGTAGGAATTCATAATGCAAGGGGAGGAGAGGGCTTGGACGTGTTCAGGCCTGATGGCCTGAAAACAGGACACGGGGGAACATGAAGTCCGCGGGAGAGGTGGAAAATGAGCCTGATGAAGGCGCAAAGAAGCTGGGTCTTAGAGCTTTCCATGTGGCAAGTTTAGAAACTGCCTTTTATCCTTTGGGTGATGGGGAACCAGTGCTGCAACTCCCTCACTATATTTTTGTGCTGTTTCCCCCCAGTCTCTTTTGGTATTGTTTTTTTTTTTTTTTTTTTTCCGGTATGCGGGCCTCACACTGTTGGTGGCCTCTCCCGTTGCGGAGCGCAGGCTCGGGAAGCACAGGCTCAGTGGCCATGGCCCACGGGCCCAGCCGCTCCGCGGCATGTGGGATCCTCCCGGACTGGGGCAACGAACCCGTGTCCCCTGCATTGGCAGGCGGATTCTCAACCACTGCGCCACCAGGGAAGCCCTGGTTTTGTTTTTTGAATACCAGAATCTTTCCCCACGCTTCTCGCTATCGCCCTAATCCTGACACCTCCTTCCTTCTTACACTGCCAGGCCACCAAAGCCTGCTCTTACGAGATCCCCGTCTTTCCACCTTGTCTGGCGCCCCCCTATTCCCCAGTTGGAAGCCACGCCCCCCATGACCACGCCCCCGGTGACGCACGGCGCCTAGTGCGTGGGGATTCCCGCGGCCGTGACCACTCCCGGCCTGCCCTGCGGCAAGATGGCGGTCTGAAGGGAGTGGGCAGCGGCAGAAAGTTTGTTGTGGGATTGGAGTAGTCGGGCCGGGAGTTTAGACTTGTAGGGGATCATGGGGACACCAACATGGAGTTGGGGCGGAGGAAGGACTAGCACCGGGGTTAAGAAGAGGAAATGGAGTGGTGGAAGGTTGGAGGCGGAGAGAAAAAAGGCGATAGGAATGGAGGGGAGGGGGCCTAGATTCCAGTGGTAGCCCTGGGGGAGGGTTTTCGAGGCGGGGGAACCAGAAGTAGGTATGCAGCCCCGGAGAAGCAGAGTCACGAACTGGAGCGGAACTTCTTAGCGGAGAGTAAAAAGCCTGGAGTGTGGGGCGGAGGCCTGACCGTAGCAGGCCGGTGGGAGAGGAAAGGGGTCTTTTCCGTGGAGGAGAGTAGGGAAGTGGGGAAGAGAGACCTGAAGGATGTTGGGTAGGTTTGGTAAAGAGGGAACTAAAGCCAATCAAATGACCCTCTTCTAGACTTAGATCAGCCTTTTCACAGTTCTTATAGCAGCATCTGCCCCAATTTCAGCGGAAGACTCAGGGGCCCCAGGGACTGGAAGAAATCACAATACTTGGAAAGAAGAAGAGGTAGCGACTTGCCCCAGCTCAACCCCAGAGCGGGTAAGGTGGCCTCCGGTGACAGGCTGGCATGGTCCCTGGGAGCGGAGCAGGATGCATGGGCTACGAGTGATGCTGGAAATTATTTAATCTGAGAAGTGCACTCTTCTATAGAGGCTGCCCTTTGCCTGTGGTCCCTAAGTTAATGTTCTGCTTAGATCTCACGCTGATTTTTGAGAGTTGGGTGTAGAATTGAGCCGTGTATGTCTTCACCTGTGCAGGCGAACGTGGGCAAGAGCGTAGAGATCAGGCTGAAAGTATTTGAACACATCCCTGTCACAAGCAGTGCATTCATGCGCACTGTATTTTCTTTGATCTCCCCATCACATCTTCAGTTTGGTATCCTGCTGGAAGTGGAGATTTGTGGGTGACAGATGGTGGGGAGTCATAAGAAAACAAATTTGTGGTGGTGTTCACTAACCATTTAGGTATCTGCTGTCACCAGTTCCTGAATTCACTGTTGCAGCATGTCTGTCTCTTTTGATCGATTCTTTTGGTAAGAAGAGCTCCTTAGTGTTCTTTGGGGGTGTGGATTTGGTGGGTAGGTGGGGTCAGAGGAGGGCGGGAGGCAGGTTGGGATTAGGGAGGAGAAACCCAGGTCAGTTTATGGTGAGAGGTCAAGCTGACTGGGGTAAAGCTCTGCGAACATTTTTCACATCATTCTGTCCCTGAGACACCTGATTTTGGAGAGCTGCTTTACAACCTGGACCAGTGTGGTGATGGAAGGAAAGGATTGTAAAACTTGCCCCTTTCTCTTCTGGTAGTTTTCTTCTCTTCCTTTATATTCTTCCCATCAAACCACATTTTAAAAAATCAGTTTCATTAGGAAAACTAAGCATGGCTTGAGAGATAGTGGACTTGGGGTTGGAGAAAAGAGAAGGGGTCTGGAGCTACAGAGTACTGTGAGTATGATCCTCACTTCCTTTGATGCCCTGTGGTTATGCCCAAGCGAGAGTTGGGAGCATGCTTCTTACTGGAGCCTGTTTCAGGGCCAGCATCTGCTCCATGATTGGACTGGCAAGTCTGGTTTGATCTAGGACTCTGCACTAACCATCTCGTGCTCCCCACACCCACCCCATCCCCGCCCGCAAAAGGCTTGCTCCAGGAAGACCAACCCGAATCACTGTCACTAGACTAGCTTCAGTGCCTTCAAGTATCTGAAGAACTGGTGTTATTTAGCTGTGACTTCATTTCTAGAAGGTTGAGAAACTTCTCTTTCTGCGAACAGTTTGTGGATATCCCTAGGAAATTGCGATCAGCAAGGACAGTGTGGTGAGCGCACATAGAGATTAAGAGCACTGACTCTGGAGCCAGATTGCCTGTTCAAATCTGCACTTTGCCATTTGTAGCTCTGTGACTTTTAGAAATTGCACAGCTCACTATGCCTCAGCTTTCTCATCAATCAAATGGGGATGGTAAGAGTACCTATCTCAGGGTTGTGTGAGGGTCAAATAAGTCAGTATATTAATGTATTTAGAACAGTGCCTGACACGCAATATGTATTTGTTGTTATTATGCTAGTCAGATCTCAGCACTAATTTCTACTTCATGATTGAACTTGGTGTCTCTCGAGGACCTGTACTGGTTTGAGCTGCTATCCTGATGTTAAGGAGAAGAGGCGCAGCTTTTGGATAGTATAGATTTTGTATGTAGTGAGAATATCCTCGTTAAGCTATTTAAAGTGATGTTTAAATGCCAGTGATTTCCGGTTTGAAGCTGTGAGGCTGCAGAATTATCTAATTTGCAGTTGAGTGATAATAATAATAATAGTGCTTATTGAGCACATTCTATGTGCTTGGCACTATTGTAAGTGCCTTACCTGTATTAAGTAATTTAATACTGTTAGCATCCCCATCTTACAGATGAGTAAATAGAGGTGCAGAGTGGTTAAGTAATTTACTCAATGTCACCTAGCTAGTAAGTGGCAGAGCTGGGATTTGAACCCAGGCAATCTGGCTTCAGCAGTTGAGCCTTTTTTTTTTTTGCATTTGGTATGAAGTTAACTTTTAAATATGCCTACTGGCAATGTGTATCTCGTTTGCTTATAATGATGGTTAGATGTATATCCATGTTGTAGTAAAATATTTTTTGTTTGTTTAAAAAATGTTTTAGGAGCTGAGCTCTTCATCTCAGCTCTCTCATTCCTCTCAGAGATAATAACTGATGCAGGGATTGGTGAGGGAGCGCCCGGTGCCATGTTAGCCAAATCTGGACTCTCTCTTTGTGATTCAACTTGGTGACTGTGCTTTGGAAAACCTTGGGCTGGGTTGGGTGAGCAGACAGAGTTACATTGGGATCCATTCTTAGCATGCATTAAAGGTGTGGATGTGGGTGTTAGTTAATGTAGATGTAAATATAAGGCTCAATCTGACTATGATTACTGACATGAGCAGTTGAAGTAGCCATAGTGTTAAACTCATAGATGGCCTGGATGCATCTTTCTTTTAAAAATAGCAAGTAGCAAACTACACAGGGGAAAAAATGTGGCATTTTAAACAGCTCCCTCCCTCTAACGTGAGAGGAAAATGGAAAATAAATGTGCTTCTGCTGAAGCTTATGTTGTTGAGGAAGGCCCTGTTGCCGAGCCCAGGTTTCTTTCCTTTTACCAGGCAGGAGACCCGTGTGCAGCCTTGGGGCAGAGGTGTGCCCAAGGATTGATTGACTGGCTTTCCTTTGCCCTGTATTTAAGACTTACTCTTTCCCTCCTTCTGAGTCATGTCCTGTCTATTTAACACACCCTCGGGGTCCATCGTTTTCTTCAGTAAATGACTCAACATTCTGCCATCAGGGTAGGCACGCGCCTGGTGTCGGGGGCTCAGGACGTAGGGTTTGCCCTGGGAATTCTGACGCAGCCGTGTGATGAACTTTTCTGTCTGTTGTGGCATGTGTGATTTTGAGAGTTAGACAGCATCTGTGAGTCTCTGCTCTCCTCCTCCATCAATAGAGGAGCCACGTATCTCAGGATAATGTGCTTTATCTTGACTCCCGCTTCAGTCAGCATGCTGAAACATGTTATCTCTGTAGAGTACACGTTTGTGTTTTGGTAGAAGTCCTCAGACTTTCTAGATTCAGGTCACATTTTAGCAAATGATTGAACTTCAGGGTGAAGGCTGATAGATTTTGAGCTGATTCTCCCCCTTTAGCATTTTCTTTTTGTTGTTGTCTAAATCAGTTTCTTCTCATAACACCCCATATTCATGTATTATCTTTGAATCGAATCCCTTCACCTCCTTCTCACCACCATATATATATATATTTTTTTACCATATTTTGAGTGCCAAGGACCTGTGGGTAAACTGGGCCTTCATTTCTTCACCTGGATTCAGCCTCTTACCAGCTCTTTAAATTTATCTCATTCTCTGTAGCTTCTGGGCCTTTGCACAAGCTGGTCGTGCTGTCTGGAATGCAGACATTCCAGACTCCCTTTACCTTTCTTATTGCTCTTGTGGTCTCAGTTTAAATGCCCCTTCCTTTGGGATCCCACCGCCCTTTACTGTCCTTCTGTGCTTACTTCTATTTTAGCACTTAGGCTGCATTGTAATTTCCTCTTTACTTGTCTGACTTTCACAAGACTCTAAGTGCCTTGAGAACAGATACTGTCTTACTCACTATTGTATTCTAGCATTTAGGATAGTGCAGGGCACATAAGAGGTGCTTTATAATGCTGTGGTGCATATGGATGAATGAAATGTGGGCAGTCTCTCCCTACTCTACCCTGCTGCTCTAAAAATTATTTTCCTGTTAAAAAAAACCCAATGTCTCTTCCCTTAGAAAGGCCATGGTTTCTCCCTTGTTTGGGATAAAGTCCACATTCTTTAACCTGGTATGCAAAAAGCACTCTGGCCCAAACTCAACCCTCTGGCCTGAGTTGCTGCCACTCTGCTTCATTTGTCCTGTATTTCCTTGCTCCTGAGTTTCCTACTGTTCCTGAACCTTTTCTAGACATCTGCTTACTTTTTTCTTCTTGCTTGTGCACTTCACTCTCTCCATAATGCTCACCTCTGTCTCTGAAGCTCTGCTCATCCCCTGAGACCCAGCTTCTCTGTCTCCTCCGATGAGAAGACTTCCCTGCTTTCCTTTCTTCCTCTTGGTCCCCACAACACTTTGAACCTGTCCTGGCACTTACCATGTTGTGTGGTGAGTCCTCTGTTTACCTGTCTGTCTCTTTCACTGAGCTGACCCCCTGTAGAGGAGGGACTCTTCCTGATCATGGGGGGGTGGGGAGATAGGGGAGACTGGGAGGGTGTGGGTGAGGGGAGTTGGAAGTGGGGTGAGCAATGTGGTAGATAGAGTCTGATTTTGGAGCTGGGTTTTAATCCCGACTCTGCCCCTTACCAGCTGTGCGACTTTGGGCCGTTGCTTAACCAGTAGGATCACTGGTCTTGTCCCCTATAAAGTGAAGGTGACATTACCTTTTTTGCAAGAGTACTGAGCATTAGAGATAATGAGTACACAGCCTGTAGCAAGATGCCTGGCATATGAAGGATACTCAGTAAATATTTGTTAAATGAATGAATCCCACTTTGGAAAACTCATGGATAAGAAAAGGCTTTGTTTTTATTCAAGGTAGACTAAGCCTTTTGATTTTTGCCAGGTAGCCAGGAACATTTTTGAGATGGGAGTAAAATTGAGAGAATCTCCTTTTTTTGTGATGAAGCAACAAAAATGGTGAGATTGGGTACAGCATCAGTGTGCAAAATAAGATTGTTGATCCTTCTCCCCATCTGTTATGTTGAAACAACTCGTTTGATGGACTGTGACATGCATGTGAGATTGGTGATGACCTTGGTGGGTACAGGTGGGGGTGGGTAGGTGGTGGATTGGTAAGATGGTACAGAAAAACCGGAACGAAATTTTTGGTCAATCCAGTAGTTAAGGCTGGGGATGACTGGATGGCGTGTTTGATGATCCATGTTCCCCGGCGTTTTATAGACTGAAAAATGTTGGGTGAAGCTGATGGAACACATCTAGGCATTGAGGAAGCCAGACTTCTTGTCCCAGTTTCTTACGGCTTCGATGATCTTCTTGTGTCACAGAACAGGCTTAACTCAGGTGCTCCCCAGAAATGGGGTTGGAAGCTGAGGGTCACTGTCCATTCTTTGCCTTTTTGTTTTTGGTGTCGTTGATGGGAGTAGTTCTTTGGGCACCAGTTCTGAACGAACACCAAAGGAATTTGTTTCCAGAAGTCTAGACCTCTTAATTGTATAATGCCGGGTGGTGCTCCAGTGTGAGTTTACAATCAGAGGAAGATTTGTCTGGGTTCTCGGGAGGCCAACCTTTTTGTCTGGTCCTTAAACCCCTGCCCCAGCCAGGTGCCTCTCCTCTTTGCTCTCAGAGCACTCATCACACTATGATGCAGGGGGGCAGTTAACCTGTCTCTCCCCATCTAGGGGCAAGATCTTCTTTCTTTGAAGCTTCTTAGGGGCAAGGTCATTTATTGAAGGCTGAGCGTTTAGACTGTACATAGTAGGTGCTGAGCAATTCTGGTTCCTGTGTGACCCAACCCAGTCCTTCCTTAGACTAAAGCAGATAAGATCTATCTGGCAAAGCTTTTTGAACCCTCAGGAAGGAAGGTCCTGCATAAACAAATGGTGATAATATTAACAATCGCATTACTAATTATTTTCCAGGGTTGAGTTAATGTGGTTAAATGATCTTCCAGGTGCTTGGCTTCAGCTGTCTCCCTTTTTAGCCTTATGTTCTAATCACACATCCCTAAGCCAGTAGGAAGGAGTTAAAAGAGGAATCGAAGTACACACAGGTGTATTTTTCTTGCTTAATTAGCATCTTCTAAAAGGTTTTTGGCTGCTGGCATCCTCTTTGTTATTCATTTAGTGCCCACTGTAACCTGCTTGCTTTTCTTTTGTATCACTGGTCCTCTCTTGGTGGGCTTCATGCTCACAGCCAGGACTTACTACAGCCTTGTTAGTGCCTAGATGAACTAAAAGGATGAAACCAGCAGGCAGAAGTGGATTGAAGGAGTTTTCTCTGGGCTCTACCCCTCATCCCTCAGTGTGGGGTGCACACTGCAATGTGGCACGTCTTCCTGATGGCATCTTGGCAGGAGTAATAAGCTACATTGTATGTTAAGCAGATTTGAGAGGAGATTGGGTGAACCAGCTGGACTAGATTGTGTTGTGTGCTTTTAGGCTTCAGAGGGACTGAGTCCATGAGTGAGAACTTTGTTTGGTCTATCTTATAAGTGCCAGCTGTCTACTAGGTGACATTTGGAATCTATAAAGGACATGATCCCTTATTTGTGAAGAGTTTCTGTGCTCTCACAGTAAACTGTGGCAGGGATCTCCCTGAGGGTAGGGACTGCTTTTGGGGAAGTCAGCCTAGACCCGAGAGCCCTGTGCTTCCACTCAGCCAGCCAGAGGGATAGAACTCTGTGCTTATCACCTTGGGTACTGAGCAGTGGCCTCTTTGCACCTTCCCAGGTAAGCCAAGTGGGGAATTCGATCTCAGAAGTCTTTGAGGGTCTTTACATCGGGGCAGAATTGTCGCTTTCCTGTGGCTCTCTGGAGAAGACAACTTTCCAGGCTTTGCACTGGAATTGGATATGGAGGGTTCTATCCCAGTGTGTCCGTGGCCTTGGGCAAGTCACTTGTCCTCTCTTTCGCTTCAAAATGGGAGAACTCCACTTGTTCTGTGGGCCTCACTAGGCTATAAGGATCAAAGGAAATATAATGGAAGGGAAAGCACTTCCAGAATGGTAAAGCACAGTACAGATGGAGGGATTTTGTCCGTTTGATGAGGAACTGTATGCTTTCATCATAAACATAATGTATGTCCTCGTTTAAAATACCAACCATATGGAAAAATATACAAAATTAAAAGTAAAGTAAAAAGACTTTTCCTTTCTTCCCCCACTGCTCCTGTCTAAGCCCTTTCCCAAAGATAGGGAACTACTGTTAACCGTTTATCATGTTTCCTTCTAATCATTTTTGTGTCCTTCCAGACATTCCCCATCGTGTATCGCCTGTAAAATAAACAAAACTCGATAGTAATACATAATGTTCTTCAGCTTGCTCTACCCTCCTAACAGTTAACCCCCGGGGGGTGGGGATGTGAGTGAGTCCCTCCCTGTTGGAGGAGCCTTTGAGGAGCCTGGTTGCAGCCTCCTGCCCAGCCTGGTGCGTTCCTGGGGGCTGGCTCCTTGGGAGGATGGAACAGCTTTCCTAGAGGCTCTTGCCACAGCAGGCACCCTGCTTATCTCTGAGGGATTGTCTTTTATTCTGGGATGAAATTTTCTGGCAGGAGTGCCCTTGAGTGGGAACCAGGATGGGTGCAAGTGTGATGCAGGCATTAACACTCTCCCCTCGCGTGTTTCTCTCCTTCACTCCTCTTTCATCTTTGGCTGGGAAGGGAGTAGACTTACCTGATTTCTCAATCCCTGTTTTAGTGCAGAGATAGTCTCCTCTAGTTCCTGAAACCTTGGATTAGCCAGGTCACTTGCTGCTCTACCTTTCAAAAGCAAACCAGACCCAGCTGGTGTGTGTTTATTTATTTGTGTGTGTGTGTGGTGAGGATTCGGAAGGTAGCCTGCCCGTGGCCATGCTTCCTTGCCAGTCCAGCGAAGAGGTCAGAGCCCACAGGAGGAGTTGTCATCTTCTCTGCTAGATGGTTATCTCACCCTTCATGGCCTTTTGACCTCTGGGGCTGTCAGAGCAATGCGGGGAGCCCAGTGAGGAGGCAGTTGGGAAGCCTGTTGGAGGCTTCTCCTGCCTGCGGTTATTGTTGGCCTGGGCTTGGGAGAAGGCCAGGCCCATATGTGGGGCCAGGGTCGTCTCTGTTCTCCCCTTCCTTCCCCGAGTCATCTCATCATCTGCAGGCCTTTCAGACAGAAGGGCTTTCCTGTCCTGCTGACCCAGGGGTCACATCTTGGGTGGGGGTCTCTGGGACTCCACTGCTGTGGCACATTTGCCTTGACATCGCTAAGCCGGGGTGTGTCACTTCCCCTAGGTGGTTCTGGAGGCTTCAGGAAAGAGTGTTCCTTGGGCTAGCTGTGTGGGAACGCTAGCCTTTCTGGGCATTGCTCATTCTGAGGGGCTGAGGTAGTCCCTCTCAGGGTCTGGGGAGCCTGGCTGTAGCATAGCCCTTATCCTTGCTCTGTGGGTTCCTCTGGGGCCAGCTCACTGGGAAGCATCATTCCCTGGCCCTTTCAGAAACTGAAAGGTGGCAG
This sequence comes from Kogia breviceps, assembly GCF_026419965.1. NCBI lineage: Eukaryota > Metazoa > Chordata > Mammalia > Artiodactyla > Physeteridae > Kogia > Kogia breviceps. The sequence goes on from NC_081319.1 coordinate 76,521,030, forward strand.
TGTGTCACCCGTTCCTTTGACTAGCCCAGCTGGCTGGGGTGCACACTGCCCCATTGTACTGGGCTTTCCATGCAGCTCTTGTTGCAGCCTCCGGTCCCTGGGCCAGTTCTCTCCCAGCCCCTTTCCTCGGAGCCCGTGGGAGGTGGTGGGGTGAACTCTGCTGGCACAGGCCTGGGCTAGGTGGCAGCTGCAGCTGTGGGTGGCTTTGTTTTCACAAGCAGCTTTCAGGGCTCTGGTGCAGCCTGGCAGCAATGTTCCGGGAATAGGTGAGACAGGGGAGCTTCCCCCTGGTAGCAGTGCCCCGTTCCACAACGGCAAGCCTCTCTTTCTGTTGACCATCCCTGGGGTCATGAGCTGGGCTCACCGCTTGGCAGGGGGAGTGCTATACTTTCACAAGGCATGCTTTCCAGAGTGGAGAAAGCCCCGGAGGGTCTGGTGGTAAGTCTGGGGGAGTGCCCCTGTCAGGAGAGTGCAGCGTGTACCCTCAGGCATCCTGCAGCTTGGCAATCCTTCTGCTCTCTCTTTGCAGCTCCGGAGTTGGGCTGCTCACAAACCAAGCTGTCTGTTTGTATGGAGTGCCTGGAGGGCGTCTGCCATGAGTCTGTCGCTAACCGTGCTAACCAGGAGAGCTGGCTGGTTGGGGAGAAGACACTAACCCTGTGAGTCTGACCTGGGCCAGCTAACCTGCCCTGAGGGTGCCGCCAGCCATGCCTCTCTTCTGCCTTCCTTCCCCTGGCCTGTGCCTTCTCCCCTTTGCTTACATCATGCCATCTCCTCTGTTTGCTTGTCCTTAGTACTGGGTTCCCTCCATTTTCCCAGTCTCTTTGCTGTGGGTGGGGCTGTGCATGGGCACCTGCCCATCTGCCAGCCTGCTGCTGGACTCTGCCCCTCCTTCTCCCTTCAGTTAGTACCATGCCTATCAGTTCTCCCTTAAAACAGAATGGTTAGCATTTCTGTTTAATCTGCTTTTAGCACCATGGAGTTTGAGAACATCCCTCAGTTACCATACTGTTGGTTTCACGCCTCAGAGACAGATGGAACGAGAGTAGGAAGGGAATTTTCTGCTAGACCGGATAGTTTCCTCCCTTTATCAATAGTGGGGATTCCCTGGTGGTCCAGTGGTTAGGACCCGGCGCTTTCACTGCCGTGGCCTGGGTTTAGTCCCTGGTCCGGGGACTAAGATCCTACAAGGCCTGCGGCGGGGCCAAAAAAAAAAAAGAGGGGAAGATGCTGTCGCCATTATTCTCATCCCAGGGTACGAATTGAATTTAGAATCAATTGCAGGTTCTTCTTGGGGGTGGGGAGGTTGAGGAAAAACCTTGGCCTGGCTGTGGGAAATTGCCTGGGCAGAAGAGTGAAAACTACTTAAACTGAAAGCTGGAGCCCAGAACCAGGTACCCATCTGAGATGTAGCTCCCATTGGCGACCTTGGCTCTGGGAAGTGGGGTGGGTGGAGTTAGTCCCCCCACCGCCTTCCACGTCTGGAGCTTCAGGTGGACTTTAACCAGAGAGAGCTGGGAAGGGCGGCTCAGCCAGAGGGGGAAGGACCTGGCTTTGGACTCCACAGTGGACCTAGGCGAGGCCTTGGCCTCAGCCTGCCATGAAGAAGCCCCCGACAAGCTCCCACCTCCCTCCAGGCTTGGAAAGGAGAAGGGGGGTCCAGAGGTAGCAGGAAGGCCAATTAATCGGGGCTCCCTGGTGTTCTGCATGGGAAACTCTGTAGATAGACACTGTCTCCAGCCTCTGGAGGCAGTGCAGGGTGGGGTGGGCTGGATGGGGAAACTTGAGACCTGGAGGTCCTCTAAGTGGATTCTATTTCCCTTGAGCCAGGAGGGAGATGACAGGGAGCTGCCTGCGACCATGAGGTGTAAGTGTGTAAATGAGAGAGGGGGTAGGTGCTGCGCGGATGTGTAGGGACCCTGAGTAGGGAGGTAGAAAACCGGAGGGGTTTGTGGCTTGGCTGTGACCAGGAGAGCAGAAGGGGTGTGGAGTGGAGGGCTGATTCAGGGTCACCCTCACTTTGCCCTTCCTTAGGAGAGGGCATGGGGACTAAGGTCAAGTGCTGGTTATGATCCCGGGGATTCTTTGGCCCTCCCTTTGGGTGGGGGTTGGTTTGCTTGGATCATCATCATCAGTAGTCTTCAGCCCCTTTGTTCCTGTCAAGTGTTTGCTTGAATGAGAGGCCAGGTGGATAGACTTGAGGTATTTGCTCAGGTGGGGATCCAGGTGAGCTCTCACAGGTCACCAGCACTAGTTCTGAGGCCTCATGATGACTTTGGGGCACAATAATTCCCAGCCATTCTGGCTTTTAAAAACCTGTCAGTCTGTTCTGCTTAGAGTGGGCAGGGGGCCAGGTCAGGGCCGCAGGCAGCATGCCCCAAGAGGGTGAGTTTGAACTTGCCCCGAGGGATGACAGGCCTGCCTGGGGGAGGGGCAGCAGGGCTGGTCTGGGCACAGACTGGCATCTTCCAGCCTTGTCATCAGCCCAGAGCAGAGCCTGCCTGGGCCCCACCTGTGCTCTGCTGGCTGCTTGCCTGCCACGCGCCCAGCATCGCTGAGGGCTTTGCTCAGGTATCTCAGGAACAGCTGTGCCGGAAACTGGGGGCCCAGTGTGGGAAAGGCTGAACCCAGCCTGCTTTGGTAGGATCGGCTCACTGTGCGGCTGTTCACTGACAGTCGAGGTGGAGAGGAGCCATACTGACTGGGGTGCGGGGGGTGGTCCTTGTGGGCAATCTCAGGGGCCCCTGCTGGTTATAGGGCTGGCCCTTGTAGGGTGGTAGTTTGTGTTTCTTGGGCCTCAGCTGGAGGCCGAGCCTGAATTTCAGAGGCTTGAGAAGCAGCTAGATATGTATGGCAGGAGTATGTCCTGCCCTGAGAGGTGCAGCTTCCTCCAGGCCTGTAGTGTTCAGAGACTACATCAGGGCTCACAGCTGAGGACAATTTCCGCAGGGGCGGCGCTAGTCCCTGTGATTAGATGTTCCTGTTTAGCGGTTGATTAGGGGCTTCAGGAAGGGCCCATATTTGTTTTTATTATTTATTTATATCCTGCTGGGTTAAGGCACCATACAGCACAGCTGGAGTATTCAGAAAAGGGGCCGTTTTCCTTTCATTTTAAAAGCAGCAGTGATTGCTAATGTCCATGTGACTTTCTTTGGGTGAATTACGAAAGAAGAGCTTTAATGGTTTTTGTGAGGTGTGTGCCTTCCCTGATTCAGAAGGTTGGGTTCATTGGCCCCTTGAGGTCCTTCACTTGCTTGATTCAGTGATGGCTGGGAGCAGAGAGACATTAGTAAGTTCAGAAATGGTCTGAGCCCAGAGGAACTGTTGGGGCCCTAATTTCTTGAAGAGAGTGTGGGTGATGTGGGGAGCTGGGGAAGCAGGCAGTGTCTCTGGGCAGGCAGCTGAACTGGGCTGGTGGATGGGGTAGTGCAGAACTTGGGAGCTAGAGGAGACCTCTAGTGGGAGAGGGCAGAGTTTGAAGAGCCAAAGAGCCACACCTATTTTGGATTCAATCCTGTCTCCCTCTGTTGGGCCAGTGTTGAGGGGGTAGCCTCTGAGCCCTGAGCAGAGAGAAAGCTGGATGCTGGGACCTCCCTTCCTCTCCTGCACCAGTGACTTTGCCCTTGGGCAGACCTACAGAAAGGATGGCAGAGGGAAGTAACAGGGCATCCTTGACTCTTGGAATTGAACCCTTTGCTATTGCCTCTGTGGATGTTTGCAGGGAGTGGGAGAGAGGATAGTGGTTTGGAGATAATCTGAATTCTGAAGAGGTTTCTCCTTATCCTACTTCGCCTCCAGCAGCGTCATCCCTGACCTCGATGGAGGCCCCAGGTCACATACCCACACTCTCCGTATCCACAAAGGGGAGTGAGTAGGAGTCCCATCTCCTGGTTCGAGAGAGATGCTTGGCAGATGTTTTGTCCTTTGATTAAAGGACACTGCTCAGCCAGCTCCTGGCGCACATTGCTCCTTGTATGTGTCTCTGATACACGCTCTGCTTAGCTGTTCAGTGGGTTCACAGTGCAGGTTCGTTGTGGGTGCTGAGTCCCATTTCTAATGAAAGTAGACTTTGTTCTCTGGAGGCAGCTAATCGTGCCCCGTGGGCTGTAATCAGGGAGAAGGTATTTCACGCAGGGCAGGCGGTAACAGGCGGCCTGAGCCGACTGGCAGATTGCAACATGGCAATTACGAAGCTATCACCCCCCACACCCCACCTCTGCCCCAGCAGATAGGGGGTTGAGTCTGTCCTCTGAACTGATTCTGAGTAACTGAAGAATGAATACTATGCAGGAGAGGAAGGAGGAGGAGGAGTTAGGTGGGGTGGGGGCAGTGAGGAGAGCTGCTTTCCTTTCTCACCTCACCTCCATGAGATGGGGAGGGTTTACTGCTGCTCTGGGTGTCTTCCTCAGCAGTGCCTGCAGTTCCAGCCCGAGGAGCTGCAGACCAGACTGGGTCAGCCAGGGGTTTTAACTTAGGCTTCAGCCTTTCTCCCAGAGCACAGCTGTTCTTGTAGTACAAACCCAGCATGTGATCTGGTGCCCCACATCCTGAGTCATCTGCCTCCAATTCCTTGAAGCTCAGGTAGTTTGTGGTGAGGGATGGGAGTGGGATTCTTCCCTGTCAATTTCTAGAACTTCTAGAAGACTCTTTTCTCAGAGGTGCCCTGGAGCCAGCTCAGCATCCAGAGGCCAAGAGGACCCAAAAGGCCTTGTTTGCTACTTGTGGCCCGTGGCACATTCTGAGTTGTCCAGCTTTCCCTGGGGGCCTCTTCTTCTTGACATGGGATTGGGAGTCCTCCTTGGGCTGCAACACTCCAAAGCAACCTGGGAATCTTGAGGTGAAGGAGATCTGGCCAGTGGAGGCTGCATCTAGTAGCTGGGTCTTCCTGGAGGGACCACTCTGCTGCCTTCCAGCTCATCTTCCCTCTTCTCCCAGCTTGTGGACCTGCTGTCCAGCTGCTTCTCACTTTGTTCTGTGGTGCACCTGGCATTGCTCTCACTCCTGGGTCTGACCTTCCCTGTAGTGCTTCCATTCAGGGACAGCAGCCTGCCAGGTGCATCGAGTCCCTGTTCAGTGCTGGAATTGTGGTCCTCTATGGGCTGGATCTGGGGCGCTTATCAGATCTCAGGAGTTGGAGCCAGGGCATCAACAAGCACTGGAATTTATGGACATGGGGCAGGGGCGGCACAGACTTTTCCTTGTGGACTTGTGTTGGGGTCACTACAGGCTCCCTGGTGGACTATCTCGCTAGTGGGCATTGTCTTCTGCTTCCCCAGTTGGGAGTCATTTCCCTCCCTGTGACTCTGACACGTATGAAAAGAGTTTTCTCTGGCTGGGAGAGAGAACCTCCCATCACCACTACCGGTCATCCCATAGTCCGAGCCTGCATTTACAATCCGTCTCACTGCCAGCCACATCCACACTGTCTGTCTCCTCAGCAGGCCAGATTATCTTGCCATGAAAGCCCTGGGAATATGTGCTGTGGGGCTGTGAGGTCAAGATGAGGCAGGATGAGCTTGTAGGACATGTGATGGCTAGAGCTGGGCCAGCAGGGTATGGAGTGAGACTGCTCTCTCTCCTAACAGGTAGAATGACCAGTTACCTGGGCCTGTCAGTGTCCTCCCTGCCCACCCACCGCCCACACAGGTGTCCCAGTACCTAGAGGACAGTGTGGGCATTGGCAGGAATAGGGAAGACAAGAGGCTGAGAATAGAGGGGGTATATAAAGGGGCCTGGAAGGAGAAAGGGCTACTCAGCTGAGTGGGTAGCAGATGGGGAAGGGAGGAGGGACCTGGCTTCTCCGCAGAGAAGGGGAGAAGGCAGAGGCCAGCTTTGGATTTCCCGGGAGCTCTTGGCTACCTGTATCTCTTACTCCTGCGGCTCTGGCTCTTTCCCCTTTTGTAACTCATATACACCCCCACGCTGAGATCCCCTGACGATCAGAACCCAGGTGCCCAGGCTGGCTTGGGACTTTCTGGGCCTTTCTCCCGGGCCAGAGGAGCTCCCACCCAGGGTCCCACCGGAAGGGTAGCCCTGGGGAACCTGTAGGGGTGACTACACCTCAGGAATGTGCTGTCCCTTCAGGCCTGCCCGGATTCCTGCGCGTGGAGTCAGCCCAACATGGCCTGCTGCAAGTGCCCTGTGGGGACCCGCTCTGCCTCACTATCAAAGGGCTGGGGTGGCGGCTCGTGCCTGCTGCCAAGCCCCAGAACCGCACACCAGAGGCCAGGCTGCCCAGACAGAGGAGGGAGGCCACTCCTGCTTCCCGCTCTACCCGCCCCCTCACCGTGCTTCCTGCCTCAGGCCCTGTTGGAATGTGACAGGAGTCGTGGCCAGGGCATGTCCCAGCAGCAGGAACACACGCTTTAGCCCGCAAGGCTTCCCTCAGCCCCAGCTCTGGTGAGGTGGATGGCGGCCGCAAGATTGTTTATGCCCAGAAGGCCACCTGAGGTTACTGCCTCCATTGGTCCCTGTGGTGGCTGCTGCCCCCATGCTGCAGCCCAGCTCATTACAGGTGGGGGAGAGGTCAGAACCCCAAGAACCTGGAGGGGACCTCAGAGTTCACTCAGTCCAGCCACCTCTGTGCAGATGACAGATTTATCCAGTGAGGAAGGGACTTACCCAGGGCCATACTGTGTGTCAGATGCAGCGATGAGCCCAGAAGCCAGGCGTCTCAGCTCCCCAGACTGGGGCTTTCTACACAGGGTTTGGCAGCCTAGGCACTATCCACATTTTGTGCTGATAATTCTTTGTCGTGGGAGGCTGTATTGTGCCTTATAGGATGTTTAGCAGCACCCCTGGCCTCTACCCACTAGATTCCAGTACCACCCACCCCTGGTGTGACAACCAAAAATGTCTTCAGACGTTTGCCAGATATCAGGGGTTGGGGGAGGACGGGTCGGGGGAGACCAAAATTACCCTGTTTGAGAACCATCATTGCTCTAAAATGCTCCTTTTTCTGATTTTCTCCTGGACCTACCCTTCCTCATTACACAGTCTGTTCACCACCATTGTTCACAGAACTAGGTGTTTGGGCTCCTTCTGGAAACATTGCTAGGAGCTTTTTTTCCCAGCGTCTTCTTGGGCCTCTATTAGGCTTTTTCCTGTTGTTCTCTTCTGCCACCCATGTTCCCCAAATCTCTTAGTTGTTTCTAGACTCTGAGAGGCCCGGGAGATGAACAGGACAGATGTGAGGTAGGATAGGGACAAGACAGGACCAGACCTATCCCGGAATCAGGCATGTGACCATGAACACACACAACCGAGACCATGAACACACACACACAGACACACATGTGTCTCCTCTGGGCCTGGACAGAGCTTTCATGGGGAGCCCAGTGCTTCCACTCTTGTCCAGCTCTCCCTGGCGTGTACTGACAGACAGGCGGCTGACACCTGGTTTCCACTTTCTTCCCTTCTCTGGTTTCAGGAGCTATTGGCTAGAGGAAGTGGCGGGGCTGTGGGATGCGGAGAGCCAAGGGCTGACTCCCGGACAGCAGAACAGAGAGAGCTGCCGACAGACGGATGGTATGTTCCTGGTGAGGCCTGCGCCCCCCACTGGGTTCCCTCCTGGGGAGGCTGGCAGGTGAGGTGGCAGCAGGCAGCCCCTCTTGGTGGGGGCTGGTGAAAAGAGTGGTGGAGGCCAGAGAGGCTTGACCTTCAGGGCCCTTAAGCTTGGTGACCCCCTGGAGGAGCTCAGGTTGGGAACACATCTCAAACCCTTACTTTCTGGTTACGATTTTTTTTAAAGCTAACATTTATCGAACATTTCTTGAGTGCCAGCTACTGTTGTTAGTGCTTTACATAATCGTTAAAACAACCCTATGAAATTGGTGCCATTCTTAACCCAGTTTAGAGTTGAGGAAACTGGTGCTTGGAGAGCAGCTTTTTCTCTGAGGCTGCTTTCCAAGCCCACAGGGGCAAGGGGTGGGCCGCTTCTCGGGCCCAATCCATACTCCCTGCACCCAGCCCCTGGACCCTGGCTTCCTCTCATCTGTTCCCCCAGGACCCGGGCCGCCATCCAGCATGCCCCTGACCCATGGGCACTGACACACTAGAGTCCAGCCCTTCAAATGACCCCAGCAGCAGCCCAGGCCTGCCTGCCTGCCTGGTGGCTCCTACATGTCCTCTTTTTTTCTCAGTTCAGAGGCCTCTTGCCACATCTCTGAGCCTCCTTCCTTGTTCCCCTCAGCAGGTTGAGGAGCTCTCACCTCCCAGAATGACCAGTGCAGCCCCTGCTAAGAAACCCTACCGGAAGGCACCACCCGAGCATCGGGAGCTGCGGCTGGAAGTTCCTGGCTCCCAGCTTGAGCAGGAGGTCAGCAAGAGTGGTGCCTCTGTCCCGGCTGGCAGATGCAGGCCCCTGAGGCGGGGTTCTGGCTGTCCTGAGGGCACATCTGGTCCCACCAGTTGGGGTGAGGGTGTGGCATTGCTGGTGCACACTTGGGCTCTCAGTGCTGGTGGGGGCCATGTAGACTCAGGGGACAGCTGTGACACACATCCATGTGTCCAGGACATGTAGCTCAGCAGAAGTGATCCCATACAGTATTGTTTTTCGTGCAGGAGGCAGCCCACCTGACAGAGGGGTGCTAACCTGCCCGGAGGCCAGGACTCTGGTCCTCCACTGGTGGACCAGAGCCATTCAACTTGCGGCCCCTCTGGGGGCCATTAGGAAGCAGTGCTCCAGCGACTTCCCCCAGACTAGCTGTTCTTTGCTTTCCCTGAAAGTCAGGCCCTCCTCCAGCTTTCCTTTGTCTGGCTGACACTTATCAAATACGTGCTCCCTGCTCAGAACTGCATTAGATTCTTAGGAGGGCTTCTTCAGGCAACTGCAAAGCATTCTCCTGATCGGTTTTCCTCCCTCGTTTAGCTGACTGCAGGAGGGAACGAGTGTTGCAGTTTATTCATTTTGCTTCCGTGTCTCTATCCTGTTGCAGCGCGTGAAACACATTTAAAGAACTTGAGAGATGGCCAGCATGTGCCGAGCATCAGGCATACCATGGCCCACTCTGGTCACATTCACGGCAGAAATGCCATCCATGACTTGCCCATTTTCAGTTCAGGAAACATTAAATTAAAAGGCCAGATAGTGTGCTAGGTGCCACCCACTGGGCATTCCCCTGGTTTTGTAGATGAGGCCACTAGGGTTCAGCAAGATTAACATAACCAGTGTATGGTACAACAGGATCAATCCAGATGTCAGTGGCTCCCAAGTCCATGGTCTGAGCCACCCACCTTATTGTCCTGCCTGTGATTGGCATCCTGAAGCAGTCAGGCCAATCAAATGCTGCTTGACATTTCCCTCCTGTCATAGCACAGGTCTGCTCTGCTTTGCGGTTGGCTGAGCCCTGGCTTGTGACCAACGTGGAGGCTTGAGGAGGATGTGGCAGGAGGGTGAAAGCAGAAGACGCTTTACTTGTCTCAGTCAGGTTTAGCCCAGAGGCTCTCCTTCCCCCACGTGCTTGTGCCTCCCGGGCCTCTGTGAGGGTCTGATTCTGCCCTGGGGGCCAGAAGGGCTTTGGCAGAGCTCAGAACCCTACTCTAGCTCGCCTGGCTTCATCACTTCTCTGGAAAGTCTTGGCTGTGCCTGCAGGGCCCACTAGGAGCCCAGTGAACAGCTGAGAGGCTCTCTTTAGCCCTGGGAGGACTCATTTGCAGTTGGCTCTAGGATTAAGAGGGGTTGGAGCTAGTGTGGGTAAGGGTGAGGGTTGGAATCTGGTTGGCATGGGAGGGTAGGCTGGTCCAGGTGTTACTGCATTGCCTCTTTCTGCCGGGCCCTGCAGCCCACTTCTGCTGTGAGATCCTCTGGGCTTCAGACATGACTGTTTCCAGGGCTATTTGGAGGGGGTGGGGAGCAAGCAGGAGGCCAGTGGTCTAGAGCTAAGCCTCAAGCTTCTGTTCTTTTGTGCCCAGGAGCCTCTGACTGACGCGGAGAGGATGAAGTGAGTATCTGCTGCCCGAGAGCCTGCCCTGCCTCAACTCTGTCCCTCTTAGCTGCAGGCGAGGCTGTTGTTTCATTTGGGCTTTTCCTTGGATTAGGTAGAGGTAAAGGTTGGGGTGGGGTGTTTTAGGGACTCTGGGAGGAGGCTTGAAGTTTTGGATATTCATTCTGGAAAAAGAGGTTTGTTCCATGGGCTCCAAGAGGACCTGGCATCAAGGAGGTGGATGGCTCTGAGGGGCCTGCTCTTGCCAAAGCTCCCTTCCCCAGCTCCTGGCCCTCCTATACCAGCTGCCTGCCCACAGCCCTTTCTATCAGCTACATGAGGCCTCTGCAGAGGAGGGCAGCACTGGGCTGGGTTTCTAAGAGATGAATAATGGAGCAGCCTGATTGTGCAGTGGGGAAACTGGAGCTGGGGGCTTGCTGGCCAGCTGGCTTGGGCTGTAACCAGAGACAGACTGGGAACTGTAGCCCCTGTAATTCTGTCTTCTCGTTCTTCTGCAGTGAGGTGGGCAGACTGTCCTCTCCCATCCCCTCTGCCCCTCCCAGCCAAGCTGTGATCTTAGGGCCAGCAGGCCTATGGGATACGCTGCCCCAGACTCAGGCTGAATCTCAAGGAGTCCCCTGCCCACAGCTACCTGTTCTCACGTCACCCCTGCTCCTTCATTCCTGAATCCATCCTGGAACTCTAGGGTGGCCCTTCTATCTCTGATGCCCCTCTGCCCTTGACCCCTCACCCTACCAGGCTTTTGCAGCAGGAGAATGAGGAGCTTCGCCGACGCCTGGCCTCGGCCACCAGGCGCACTGAGGCCCTGGAGCGTGAGCTGGAGATTGGGCAGGACTGCCTGGAGCTGGAGCTGGGCCAGAGCCGTGAGGAGCTGGACAAATTTAAGGACAAGTTCCGCAGGTGTGGGAACGAGGGGCCGGGACACACATGCACGCATCTCCCTGTTCATAGGAGGTTAGCCCGGAGAGGCTTCAGAGATCCTCTGATTCTGATGTGAAAACTGAAGTTCTGGGAGGGGCACTTGCCCAAGATCCCTTATGAGGGAGGGATGAGCAGGGTCTGAAGAACAGGATCTTGATCCAGGGGTCTGCCTTGTGTCCCTCTACAGGCTGCAGCACAGCTACACAGCTTCCCAGAGGACCAACCAGGAGCTAGAGGACAAGCTGCACACGCTGGTAATCTGTCCAGGAGGGCAGCTTGGCTGGCACTGTGCTCACAGGATAGCAGGGGCTGGGACTTGCCAGGGGACTGCCATCCTGTCCTGGGCTTGGGGAGTGGGTGGGCCGTGGTGGGGAGGGGCCCGCAGTGTGCTGTGAGAGTCTGGACTGTCTTAACGCTCACACTGTTTCTCTTCTCTCCTCGTCTTCCCTCATGCTGCCACCGTTGCTGCCGCACTCTCCTCTCAGGCCTCTCTTAGCCACAGCTGGATTTTTGCAGTTGCGTCTGAGTTTGTGTGTTTTCTCCCTTGCCCTCGCCTCCTCCTCAGCTGAGATCTGGGATTGCTGGGGCCCGGCCATTGCCCTCTGCCCACTCCTTTCCTCTTCCTCATGTGAGGCCTGTTCAGCAGTCAGTGCCTCCCTCCTGGGGGACAGCTGGGGAGCCTGTTCTTGGCTTGGGCAGACTTACTGATTGATGTCACCACTGAATGCTCACAGCTTCTTGGCTGCAGTGGGCAGCAAGCCCCAGCCATTTGGGAGAAGGGGGCCTGTGGATCCAGTCCATGAGCTGAAGATCAGAAGACTGCTTCTGAGCCTGCAGCTCCCTCCCTGCTCAACTAGATAATCTCACAGGCGCCCCCAGCCGCCACGCAGCCCCACTCCCCACCTCCTCCCACTTCCCAACCTGATCCTGGAAACAGCCACAGGCAGCATCGGCTTCAGCCCCTGGGTTTGCATGGTTCTTGCCTCTCAGGTACCAGCTGCCTCGCCTGGTGTGTAGAGCCCCCTTGAGTGCCCTCCAGGGCCGGGCAGCTCTTAGACTGCTCTGTCCTGGCCTGGGCAGCTGTCAGTCATGCTCAGAGAGCCTCCTCCCCACAGCCAGCCTGGACTGCAGGAGAGGTGTCTGGTCTCCTTCTGTCTGTCCATCGTCTGTCTCTGTGTGCCTTGGCTGCCCTAGCACCTGTGGCTTCCTGTGTCTCTGGGCCGGGAGGAGGGGGAGGGGAGGGGAGGGGAGAAAGGGCTGGCTGGGGTGTGGGCTGGATTCACTGTGAGTCTTGTGCCTCAGATCAAGAAGGCTGAGATGGACAGGAAAACACTGGACTGGGAGATCGTGGAGCTGACCAACAAGCTGCTGGACGCCAGGAACACCATCAACAAGCTGGAGGAGCTCAATGTAGGCTCACTTCGGGGGCCTCCCTGCCTGTGCTGCCATGTCCCGGCCCTACCCTGCTCCCCGGGGCTGTGCCGGGCTCTGAACCGCATCTGTGTCCACAGGAGCGGTACCGGCTGGACTGCAACCTGGCTGTGCAGCTCCTGAAGTGCAACAAGTCTCACTTCCGTAACCACAAGTTCGCTGATGTGAGTGGAGCACTCTCCCTGCCAATGCCCGTCTGCCGTTTTTAGGACCCCTCCAACTCCAGTTTCTACACCTCTCTCTGTCCTGTCCTCATACCTTCAGCTCCCTGCTTTCTGCTTTGCCTTCCCCTCGCCTCCCTGTGTCCTCTGAAGGCAGTCCCCTCGGCCACTGGTTGGTGTTCGGCATGCTGTCAAGGGCCCATCACTAGGGGCAGAGCGGGGACTGGTCCTGTTGGTATTTCTGGAACAGAGACAGGGAGAGGATCTCAATTTCTGGATCCCATGCAGGAAGGAGGGCATTGCCAGAGGTATGGGCCATAAGAATAACTGAGAGGGCCCCTTGCTCCAAGGGGCAAACTCTAGACCCCAGCACTCAGGCTCAAGGTTGATGGGGCCTACAGAAGGAGTGGAGGTATTTCTAAGGCTTCTGGTCAGTACTGATTCTCAAGCTTGTGTCTGGTTTGGGCAGAATCTACCACTGGGATGGGGAAGTTAGACGTTTGAGAGCACCAGTTCTGGGTTCAGATCCTGTCTGTGTTAATCAAAAGCTTCAACTTATTTTACCACTACCGAGCCTCAGTTTATCTGCGAAATGAGGATATACCTTTGTGTGCTGCGAGAACAGGTGATAGCAAAGTGCCCAACACATGGGGGGCCTTACATGTGGCAGCCGTCATATTTGCCTTGAAGCAAGCTGTCTTAGGCTGGGCTCATTCATGTCTCTCTTCCCTTCTCTCGCTCCTTTACCCCAGCTGCCCTGTGAGCTACAGGACATGGTTCGGAAACATCTGCACAGTGATCAGGAGGCTACCAGCCCGGGGCCTGCCCCCAGCCTGGCCCCAGGGGCTGTGGTGCCCACCTCGGTCATTGCCCGCGTGTTGGAGAAGCCGGAGTCTCTTCTGCTCAATTCGGCCCAGTCAGGCAGCGCCGGGCACCCCATGGCTGAGGATGTCTTTGTGCACGTGGATATGAGTGGGAGTGACCCAGGTGACCCAGCCAGCTGCCCAGCTCCGGGAAGCCCCGTCCCCCAACCCAACGGGGAGTGCTGCTCTCTGGGCACCGCGGGGGGCTCCCCAGAGGAGGAGATGTCCCTGCCAGCCTTTGAGAAGCTGAGCCCCTATCCCACCCCGTCTCCGCCCCACCCGCTGTATCCTGGGCGCAAGGTGATAGAATTCTCTGAGGATAAGGTGCGAATTCCCCGCAATAGCCCCCTGCCCAACTGCACTTACGCCACCCGCCAGGCCATCTCCCTGAGCCTGGTGGAGGAGGGCAGTGAGCGAGCCCGCCCCAGCCCAGTGCCCAGCAGCCCTGCCTCGGCCCAGGCCTCCCCGCAGCACCAGCCCAGCCCAGCCCCCCCGGGGCTCAGTGCCCTGGCCAACTCCACCAGCTCCGAGGAGGACCTGCTGGCCAGCTGGCAGCGGGCATTTGTGGACCGCACTCCGCCCCCGGCCGCTGTGGCCCAGCGCACAGCCTTTGGATGTGACGCGCTCCCTGAACTGCAGCGCCACTTTGCTCTCGGTCCCACTGGCAGAGATGAGGAGGTGCAGGCACCTTCTTCCCCACCCGGTGAAAGTGGGCTTTTGCTGCCAACAGAAGCTGACCCTGGCTTTCCCAGAGAGGAGGAAGAGGAACAGCTGAACCTGCCCATCAGCCCCGAGGAAGAGCGCCAGAGCCTGCTGCCCAGTGATTGTGGCACAGAGGAGGGGCCTGGCACTCCTCGCACTGAGGGCAGGGCCTGGGCACTCCCCAGCTCCAGCCGCCCCCAGCGCAGTCCCAGGAGGATGGGGGTGCACCACCTGCACCGCAAGGACAGCCTGACCCAGGCCCAGGAGCAGGGCAACCTGCTTAACTAGGGCCCTGCTTGCCTTCCTGCCACTGCTGCACGGGGACTGCAAGGTGCCCCAACGCTCGCAGCTCAGGGTCCCCACCTAGCCCAAGCCCTTGGCTTCTGCTTCCTGTGCAGATAGGGTCAGGCTACACCAGGCCTTTCGGCTGCACTGACTAACTGGTACCAGCTTGCCTCATGGTTTTTCCCTCCTGGAATATTTATTTCCCAAAGGTAACATGCAGCTGGGGCTCATGACCTTTCTTCCAGTCGGCCCAAATTGATCTGTTCTGGGGAGCTGAGGGGTTTATTACATCAGTGTTTATCCTCCATCCTCCTTTCATATCCACCAGTTTTCTATTTTTATCTGGTGGGGGGGGTGGGGGGAGGAGGGTCATTGGGATTATTAACCTCTAATTTCAGTTTTCACCTGTTTCCCTCTCCCCCCAAATCCTCTGCACGAGCTGTTGCCTTCAGGGGCCTGGCACAGCAGGCCCTCGGGGGGATGAGGGAGAGGACTGACTCAGGGCTCCCCTCAGCTGTTTCCTTCCTCCCTCTGGAAGGGAGTAGAGGGTGGGATTCAGGGGCCTCAAGCTGGGTTCTAGGTGAATCCTGGTCCCACTCCCAACCTTGGCTCTAGACTGTTAACTCCCAGCTTTGGGAAATTTTCACATCAATAACTATTTTAAAATTAAATAAAACTATTTTACTGGTATGACCTAATTTGTCTATTAATGACCTTCCTTCTGCCTTTATTCTCCCTATTCTTGAGTATTCCCAGTCCTAATCACGTCCTAGTCTTTGCTGCTGACTCCCCTCTACCACTGCTCTGCCTGGGGCTTCCCTGGGCGCGGAGCATCAGGTGGTGGGAGAGGGTGTACCTCAAGTAACCCTGGCAGGGCCCCTGAGTCTCTCCTTGAGGTAGGGTCCAGCCCAGCTCCGGGGGGGGGGCTCTTTACCTCAGTTATGATCCTTACAGGGCCTGTGTAGGGTGTCACCCCAGAACCCCAGGTCCTGTAAGTCAGAGACCTGAGCCAGACCTGTTTGAGACATTTGGGGCCAGTGGACGCTGCCTGGAGCTTGGGCCGTGGGGTGGCACTGCCCCCTAGTGATGTCTAGTGGTAATTCCAATTCCTCCCTCGCTGCCAGCCCCCAGTGACCAGAGCCACACGTCAGGTTGTCGAGTACATAAAATCTCTTCCGAGCCAGCGGGCTGCAGCCAGAGCTGCCAACAAGTCCAGAGGCATTGCCTTGGGTTCCAGTGACCCCAACGATTTAGTTTAGTCACAGCTTCCAGAGCCTCCCACCATGCTGCCAGGAACTGCCAGAGCCCCAGGCACACACACACACACACACCCCCACCCTCCTAAGCCCCAGGGCCTGACCCTGACATCTGGGGCAAAGTGCTGGAGATGCAAATGTAATGACGCGCAGAAGCCTGAATGGAGAGTCACATCTCCGTCTCAGCCAACAGACTGTCCCCTAGTCCTGACGTCATTAGCACCATCTGAGAGCTGGGATCTGTGGAAGGGCAGAGAGGTGTTCAGACCACCATGCATTCCTCCGCTGGGGACCACAAATAGAAGTGGCCTAAGTTTCTCACACCCACTCTCCCTGGTCCCAAGCCTCTTTCAGACCTGGCTCTGATCAACCCTTGCAGCTCTTACCACTGGGGCACATCCAGGAGCTACTGCCCCTCTGGTGGGCAGCAGGCTCCCGCCCTCTCTCTCGTTCCTGCGTGTCGCCAGCCCCTCCTGCCACCTCCTCCTCCTCCTCCCCCTCAGAGAGGAGGTCACAGATCTGCTGCTGCAGCTCCGGGCTAATGCTGTTCTCAGCCAACACCAGACTCCGCAAAGCTGTGGGGTAATTTTCCACCATGTCCAGCAGGGTCTGCGATGGGAAAGAGTACGGAAAAGGATGAACACAGTTAAGGCAGCTCCTGACTCCAACCTGCCACCCCTTCAGTATGTCCACAGACACACTGGCTAACCTCAACCC
This sequence comes from Kogia breviceps, assembly GCF_026419965.1. NCBI lineage: Eukaryota > Metazoa > Chordata > Mammalia > Artiodactyla > Physeteridae > Kogia > Kogia breviceps. The sequence goes on from NC_081319.1 coordinate 76,537,310, forward strand.
CTGGCCCATCCCCAAACATGAAGACTTCTCACCTGAGCTGACTGGTTGGTGAGCCCTGTACCCTCCAAGTCTAGGACCTCTAAGGTACGGCTAGAGGCCACAGCTACAGCCAGCATCGCTGCCACATGGTCACCTGGGGAGATAGTACACGTGCACACACTCACCAGCATTCACAGGCCTGCTAACCCTTTCTCCCCACAGCCTCCCCATTGCCCTGACAACCTTAGAATCCACCCCCAGGCCAGGAAACGCTGGCAATTGGTAGGTGGCCAGGAGGGAAGCATTGTGACTGATGAGTGAATGGATGAAGCAAGCCAGGCCCAGGAGTGGTGATGGATGCTCTGATCTACCTGTTGGTCATCTGGTCCTCAACACAGGTGGCTCCTCTACTTCCACCCAGAACCCCCCTTCTTCTTTCCTCCGCCAGTGTGCTGGTTACCATGGCAACTGATGGTCCCAGGTTCTTGGACAGGGGTGAGGGGTGGTGAGAATCAAAGGGGGCTTTCTTGAGCCTCACCCAGGGGGTTGTAGTCCAGATTGAGGACGCGGACCTGGGAGCTGTGGGCCACGGCAATGGCGAGGCGGCTCCAGCCCTTAGGGGTGATGCCAGGGTTGGCGCTCAGCGTCAGCTCCTTCAAGCCTGGGCAGCATCGTAGTGAGAAGCCAGGATGGAGAGGGTCAGGCCTTTCTCAAGCCCATCCCCCACCTGGGGATCTCTGGGGTATCTCTAGTGACTGAGAGCTACCCCACCTCCTCCACAGAACTCCAGGGACATTAGCGACCCATGCCTTTCCTGCCCGCTGCAGCCTGGATTCCCGAGTCTCCATCCTGCTCAGCTCCCAATCCTTCTCCCTCCTAAGAGGATTCGAAAAACATTCTCACCCACACAGTCAGAGCCCTCATTTCTGGGCCATGCCCCCTGCCCTCTGCACTGAGCTTTTCATGAAGGCCACACTAGTCCATGCCCTCAGCAGAGCCCTGCTCACCAGACTTGGCCCCATCAGGGGGGAGGAGGCCACAGATGAGGTTGATGGCTTCATCACCCAGCATGCAGTCCCCCAGGTCCAGAGCCACGAGGGCAGGGTGGAGGGCCAGAGCTGGATTCAGCAAGGCCAGCCCCGCATCTGTCAGAGGGCTCCCATGCAGGCTGGGGGGTGAGACCAGAGAGCAGAGGTTACTGCAGTCATCAGCCCTTACTGTAAGGGGGAAGGGGCACCCTCCCTTATGGTGAGCTGTAGAGCTGAGGGGGACATTCAGTCACAGCACTTGGGAGAGGCCTTAGGAAGAAAAAAAGGAAATTCTAGACTCTTAAGAATGCAGTTAGAAGGGGAAAATTCGGTTTCTCTTCTGGGGCAGGGACTGGGATCCAGATCAGAACACAGAGAAAGGGTGTGTGGGTGGTATCTGGACAGAACATAGGGGCAGGGATCTAGTCCTCAGGGGAGTATTCCTTCTTGGGTACTGAGCAGCTACCTCGGAGAAGTCAATGTGGGTGATTAGGCTGGGAGGTAAACGGGCCCTGCCAGTAAGGGGTGGGTATCCTATATCATTTGGGGTGGGGCTGGTGTTCAAAGTCAGGAGGTGAGGCAGGAGCTTGGAGGGTGTTGTGGAGGCATGGGCAGAGGAATGAGGTGCGTGAACAAGAGGTGAGAAGGTGGGCTGGTGCAAGGACAGGTACCAGAAGGTGTGCGGAGGAACAGGAGATGGCAGGGGGAGTGCGAGGAGGGGTGCGGTGCCCGGGACCCCTTTTAGAGGGAGCGCACTCACAAGAGGGACTGGATGGAGCGGTTGGTCCGCAGCGCCTCCGCCAGCTGCTTGATGCGGCTGGGGCTGGACACGACGCCCAGGTTAAGGTTGAGCTGCGCCAGGGACGTGGCCCCGGCCAGGGCCCGACAGATGCGGCCGAAGTCGCGGTCGCAGAGACGGCAGCCGCGCAGTGAGAGCAGGCGCACTGCGTTGTCGCGCAGGCCGCGGCAGATGTCCCGCACTTCGGCTCCTGACAGCGGCTCCCCCGATATCTGGATGGAGCTGGGCAGCATCGTAACCACGGCTGGGCCTCCGGGGCCAGGGCCCGGGCCGCGGCCGAGGTTGGCGGGGCCGCGGGCGGGGTCGGGTCCGGGGTCCGGGCTGGGGTCGCCGACGCAGCGAGGTTAGAGGGGGAGGCAGAGGCAGAGGCGGCGGCGGGGGCGGCGGCAGCGGCGGCGGCGGCGGCGGGGGCGGCGGCGGCGGCGGAGAGGAGCGCCGGGGCCCGCGCGGGAGCCCGCCGGGATTGCGGAGGCGCCTAGGTCGCCGGCCGGGCTGAGACCGCTAGGCGTTCGGGCCGGGGCAGACCGTGCCGTCCGTGTCTGGGCGGCGGGCCGGGGCGCGCGTTCCGGGGCCGGGCGGGCGCTGCTCCGCGATGGTCTTCGTCCCTCGCGGTTACGGCGCCGGCTCAGGGGCCACGGCTTAGGACGCGCGGGACCGGTCTCCGCTCGGAGGCCGCATCTGCTCCCTCCCTTCCTCCAGCCCCACTCCCCCTACCGCCCCGCAGGGAGAGCCCGAGGCGGACAGGCGGGCGGGCCGGCAGGCAGGCAGCGGGTAGCGGGCGGCAGCTCGGGCTCAGGGTGCTGCGCAGGAGCGGGCGGCGTGTTCCCATGGCAACGATATCGTCATCGCCGCTCGCCCCGCCTACTGCCTGGCCTAGGCCACGCGGGCACATGTGGTTTGCGCACACCCGGTGTTCAGGAGCGGTGGGGGCGCTCTTCCCCTGGGTGTAGGGCTAGACAACAGGTGGCCAGGTGGAAGCCTGGGACTGGCAGGGAGTGGGAAGAAGAGAATATAGGCACATCACGTGGAGACGGCATCTGAGACAATTGCACGGTTCTTTTGCTCATTTTCTCATCGTTCCCCGTTCCTAAGGGCCAGACCCCTCGGTGCCTTCGCCTGGATCCCAGGGACGCCCCGCACCCCCCCAACCCCGTCCAGTTTGGAAGTCCCTAGGGCCCTTTAATTCGCTTCTAGCCCCGCCCCCGCGACAAGAGGCGCCGCGTGCACGGGCATTCCAGGCGCGAGGAATTCCTCGCGTGCCCCTCGCCAAGATGGCTGCCTCGCAGCGGCGGCACCGGGAGCCCCTAACCAGTGGAGGCGGCCTGAGCTGCCAGGCCCAGTGGAACCCCAAAGGGTCCTTGAAGCAGGTGAGCTGCAGGTAGATGCAACGCGCTGGTGCCGTTCCTTTCCCAGGTGATTAGGGCACTGCTGATGCTCTGACGTCCTCAGTATCCGTGGGACTGGAGTAGCCAGAATGAAAGGGGTTGGGTACCAGGACAGCGGGCTGGAGTGGCTGTGGGGCCGTGAAAAGTGGGCCGGAGCTTTCCGTAAGGGCACACTGCACAATACAGGCAGTGCCCTTAGAACGCTGTCCACTGGTGATAGTGTAGAGGCCTCACATCACATAGGATCACAGAGCGTGAAGGGCACATCTTTCTGAGTCCCTTTATTAGAAGGGAAAAACACTAACCCAGATTTACTAGGGTAATTTTAAAAAAATGAATAATATAAACAAAGTGAAGGGAGGTCAAAGATTCTGTTCCCCCTCCATTAACCACCTAAGTGGAACAGATTAAATGGGTAGTGGAAGAGGATGGTGCAGTGCTTGGAGTGGTTACTGCTTTTAAGCGTAAACAGCACTCTTGAAGAGAAAGGACTGAGAGAACTCCTGAAGAAAGCTTTGTTCCCCTGGCCCCAGTATAACCAGGGCAAAGCCAACTTTGGCTTCAAACGTGCACCTCCACAGAAAAATTATCCCTACACAATGGCCCAGGTGCGTAAGGGCCTTGTAATGACATGGTGTTGACTCTGGAAGTTTTTGTCCAGTTGTCACTGCTCCACAGGCATCCCAAGAGTGAGGCTGAGCCCAGACTCAAGCCGGGTGCACTGTTCCATCAGACTTATGGTTCTTGAGTTTGAGGCCTCCCTGATGCTGCATGGATCTTGTGCTCCCTGCGGGGGCAGGTTCCATATTCAGTCTTTCAATGCAGTCTGGGCTGTCCCACTTTCATTCTGCTTGGATAGGGGTATAATGAAGTGAGCATGTGACATTACCACCACTGACAGAACAGGAAAGTGTACAGGAAGTAGGGTGGCAGGGAGGACCACTGGAATGGGTAGCTGCAGTTCCAGATTTCAATCAATATTTTAATTACCAAGTCTATATTTAGCAAGACAATGTGGAAGAGATAAAGAGGAAGGAAGGGGTAGGTGGTGAGAGGACCTCAGAGGAGCTGACCCACTTTCTGCACTGGCTGCAGAGCCCTGCAGTCCTGGCCAGGACTTCCTGGCCTTGTGCCCTTCAGAAGCTCAACAGGCATCAAGGAGGTGCTTAAGTGGCTACAGCTCTGTGGCAGCTGCAGACCCCTCAAAGAGACACATGTCATCAGTACTGTCCTTTAATCTTCTTCCACTTTGCAGCTGGGGGAAAGGGGGACGGCCAAGGATCTCAGGTGGGGTCAGTGTGACTGCAGGGTCACCGCAACAGCCTTGGCTGTGGCGTTGAGCACAGTGGTGGAAAGCCTAGCAGCAGGGAGCACGGCGGGGATGTCTCTGGGGACCCTCTGCATGGGTGGGATGTTAGGGCCCTCCAGCGTGTCCAGGATCCCTGAAAGAAGTTGGATGGAAAGTGAGTGAGGGTTGGTAGGGCCCTTCCCTAGGCAGCTGTCCTCCCTCTCCCCTGCACCCCTCCTGTCACTTACCCTCTACCACCTTGTGGTAGGCAAAATGCAGATAGAGCAGGAAAAGCATGTGCAGGGTAGCCAGGGTGCCACAGAGGAGCAGCCGCTGTGTGGGGCCCACAGTCCGTGACACCAACACTGCCACCTAGGGCAACAGGAATACAGCTCAGAGGGCCTGATCCAAGTGAGTAGTGTAGAGAAGCCACTCTTACCCAGAGCAGAACCGTCTTTGGGCTCTTCCCTCCCATTCAGAGCCCCTTGTGGGATTGGGCCTGAGCTCTGGGCTGTTTTCCCTACTCCTTCGGAGGACAGCCCACCCCTGGAAACCTCCTGCTGAGCTTACCATGCGCAGGGTGGACAGCCCACCCACCAGCAGCCAGAAGAGGTAGAAGAGGGCATGGAGGTGGATGTTATAGGTGATGAACAGGACAATGCAGTGCCCAAAGAGGCCGTAGCCCTAGGAAAGAGGATGGTGGAGAGAAAAATCACTCAGGCTGGGCTGGCCTCTGGACCCTCATGGGGACCCTGAGAAATAAATGGTCCATTGGCCAGCTCACCCCATTCCAGGCCCTGGGGCCCTAGGACAAATGCAGACCAAAGCCTGGTTAATCTTTTAAGATCACCCTTGCCCACCACCATGCTGGACTCCTTACCAGCAGCGCCAGCATCTGGAGCATGGTGATCTGGGCATTGCACAGGTAGGCGAGGAAGTAAATGAAGGACGAGACGCCCAGCCAGTAGCCGAAGCAGGTGCCAATGGCTGTGCCCATCAGGGTGCCCTCCCGCTGTGGGGTGAAGGCTCTAATTACTCCTGAGAGGCCTCTTGTCTCAGCTCACCCAGGGCCTTCCTCAGGGGCTGCTTCTATCTTACTCCACCATCGTCTCCTTGGGCAGCTTTCAACTCATTTCAGCCACCCCCCAAAGTCCTCTATCCTGCTTACGATAATGGTGTCAGACGTCTTCATCCCATGGAGGAGGATGGCCACCAGCGTGAAGACAAGCATGAGAGGTCCGTATAGCTCACCTGCGATTTTCTGTCAATATACCAACTCATTCAGGGTGGAGGGTACAGTGGCTCTTCCGTTTAGAAGCTCTTCCGAGGCTTTGCATGGCGGCCCCACCCTCCACCCTAGTGCCTCCCCCAGCTCTTCCAGACATACTACCCTCTATTCACCTGGGGGAAGTTGACCATCTTGATAGGGATCATGGACTCCAGGAGCCTGGGAGGGGAGAGGAGAGATGAGAGCAGAGGCAGCACTAGGCTGTGAGGTTCTGGGATGCCTGAATCTTAGTCATCTTGCTAACTGTAGAGAACATGCTGGTGGTAAAGGGAGAAGAGGGTGGTAAAGACAGACAAAGAATGAGGAAATCACTTTCTTCTCCTGAATGCTTCCAGAAAGAACAGCCTTCTGATGCTGTGCTGACTGATGCAGCAGCAACACGGAGAATTTAGGAAGCCCGGCTGGGCCCTGGGAGAGGGCTTGGCCCCCGTTACCTAAGTGACCTACTCCCCTTTAAACCTCAGCAGAGAATGCCCCCAATTCAAGGCTGTGATGGTAAAGCCCTGAGAAAGGTTTAGAGGGAAAGTTGTTACTTGAGGGAACCAGCGTGCCTCCTGCCTCTTCCTGCTTATCATTCCTCCAGGCACCACTGAGCATTTTCTTGAAAAATATATTTTAAGTGGTATGAAAATTCCAGGCAGAAGGACTAGTACAAACAACTTCCCCACTTCTTGAGTGACTAGCTAGCTCATAATAATACCTCGGATCTTGACTAAATTTTACTTCCTCTGAGAAAGCTGCCCTGTCCAATACTCTAGCCAACCCTGGGTCAGATGTCCCTCCTGCGTGTCCCTTCATGGTGTCCCTTCATGAGTGCTCGAGGGCTGCACTCCAGGGTAAGGCTCCCATCTATCTTCACCACTGAATCAGACACAACTATTGTAGTGCCTGACTCAGAGCAAAAGCTTAGTAAATACTTGCTGAGTGGTACAGGTATTTGATAAGCATTGGCTGAATTAAAGGATGAGCAAAGAACGAAACCAAGATTAAATCCAGCTCTTGAAAAGTCATTCAACAACTAAATACCGATATTCCAGTTCAGAGACTGTTCTGGTGCTGGGAATAAAAATGTGAAACAGAGCCTGCTTTTGAAAAGGAGGTCTCTGGGGAGACAGACCCAGGAATTAGAAAGTACAGCACTGCTGAAGTGTTATCTGTTAGAGGAAAGTGCAGAGCTCTACTGGAGCACCAGGAAAAGACAAACTGGCAATGGGGAGCAAAGGAAGTGACATTTGAGCTATGCTTTGAGGGAACATGAGTAGTTTGCTAGATGAAGAAGAGGAGGAAGGCAATGTTATCACCATGCCCTGTCCTGTGACTGGTAAGACATATAATTTGGCTGGGGTCATGAAGAGGGGAGTCTAAGGGTTGGGTGTCCGGTTGTAGTTTGGATGAAGGACTAGGTGTTAGGGGGGAAGCTTCTGTCAGGAGGAGGATCCTCACCTGCTTCGCACCTGGGCAGGCTCCACATCAAAGTAGGGTCTCAGGATGTCGATGTTGGCATACAAGCTAAAGGCCCTGGAGGCTTGTCTCTTCCCTGCCTGCCACATCTGAAACAAGGAAGACGGGTGGGGTGGGAGGGTACTGTGAGACTCTTGGCTCTATTGCTTATATTTTGTTGGATTTCTACACGCTTCTAACTGGACAACCCGGGATGAACTTCACCAACACCAACTCCAGAACCAGGAGCCTCCTAGGGATACTTTTCCACCTGTCAGGGAGTCAATCTTGCTTACCTGATCAGCCACCTGCCGGCTCAATTGTCCCTTAAAGCCCTTCATGCCCAGGAACTCTCCATCTTCTTCTTCAGCAGCAGCTGCATCAGCATCCACTTCTTCCTCACGCAGGCGCTGATGCAGCTCACCCATGTCCTCGAAGCTGGAGCCTGAGGTATCATCCATGTTCTCCATGTCAATCACAGCTGAGCCCCCACCCTGTGAAGACAACAGATCCTAAAGTGCAGTGCCTTTCTGCTCCATCCGTTAAGTCCTTCTCTGTTCACCACAGAGTTTGGGGCTCTGTTCTTACACTGCTGGGGATATGGCTTGGCATTACCACAGATCACGCCATTCTCTCCCCCTCATTTGCTCGCAGAACCCTTGGTTATTTGGCTGTCTTTCCTAGCCTGGGAAACCTATTCCCTGTCTTCCATATACGTCTTTCTCCTACCTTCCCTACCAAAGCCCCCAAAGGGCTACAAAAGTGCCCATTTCCTTTGTCTTTCCCAACCTCCAAACAAGGCTGTGCGCACACAGTGTGGTTTTGGCCAGTGAATCAAGCCCACTCCTGCCCCGCGCCATGCCTGACCCCGACCGACCTTCTAACTTCTGCGGAAAGCAAAAGCAAGCGGGCCCAGAGACCTGAGGCCCCTGGTCGGAGCCGTGGGGCCATTACCTGGATGTTTTCTTCGAACCCTCCCCATTCCGGGCCAGCCCCATTTTGGGCGCCGCCGGCCGGCGCCGCCGGAGTTGCCATGTCCCTCGAGGGCTCCCGTCGCTGAAGCCCGCGCTAGTCCCGCGCGCGGAAGAGGAGTGGGAGAGACGTGGGCCTGACGCACGGACAGGTCCACGGACGAGAAAGAAAGGAAGGAGCCGTAGGAACGCAAAAAAGAGAAACCCGGATGTTTGGCCCAAACTGACTTCCGGTAGCTGGAGACGTGGACGGAGGCGGGGCAGAGTCGCGCGATATCTAGGATTCCAGGAGGTGATGCGTTGCTACGGAGACGGAGGAGGGCCATTAGAACGCACGCACCAGTTAGGTGCCCTGGTCACGTGGAAGAGTTGAAGATGGCGGCGGCCCAGGCAGTGGAGGAAATGCGGAGCCGCGTGGTTTTAGGGGAGTTCGGGGTTCGCAATGTAAGCCTTGTGGCCTTGAGCTCGGGAGGAGAAATGGGAGCAGAAGAGGGATGAGTTGGGGTCAGAGTGGGGACAGGCTTGGCCTCGCTGCCCCTTCGCGGACAGGCTCGTCTCTCTTTGCTCTAGGTTCACACCACCAACTTTCCCGGTAACTATTCGGGCTACGATGATGCTTGGGACCAGGACCGCTTCGAAAAGGTGGGTGGAGCTGGAGGTGCCCGGAGAGAGTACGGGGATCGGACCTTGTGGTCTGAGTAGCCTGTGCCTCAGAAGTTGTCCTTGTGATGCTGTTCAGGCTTAATTAAAGGTACAGGTTCTTGTTCTACCTGTCCAAAAAAATTTGGACAGGAAACGCAAGAAAGGTCACACACAGAGACTAAGGCGTAGAGAGAAACAAAGAAGCAATTTATTAAGGGGCAGAAGGGAAAGTACGTACTCAGAGAAGAATGAGGGCGTCCTCGAGAGTGAGGGACGCACCCGAGGAGTTTTGTGACCACTCCCCCCTTTTAATTTCATTTTAATTCCTTGAATGGGTGCAGGTTTCTTTGATAAGGGGCGGAATATTCATTGTTGGGAGAATGGGGTGGGATTTTTTTTTTTTTTTTTTTTTGCTTTTAAAAAAAATTTTATTTTTTATTTTTGGTTGCGTTGGGCCTTCGTTGCTGTTCTCGGGCTTCTCATTGCAGTGGCTTCTCTTGTGGAGTACCGGCTCGAGGCACGCGGCTTCAGTAGTTGCGGCGCATGGGCCCAGTAGTTGTGGCTCGCGGGCTCTGGAGTGCAGGCTCAGCAGTTGTGGAGCACAGGCTTAGTTGCTCCGCGGCATGTGGGATCTTCCTGGACCAGCTATCGAAGCCGTGTCCTCTGCACTGGCAGAAGGATTCTTAACCCACCGGGGAAGTCCCTGGGGTGGGATCGTGATTGCATCTGGTTACATCAGCTTCTCTTGCACATTGGTCTTTTAAAGCCACCGCACTTTTGAAAGCTGTTTTCCCTTAAATTCTTCCTTAGCGCCAGGTGTGGAAGGTTGTATAGCAGCCACCCGCAGCCTGTGCGTTTTTATTGCTCGTGCTCTGCCAAGCTCTAGCTCTGTGGGTTTTCTGGTTAGGGTTCTCTGTTTAGGTATCACGAAGTTTAATCAAGGTTTAATTTATGTTTTTGTTACTGATGGCCATTTCTCCATGCTTCATAGTCTCATTAAGTGCAAAACAAGGAGAGGTGGCTTTGCCTGTTGCCTAAAGTCTGTGTTTGAGGAGGCTGTCCTTGGGTTCAGCCCTGTCTTTCCTGCCTCAATTCCACCCTGAAAGAGTTCCTTCTCAAAATCTTTTGGGGTTATTCAGGGCCAAAAGTCTCATTCTTCTGTAACTTCTTCAAGCTGGCAGGGGCAGTCTTCCCTTGTCTGACCCTGGGAATGAAACTTTCCTCCTTTCTGGTCAAGGGGTCCCAAGATTTCCATAGAGGCCTCAGCAGTAGGCAGTGGCTGGAGTCCCTGTATGACCATCATGTTTATGTCAAATTGTTGCAACCTGGAGGAAACGAATTTAACAAGTAAAAAGAGGCCAGAAATCAGCAAAAGTATTAATGCAACCAGAGGTCCAAGGGTACCTTTGGTTATATCCTTTTGACTGCAGTCCATGTGGAGTGGGCGCTGGGGTTATCCTTTCCAAAACTGTAACACCTCACCAGGGGTGTTGATGTAGGTGTAACATGTTTTGTTGATAACTGCACATATCCTTACCTGCTCAGCTAGGAGATAATCCAAGACCAGTCTATTATCCATCACCACATTAGCTAGGGAATTAAGAGATGTTGAGAGTCTAGAGAGTGAGTCCCCTCTGGTCCTGGCCAGGGTAGACAGAGTATCTGACAGGTTATAAAGTGTTGCCTCGTGGTAGGCAAAGCCCCCTCCCCCGCCACCCCACCCCATGGAGCTGCCAAACCAATAGCAGCTCCTTTGTTTGCCAGGATGAGTCCAGTTGCCCTCTTATTTCAGCAATGGGATTATAAATGGTTATACTGAGGTCTCTCTGATTACTTAGTTGGCCTAGCATGCATTGTCCCACTATCAAGGCATTATCTAGACAAGGAGAGGGCTTAGCCAATGCCAGGGAAGGGAAGGAGGAGTTGGGGTTGTCATCTAAAATATCTGGGGTATTTTGGTCTCTTTTCTTTGGTTCAATGAAACAAATCTGACATGATTCCTTCAATGAAGGGTTTTGGTATAGCATCATAAAAGCCTGCACATAATGAACCTCAGTCCATTTCTCTAGTTTCCTGCAAAATAAATCCAGTGGTGAAATAGTATCAAAATTTGAAGAGCCTTTTTGGCACCAGGTTTCCCTGACCCTTACTTGTATTGAGGCCAAAATGTATTGCAGAAAAAGATGAGTTTCTTGTGTTTTAGCTCATCAACGTTGAATTCCTTCCAATTTTTCAGGATGCATCCTAAGAGGGACTGCTCGGGTATTGAAGGGGCACCTCCTATGGTGTTTATACCTGAAGTGGACAGAAAAGAAAACAGCACAAAAATCAGGGCGTCCTGTGATTTTTGCTCTCGGCTTTGGTAACAGCAAGGGCATCGCCTTCTACCAGTTACCTACTTCCTAGGCCTTGGAGGCGTCCCCTCAGTGACCTTACTAGACCTTGGATGTCTCCAAGGAGAGGGGGTCCAGGACCCTGCCCATTCATCCCCGTTGGCCAGGTGGGGGGATTGCCTTTTCTTTTTCTATCCTTTTTGATATAGGGCATGACCAGTAATGTGTCTGCCTGTGGTGCCCAGATGTATCCACTTTTCTTATGCATCTAAGAATCCTTCATAGTGGTGGAGTTGCCACCTAGCTTGGGAATCTAAGATTTTAAATAAAACTTCTATATTTAAAGACATTAATGGAAGAGGATTCCTCAGAGAGGGAGAGAGGGAGAGAAAGCCTGCCTTGGAAGCTTTGGATATTGCCAGAGTAAGCAGATCTTTCCTAAAAGTGAGACTCAAGGAATTAAACCATGAGTAATTTTTGAAAGGTTTACAGTTGCATTAAATTCCTATTCCCCTAATGCAGACATCCAAAAGAGGGAGAGAAAGGTTAGGATGAATAACGATATTGTGGTGGCAGTGGCAGTGGTGAGCTAAAAACAAACAGTCCTTTTTAAACCCAGCATGGACAGAGCAGAGCACTCTCCGGTAAAGGTGCTGAATCAAGACAACACTCAGAAAGGATTACCAGAGCATCAAGAAGGAACACGAGGAGGATAACAGGTACCCAAATTCACCAAAGCATATTAATTAGTTTATGGGTGGACTGGTGTAATGGGGCAGAAGGAAAATAGTGGCCATAGGTACTTAGCCTTGGATTTTTGAAGTTTTTTTGTCCTTTTTGAATAAGAACTTTAGGTTTGGAAGCGGGCTCATTCGCCTATCTGGACTCTTCTGGTCGTCTGTGGTTCTCGATGTCCTGTGACGACTCGGGAGGAGGGATAGGTTTAACTCTAGATAGGGTCTCCGCTTAGCTAATAGTTTGTCATCCATTCTTGGTGTCCCCAAAATACTTACTTGGTCCTGTTGGGTTTGATAACAGGCAGAATAGGGGTATTGTGTGTGGCTGACAAAAGACTAGTAACCTCCACCTAGTAATAATCAGCTTGGCCTGGGGGGTCCTTCCTGGGATGTCTCTGTCTCAGGCTTGAAATTATGGGTGTTAAGTGTCACCCAAATGTTAGGTTTCAGCCAGAGCAATTTAAAAGTTGGGGCCTGTTCCTAGTCGCTGAAGTATCTCCCAAGCTTTTATAACGTATTGCCCTGTTAAAGGATGGGGCATTCAGGGACTACCGAGAACGCATGTGAGACCAAATGTTGTTCAGACTGTCAATTGAGTGGCTTAATGAAATACCAACTGTGGGGATTTTTATCAATATTTGATTTTTATCAATACCAGGCAGGTTTTAACATTTGAGAGTCCAGCATAATTGTTTAAAGACAGAGCAAGTGGCTCCTGTATTGATTAAAAAATTAGACCCTCTTACCTGCCTTGTTAAGGATCACCTGGGGCTCTTCTGTTGGGGTGGTGAGTTTTTCCATGGGAGCCAAGGACCCCAGGCCCTGTCAGCTATCTGCAGCTACCATTTGGAGTTTCAAAACCCCTTTGTCCAAATCGGACATGGGACATTCTCACCTCTGATGGCCTGAGTTTCCACAGTTTGGACATGGGGCAAGCAGTTTCGCCTTTTGCCCTCAGCAGGAACGGGCGCAGTGGCCTGGCTTACCACATTTGAAGCAGACCCCTTGTGGAGTCTCTGTTGATCTGGTGTCATGTCTTCTCTTTGTCCCTGAGGTTGCAAGGCCCTGCTGACAGCAAGAGCTGTCAGTTGAGCCTGTTTCTTAGTTTGTTCCCTTTCATGCCAGTCCCTCAGGGCTTCCTCTGCCTGGTCACGGTTATTAAATACCCCATAGGTCATATCTAGCGTCTAAGGCATCAGAGCCTGAGGGCCCAACTGTAACTTTTGGAGCTTTCACCTAATATCAGGGACAGACTAGCTGATAAAAATGTTGTCCCATTAGGGACTAGTTCTTGGGGTGGGGGGGTCTGTTAGTGCATTCTCTAAAAACTTTCACAAGTTTAATCCTAGATGAGGCTCATTAGGTCAGAGAAGGAATTCAACTGTCTGGACTTGTCCCAAATTAACTAATTAAGTACTGCTCTTAATGAGTTCACTGGTTTTATGTGCCTTTAGAGTTTAGTTCTGAAATATAGCCCTCAATGGTCAGGGTCCCCGGGCAGCATGGGGTGCGCAAAAGCCCAAAAGAGAAAACGTCCTTGGTGTCTCTGAATGCTCCCAAAGGGTATGTCCCTGGGAGTAAAGCTTACCTGTGATCCTTCAGGGGAACCAAGCTCCTGCCAAAAGGAGGAGCATTGCCGGTCAGGACTGGCTACGGGTATCCCTGTTTTTCTCACTCCTGCTGACTGTAGCCTGTGTGAGGGTAGCGACCCCATCATATGGCAGCGCTGCCAGCCCCTGTCCTGAGGCCCGTGTCCTTCCCTGGTGTCTGCGGTACCCAGGGTGAGCGACCTTCCTGAAGGCTTCAAGGCTTCTCTGTAGATTCTGTAGCCAATGATTAATTCTTGTGTTCCTGGGGTGCATTCCTCTAAAATGGACATCCTTATAGTTCCAGGACCTATATAGGTTCTAGTTTTCATTCTCTGAAAGGAGGGTGGTAAGTATCTGAAAATGGGTACCAGCCACTAAGGGAGGTGGTATGTGTTAAAAAAAAAAAAATCTAAGAAAACCTCAGTGTTCTTCAACTTACAGTCTGTCCAAGTAAGGCTTTATTTTATATTTTTGCTAATTTGAACCTGACAATAGTTAATCAAATGGTGGATAAGATAAACCCAGAGGGCAAAGCTCGTGTGGTTCAGGTCCCTGACTGCCTGTGAATAGAGGCTGGCCTGACATGCCTTGCAACAATGAGAAGTGCAAGACCTAGCAGCAAGCTTGGAGAGTGCCTGACAGACTCCTCTTCCTGCACTTCCAGGAGAGCAAGACACGAAACTATGAGTGAGATGGGCCGCAGAGGTGCGACAAAGAGCGAACGAGAAAAGTAATGATAGGAAGTCAGGCAGCACCACTCAAGTGCAAGGGAGGTGGGAGGCTAAGACTTACAAGAGACCAAGATGAAGGGTAATTTAACTTCCAATAAATCTCCTGACTTGCTTGCCAAAGACTGATGCCAGACAGGCTAAATTAAAGGTCCAAGGTTCTTGTTCTACGTGTCCAAAAGAATTTGGACAGGGAACGCAAAAAAAGTCACACAGACTGAGGTGTAGAGAGAAACAAAGCAGCAGTGTATTAAGGGGCAGAAGCAAACGCACTTGGAAAAGAACTCGGGCGTCCTTGCCAGTGAGGAGGGCATCGGAGGAGTGTTCTGCCCCCCGCCCACTTTTATTTCAATTCCTTGAATGGATGCGGGTTTCTTTGATTAGGGGCAGAATATTCATTGGTGGGAGGATGGGGTGGGATCTTAATTGCACCTGGTTACATCCGCTTCTCTTGTGAGTCTGACTCCTGAAGCCACTGCACATGTGCTCTAAGAGCCATTTTCCCTTAGCAGTCAAGCGCCAGGTGTGGAAGGTTGTATAGTAGCCACCCACAGCCTGTGCTTTTTTTTTTTTTTTTTTTTTTTTTTTTTTTTTTTTTTTTTTTTGCGGTACGCGGGCCTCTCACTGTTGTGGCCTCTCCCGTTGCGGAGTACAGGCTCCGGACGCGCATGGCTCAGCGGCCATGGCTCACGGGCCCAGCCGCTCCGGGATCCTCCCGGACTGGGGCACGAACCCGCGTCCCCTGCATTGGCAGGTGGACTCTCAACCACTGCGCCACCAGGGAAGCCCAGCGTGTTCATTTTTATTGCTCATGCTCGGCTGAGCTCTGTGGGTTTTCTGGGCAGGGTTCCCTGTTCAGGTGTCACAAAGTTTAATCAAGGTTTAACGTATGTTCTTGTTGCTGATGCCATTCCCTTCATAATCTCATTAAGTGCAACACAAGGAGAGGTGGCTTTGCCTTTTGCCTAATGTCTGTGTATGAGGAGGCTGTCCTTGCATTGGGCCCTGTCTTTCCTGCCTCACTTGGGGTTTGTTCCGTATATTGAGCAACATGCTAGGTGCTCGGTGCACATGATTTCTGCCCTGTTCTGCAAACAAGATGTTCAGTCTTGTTGGAGAAGAGCATGCATAGACAGATGAGTCCAGTGTAATGCGGTAAAGGCGGTTGAAAGCAAAAAAGGTGATGGGGTTGGGGCGGGTGTATCCTGCACAGGCACTTAATCCAGAATGAAGGGGGGGGCAGAAGTATGGAAGATTTCCTGAAGGAGATGACATCTCAGTTCAGCCTTGAACGATGAGCAGAAGCTGAGAACAGCGAAGGGTGAGGAGTGTCCAAGCAGTTCATTGTTGCTAGAATATGAAGTGGGTCAGCATGAGTGTTAGGCAAGACTGAAGTGCATTTTAGGCACTGTAGGTGATGGGGAGCTTTTGAAGAGCTCTTAAGCAGATAGTATCATATCTGCAAGCTTAATGGTTGGGAGAGAATGAATTTGAGGATTGTCATGTGGTGAGTGCAGATTTGTGACAGAATTGCATAGGGGAGCTGAGGCTGAAGGCAGAAACTAAGATTGTGATCGTGGAAACAGCACGGGAGAGAGAAGGTAAATTTGGTGGTTGCTTGGATATGGGCTGTGGAGCGGGGAGTGTAAAATTAGCTTGTTGGGGAACTACTTTGATGGATGGTGGTGTCATTTACTGATGAGAAATGGGTGTGGGGAAAGGGATTGTTGATGCATTTAGTTTCCTGTGGATGGAGAAGTCTAGCAGGCTAGCAGGAGATATGTATGAGATCAGAAGTGAGATACAATTTGGGGAGTTGTCCGTACAGATAGTTGCTAAAACCATGAGTGGGGTTGAGGTCACCCTGGAGAGACACAAACACTTGGGAAATGGTACCATGTATATAGTAGGTGGAAGATTGTGAATTTAGTAGAAGGATTGATCAGACAAGAAGGAAGAGAACAGAAGATTGGTGCTCAGAAATCAAGGCAGTAGAGTTTGGAAACGAGATTCTCTCAGCAGTGCCAGGTGCAAGGGAGGTGTCTAGTAAGATAAGGATTGAGAAGTATCAACTGGACTGAGCAATACATGAGCCTATTCTTAGTAAAATAGCCTCTGTGGATGGCCTGGCTGGAAGCCATATTGCAGAGGGTTTTAAATGAGTTGAAGGTAAAAATGAAGACTTTTCCAGAAACTAATAAATGATTGGGGGAGAGAGGGACATCTGGGCAAAGGGAGGTTCTTGAGGGGAATATCTGGGGGGAGGTATGGACTGTATAGAGAGCAGGCTTCATTTAGTGTTTTTCCTGCTCCTTTAGAATTTCCGCGTGGATGTGGTGCACATGGATGAAAACTCATTGGAGTTTGACATGGTGGGAATCGACGCAGCCATTGCCAATGCTTTTCGACGCATTCTATTAGCTGAGGTATAGTTGGGCACGGTGGCAAAGGCGGAGTTGTGTGGGGAATCCTCATTTGTAGAATTGTCTCAAGTGGTATCTTTCCTGCAGTTTTGCTGAGCATTCCTCCTGCTCATTCTTTGTAAACTTTTCATCAAGCGTTCTTCTAGGAAGAAGTCTCCATCTCCCTATGTCAGGAGGCAGGGAGTAAGTAGATGGGGACTCTACAGGGTCTTTGTAGATGAGTGGCTTTCTTTTCTTGGGCAGGTGCCAACCATGGCTGTGGAGAAGGTCCTGGTGTACAACAACACTTCCATTGTCCAGGATGAGATCCTCGCTCACCGCTTGGGGCTCATCCCCATTCATGCTGACCCCCGCCTTTTTGAATATCGGAACCAAGGTGAGGGTTTGAGAAAATGAAATTTGGGGGAAAGGTGGGCAGCTCTCCTCTGAAGTTGATTCTGGAATCAGACTGCTTCTGTTCGAACCCTTGATTGGCTACTGTATGACCTTGGGCCCGTTACCAGTCTTTTGGTACATCAGTGCTGTTGTCTGTGAGAACTCTTGCCCTTGCCTTACCAGGGTTGCCAAGAGGATGAGAGAAACATGCAAGGCATTCAGCGTAGTGCCTCGCACCGACGTCCACTAGCTCTTTAACAGCCCCCACCTCCTTCCTTTGTGTAGGAGATGAAGAAGGCACAGAGATAGATACCCTGCAGTTTCGGCTGCAGGTCAGGTGCACTCGGAACCCCCACGCCGCTAAAGATTCCTCTGACCCCAATGAACTCTACGTCAACCACAAAGGTAGGTACCGGTGGGGTGAGGAAGAGGGCCCCCTGTTGGTGGGAGCTAGTTTTAGGGACTTGGGTCTGTTGGTGCTTCTTCCCGCAGTGTACACCAGGCACATGACATGGGTCCCCCTGGGGAACCAGGCTGACCTCTTCCCGGAGGGCACCATCCGACCAGTACATGATGATATCCTCATCGCTCAGCTGCGGCCTGGCCAGGAGATTGACCTGCTCATGCACTGCGTCAAGGGCATTGGTGAGACCCTTTGATTACCCTGGGGTGAGGTATGACTAAGGGACTCGGCTGAGATGTCCCCAGCAGGCAGAAAGCCAATGGGCCTTTGATGTCAGTAGCTTAGGGAACATGAGGAAGGGTCTCCTCCCAGGCTCTGAGTTGTTCCCTCTTCCCTCCAGGCAAAGATCATGCCAAGTTTTCACCTGTGGCAACAGCCAGTTACCGGCTTCTGCCGGACATCACCCTGCTTGAGCCTGTGGAAGGGGATGCGGCTGAGGAGCTGAGCCGGTGCTTCTCACCTGGCGTTATTGAGGTGCAAGAAATCCAAGGTATGGGATTTGGGATGCCAGGACCTAAAGTATATATTTTTTGAAGGTAGCTGAGAAATAAAAGCTCTGGGCTCGTGTGTTTATAATATGGTTTGTTTTCATTAGGTAAAAAGATGGCCAGAGTTGCCAATCCCCGGCTAGATACCTTCAGCAGGGAAGTCTTCCGGAATGAGAAGCTAAAGAAGGTTGTACGGCTTGCTCGTGTTCGGAACCATTATATCTGTGAGTTTCAAGTTGGAGGGTGGGGTGGGGGTGGAGTCCTTTGGTGCTGCAGCTTCCTTGCAGAGTTCAGATGTGGAATCTAGCAATAAGTATTAAGGAGCTTTTGTAAGCCCTGCCTGGGCTAAAGTGTCCCTTTGGTCCCCAGTCTCTGTTGAGTCAACAGGGGTGTTGCCACCAGACGTGCTGGTGAGTGAAGCCATCAAGGTACTGATGGGGAAGTGCCGGCGGTTCTTGGATGAACTGGATGCGGTTCAGATGGATTGAGGCTGCGCTGGACTTGGCATGGCTGGGATTGGATGCTCCTGAGGCAGGCTGAGGATTTTAGGTTCTGACCTGCCCCCACAGGACTGCTGTAGAGAGCCCAGAGACTAGGGGTGCTGAGTTTTCTGGGGACAATTCCAGCTTTATTTTCAGTCAATACACTTCGTTAAATGTGCCACAAAATGTGACTTTTATGCCTTTGTAAGGTCTTAATGTAAATAAATTCACATCCAGACAAAAATCCTTTTGTTGGAGACCACTTTTTCAGTTTTCATCCAAAAATACGGGGCACCTCAGAAGAGATCTGGCGTTATTTAGCAGTTAGGAGCATTGGGCTCGGACATCACTGCAAGTCAGGGCCAAGTCCCTCTGAAGCCCCTTGAGAAATGCCAAGTGTGATGGTTTCTGGGGGCACAGCCAGACCACAGAAAAATACTGTGCTGCTTAACCTATTTCCTGGATACCAGAGGAAGTTCCTGAGAGAAAAAAGGGTGGTCCATGGCAGTCAAGTCACATTACTATCAAGAGCCACACAAGGAAGAATAACAGTTCCCTTTGGACAGCTCCTCTGGGTTAGGTCCAGTAGCCACCAATGACGACACTGAGAATGGAAGGGCTGCCTGGTCTACGTGTCAGGAACAGAAAGCTGCTTCTGGCTGGCATGCTATTTCAGAGGGTTTGACAGAGCAGGTCTGTCAGTCACAGTTCTTCCTGTCCAGCCCTCTTAGCAAGCAAGATGCTCATGAGGAACAGTGACCCTGGAGTATGTTACTAGTATGAAAAAGGGAGATGGGGCCCTTTCTATATGAAATTGAGATTTTTACTGACATGCAGATGTGCTTTAGAGTTAATGTTTCTACAAAAAGGTTCTATAAACAATAGAAAACTTCTAGCATGAAGTCACAGGATGTTAAAAATATTACAACACAATAAATACAACTATACCCTCCACAGCCCCACCGCAGAGAAGAGTAGGCAGCTAACAAGTTTGGAGGGAAACATGCTGAGATGGCCTTCACAGTGGACAAGAAGCCCAGAGCACCACCCAGGAAGAGGGGATGGACCAAGTCTGTGCCATAGAAAGCGCAATGTGGGCCTCCCAGGTCCGCTTCCCCAGTTTTGCTTCTTCCTGACCTTACCCTACCTGAGGGGCCACAACAGCTAAAAGCTGCAGCTTCAGTCCGTGCTGCTCCACCGGTCCTCACCAAAACCCTGGTCAGTGGATTGGATCAATGCCAGGCCTCTGTGGGGAACACATGGACACACGCTCTAAATGTGTGTCCTTCTGTATACATTAACTAGTCGTGCATCCATGTCCCCTGTGCTTATAGGGCCATCCAGTGATGTTTAGAACAGACCGGACACTCAACAGGTTGTGATGGGAAGGCATATTTTTTCTTTTGGAAATGGCCCATGAGGGAAGTGACCAGGGACCTGAAAGACGACGAGATTTTTGAAGGCACCTGGACTGAGCTAGTCCTAGGAGAGACCAGTGGCTTTGCTAGCTGCTTGTCACAGATGTAGCCTAGTTGGTCTGGATTATCCTTAAATGCCAATGGCATGTGACACTAGATAGGGTACTGTGGTTCTTGTGCCTGAGTGGACCCTGGGGACTAGGGAAACCACACTGAGGGGTCATTCATGGAGGGACAAAATGTGTGAGCTCTAAGGGATGTTACAGAGCGCTACAGACCCTGGCCCAGCCCTGGTCCCTGAAGGTACTAACAGTTGATGCTGTGCCCAGAGCTTAGCAGTGGCCTGTACCATGGATCCCATCAGGTGACCAGATTCTTGCTCAAAACAAAGCAAGAACTGGCCAATTTCAGTTCAGCACTCAGCACCTGACCCCGATATGCCCCTGGGGGATGGGGAAGGTCCCTGTCAGCCCAGCAGCAAGGGGGCTCAGTGGGACTTTCAATGATCCAGGAGAAACTCTGGCACAAGTAGTTCAGGGCTGACTGAGCCCTCACTGCAAGCCTGGCTAGTCGCAGCATCGGGTATAGCACCCCTAGTCACCACTCTGCACAGGTGTATGGCTGCCTGGGGGCGGGAGGGCTTGGGGAGAAGGGCTGCTCTGCTCTAGCTTTTCTCTCTTGGAAAAGGCAAAACTCCAAGTAGGATGGGAGATACCTGGGAAATCTAGACAGAATGGTGTAAGCCCTAACTCCCTTTCTTGATGCTTTAGCATGGCTTCCAGCCCTGTACAGGGCCCACTCTCTCCAGCTCCAGACCTGGATCTCTCTCCAGGCTGACGACGGTGTAGAGTGAGGTGGCAGTGGAGAGGGGCCTAGAGAATAGCTACAAAGGGGAAGAAGAGATGACAATAAAGGTCGAGGAAGAATGCCCAAAAGCTTGATTCAGGGTTCAAAGATGGTGGCCAGGCTGCCCTCCTCATTGTCCAGCACCTCTGTTTCCAGCATTGGCTTTGTTTTTTTGAAAAGTGAGGGAAGATTCTTAATGTGAACTTCTTTTCGGAACTGCTCGCCCAAGGGTTTCTGTGGAAGACAAACGAGAAGGAACTAATGCTGGGTCTCGAGTGGTGGGTTGTTTTAAAGATCATCTCACCATAATGGTCGTGACTACAGCTGGTTTCTGGTTTGCCTGTGCACATGGCCTAAGAAGACTGCAGAGGTGGCTGGGAGCACTACCGAAAGGGTGTGAAGGGTGTGACCTACCCCAATGCACCCAGCAATGAGGCGTTTGAATTGGTCCTTGCGGCGCTTGTCAGCCACTTTCTGCAGAGAGGGGTTCAAAAGCTTGCAGTCAAACTGGTCCAGTGAGTCCTTCTGAATTTCAGGGATCTGCTCCATCACAGCTCTTATCTCCAGGTACCTGGGACGCTGAAAAGTAGGGGTAAACGCACTCAATAGCACAGTTTTGGGCCCCGTCACCTTCCCTATCCCCTGCCACACCCACTTCTCAGGGGCAGCACTAGCAACTTGGCAGCTGCCTACGTTTAGGATTAAGGCCCAAGTGACCGGGAGCAGGCAGGCTGTAAGGGATGAAGCCACAGCCATCCTGCCCCCAGGCTTTCTCCACTCACCAGCGCCTCATATATCTGGAAGGCCAGGTGGACCAGGGAAGCCATGCAGCCATCGTGCTGCCCATGCGTCTGTAAGCCCTTCAGCACACTGGTGAACAGCCATGTAACAGCATCTGCGAGCAGTGTCCCTGACAGCACCTGGGGAGACAGCTGTGCTCAGGGCCAAAGCGGGACTCTGAAGGCCTCAGCACCCTAGTTCTTCCAACTGATTCAGTCAATCCTCATGACCCAAATGTTTCATGAGGGGAGAGAAGAAAGGGTGAGTAACCATACTTGTTTGAGGAGAGGCCAGCAGAGCTGTGTGGTCGTCCTCTGGCAGGACAGAGTATCCTTCCAGGCCAGGGAATTGAAGGCTGTAATTAATAGCGCTGTACAAACATCCTAACGGAAAAGGATGGAGAATTACAATGGGAAAGTAAGTACAATGTTCTCTGAATTCTTATGCATCAGGAGCTAGAGTTTTAATAGGTAAGCAGGAAAATGATAAAAGCAGCTACTGAAGAGATGGGAGTTTATCTCATCTATGTCTATCAGGCCATCCAAAGAAGAAAAACTAACCAATACAGAAAAGAAAACCTATGTGCAGGAAAGAGAGCTCAGGCCTGGGGGAGGCTGAACACCAGGGACTGGTGGCAATGTGCCTGGGTGTTTTTCTGAGCCTTTGCCCATGCCAGCATGGGAACACAGTGGCCTTGTGCCTTTCCCACTGTTTTCTTTAACTCATATAAAGGAGTATTACCAAAAAACCCTCCTGATGGCATCAGAAAATGAGAAAAGTGGAAGCGGGCTCCCTGGCTGGGCAAGGAAAAAATCTCGCCTGCCCCTCCACCCACCTCATGCTTCATTAGACATTTTCCCAGGTCTGTAAGCTCTGCCATGGCCGAGGGGGTTACCTCTGTGGCCATCATCTCTTCATCTGTAAGTAGAGACCAAAATGTTAAGCTCCATCCTTTCAGAACAGAGACCGTCCTTTCTGACAGAAGCCCACAGAGTAAAGGAGAGGTGAGTATCCTGGGCTGACTGGTGGTTAAAGGTACTAGGACAGCGCCCCCAGCCTCATAAGAGGGTGTAGAAGCCTCTGCCCATGGCAGATCTAGAGATGCATCTAGCCATACATTTGCGAAACAAGGATTTTCTGGACAGTTACCTAAAAAGCTGCAAATGCTGAGGATCTTTTGTTGTTAAACAAATATTTGAGGACCCACTATAGCAGTTACTGGGGATATAAGAGGAATACGACAAAGTCCCTTCCCTGTTAGGTGTTAAATTCTAGTGAGGGAGAGAAGTAATTAATAACACAAATAAAACATGTCAGGTAGTGATCAGTGCTGGAAGACAGAGGAGAGGAAGAATCTAGAGGCCGGCATTGCTATTTTTGATAAGCTGGTCATGGAAGACTTCTCAGAAGTGACATCTGAGCAGAGACCTGAATAAAAAGCAAGGGGATGGGCCAGGTATATAGTTGGGAGAACAATCATTCTAGGTAGAGGAATCACCAAGCGCAGAGGCTCTGAGGAGGGACTGTGCTGGGGAATACAGCAAGGGGCCCCCCCAGCATGGATGAAAGCTAGATGTACAAAGTCTCCTGCACATCAGACTGCTAGGGACACAGTTTCTATGTGAACTGACCTGGTTACAGAAGTAACAATATTTAGGAGCTTAATGGCTGACCTCCAAGGGCCGCAACAGGCTCACTTACCATCTCCATCTGCAGGGGGAGCAGTACCGTGGTCAGCACCTTTCTTTGAAACACAGCACACAGCTAAAGCAAGAAAGCAGGGTTACTAGGCTTATTACCACCAGACAACAGCCGTCTCAGGCCAATGGATCCCGAACTGTTTCTGGGCAGGTGAGGAGTGGGGGAAGGTGGGATACTGTGCAGGCACAAAGTCAGCTTCACCAACAGAAATAGAGGCATTTGACCAGACTGTGTTCTGGTCCCTCTTCAAGTTCAATCAACTGGAGGGAAATTACAGAATTATCTGAGAGTAAATGACCAGGAGAGGATGTCTGATATGTATACTTGGTCTACTTTGGATGTCAAACAAATGAACTGACCAAAAAATAAAAACGAAATATAAACACCTTCATGTCTAAGAATTAAAACATCTCCCTATTTTGACAAAGCTAGAAGTTATTCCTACCATTAATCCAACCTCCTCCTGCTATTTCAGACCATGTCCTCATAATCTGCCCTTAGTATGAACAACTACAATGCAGTTCACAATTCATAAAGTAAGTTGACTTAAGAATTACATAGTTTCTATTTAGTTCATTATTTCTTATCAATCTGTCAGTGTTGCTGCAAACATGTTAGGTGAGTGACCAGCTTTTTTTCCAGAAAAAGGCTTGTCTTCTACCCCTGGTTCCCGTGCCACTTACTGATCAGGTCCATGACTTCTCGGGTTAACATCCTCACCAGTTGTTCCTCCAGCATCTCTTGAGACTCTGGGTTTTCATCTGTTGTCTCATCTTCTCCACTGCAGAAAACCAGGGGCCAAGTTCCATGGGAATGCAAAAGAAGCAGTGACCCTAGCTAGACCTCTGTGCCCACTTCCTTCTCCTGACTTCCTCTGGTCTACATTCCACTCAAAAGTTAGGAATGGGCAGCAGTGATCCACGGAGGGGCATTATTACTTGTGACTATATCCAGCTGGCTTGAAGGGAATGGATCAAAATCCTAAGAATGTCGCAGCATTCACTTAAGGCAGCTGAAGGTACCCCCTATGAAGGCTTGAGCTGAGTCTGCCTAATGGTCACAGAAAAGCGACCTACCATCTAGGCTGAGGATGACTATAACCCACTACTATTCTAGCCCTGGGACGGCAGAGTCCTTCTTCCTCCATGTGTACCTTCTCCCACCCCAAACCTGGCTGCCAGCTCATCCATCATGGAGAAGAGAAAGTCCCTTACCACAGCAGGCTCCTCTGGTTGATGACTTGCCATTTTTGGGAAAGCCTCTGGGAAAACAAAAAAAGAAATAAGTGCTACACTAGGGAGAAGGTTGGAAAAGATAATATCTAAGGGCCACTTCATGGTTAGAATTAGCTGAAGATGAGTCCAGGTAACAATGACAGAGCCTTGGGAGACCCCACAAGGTTAAAAAACCAGATATGGTTTCTGTAACCTCTCCCACACCCACGACACGGGCAGCATATCAAACACTTCTTTGCTTGCAAAGGATCAATGACATTTCAGAACTCCTGAGTCTCTCTGGACACACCTATTCTCTGCCCAGCTGGTCCCCCTGCTTAATTCCAGAGTCAGGGAAACAGACCCATGAAAAGTACTCCCCTGATCACCTCTCCTCAGTTAACAGGAGGATAGGAGTAGAATCTGAGTCTGCAGGTGCTTTGCAGGCAATGGAACCAGTTTAGTTCTTCGGGGGGTGGGGGGGCTGCTCCATCCTGGGCAGCAAGGGTGGAGCGGCTGTGCAGCCATCCTGGCAGGGCTGGGAGACGATGCTTTCAGGAGCTCTTGACTTGTGAGACTTATGAGAGGCCACCCACTCTAAGAGGCCTCTTTGCCACCCTTTCCTGGCCAATCTCTTACCATGTGAAGGTAGGTGAAAAGAGGTCCAAGGATGGGAGACACCAGGGCTTCGTAGTGCTCCGGGGGACAGAAGAGCACCAGAGGCTTCACAAAGACCCATGCCGCGGTAGGTTAAGAAGCTTTAGCACACCACGAGCGCACGCCCGTCGTTCTAAAGCACCACTCCCCTGCCAGGCTGGAATTGTAATAAATTCTCCTTACAATATAACTTCCAGGGAAGAATGATACTCCCCCAAAAAAACAAAAACAAAGAGTCTGAATGAGAATGCAGTATGAGAGTGCTTCTTCAAAGAGAAGCACCTGACAAAGTACAGAAAAGGGATAAAAGCTTCATTTTCCATCTTTCCAAGAAATGGGATGGTAAGAATTTCCCCTAAGGGGAAAGAGCTTTTAACACCCCGTGGACTGCTTTCAGGTTTTTCCTTTTATTTACTTCAATCTTCTTATCTTTCTAATGTGGTTACTATAGATCTATTTCATATAGCTCAGCTCTGCCTCCTCTGGTGCTTCTGAACTGTTCCTGTCTTCAATCTTCTGGCCCTTTGGGTTATCTAGGGACTTTTTTTTTTTTTTTTTTTTTTTTTTGCGGTACGCGGGCCTCTCACTGCTGTGGCCCCTCCCATTGCGGAGCGCAGACTCAGCGGTCATGGCTCACGGGCCCAGCCGCTCCGCGGCATGTGGGATCTTCCTGGACTGGGGCACGAACCCGTGTCCCCTGTATCGGCAGGCGGACTCTCAACCACTGCGCCACCACGGAAGCCTCTAGGGACTTTTGAAAGGATATGAAGCATGGGTCTGAGTCGGTAGTCAGGAATATTGTTCAAGTTGACGAAGGCAGAACTGAGAAGCTGGGTGGCCAGGTGCTCCACGGTGTAGAAGTCCTGCTGCATGGAAGGGCCTGCCTTCCCTAGGATATGGAAACTGTAAGGGAAAATCATAAACAACATGAAATCCATTATCTGTTATCGCCAGCCCTTACTGCCTTGGGAATTTCTAGTCGACAAGACTTCTCAGTTAGAAAAGCAATTAATTCTATTTTCTTTTTAAGAGAACTTTAGCTTAATCAGTATACTGCGAAGATGTGGACTTAATCTTCTATCAGAAGGGAAAATAACAGCCACCCCCACCACCCCAACGTTTAAGGAAACTTTGAAACCAGATTCAGCATCTTTCAAAAGACAGATGTCGGTACCCAAGATCAACAGCAGCCTTTCATTACTTCGTAAGTAATATGGATTTACAATGGAGGATCTTTTGTTAGCTGGCTGACTAGAGCACTGTGTTAGCGAGATCAGTGCCCTGGGGATGTTGGTGTACAGAAGGGCCAGTTACACCCCCTATGCCACAACCAGGACCCCAAGACAAAATATGGCCAGCTGTCTCCCAGTGCCCATGAACAGTGGGCTATGAGTAGTGAGGGGTCTGAGAAAATGCATCCCCATCACTGTAACTTCTACTTTGGTCTCATCACTTTATGCACTGGAAACAGACAAGTTGGGCATTAAAATATCAAGTCATGGCTAGGACTTAAAGGCACATGTGACAATTAAAATAAAAATTGCAGGAAACCAGCCTGTTCATTTTGATTTGACACTAGAATCATTTGTTTCCTGTCAAATTCTTTCCTCACATTACCTGTACACTAGAATTCTAGATCCGATGTCCAACCCAAGGCCATCCTATGCAACCTATGCCTCCTATACAATGCATGTCTAGGAGGAGAATATGAAAAGGCAGCATTGGGTCCTTACCAGTTTTCATAGAGGGTGCAGAAGAAACGCTGCATTCTTTCTAAGACCGTTTTGTAGACGGGAGAGTCATTCAGTTCCAAGAGAGGCTGAGGTAATCCTACAGACAAAGATGGATCAGGAACCTGCTGCTCCTCTGCTGAGGGTCTCAACCTGCCAACACCCTCGCATAGGCAGAGGTGGTTTGGAGAGGGGGGTGGTGGTGCTATAAATGCAAAGCAGCTGACCAAGTCTTCTACCAGCTGGAAATGCTAACAGCTTCCCTAAAGTGACTGCTACACTGTATTTGCAGGGAAAGGCGAAAGCTATTTAAGTGTCCAGGTTTGAGTACTCTAACTTTTGCCTGGGTTTCTCCAGATGGAACTTGTACCAAAACACACAATGATAGCCCCAAATGATCTCTCCATAAAGTACTGGGAATGTCCCCCCCTTCCTTTTTAAGTCACAGAACCTCTTTTGCAAGCAAAATTTTATGCAAAAGCCCAAGGTATAGCAGATAAAAATGAAACCCACTTATCTCAGTATAACAATTGCCTTAAAAGATCTATACTTCTAATCAGAGGCAATTTTGTTTCCAATCCTGCTCCTGGTTGGAAGCTGCCAGAGGGAACTGTTTGTCCATTCTAGTATGTTTTGGTTGGTCATACATTTCTATAGCAGCAGTTCCTGGCTTAATGAGAATAACTGAAGTGGGGGCAGAAGGGTAACGGGTGGTGAAGCAACACCTAATTTTTATATTAATAACAAAAGACACTTTTTTGGACGTTTCATTTTTACTGGTGTCTCCAAAAGGGAGCTTAAGTGTAGTGGTGCCAAAGGAAATGGCCTAGGACCATTTAGGCCAAGAGAGATAGCATTGGGCCCTGGAAAGACAAGCTAACAGTCTTCTTTTCATTAAGTCATAGCTGGGGCATGCTCACTAGATTGCTTAATCATGGCCAGGCCCAGGCAGAGTGATAGCCGGGGCAAAAACACACTGTCGGGCCTGTGATGGTAAGCCAGCCTGAGGCTCCAGAGATAGGCACAAGGTTTAGACATCTCTGGTGTCTCTAGCTCTAACTTCTTTTTTTTAAAAAAAAATATTTATTTACTTATTTATTTTTTATTTTTGGCTGCATTGGGTCTTTGTTGCTGCGCATGGGCTTTCTCTAGTTGCAGCGAGCGGGTGCTGCTCTTCGTGATGCGTGGGCTTCTCGTTGCGGTAGCTTCTCTTGTTGCAGAGCACAGGCTCTAGGTGTGCGGGCTTCAGTTGTTGTGGCACGCAGCCTCAGTGGTTGTGTTGTGCAGGCTCAGTAGTTGTGGTGCACGAGCTTCGTTGCTCTGCGGCATGTGGGATCTTCCCAGACCAGGGCTTGAACATGTGTCCCCTGCATTGGCAGGTGGATTCTTAACTGCTGCACCACCAGGGAAGTCCTCTAGCTCTAACTTCTAACCAACTGCCTTGCTCTCTGTGTTCCAGCCACACAAATCACCTTCCTATTCCCTGGACATATCAAGCTCTTTGCTGCTGTATGCCTCGGGATCTTGCACCTGCAATTCTGTCTGCCTAGAATGCTCAGCATCTCCTTTTGCCCCCGGCCTGGTTGGCCCCTGTTCATCCTTCAAGTCTCCACTGGGAGGCAGTCTTGTGACTCCACTACAAGACTGGGTCAGGGGCTTCCCTGGTGGCGCAGTGGTTGAGAGTCCGCCTGCCGATGCAGGGGACGCGGGTTCGTGCCCCGGTCCGGGAAGATCCCACATGCCGCGGAGCAGCTGGGCCCGTGAGCCGTGGCCGCTGAGCCTGCGCGTCCGGAGCCTGTGCTCCGCAACGGTGGAGGCCACAACAGTGAGAGGCCCGCGTACCGCAAAACAAAAAACAAAAAACAAACAAACAAACAAAAAAAAAAGACTGGGTCAGGTCTCCCAATAAACACTCCCACAGTCACTTGCCTTCACAGCATATATCACAATTATGATCGTGAAGTTATTTGCTAATGGGAGAAATGAGTTAAAGCAACATTCTGATCAAGGTAAAAATCGGGAAACTTGGCTCAGAAACTATTCCTTAAAAAAGTGATAACATACATAATATTTTACTGATTAAAGCTATTTAAGCTTAATTGTTTGAATACTCCCCTCCCCCCATATACAAAAGGCAGGAAAGTATGCTAATATCCTTCAGGTCAAAAAGCATGGTTTATTTATAATCTAAAGGCTCTAACACATACTACCAGCTGGCAGCTAAAGTGAAGGAGGGGTTAACATGGGGTGTGTGTGCTTCTGAAGACCATCTCTGCATGATAAGATAATGAAGTAAACACACTTGTTCCTAGAGAGCCTGTAGGAACTCCATACATGCATTTCTGAACAAACAGGTGGTCAAGGTAGTGCCAGGTGAGGAGAAGGTGACACAAGGCACACTGAAGCTGCATTAGAGATAAGGTATAGAAATATAAAGGCATACAATGGTATAGAAAACTTCAAGAAAAAAAAAAGTTACATTTCTTACCTAAAATAGCAGATTTTTCCACTTCAAGCATATCTAGAACCCTCGTAAAAGGTTCTGCCATTTTGGCTAGCATTTCTGGTGCATATAAAGTATTGTGAGTTCTGAAAAAAACAGGAATGCTATGTGAACTTTTCTTAGTCTGCTGGAGAAGGAAAGAGTGGGTTTCCATCTTATAATTCAGTGATACTACATTTCCACATAGATACCTCTCTGTCAACACTACTCTTGGCAGGGGAATTTAAATGTTTCCCTGGAGAAGGGGTAGACTTGATGCTATTAAGTTTATTTGTACAGTATACAACACCTAATAGCAATCAACCACAAGAACCGAATTCTGAGAGAGCCAGACAACATCACAGTCTAAAGCTGAAAGCAAAATTCTTTCAAACTTGAGACAATGCCAAGGCACTCCCAGTTTTCTGACTGCCCGTGATAGAGGATGAAATGTCAGAGGCATCACGGTTCACAGGCAGGAACACAGAGCAGGTAGTAATATGCCCCCATTTTTAGGATGTTTTGTCTCTGAATCAAGAGCATGGACCCAACAATGCTCTGGCAGCTGTTTAGTCTCCTAGAGGCACATTTGTAATTCCCAGCATGAACATCTCTTCCCCACCAAAATGACTTACCTTTGTTAGACTATAGACCTGATCTACCTGCCTTCCACAGCAATGGCACCACGGAACAATCTATAGCCAGAGGGCATAACTACCTATTTCTCTTTTAAAAGTTAACTATAAAACATTTCAAATGTATAGAAAATTACAGAACATAGACCAGCAAGATTAAATATTTAAGATGAACACTGAATAGATCATTTTAGACCATGCTTATTTTAAAAAAACCCTCAATGTTTTTTAAGTCTAACCATGTGCATTCATTAGTACCCATGTTTAAACTGCCTTTTTATGACTGGCTTATTCCACTTAGCACAGTCAGGGTTCACCCATGTTGTAGCATGTTGCAGAAATTCCTTCCATTTTAAGGCTGAATGATATTCCACTGTTTGTATAGACCACATTTTGCTTATCCATTCATCCACTGATGGACACTGGTTGCTTCCACGTTTTAGCTATTGTGAGTAATGCTGCTATTAACATAGGTGTATAAATACCTCTTTAAGACCCACTTTCAATTTTTTTGAGTATATACCTCAAGCTGGACTTGCTGCTTAACGTGGTAATTCCATTTTTAATTTTTTAATTTACTTTTATGCTTTTGCCCATGCTACACGGCTTGCAGGATCTTAGCTCCTCAACCAGGGATAGAATCTGGGCCCCCTGCAGTGGAAGCGTGGAGTCCTAACCACTGGACCACCAGGGAATTCCCACTATTTTTAATTTTTTGAGGAACTGCCAAACTGTTTTCCAGAGTGGCTGTACCATTTTACATTCCTACCAACAGTGTACAAGAGTTCCAATTTCTCCACATCCTTGCTAACACCTGTTACTTTCTTTTTTCAACATTATTTTTTAATGTATATCTTTTTTAAAAAACATTTTTATTAGAGTATAATTGCTTTACAATATTGTGTTAGTTTCTGCTGTATAAAAAAGTGAATCAGTTATACATATACATACATCCCCATAACTCCTCCCTCTTGCATCTCCCTCCCACCCTCCCTATCCCACCCCTCTAGGTGGAAACAAAGCACCGAGCTGATCTCCCTGTGCTATGTGGCTGCTTCCCACTAGCTATCTATTTTACATTTGGTAGTGTATATATGTCCATGCCACTCTTTCACTTCATCCCAGCTTCCCCTTCCCCTTCCCCATGTCCTCAAGTCCATTCTCTACGTCTGCGTCTTTATTCCTGTCCTGCCCCTAGGTTCATCAGAACCATTTTTTTTTTTTTAGATTCCATATATATGTGTTAGCATATGGTATTTGTTTTTCTCTTTCTGACTTACTTGACTCTGTATGACAGACTCTAGGTCCATCCACCTCACTACAAATAACTCAATTTCATTTCATTTTATGGCTGAGTAATATTCCATTGTATATTTGTGCCACATCTTTTATCCATTCATCTGTTGATGGACACTTAGGTTGCTTCCATGTCCTGGCTATTGTTAATAGAGCTGCAATGAACATTTTGGTACATGACTCTTTTTCAATTATGGTTTTCTCAGGGTATATGCCCAGTAGTGGGATTGCTGGGTCATATGGTAGTTCTATTTTTAGTTTTTTAAGGAACCTCCATACTGTTCTCCATAGTGGCTGTATCAATTTACATTACCACCAGCAGTGCAAGAGGTTTCCATTTTCTCCACACCCTCTCCAGCATTTACTGTTTGTAGATTTTTTGATGATGGCCATTCTGACCAGTGTGAGGTGATACCTCATTGTAGTTTTGATTTGTATTTCTCTAATGATTAGTGATGTTGAGCATCCTTTCATGTGTTTGTTGGCAATCTGTATATCTTCTTTGGAGAAATGTCTTATTTAGGTCTTCTGCCCATTTTTGGATTGTTTGTTTTTTTGATATTGAGCTGCATGACCTGCCTGTATATTTTGGAGATTAATCCTTTGTCAGTCGCTTCATTTGCAAATACTTTCTCCCATTCTGAGGGTTGTCTTCGTCTTGTTTATGGTTTCCTTTGCTGTGCAAAAGCTTTTAGGTTTCATTAGGTCCCATTTGGTTTATTTTTGTTTTTATTTCCATTTCTCTAGGAGGTGGGTCAAAAAGGATCTTGCTGTGATGTATGTCAGAGTGTTCTGCCTGTTTTCCTCTAAGAGTTTTATAGTGTCTGGCCTTACATTTAGGTCTTTAATCCATTTTGAGTTTATTTTTGTGTATGGTGTTAGGGAGTGTTCTAATTTCATTCTTTTACAAGTAGCTGTCCAGTTTTCCCAGCACCACTTATTGAAGAGGCTGTTTATTCTCCATTGTATATTCTTGCCTCCTTTATCAAAGATAAGGTGACCATATGTGTGTGGGTTTATCTCTGGGCTTTCTATCCTGTTCCACTGATCTATATTTCTGTTTTTGTGCCACTACCATACAGTCTTAATTACTGTAGCTTTGTAATATAGTTTGAAGGCAGGGAGCCTGATTCCTCCAATTCCGTTTTTCTTTCTCAAGATTGCTTTGGCTATTCGGGGTCTTTTGTGTTTCCATACAAATTGTGAAATTTTTTATTCTAGTTCTGAGAAAAATGCCATTGGTAGTTTGATAGGGATTGCATTGAATCTGTAGATTGCTTTGGGTAGTATAGTCATTTTCACAATGTTGATTCTTCCAATCCAAGAACATGGTATATCTCTCCTTCTGTTTGTATCATCTTTAATTTCTTTCATCAGTGCCTTATAGTTTTCTGCATACAGGTCTTTTGTCTCCTTAGGTAGGTTTATGCCTAGGTATTTTATTCTTTTTGTTGCAATGGTAAATGGGAATATTTCCTTAATTTCTCCTTCAGATTTTTCATCATTAGTGTATACGAATGCAAGAGATTTCTGTGCCTTAATTTTATACCCTGCTACTTCACCCAATCCACTGATTAGCTCTAGTAGTTTTCTGGTAGCATCTTTGGGATTCTCTATGTACAGTATCATATCAACTGCTAACAGTGACAGTTTTACTTCTTTTCCAATTTGGATTCCTTTTATTTCTTTTTCTTCTCTGATTGCTGGGGCTAAAACTTCCAAAACTATGTTGAATAATAGTGATGAGAGTTGGCAACCTTGTCTTGTTCCTGATCTTAGTGGAAATGGTTTCAGTTTTTCACCGTTAAGAATAATGTTGGCTGTTTGTCATATATGGCCTTTATTATATTGAGGTAAGTTCCCTCTATGCCTACTTTCTGGAGAGTTTTTATCATAAATGGGTGTTGAATTTTGTCAAAAGCTTTTTCTGCATCTATTGAGATGATCATATGGTCTTTCTCCTTCAATCTGTTAATATGGTTTAGCACA
This sequence comes from Kogia breviceps, assembly GCF_026419965.1. Classification (NCBI taxonomy): domain Eukaryota; kingdom Metazoa; phylum Chordata; class Mammalia; order Artiodactyla; family Physeteridae; genus Kogia; species Kogia breviceps. The sequence continues at coordinate 76,570,496 of NC_081319.1, forward strand.
TTGATTGATTTACGTATACTGAAGAATCCTTGCATTCCTGGCATAAACCCAACTTGATCATGGTGTTATGATCCTTTTAATGTGCTGTTGGCTTCTGTTTTTTAGTATTTTGTTGAGGATTTGTGCATCTGTGTTAATCAGTGATATGATATTGGTCTGTAGTTTTCTTTTTTTGTGACATCTTTTTCTGGTTTTGGTATCAGGGTGATGGTGGCCTTGTAGAAAGTGTTTGGGAGTGTTCCTCCCTCTGCTATATTTTGGAAGAGTTTGAGAAGGATAGGTGTTAGCTCTTCTCTAAATGTTTGATAGAATTTGCCTGTGAATCCATCTGGTCCTGGGCTTTTGTTTGTTGGAAGATTTTAAATCACAGTTTCTATTTCAGTGCTTGTGATTGGTCTGTTTATATTTTCTATTTCTTCCTGGTTCAGTCTCGGGAAGTTGTGCTTTTCTAAGAATTTGTCCATTTCTTCCAGGTTGTCCATTTTATTGGCATATAGTTGCTTGTAGTAATCTCTCATGATCCTTTGTATTTCTGCAGTGTCAGTTGTTACCTCTCCCTTTTCATTTCTAATTCTACTGATTTGAGTCTTCTCCCTTTTTTCTTGATGAGTCTGGCTAGTGGTTTATCAATTTTGTTTATCTTCTCAAAGAATCAGCTTTTAGTTTTATTGATCTTAGCTACTGTTTCCTTCATTTCTTTTTCACTTATTTCTGATCTGATCTTTATGATCTTTCCTTCTGCTAACTTTGGGGTTTTTTTGGTTCTTCTTTCTCTAATTGCTTTAGGTGTAAGGTTAGGTTGTTTATCTGAGATGTTTCTTGTTTCTTGAGGTAGGATTGTATTGCTATAAACTTCCCTCTTAGAACTGCTTTTGCTGCATCCCATAGGTTTTGGGTCGTCACGTTTTCATTGTCATTTATTTCTAGGTATTTTTTGATTTCCTCTTTGATTTCTTCAGTGATCTCTTGGTTATTTAATACTGTACTGTTTCGCCTCCATGTGTCTGTAATTTTCACAGATTTTTTCCTGTAATTGATATCTAGTTTCATAGCGTTGTGGTCAGAAAAGAAACTTGATACAATTTCACTTTTCTTAAATTTACCAAGGCTTGATTTGTGACCCAAGATATGACCTATCCTGGAGAATGTTTCATGAGCACCTGAGAAGAAAGTGTATTCTGTTGATTTTGGATGGAATGTCCTATAAATATCAATTAAGTCCATCTTGCTTAATGTAGCATTTACAGCTTGTGTTTCCTTATTTATTTTCATTTTGCATGATCTGTCCATTGGTGAAAGTGGGGTGTTAAAGTCCCCTACTATGATTGTGTTACTGTTGATTTCCCCTTTTATGGCTGTTAGCATTTGCCTTATGTATTGAGGTGATCCTATGTTGGGTGCATAAATATTTACAATTGTTATATCTTCTTCTTGGATTGATCCCTTGATCATTATGTAGTGTCCTTCTTTGTCTCTTGTAATAGTCTTTGTTTTAAAGTCTATTTTGTCTGATATGAGAATTGCTACTCCAGCTTTCTTCTGATTTCCATTTGCATGGAGTATCTTTTTCCATCCCCTCACTTTCAGTCTGTATGTGTCCCTAGGTCTGAAATGGGTCTCTTGTAGACAGCATATATACGAGTCTTGTTTTTGTATCCATTCAGCCAGTCTGTGTCTTTTGGTTGGAGCATTTAATCCATTTACATTTAAGGCAGTTATTGATATGTGTGTTCCTATTACCATTTTCTTAATTGTTTTGGGTTTGTTATTGATGGTGTCTTCCTTCTCTTGTGTTTCTTTCCTAGAGAAGTTCCTTTAGCATTTGTTGTAAAGCTGGTTTGGTGGTGCTGAATTCTCTTAGCTTTTGCTTGTCTGTAAAGGTTTTAATTTCTCCGTCGAATCTGAATGAGATCCTTGCTGGGTAGATTGATCTTGGTTGTAGGTTTTTCTCTTTAATCACTTTAAATATGTCCTGCCACTTCCTTCTGGCTTGCAGAGTTTCTGCTGAAAGATCAGCTGTTAACCTTATGGGGATTCCCTTGTGTGTTATTTGTTGTTTTTCTCTTGCTGCTTTTAATATTTTTTCTTTGTATTTAACTTTTGATAGTTTGATTAATATGTCTTGGTGTGTTTCTCCTTTGATTTATCCTGTAGGGGACGCTCTGCGCTTCCTGGACTTGACTGGCTATACCCTTTCCCATGTTAGGGAAGTTTTCAACTACAATCTCCTCAAATATTTTCTCAGTCCCTTTTTTTCCCCTCTTCTTCTTCTGGGACCCCTATAATTCAAATGCTGGTGCGTTTAATGTTGTCCCAGAGGTCTCTGAGACTGCCCTCAATTCTTTGCATTCTTTTTTCTTTATTCTGCCCTGCGGTAGTTATTTCCACTATTTTATCTCCCAGGTCACCTATCCGTTCTTCTGCCTCAGTCATTCTGCTATTGATTCCTTCTAGAGAATTTTAAATTTCATTTACTGTGTTGTTCATCATTGTCTGTTTGCTCTTTAGTTCTTCTAGGTCCTTGTTAAACGTTTCTTGTATTTTCTCCATTCTATTTCCAAGATTTTGGATCATCTTTCCTATCATTACTCTGAATTCTTTTTCAGGTAGACTGCCTATTTCCTCTTCACTTGTTTCGCCAGGTGCATTTTTACCTTGCTCCTTCATCTGCTGTGTATTTCTCTGTCTTCTCATTTTGCTTAACTTACTGTGTTTGGGGTCTCCTTTTTGCAGGCTGCAGGTTCGTAGTTCCCGTTGTTTTTGGTGTCTGCTCCCAGTGGGTAAGGTTGGTTCAGTGGGTTGTGTAGGGTTCCTGGTGGAGGGGACTGGTGCCTATGTTCTGGTGGATGAGGCTGGATCTTGTCTTTCTGGTGGGCAGGACCACGTTTCGTGGTGTTTTGGGGTGCTGTGACCTTGTTATGATTTTAGGTATCCTGTCTGCTAATGGGTGGGGTGGTGTTCCTGTCTTGCTAGTTGTTTGGCATAGGGTGTCCAGCACTGTAGCTTGCTTGTCATTGAGTGGAGCTGGGTCTTCATGTTGAGATGGACATCTCTGAGAGAGCTTTTGCCGTTTGATTTTTTTTTTTTAATTTTAACTTATTTATTTATTTTTGGCTGCATTGGGTCTTCGTTGTTATGCATGGGCTTTCTCTAGTTGCAGCAAGCGGGGGCTACTCCTCATTGTGGTGCGCGGGCTTCTCATTGCGCTGGCTTCTCTTATTGCCGAGCATGGGCTCTAGGCGTGCAGGCTTCAGTATTTGTGGCACGCAGGTTCATTAGTTGTGGCTTGTAGGCTCTAGAGTGCAGGCTCAGTAGTTGTGGCGCACGGGCTTAGCTGCTCCACAGCATGTGAGATCTTCCCGGACCAGGGCTCAAACCCGTGTGCCCTGCATTGGCAGGAGGATTCTTAACCACTGCACCACCAGGGAAGCCCTCGCCATTTCATATTACATGGGGCCGGGAGGTCTCTAGTGGACCAATGTCCTGAACTTGGCTCTCCCACCTCAGAGACTCAGGCCTGACACCCGGCCAGAGCACCAAGACCCTGTCAGCCACATGGCCAGATACGTGGGGAGTTTCTTGCCTTTTGGGAAGTCTGAGGTCTTCTGCCAGCGTTTAGTAGGTGTTCTGGTAGGAGCTGTTCCTCATGTCGATGTATTTTTTATTAATTTGTGGGGAGGAAGGCGATCTCCATGTCTTACTCCTCCGCCATCTTGAAGCTATCTCCTCAACATTATTTTTTATTGTAACCACCCTATTGGGTATGAAGTGGTATCTCATTATGGTTTTGATTTGCATTTCTCTAATGACTATAGATGTTGCGCATCTTTTCATGGCCTTGTTGGCCATTTGATATCTTCTTTAAAGATATGTCTATTCAAGCCTTTTGCCTATTTTGATTAGATTATCTTTTTCTATATGTCTATCCTTCTCAGTACCAAACTATTTTGATTTCTGTAGCTTTGCAGTAAGTTTTGAAAATGAGAGGTTTGAGTCTCCCAACTTTGTTCTTTTTCAAGATTGTTTTGGCTTTTAGGGGCCCCTTGCAATTCCATATGAATCTGAGGATCAGCTTTGTGCTTAAAAAAAAAGTGTTGGAGGGCTTCCCTGGTGGCGCACTGGTTGAGAGTCCGCCTGCCGATGCAGGGGAAACGGGTTTGTGCCCCGGTCCAGGAAGATCCCACATGCCGCAGAGTGGCTGGGCCCGTGAGCCATGGCCGCTGAGCCTGCGCGTCCAGAGCCTGTGCTCCGCAACGGGAGAGGCCACAACAGTGAGAGGCCCGCGTACTGGGGAAAAAAAAAAAAAAAAGTGTTGGAAATTTTTTTTTAACGTGTGTATGTATGTATGTATGTATGTATGTATTTGCCATGCTGCGCAGCATGAGGGATCTTAGTTCCCTGACCATGGATCGAACCTGTGCCCCATGCAGTGGAAGCACTTGGAGTCCTAACCAATGGACCACTAGGGAATTCCCACTGTTGGAATTTTAATAGGGACTGCATTCAATCTGTAGATTGCTTTGAGTAATGTTTCCATCTTAATGAACTTAAGTCTTTCAATTCATGAATACGGGATGCCTTTTCATTTAGGTCATCTTTATTTCCAGAATGTTTTTTAGTTTTCAATGTATAAGTCTTTCATATCCTTGGTTAAATTTATTCCTGGGTACTTTATTCTTCTGAATGCTATTATACATGGAATTATTTTCTTAATTTCCTTTTGGGATCATTCATTGCTGGTGTATAAAAACACAACTGATTTTTGTATATTGATCTTGTATCCTATAACTTTGTTGAATTTATTTATTAGCAGGAGTAGTTTTAGAACTCTCTTCTAGTTCTAGTTTGCTGAGTGTTTTTATCATGAGAGGGTGTTGGATTCTGTCAAATGCTTTTTCTGTGTCAATTAAGATGATCAAGTGGGTTTTTTTCTTTGTTCTATTAATGTGGTGTACTATGATGATTTATTTTTGTATGTTGAATCACTCATATCCTTGAGAGAAATCCCACTTGGTCATAGTGTATAATCCTTATAACATGCTGTTGGATTCAATTTGCTTGTATTCTGTGAGGCTATCCATAACTCTGCCTTAGCCTTTACCTCCTGCTGGGTGGAGCTCAAGGGTTGGTAAGTGGTGCCACTTACTTTTAAAAACTGCAATTTGCCAACTTTTTAGTTTCTGAATTAAGTTTTTCTTGGCTGTTTGGGAAGATGTCTAATACTATGAAATGATCTCTGATAAAATCAGTCCTTTTTAAAAAAAAATAGAGTTTTTTTCCTATTTATTTATTTATTGGCTGTGTTGGGTCTTCATTGCTGCACGTGGGATTTGTCCAGTTGCTGCAAGCGGGGGCTACTCTTCATCGCGGTGAGCGGGCTTCCCACTGCGGTGGCTTCTCTTGTTGTGCAGCACGGGCTCTAGGCATGCAGGCTTCAGTAGTTGTGGCTCGCAGGCTCTAGAGCTCAGGCTCAGTAGTTGTGGTGCACGGGCTTATATGCTCCACGGCATGTGGGATCTTCCCGGACCAGGGATCGAACCTGTGTCCCCTGCATTGGCAGGCAGATTCTTATCCACTGCATCACCAGGGAAGCCCCAAATCAGTTCTTCTTGAAAAGAAATTCATAGTCTTAAATTTGATGGGGAACAGATGAGATGTTTTTTATTTTTATTCTTTAATTAAGTGTGGCTGTGATCCCAAGATATAATTAAAAAAATAGATATAATTTTAAAAATATAATGCATCATATGTCAAATGTCCCTGATGGTACAACAAAATCTTGTATTCTGTATAGTCTCCCCTCCTCCTCCTCCCCTTTGCCAAGGAGGTGGCACCATGGTGGCTGCACCTGTAACTCACAAGTAATGGAAGGACTCAGTACATACTGCTCTCGTATCTATGGCTCCAAGGAGTCCTACAAGCCCTAGTAACATTCAGGTTCCTGAAATATCACCTTTCCTGACACACTTGCAAGTTAGAGCACTATGCTTCCACATTAAGAGGAACTAGTTATTGCTTGGCAAAGAAAAAGACAATCAAGTAATAAAAGTTTTAAGTCTGCACAGTCTGTAGCTATCTGAAATATTCTTAGTATCACCAACTAAGTGTAATTGCCATACACGCAGGTATATATTATTCAGCCATAATAGAGGAGAAAATCTTGCTATTTGTGACAACGTGATGGACCTTGAGGGCATTATGCTAAGTGAAACACATCAGACACTGAAAGACAAATACAGTATGATCTTACTTGTATGCTGAATCAAAAAAACCAAACTCACAGAAACAGAACAGTTTGATGGATGCCCAAGGAGGGAGATGGGGGTGGGGGAAATGGGCGAAGGTGGTCAAGGTTCAGACTTGAGTTAAAAAGGTAAGTAAGTTCTGGAGATGTAATATATACAGCACACTGACTATAGTTAATACTATATTGTGTATTTGAAAGTTGCTAAGAGAGATCTTAAAAGTTCTCATCACAAGAAAAAAAAATGTGTAACTATGTGAGCTGATGGGTGTTAACTAAACCTACTGTGGTAATCCTTTCACAATATATACATATATCAAACCAAAAAAAAAGTATAATCGCTATGCTAAACAAGACTTCCCACATACAAAGATTTCAATAAAACATATAGAAGATATCTGGAAACAATGTAACAAACTTTAATTTAACAGAAAAGCTGTTATTCTAAACAGATAATGAATGATAATGAACCTTCTGAGAACCAGAGAATTCTATTCCCCACATCTATCTTCCACCCAACCCACTAAGAACACACCGTGCAATAGAAATAAAAAGTAAGCCACATAAGCCATTTAAAATTTTCTAACCAGCCAAACTTAAAAAGTGAAAAGAAACAGGTTAAATTAATTATATTTTTATTTAACCCAACACATCAAAAAATCATTTCAATATGTTAGCAATATAAAAATTAATGAAATATTTTTACATTTTTTTGTACTAAGTTTTCAAAATATAGTGTGTGTTTTACACCTACAGTTTATCTCAATTCAGACTAGCCATATTTCAAGTGCTCAGTAGCCAGCCACATGTGGCTAGTGGTTACCATACTAGACAGTGCAGCTCTAACACCTTTGATTATCAGACTATTTGTTTGACAAGGAGTGTTAAAACAGGAGTTTTATAACAAGGAGTTAATACACAAACTGGTAGGAATGTAAACTAGTACACCACTTTAGAAAACTATTTGATTCTATCTATGAAAACTGAAAATATGATACCTTATAAACAGGAATTCTACTCCTACATGTAGGATTCTGCTCCTACCCAACAGAAATTATGTATACACCAAAAGACATTTATAAGAATATTAACAGCAGCACTCGTAGTGATAAAAAAAAAATGCTGGAAACTACCAGAAGTCCATCAACACTAAATGGATAAATGAATTACAGCATATTCACACAATGGAATACCATCCCACCAATGAGAATGAACAAGCCACAACTACATGCAATAACACGGATGAGCTCACAAACATATTACACAAGAGAAGCCAAGGCATAAAAGAGTACATGCTTCTGACTCCATTTATTAAAGCTCAAAAAACCAGGCAAAATGTTAAAAGTTAGAATAGTGGTTACCCTTGAGGGGCATGTAGGACTGAAAAGAGGTGCTGGGTAAGGTTGTTTCTTCATCTGGATGCTGATTACATGGAGGTGTCCACTTTGTCAAAATTCATCTACCTGCATTCACAATTTGTGTCCTTTTCTTATGTATATTTGTACCCTTAACATTATACTTCAAGTTAAAACTTACTACGAAAACAAGACAAAACTCTAACAGCTCCAGCTGCACACTACTCAGGGAATCTAACTACTCCATAACTACAGTCAACATTTTTCAAAATACCTTTTGATTTACTTTGGGATTTTCCAAAAGTGTTGTACTCTTAGAAAAATATCAAGATGACAATCTCTTGTCTCCTCCCCTAACCAGGGATGAACCTTGTTTCCAGGTCTAGGTTCCCACCACAGGGACTCTGGCCACAGGCTTAAAAAGTCAATGAGTCTATTGCTATCTGACTTCATCACTTTCACATTTCTCTAAACTACAGAAGATCCCTTTGGTCTTAAAAACATCAATATGGAGACAAACTATTCCTTGACTAAATATTTTACTACCTTCTGAACATGTAACCCATACTTCTTTTTGAAATCTTTTTCCTCCTTTTGAAATCAGAGCAAAGTATTGTCTATTTCCATAGACACATCCACAATGACAACTTGTTCAGACACTCCAGCCCTCCAATTTGGTCAACATTAACTTAAAACCTTGGATTCTTAAGCATATGGTCTAGGGTGTCTGCAATCAGCAGACTATCCCTGAGACATGAGTAATTTGGTTTACTCATGTTGAGTAAATTTGGTTTACTCAGTTGAGACTCTGCTCTAACACCCTGGGTAAGAGGCCAAAAAACAGTGGAACAGAGCTCTAACCTGAACTCAGAAACACTAGGAGATGTAAAAAAGCAATCAAATTTTGCTTTGGCCAGTAAAAACTGATTCCCTCCAAAGGCTCTCTTTCACTGTAGACAGCATCTATCCCTGAATCATCAAACATATATTGAGTAACCAACAAGCCTAGACTTGGCCTACTTCCGCTTGATTATATTAGCTCATGTGATTTATAACAGTGGTTCTGAACCTTTAATGTGCACACAAACAACCTGGGGATCTCGTTAAAATGCAGATTCTGATTTAGTATGTCTGGGGTGAAGCCCTAATACTGCATTTTAAACAAGCTCTCAGGTGACTGCTGATGCTGCTGGTCTGAGGACTTAGCTTTGAGAAGTAAAAACCTAGGACTCTGCTGTGGAGCATGTATCATGCCTTCCTTTGGCATGTTCAGCCACTGGATGTTTGGTCCATCTGAGAACACAGTCACTACTGATAAATTCAGATTAGCTCGTTTGAATACTTGACCCAGAGAAGCACCACTACAGAAAGCAACTGCCCTGCTCCCAATGACAATTCCTTTAGTGGCAAAACTTTAGACCAAATGAAACTTAAAGTAAAAAGTAGAAATGAAGTATAAAGAAGTAAAAGAACACAGAGGAGGCTCAAAATGAGAAAAGCCATTTTGAGATTAGCCCCCACGTGTTCACTTGGAATGTAAGACTTATAAAAGTGAGAGCCGGGGCTTCCCTGGTGGCTTAACAGTGGTTAAGAATCTGCCTGCCAATGCAGGGGACATTGGCTCGGGTTCGAGCCCTGGTCCGGGAATATCCCACATACCGTGGAGCAACTAAGCCGGTGTGCCACAACTATTGAGCCTGTGCTTTAGAGCCTAACAGCCACAACTACTGAAGCCCGTGCACCTAGAGCCCATGCTCTACAACAAGAAGCCACCGCAATGAGAAGCCCGTGCACCGCAACGAAGAGTAGCCCCCGCTTGCCACAACTAGAGAAAGCCCACGCACAGCAACGAAGACCCAATGCTGCCAAAAATAAATAAAATAAAATTATAACAACAACTACAAAAAAAGTGAGTCAATGTTACTTTTAAAAAGGAGAGTCCCTCTAGAATGAAACAAGACCTATCTCTTATTTATCACCATATGATCTGAAGAAGTATAAACAAATTAAGCTTTTGAGATTTTTAAGGCAAAAAGTTTTAAATACAACAGAGAAAAACCATTATTCTGACTCACCTTATAAGGGCAAGCAAATTATCAAGAAGTTTCAGAATCTGTTCTGTGCAGGGGTTACGGAAGATTGGATTTCCAGGGGGTGTATAACCCACCACAAATCCCCCAGCTTTGGCCTCTTCTAGGTCAGTGGGCCAGCAAGTTCGTTTCACAACACCCAGAATGCTATACACACAAAAGCTCATCTACAGAAAAACATAAAAATGAAAGGTAAACATAAAAGGGGAAGAAAAGACAAAAGTGCTATTAGATATTTGCAAGATTATGGCAAAGGTGACATAGAAGCCGGACAAAAGGAAAAGACGCCCCCCCCGCCCCGCCCCCATCCCCGTCCCTTCCTTTAAGGTCAAGTCCAAAAGGGCCCTTTCAATGCCATCTTCAGGACCAGTGGTAGGCTCTAAAAGCTTCCCTTTCATGAGGATATCCTTCTAGAGGCTTACAGCACCCCAATTAGAAGGTGGCTTGGACATACTTCAAAACAGTATTTACCCTGCCAACATTTCATCTTGTTTTTGAGTTGGCCTTGCATCCTCCAGTTTAGGCCTTCATAGATTTTGCCCTAATCCTCACTCATAGTACCTTCTACCAATTGACTACTTGCCAGGTTAATTAATAAGACTTTTGCCGTAATGGAGCCAGGAACAATGCTTATTTGAAAAGCAAAGAACTGGAAAATCTCAGGTTTGCACGTTAGGCCACCATTTAGGACTTTACTTGCCAGAGAGCAAAGGCAGGGAGAACCCACCCTGCTGACCAAGTTCTGACCTACTTCCTCATTACACCTTCAGTCCTCCAAGCTATTTACAGATCCTTAAAGCCAAAATAATGACTTCACAGAAAAGACCACCTGCTCTGCTGTGAGAACTAACTCAAGAATTTAAGACTAAAGAAGAAAAGAAAGGAGACACTAACAGAAGTGGAGATTCCCAGATTTCTTGCTCATATACAAAAAAACATAAGTCTACAAGAACCTGGACAAATGACAACACCCTACTCCTACCTGTGGCCTACGCACCTTCCCTATCCCAGGAGAGGCTTACTCACTCGTGCACGGTTTAAGCCACAGGGATCCTCCAGGCCCGGGTCACAGCTTGTCCGATCTGCACCCACATACGCAATAAAAGCATCAACATCTGACAGCACTCTAAAGGTTGGTGGGGGAAAGACAAGTTACAGCATGATTTTTAAGCAAGGATAGTTTCTTCCTCAAGAGCTAATAAGCTGTGATTATGTGACCCCCAAAGAGTAGTTATTACAGTGAGAGGAATCTAATCAAATTGTCAGCTGTCATATGAAGATTTATTAACTTCTCTTCCCACTTCTAAATGTTATTAGTGACACTTTTAAGAATCAAAAAGGGTACAAGCTTGAGAAGGCTATGTGGGCACAGAGGGGTGTTTGTGCAGCTCCTACTTTGTTTGGCCCTACTGGCTGTTCTCACTTCTTTATATGTGCTGAAGCTGCAACTAGACACCACAGCAGACCTCACTCTGTGGCCTCCCGACCCACACTATTCACCTTAGTCATTTTCGTCTCTGTTCCTACGCCTCTGCGGAGCAAGGTGATGTTTTTGGCATTTCACTTGCAAGACTGCTTTTAGAGCAGCGGTGCCAACCTCTTTGGCACCACAGGGACTGGTTTCGTGGAAGACAATTCTTCCACAGACCCGGGGTCGGGGGTGTATGGGGGATGGTTCAGGCGGTAATGCGAGCGATGGGGAGTGGTGATGAAGCTCTCCTCCGCCGCTCACCTCCTGCTGTGCAGCCCAGTTCCTAACAGGCAGCGGACCAGTACCAGTCTGTGGCCCGGGGGTTGGGGACCCCTGTTTTAGAGGCTTCAGCTATCACTGATAGTGCCACTACATCTCGATATCCTTACACCCCGACCCCAGAATGGGTACTCAAGTGCAGTCAAGGTCAAGGGCAAAGGATCTCCCCTACCTGTGCATGTCTTCAGAAAGCCAGATGCTGGCCACGGGTGCCATTAGCTCCTCTAGAAACACCTTCTGACGCTCGTAGTTCTTGAACTGGTTGCTAATGAGAACCAGGGCTTCCATGAGGGCACACTTCTCCATCTGTGTCAGGAGCAGCTCATTGGAGAGGAGCTGCTTCACATGGTTATACAGCATGTCAAAATTGGGCTGCATTTCACAAAGAAAAAAACCCAGAGGTGGTGAAGGTCTGAGTTTCAAGAAGTGGTGGGTCACTCAAGAAAGGTAAAAAAGAGGATGAAGACACTTCCAGGACAGTCAGGCCAATAAGACTGTCACTTGATAATTTTTTTTTTTTTTTCTTTTTTTTTTTTGCGGTACGCGGGCCTCTCACTGCTGTGGCCTCTCCCGTTGCGGAGCACAGGCTCCGGACGCTCAGGCTCAGCGGCCACGGCTCACGGGCCCAGCCGCTCCGCGGCACGTGGGATCCTCCCGGACCGGGGCATGAACCCGCGTCCCCCGCATCGGCAGGCGGACTCCCAACCACTGCGCCACCAGGGAAGCCCCCACTTGATAATTTAATTATAACTCTTCTTTTGGCTGAACAGGCAAGGCAATTTAGGTTTGAGTATTTGGGTAACTGCACTTTCCGACTCTACAACTGTGAAAACCATCTGTATTTTATTTCTGTATCAACTTTTACAGTACCTTCATGGACAAAGATCAGTTTGTTTTATATACATATATATATTTTATAGAGAGAGAGAGAAAAGGAGGGAGGGGGGAGAGAGACAGACAGACACACAAATAACTGCTGTGTATTCAGAGAAGAAATTTTTGGTTAATTTGTTATCTGGAGTAGTGCTAAACTTCTTACAGAAACCCTCCAAAAAAGGTTGGGGTTTGCACCTGGCTTCTCTCAAGACTAGGCACATCACTTGACAGTGGTGGTTAAGAACATCACACATAGTATGGTAAAGAGGTGTACACTGACAGGGAAAACTTAGTCATCCATGTGGAAGAGAACAATTCATTCTGAGGCAATATATTTGCATTTCTAAACTTCACTGAGTAACTCTGGAGTTGGGGAAGACCAACCCTATATGAGGTATAATTAGGGGTCGATTTATAGAGAAATGTACCCAAACTCAGCATGTCTCAGTGGCTACTTGAACAGAGTCCAGGGCTTACCAGCACGAGCTGGGGGTAGTCACGACACATCTTGATGATGGAGGAACAAGCATGTCTCCTCACATTCCTCACCGCCCGGGTCCTGGGAGCCTGGGAAGAGATATCTAATAAACTTAAAGCTACTTTTAATATAATTAACAGATGCTGCAGAGAATCATGTAAATATCTCCTTCAGAGGTAAATTCACAATTTTCACAGCTATGGGAGTATAATCAAGTGACATTTATAGTTACCAGGAATCCACATGTTGACTGTTTGTCCTAGAGTATCTCTAGTGCAAAACACCCCATCATATGACTATCTATCTCCTTTCTTTATTAACCCCTTTTGCTTATTAGAAAAATCTACACTAAGTGTTGGGTATTCACATTTTTGCTCTTAAGAAGTTAGAATTGGTAGGCTGAATTAATGATCTTACCTTACTTTCCTCAACAGTTTCAAAAGTGACAGATGAAAATAGCTAAGGGGAAGAAAAAAGGTCACTCATCAGTACCAAATGCATCAAGTATTTTACAAAGTTTCTAACAAAATCCCCAAAGTGCAAACAATATGGTAACAAAAGGGTTTTCAACTGGCATTACAAAGTTTCAGATGTTCATTTTCTCAGATAACTCTGCAAGAGGCTTGAGATTCACAATTTTACCAGCAAACACTTTACAAAGATAAAGGCCACAGAATCCCAGAACAATCCAGGCTATCACCCAAGAACTCAGCCATGGTCACATCTCTCCACTCTTTGTTAAAAGTTGAGTGGTCTACTCTCCCTGATTCCAATTCATAACTTCCCAGTTACTCCTTAACCCAATGCAATGTGACTGCTGCCCTAGCCACAATGATGGAATAACATGCTAACAAAGGTCTAGAGGAACCCAATGGACACTCTCCAATTCTTAAAGAATTTCTGTGGCAACAAATGAGTCCACATTTTTTAAGTTCTCCTGGACTTTGTAACACAACATTTTCTCCATCTCTCTGGCCATCCCTTTTTTTGTTCTTGAGGGTTTCTCCCTCAATGATGGTGACTGTCAGGGTTCTCTGCTTGAGCTACATGTCCAACTCTACATAAAACGTTTTTGCTAGGGCTTCACCTCTACTATTGGCATTTCTATGATGACAATGCCTTAATTTTCTCTCATAATTTTCTGAATCTAGACCTTTAACCTCAAATAGCCAGTTTAGCATGAGATGTCTCCACTGAGATATTATATGTATACTTTAAACCTAGTCCAGCAAACAGAACTCACCCCTTCTCCGCCTTACTCCTTCCCTCCGCCTGGTCCAATATTCTCACTCAGGTGGTGCTTCACCTCTCATTAGTCACCTCAGCTGGACCCCAAAATCTTTCCTCTTACAAATCACCTCCCAACCTGACAGCACACATTGATACCTCCTCCTTCAGGTACTCTTTTCCATCTCAGTGTACATGTCTAATAACTGCAATGCCACGTAGGTACCACATCTGTCTATGTGCCTTTCTCCCCAAACAGAGAGGTGGTAAAGAACAAGGCTTTCCTACTAGCATGGTGCCTGCTCCACATTAAGTACTGAGTAAATATTTGATAAATGAATAAACAACTATTTATTAGCTTGTCTCATATACTTACAAAAACAGTTACAAAAAATAATTAGCTCAGAAATGCCAAAATAAAGTTTACAAAGGAGAGGGAGTTTACCTTAGAGAAGACCTGGGGCAGGAACTCTGGTCTGTAGGTGACAAATGGAAAGAGTGCTGAGACATTAGTGAGGACACAGGACAGGATGAGGGGATCCTTGGTGTCAAAGTTCAGGACCATCTGCAATAGCTCTACTCCATCATTAATAGGAATTTCCTGTGATACAGATAGGAAAGGAGGTTGACATAACTGAAAACCACTTTTGCTAAATTTCCTTCACACTCTATATAAATATGGTTGTCATATATGGTTTTATACACTGCCTCTTAACCCTTAAAATTCTAAGCATTACCCCATGTTATTAAAATTTTTCACAAATGATGCCGTCATTATTAGGGATGTAGCATTACCTACTACTTGAAATTGAACAAACTCAGAATGCCATCATTTCAAACTGAAGTGAATATAAAAACAGATGAAGTTAATGATCCTAAGATCTAATTTGTTAATATGCCATTTGTGAGAAAAAGCACTGTATTTCACTTATCTTCAAGGGACTTAGATTCTTTCTACAACTAACCTAGAATGAGTTAAGACGAATTACCACAAAATAAGTGATCCAATTATTTTTAATCTAATTAACATAGTTAATATAGTTTATGCTGTTATCCGGTTTAATCAGACTATTCGGGAAAGAGGGACACAGATCAGCCATCATGAATAGTCTGGTCAATTTGTCATAAATTGGCAGATATCTCTTAGATTTTCCAATTCAAGGCTTCCATCACTGTCCTCCCTGTAACAGTTACCCTACCTGTGGTTCACTGTACTATCAGGCTAATGTTATTATCCCCTAAAACGAATACTAAACACCGCGGGGCTTAAAGTCAGAAAGACCTAATTTGGGTCCCAGCTCTATTTATTAGCTATTTTACCTTGAGCATGTTATTTACCCTCTCTGAATCTCAGTTTCCTCTTCTGTAAGATGCACACTCACATATTTTCCTATCCCACTGCCAGTTTTAAGAAGATCAGAATTGGGGACTTCCCTGGTGGCGCAGTGGTTAAGACTCTGCGCTCCCAATGCAGGGGCCCCGGGTTCAATCCCTGTTCAGAGAACTAGATCCCAGATGCATGCTGCAACCAAGAGTTCGCATGCCACAACTAAGAAACCGGCGAGCTGCAACTAAGGAGCCCACCTGCTGCAACTAAGACCTGGTGCAACCAAATAAATAAATAAATAATAATTTTAAAAAGATCAAAATTATCATGCAATCAGCACAAGAAACAATTACTTACTTCTTTATCTAATGTTCGAAACATCTGGTTGATCACACTTTCCAAAAAAAAGGTCATGGCTTCCCACTGCACAAATGAAGGTGAGAAGATGGAGCAGAGGCTGCCTTCTCCAGTTCCAGCTGCAGGGGAACAGGGTTTTAGAACACACACACACACACACACTTATAAACACTGTAGGATCACAGAAGACACAGAGACCACGGGGCTGTAAAAACCACTAGGTAATTTCACAGTTGAAGGAAAAAGGTAATCTAACCCTTCTCAGCCTGGGAAAAGAAAAGGAAGCAGAAAGGGATCCCTATCCTGCCTCTACCTCTAAAAACAAACTGTCTGAATTCACCTTTGTGAGCCTTGTCTGCAAAGCCAGTTTGAGTACTGAATGAGAATATACACGTAAGCATCAAAACCAGTGCCTGGCCAATTGAGAAATATTAATTAATTTCCCCCTCCCTCCCCTTTCATAATCTGTCCATGGGAATCTAAATAATTATGATATCTAAGACCATAAAGAATCTTTCTAGGGCTTCCCTGGTGGCGCAGTGGTTGAGAGTCCGCCTGCCAATGTGGGGGACACGGGTTCGTGTCCCGGTCCGGGAAGATCCCACATGCCGCAGAGAGGCTGGGCCCGTGAGTCATGGCCGCTGAGCCTGTGCTCCACAACGGGAGAGGCCACAACAGTGAGAGGCCCGCTTACCGCAAAAAAAAAAAAAAAAAAAAAAAAAAAAAAAAAAAAAAAAAAAAAATCTTTCTAACAAGGAACTGCTGTAAGATACAAAATGTTGCTTCATATCCAGTAGCCTCATGACAACTGCAAGGGTCCTGTGCAGAGAACTGTGCCACCCTCCAAGTTCACAAGTTATCATCAAGTTCCCTGGTGGCCTAGTGGTTAGGATTTGGTGCCGTCACTGCCATGACCCAGGTTCGATCCCTGGTCAGGGAACTGAGATCCTGCAAGCCACATGGCGCGACCAAAATATGAAAAAAAAAAAAAAAGAAAAAACCCCACAAGTATCATCAAAGCATGTCACTTAAACAGCAAGGCCCCCACAAAACGAATTACAAATTACTTTTCTTGCTTCCATACAGTGCTCACATTTACTAGCTTCATCTTGGTACAACATATTTGGGCCTCTGCAAACATTCAAGTTACTAGATACCAGAGACCTTTAGAGTCAACTGTGAATACATAAAACTGAATGTTAAATCCCATGAATGTCAAGTGACTAGTGTACTTGGTAACTGACCACAGTGTGGAGTTTTTCCAAAGCAGTGACTTACACCCTTTCCTTACAATCCTCTCACCCACTGCCTGCACTAATAAGATGACAGACAGAAGATACAGAGCACAGAGAAGTTATCTAGCTTATGCTTTTGGGTAGAGGGGGGTTATTTTGATTTTACATAAAGTAGCATTTCCCAAAGGCTTTGAGGGGGCTGAGCGATACAGGAAACCTCTGCACTGCTTGTTGTGCCTGACTAACAAGTCATTTTTTCCAGGTTTAAGAGAAATGCTATGCAAGAACTTGGTTGAAAAGCTTTAAAAAGTTAGGTCTAGACATGTAATTTGTTAGATGCTGCCTGAGGTGAAGTAATAAAATCAACAATAAACAATTGTTGACTCTGTTAGAAAAGAAAAATGAAGGCAAAATTGATAGGGTCATGGTTTTACCCTAATTTAAACAGAGTTAAAATCTGGTATTATATCTGCTTTCTCTGCCTATATGTGCAAATGAAAAGGCTCACTTTCTAGGATGGAACTGGGCAGTGAGCAAAGCTGTTTTTGAACACTATTAGCATACTGTTTTAAAATGTGGCTCAGAGGTTTATTTCTATGTACAGTTTTGATACATAGAAATACTTCACTAATGTTCAGTTGGAAAAAAACAAAAAAAGTCTTACAGTTCATGGATCCAGTATCAACAGAAGTTGAGAGCTGATACTTTAGCCACTCCCCAGCCATCTGGAAGCTAGTCTTGGGATCCAAGCGACATGCTAACCTCATTACTTCTCCTTGTTGGGCCCGAGAGGCTGCCAAGAGAAAGACATGAATCAATAACCGCATATAACAGATACTTAGTTAATGTTTATTCATTTATCCATCCCAGGAGGAAAACATTCAAGAGATTCTGTTTTGTAGACTGATGCTCTGAATCTAACAAATGTTCAGTAAAGCTTTGTTAACAAATCTAGAAATTTTCAAAACTAAATTCTTTTTTTTTTTTTTTGCGATACGCGGGCCTCTCACTGTTGTGGCCTCCCCCATTGCGGAGCACAGGCTCCAGACACGCAGGCTCAGCGGCCATGGCTCTTGGGCCTAGCCGCTCTGTGGCATGTGGGATCTTCCTGGACCGGGGCACGAACCTGCATCCCCTGCAGCAGCAGGTGGACTCTTAACCACTGCGCCACCAGGGAAGCCCCAAAACTAAATTCTAAGAAGCCACCATACCAGCTAGATGCTATAAGCGGCAAACCAAAAGTGGTCTCCCCTTTCTGTTGGAATTAAAAGATCAGGTTGGTACAGATGTAAAATGGTATAGCTGCTGAAGAAAATGGTCTGGCAGTTCCTCAAAACATTAAACATGGAATTACCATATGATCTAGTAATTCTCTTCCTAGGCATATGCCCAAGAAAAATAAAAACATATGTCCACTCAAAAACTTGTACCCAGGGGGA
Source organism: Kogia breviceps (assembly GCF_026419965.1). Classification (NCBI taxonomy): domain Eukaryota; kingdom Metazoa; phylum Chordata; class Mammalia; order Artiodactyla; family Physeteridae; genus Kogia; species Kogia breviceps. Next base: position 76,588,874 of record NC_081319.1, read on the forward strand.
TTTTGCTGGTGGCGCAGTGGTTAAGAATCCACCTGCCGATGCAGGGGACATGGGTTCGAGCCCTGGTCCGGGAAGATTCCACATGCTGCGGAGCAGCTAAGCCCATGCACCACAACTACTGAGCCTGCGCTCTACAGCCCGCGAGCCACAACTACTGAAGCCTGCTCTCCACAACGAAAGAAGCCACCACAATGAGAAGCCCGCACACCACAATGAAGAGTAGCCCCCCCTCGCCGCAACGAGAGAAAGCCCGTGCACAGCAACAAAGACCCAATACAGCCCAAATAAATAACAAGTAAATAAATAAATTTATTTTTAAAAAATAACAAAAAAAACTTGTACCCAAATGTTATAATAGCATTATTCTTAACAGTCAAGATGTGGAAACAACTCAAGTATTTATCAACTTATCAATGGATGAATAAAATGTGGTATATCCATACAATGAAGTATTACTGGCAATAAAAAGAAATGAAGTACTGATACATACTACAACATAGATGAATTTTTAAAATGCTACACTAAGAAAAAGAATGCAGTTACCAAAAACAACACACTGTATGATTCCATTTATAGGAAATGTTCGGAATAGGTGAAAGATAGAAATAGAAAGTAGATTAGTGCTTTTCCAGGGCTGAGAGGGATGAGGGGATTGGGAGATGACTCTTAATGGTTACAGGGTCTCTTGGGGTCATGAAAATGTCCTAACATTGACTGTGGTTGTGGTTGTACGACTCTGAAAATAGAAAAAGACCCCACTGTATTATATACTATAAATGGATGAACTGTATGACAAATAAATTACATCAATAAAGTTGTTATTAAAAAAGGGTGGGGGGGAAAGTTATAGAAAACCCAGAACAGAATTAGGAATTGTGGGTTTTTCCTCTCTTTTTAAGAAGAAAGACCCACAATGTAAGATGGTATTTAATTCTAATATATAAATATTAAAATAAATGAGAGTGCCTTATCTAAAATTACTATCTCTAAACATCAATGTCCAAAGGCAGTGTGTGTGTGTGTATGTTTGTGGGTGTGTGTGTGTAAGAGATAAAACAATGCATGGAATAAGTACAAGCCCAGTACTCTCTGCAATGTGCAAATGGAGATTAAACAGGCTGCTGTCCAGACTTGGGGCTCTTTAATACAGAACCTCAAGGGTCATGCACCATGACTCCTTAACACTAGATGCCATTCTGAGACTGGAAGAAATTACAGGCCAATTCACTCACAGTTGAAGAAAGCATTGAAGTCCTCGTCGCTATCAAAATCAAATCGAGAGTATTCACAGCTAGGGCTGTCTGTTTTAGAAGGAAAGCCCATCTGGAAAGAGAAACATAATTGGGGTAGGGGGTGAGGGTTTTCATGAGATATATGATGATAAATAACTGCTTCTGGTCTACCCCTAAGTCTACAATTTGCTTCCAGCAGGAATAATCCTGGGAGTGGTAGAAAGAGAACGTTTTATTTTTTTTTTTTTTTTTTTTTTTTTTTGCGGTATGCGGGCCTCTCACTGTTGTGGCCTCTCCCGTTGCGGAGCACAGGCTCCGGACGCACAGGCTCAGCGGCCATGGCTCACGGGCTTAGTTGCTCCGCGGCATGTGGGATCTTCCCGGACCAGGGCACGAACCCGTGTCTCCTGCATCGGCAGGCGGATTCTCAACCACTGCGCCACCAGGGAAGCCCGAGAACGTTTTTTATTTGATACTCTCTTCCAGGTTCCTCAGGGAAAATTAAATTCTGGAATTAGTTTAAGGTCTTTGAGTATAAAGATGTCCCAAAACAAAGTGCTGATACAGCTTGCAATAAGTAAAACAATTGAAACAATTTGTCTTCTTAAATGCTGAACCCTGGAAATAAGCATGTAACTTTTTATGTTTCGTTCAAAAAGTACTGAAGACCATGACGGCAGAGAACTACAAGATGGTGTGCAACGTGCTAGGTGAATTCCTTGAGGAAATAAGGGGACCCTTGAATGGGTCCTATTCTCTGACGTTACAAATCAAGATGAAGCATCTGTCAGTTGCAAGAGCCTTGAACAGATCTCAGAGTGTTCATAAGCAACTCTCTATTGAGGTAATGAGCGATCTGCTTCCGTTCTCCCCTTCTCATTCACCTTCCTGACCCTCACTTGGCCTTCAGAAAGTCAGACATTACTTCCTCTTGGAATCTCCCTGACTCCACCCTCCTTTCTATTTTTAACCTCTGAAAATCAATGGTCATGGTCACTGCTCTCGTCCTATCACTTCTTTTTCCTAGCACTTAGCCCAATACTTGGCATATAAGTGATCCAAAATATGAAAGAGGAATAAAAGACTTAAGGAATAAAAGACTAATATGCCCAAGGAAAGGATCTTAGTGACCAAGACAGGGCTGTCAATGATGCCATCTAAGTCTTATGATGTGTATTCATCGACATTCCACGTTTTAGATTCCCACTGCATACCTTGACCAAGTTAGTCATAGAAGCACGAAGATATTTTGGTATTATTGCTAACAGCAAAGGGTCACGGGATAGGATCTCATGCCGGAAGAGGGCTCCCCAAGTCATCTGAGTTGAAGAGCGCAAAAACTAAAGGGAAAAAAGAAAAAACTCAGTTTAAGTATTTGGGTTTTATATACCAAGACTACTACTTAGCTCAGCAATTCTCCACTATATTTTTCCATGGAAATAAATATCTGTAATACTTTGAAACTGCCCATACTGTAGTATAGCAGTAATGACTACTCACTGTGGACCACATGTTAATAAGACAGACTGGGTCAGGTGCATTTCCCGGAGTATGAGCTGAATTCTACCACTTTCTGTTTTATGCAAGAAAGGATATAGGAACCTCACGATGATATTACAAGGCAAATCTTGGATTGGATAAAATTAATTTTATAATAACACAATTAATCAGACTTTTGTATTTAAAACGTCTCTAGTGGTAAATCACCTGAGACATAGCTCATATCTGAATGAGCCTTATCAGAATGACACTACCTGAGGGGTAACTGCTGACCTAGACTGCAATGCTTAGCTCAGGAAGAAGACTCAGCAATTTTCTTAATGAAATGCTATACAGTTATTCCCTAGGATCTTAAGAGTCACATTTTATACTTCAGCTGCTAACTACTTCAGGCCATAGCGCTTGATTTTAATTTACCTAACTAAAATTTTGAGAAGTCACCTCCATAAAGTTTACCTGACTTGGATGAGTTGTGAAAGCCAGAAAAGATTCCAGGTATTTTCCAAAGTTTGCTGGTGTTTCTACATCAGAATCCACACCCTGTAGGACAAAAAGACCACTACATCAATGATGTTGATGGGGAGGTCAGGGTAGAGAGTGGAGTAACAAATACAGACAACTTACACTCTCAAAAATTTCAGGTTTGAAAGCACTTTATACTTCCTTGTGGCCTAAGGAAGGCATCATTTCAAGGGCTAAAACACAGGAAAGCTGCTTTACCTCCTTAATCATCATCATTAAAACCTATTCTGTGGTCAAATAGTAAAACAAGAGTATTCATTTCAGAAATCTGCATATTTCTTCAGATCTAGTCTAGTCACATCTCTGTGACCTAACCTATTAAATAACCACTTGATGGTACACATCTTATGTCTGAAGTTCCATCCTCTCTAGCCATTCAAGCCACCACAAAAAGGCATAACATCAAGCGCAAATGTCTGTACCAAGATCCTATCTTTTAACACATAAGACTGAGTATTAAATATTTCCCTAAAGACAGTTAATTCCATGTCAATCAGACTAAAGTTTTCTTTTATGATCTAATAATACATCCTTTAGATTTGGGAAAAGGGTTCTTTATTCAAATCCATAATGTTTCATGACTTAATAGGACTTTAAAGGGTAATGTACTTGGCAGACTGAAGTTTTACAAGTACCAAAATGAACAGGAGTAGTAACATTGACTTTATGGAAAAACAGATGTGAATGTTTACTATTGACATTAATAACTGACTTGTTAAAAAAAATCTGTATCATTCAAACTCAATTAAAATAATTTAATCTATAGAATTATAAGAAATAATCTGTAGGGAAATGCCCCCTCAGGCTAAAATCAATGGCATGTGTCACCCCTTACACAAAAATAACTTTCTAAATCCTCTCCTCAAATGGCCCTGAAACTCTCCAGAAAGTGCTCACCAGCAATGCACACAGCTGATTGCCCAGCGCACACAACACCTGACAGAGTCTCTTCAGGAAGACATAGTGTTTTTCTACCAAGCCTCCTCCGTCAGCAGTCCTGAAGAGGAGAAAACAGTGTGATTAGCAGCACATCAAGAGCACCAAAGAGAGTCCCACGGAATGGAGCTGTATGTGGTCTGTGCTCCAACATTCAAATTTCAGTTGATTATTAAAGTTAAAAAAAAAAATCAAAAAACAAAACCAACCCCCAAACCTCCAACCAAACACTGAAAGATCGATGAGGAATAGGGTTCAATGCCATCTCATCCTTCAAGAGACACTCTAATTTTGGGTAATGCGGTCCTTGAGTACTTTGGGATAATATTGTAAACTCTGAGCATGACTCCACAAAGCAATACATGTACTTAAATGCACAAAAAGACATTGGTTGACACTGAGGAAGGACTTTGAGAGATCTCTAGGGGAGCATGCAGTAATTCCTTATACCACTGACAAAATCAAAAGGACTATAATCAAGAGAATGAAAAGACAAGTGACAGACTAGGAGAAAATATTTGCAAAAAGACACATCTGATAAAAGACTGTTATCCAAAATATACAAGAACTCTTAAAACTCAATAAGAAAAAAATCTGATTAAAAAATGGGCCAAAGATCTTTTTTTTTTTTTTTTTTTTGCGGGCCTCTCCCGTTGCGGAGCACAGGCTCCGGATGCGCAGGCTCAGCGGCCATGGCTCACAGGCCCAGCCGCTCCGTGGTATGTGGGATCCTCCCAGACTGGGGCACGAACCCATGTCCCCCACATCGGCAGGCGGACTCTCAACCACTGCGCCACCAGGGAAGCCCCAAAGATCTTAATAGACACCTCACTAAAGAAGATACACAGATGGGAAATAAACATATGAAAAGAAGCTCCACATCAAATGTCATCAGGGAATTGCAAATTAAAACGAGATAGCACTATACACCTATCAGAATAGCCAAAATCCAGAACACTGACAACACCAAATGCTGGTGAGGATGTGGAGCAACAGGAACTCTCATTCATTGTTGGTGGGAATGTAAAATGGTACAGCCCCTTTGGAAGACAGTTTGACAGTTTCTTACAAAACTAAACATACTCTTACCATATGATTTAGTAATCACACTCCTTGGTAATTACCCAAAGGAGCTGAACATACAAAAACCTACAAACGGATGTTTATAGCAGCTTTATTCATAAATGCAAAAATTTGGAAGCAACCAAAATGTCCTTCAGTAAGTGAATGGATAAATAAACTTTGGTACATCCAGACAACAGAATATTATTCAGTGGTAAAAAGGAATGAGCTAACCAAGGCATGAAAAGACGTATAGGAACTATAAATGCATGCTACTAAGCGAAAGGAAACAATCTAAAAAGGTTACATACTATATGACTACAACTATACAACATTCTGGAAAAGGCAAAACTATGGAGAAAGTAAAAAGATCAGTGGTTGCCAGGAGTTTGGGTGGGAGAGGAGGAATAAACAGGCAGAGCACAGAGGATTTTTAGGGCAGTGAAAAAAACCTGTAAGATACTATTATGATGAATACGTTATTACACGTTTGTTGAAACTCAGAGAATGTACCCATAAAATGTATAACACCAAGGTGAACCCTAAGGTAAACTATGGCCTTTGGATGATTATGACGTGTCAATATAAGTTCAACAGCTCTAACAAATGTACCACTCTGATAGGGGATGGCTATAATGGGGGAGGCTATGCATGTGTGGGGGCAGGGAATATATGGGAAATCTCTGTACCTTCCCCTGAATTTTGCTGTGAACCTTAATCTGCTCTAAAAAAACAAAATCTTTTTTTAAAGACGGTATTAAAAACATAACTTGGTATCTCATTTCTCCAAGTCATTTAGTTCAGATAAGTTACACTTATGTGCTATCTTAGAATGCAAATACCCCTTTAAATTAAAAAAAAAAATTATTTGGTGGCAAAACCTGACCTACAATGATGTAGGACGATTCGCACAAACAAGAATTAATAAGGACTGGTGTGGACAGTAGCCACATTAGCGTGTTCTGGAGGCAGTACAGTATAACATAAAAAGCATGGGCCTCAGGGTAAGAAAGACCTAGGCTCTAGTGATGTTGAAGGACAGCATGGCATCATGGTTTCTCGTGCAGGCTCTGAAGTCTGAGTTTGAATCACAGCTTTACTAACCAGTACCAGTAGCACAAATGGAGATGGGACACCTCAGTGTGAATGTCAGTCTCTAGGGAACTAAGAAATGGGCTCTGGAAACAGTAACTGCAGTGGCCACCCAAAAGACATGTTATTAATTTAATTAACAGGACTCCTTAAAAACAGACCTGTAGTATCCATAGGAAAGAGCCATCATAAAAGCTATGTTAGAATGGACAGTAAGAAATTTTAAGTAATATATCTGTGTCTCACATCTTTTCACTTGTCTTCACCAAAAGTGAAGAAAGAGTATTGAAGAAAAATGGGTGCTGTGACAGTTTCAACTACTGTAATACACAGTTCTACCTGACTCCCTGGTAAGAAAAACATATCAGAAAACGCTTTAACATTTTTCAGAACGATTAGAAGAAAATAAGCAGAAGCCACTATTTCAGGACATAGAATGTTTTTGCAGGATTTATACACACATTTCACACTGACCACATTGTTCCTGCTGTTTCCTAGAGCCTCAGCACTTCAGGCATTGATTACTTTGACAAGGAGAGAGGGAGGAGTGTCTCGAGTTCTGCAATCAAGGAAGGCCCTGGGACAGACTCTGGTCAGATTAGAGCATTCTCTGGCCTAGTCACCAAGGCTACTAGGAGGCTTAGGGATCATCAAAAGCAGACAAAGAGAACCAAGGAGATGAGCTGTCTGGGGAGAATATGGAAAACTGTGAACGTGAGTGGATGCTCAGTCAAAAGCCACAACTTATTTCCAGCATAAGATCTTCAAAAAGGTGAAACAGTCCCTTTAAGAGTACCTGATTTTCCTATTAAAAACAGTCAACCGACTGCCAACAGTTGTATCTTATCTGTATTAATTAAATATTTATTTTATTTGTATTTATTAATTTAATAAATTAAATAAATATTAATTTATTAATATTAATACAAATAAGATACAGTTCATTGATTTAATACAAATACAAATTTATTTTATTTGTATTAATTAAATCAATGAACTGTATCTTATTTGTATTAATTAAATTAATGAACTTCAGATACATCCAAATGAGATACAAAAATGACAAAGAAATTAGAAAACACATACAAAAGAAGATACTCACTGCGCAGCGGAGAGTATATAATGCATGGCAACATCTCCAAATAAGACCATCAAGGGCTTCCTGTCTTCCAACTTGCCCTAGACCCGATTTTAGGGAAACACAGGTAATATAAACTGTTATTAAAAACCTCCAAGTACTAACAACTTCTATACCTATATAATCAAATATACTGACTTCCTAATTTCTCACATAGCCCTGGGGCTAACTGAACACTGAAAAAAACTCAACTCTTTAAATCCAAACCTGGATAAGACTTACATTTTAAAATGTGTTGGGCAATAATGATGATATGAAAGCAAAATAAATTACATCTGAAAACAACATTCTTATGGAGAAAAGAGTCACAATCCCACTTGTTAGCCAAGACAGCTATAAAGCCAGTATAGTCACCTTCTACAATTCTGACGTAACACTATGTGAGTTTTAAACTTTAACATTACGCTTATATAGTTTCTTAAGCATGAAGTACCAAGATTCAGAAGTACCAAGGTTCTCTTTCAAGAACCAAGTAGCCCTACAAATCTCTATATATCCTGACAATGGATTCCTAGGATATCGGCAAACTGTTGTCCAAAAGGTTGGAGGCAGGTAATTAAGCTGGTGTCAAATAAAACAAAAAAACAAACAAAAAAACCCAAACCTTTAAATGTCTTTCACCACAACATGGAATTAAACACACATATGCATCACTCAGAGACTGTCACAGTCAGTTTGAAGTGGTAACTTACTTTCCTGCTGACTGCAATGAGAAGACACTCAGCTGCTCCCAGCTGAAGTTCCTGTTCGTTCAGAAGCAGGCACAGCATCTCCAGGAGTTTACAGTTTTCAGCAGTAATGTGACTCATGGACACCCAGTCAATGTAGCCCGCTAGAGTATTCAGTGCTGCAATTCCTACTCGACAGTTTGCTTGGGCCTGCATGAAAAGAAGTAACTTTTAGCCATTAAGTCCTCACTAACAGACAAGAAAGCTGTGATTATCCCCGAGCTCCTTCTACTTTCTAATTCTAAAAAGAAAAACAAACAATAAAATATACTCATGCAACTGTTACTGATAGGCAACTCAAAGGTTTTCTTCTGATAATACACAATCACTTATCAAATGATGGCATTCTTGATGCCCATCAGTAAGACCATATTGGCATGTGTGGCCATTTTATGTCCTTCAAGAAATCTCAGATATTATCATTTTAACTCCCTTCCACCATAGCTCAGTGATCAAATAAACCAAGGCTGAGGGAATTCCCTGGCGGTCCAGTGATAGGACTTCTTGCTTTCACTGCTGAGAGCATGGGTCTTATCCCTGGTTGGGGAACTAAAGCTCCTACAAGCCACGTGGCATGGCCAAAAAAAAAAAGCAAAACAAAAAAAAACCAAGGCCAAGGTCACCCTCCACTAGGTATATGCATCCCTGTACCTGAAAGCCTCAAAGAAGCCTCCTTCCAACTCCACCAAGAACTCTTACCTTTGACTCCTGAGAATTATCTGTCTTCTGAAAGAAAAGAAGTATAAGGATCTAAATGTTTTTAAAGAGCAAAAGGCTATGTAATAACTTTCCACCCCCATAATCTAGGCCCTTGAACAATGATTTTCAAATACTCAACTTTTAATCTTGGAAAAGAAGACAACTTTACTAAGAACACAAAACTGATATTCTCCCAAAGGAGGACAGGTTATTTTAGTTTCAGCAATATGACAAAATTTACTAGAACATTAAGATCCACAAGGACAGTTTCAATGCACACAGTTTACAAAGAAATACAACTAATAGATGAACAATGAAGCAGGCTCAACACTGCTAGTGATGAAAGAAATATAGTTTAAATCAAAGTATTAGCATTTTTTTCTTTATTAAAATAGAGACAAATTATAACTGGCAAAGGTATACTGAAATGATGTAATGTTAATGGAAAAAAGCAAGAAACAAAATTAAAATGAGTACAATTTATGACCGTGTATGTAGGGACGTAACTGTAGGAAAACCACAAACACAAAAATATTAAATGCTAAATAGACCAAAATAATGTCTGTTCAGTAAATTATACAATTCATAATTTTACAAGCAGGAATAACAACTCCTGAAGTACTTGAAAACTTACCACCATTAGCATCATAAAGGATCTGTTTTACAATTCCTTTTCTCAACTTTCAAAAAGTAATTGTTCTAACAAATAACAAGTATTAAGCCCTCACCATCAGTAGTCAAAGAGCAGTGTTAATGGGGCAGAGATGGGTAGAACCCTCTCACTAGCATCTACTGATGCTGCCCAAGAAGGAAAGGGATCCAGGCAACAACAGCCAAGTCCAACCTTCACTGTCTCCTCCAACAAATCCTGCATTCCCATTTGGATCCTATCCTCCTGCCCCCTGGCACCAGTACAGGAGCCAGGTGATGGGACAGGGAGAGTAAGCCTACTCATCCCATCCTTGTTTACCATTCAGCCTACTCCCTAGGTGGGAAGGTGAAGGGATAGAAGCAGAGAAGGAACTATGAGGAAACTGAGAAGTTTCAGGTACAAGAGATGTCCCTTGGTGCGCTCTGGTCCTGGTAGCCTGGTTTAACAGATGGAGATAATGGACACCAAGGCTAAAGAAAAACACCAGTGGATGTACTTCTAACTTGTGTCAGACCATCATCAATCGGCCCTGCTCTGGCATGTTGGCTAGATTTCTAGGGCTTTGAAGCATTCATAATTTGTTCACATCTCTTAGGGATTAAATCTCCTAGGGGAAAATGAAAAGAATACCTCTTTGGACTTCCCTGGTGGCACAGTGGTTAAGAGTCTGCCTGCCAGTGCAGGGCACACGGGTTCAAGCCCTGGTCCAGGAAGATCCCACATGCCGCAGAGCAACTAAGCCCGTGTGCCACAACTACTGAGCCTGCGCTCTAGAGCCCGCAAGCCACAACTACTGAGGTCCGCACGCCTAGAGCCCGTGCTTTGCAACAAGAGAAGCCACCGCAATGAGAAGCCCATGCACCGCAACAAAGAGTAGCCCCCACTCACCGCAACTAGAGAAAGCCAGTACTGCAATGAAGACCCAATGAGGCCAAAAATAAATAAATAAATAAACCCCCCAAAACCCAACCTCTTTCACCCTCAATACACATAGGTTTTTAAAGGCAAATACTTTGATATTTTCTTTTGTAAAATCTCAGGGAGATATTTTTCGGGAAAGAGTCCATTCTGGTAAAAAGAATGGGGCTTGAATTCTACTATAATCATTTATTAGGGGATCTTCAATAATTATTCTCTGAAATTCAGTTTCCTCATCCATAATATGAAGACAATACTTTCTGACTCTTAGAGTTGTTTTGAGGATTAAATAACATGTAAAGCAAGAAAAAGTATATAGCATATATTAGATATTCATTGTGAGTTTCTCCCTACCCTGACACCAATAGTACCTTGTCATCATTTGTGTTAGTATCTAGTGCTTCCCTGAAAATAGACTTAAGGAAGATGTCAAAGGCAGAAAACCCGCGGCAACCCAAATTTTAATGATTTTTTTGTGAAATAAGCATGTATGAGGATTCTAGATAAGGGTTCTGAAACCTCAATACTATTGACATTTTGGGTCAGAAAATTATTTTGGAAGACTGTTTCTGGGCATTATAGAATGTTTAGCATCATGCCTGGCTTCTACCCATTAGAGGCCAGCAGCAACCCCTAGTTATGACAACCTGGGGGGCAAAATCGCCCCTCCTTTTGAGAACCACGGTACTAGATTAACTTTCACATGGCCTTCTAAAGGCTCTCTGCTAAAAATGACAATGATTGGAAAGACAGTATCTGGTTTGCCTTTTTCCGAAGAAGAAAAACCTCATCAGGAAGAAATACCAGGAATCATGTAATCAAGATTAATAAAACTTGGCACAGTTTCCACTGCAAAAGGGACCAACACTAAATGGGACATCGAAATTTAACAGGGATACTATCCTGACCTATCAGGAATCTGGGTTTTCAAATATTAAGAATTAACCTTCAGGGAGTTCCTTGGTGGTCAAGTGGTTAGGATTCGGTGCTTTCACTGCCATGACCCGGGTTCAATCCTTGGTCAGGGAACTGAGATCCCACAAGCTGCGTGGCATGGCCAAAATTTTTAAAATAAATTAAACAAACAAAAAAAGAAATTCACCTTCATTTTTATATTATTTTCTTAGGAATTTTCTTACTATTAAAGGAATTATTTTTTTCTGGTAGGTATGGAAATTCATTGAATTGAGCTTCTTAGAAAATTAATTCCAGTTTTTCCTGTCATGTTTGTTTCTTTTTTGCTTATAAAATAGTCGTTCCGTTTACTAAACTGAACACCCTAGCTTCTTGCTAAAGGATTAACTTTAAAAAACAAACCCACTCATATTAGAAAACAGAACTTCAGGGAGGTGGTATTTATCCCTTACCACTTGTTGGTACTTGTTTACATTTTCTTGAAGTGTGTTAAGTAGAAAAGTGAAGATTCTTTCCATGTTCTGGGTTAATGTTTGCTGGATATCTCTTCGTCTTTGAGGGGGTAGCGTCTGAAAGGTCACTACGTCCTCTGCCAGTCGCAAAAGGATGAACATCACTAATTCTGTCTGTGTTTCCTATACCAATAGAGAGAAGGTAGTTAAATGAAACTGAAATATGTTTTTCATTATAAGTATGACCAAAGGCTCTTTTCTGCTGACAAGACAAACAAACCAACCAAAAAAACCCTGAAGAGCAAACAAAAACAAAAACCTGAATTGATACAGCTGTACTACATACCCCTTGTTTGGAAAGAATGTCCAGTTCTATTAGCATGTCAGGCCAGTGCTGTGGCCACTCTCGCTTGATCATTTCTACTACAATTCGAGACAGAACATCTTTAATATGGTTCTCCTCTTCCAAAATGTTCAGCGTTCCCTGAAAAAGAGTAAGAGATATTAAGAGGTCTGCAAGACTGAATTCAAGGGAAAAAATTGGGCTGTAAAAGTGTACGAAACTCATGAGCAGGCCTACTTTTAAACTATACAGAATAAACAAACCTGTTCTCCATATCTGAGTCACCTGTCCTGAATTCTCACTAATCATCCTTCCCATCTAAACAGAGGGTTGCATCAGCTAATAAAATGGCTGTCTCATGGTGCAAGGAAGACATCACTGCTCTTCTCCTTTACAAACTGAAGAGACACTCATATTGATTGTTTTCATTTTGTAAGAGGGTCAGGGTGGAAAGGTATGGAAATAAGGAACACATTGAGAGGCTGATAAAGTGGGACAATAAGGAGCAACTGAATATTTTACCAATAGTTCTAGTATTAGAAGATACAGAAAGACCATTACTGGGACTCTCTTCTGAAGTTTGATATCAAGACTAATGAATTATGACTTCTATCAAGTTTCCCCAGAATTAATAAAATACAAACCCTTAGCTAGCTAAGTTAATAATTTTGAAGTGAATTTTTTTTCTATTAATGACACTAGACTTTGGGGACATAAAGGGGTGTGAATTCCCCTTTTCATCCCCTTTGTGAAACAGAACATAAAAGGCTATGGATTCTAAACATGTTCAAAGTTTGCATGTTCAAAGTTAGAACTCCTGAAACAAACTCATTCTAACTCCTGAAACAAACTCATTCAGCATATTTTTTATTGCTAATATCATAAAGTAATTCACTTTAGAATAAAAGCAAACAAATAGCAAAGTGTAATCTAATTTAGAATTGATTAATCTAAGACTCTTACTCATTTGCTGAAAATGTTTAATCTCTCTGCCCTGTCTTCATAATTTTAAAAACAGAAGTCAACACATAAGGGATTAATTAAATCCAGTAAGAGAAATGTGATGAACTGTGATTTCTAGTGATGGTGGTTCTTTTTATCTTGAAGGTAACATTTAATATTATATAAAGCATGCTGTTTGACCTATGTAGAAGCAGTGAATTTTTACACAAATGCTACATTGGAAAAGTCACTTTGTCTAAACTACCTCAGAAACACAAGTCTTCCAACCAACCATTCCTTACATTTGCAATCAGCTCCATGACACTGTTCTTCAGATAGACCTTCTCCAATCGAGACATGCTGTTCCACCGAAACCTGGCCACCAAAGTGCATAAAGTCAACAGAACCAAATTAGAAGTCTTCTCTTCAGAAGAGATTAGCTTTGATTCCTGTGTTAAAATTATGCTGGTGATTTTATTAAGAAATTATACTTTGGATTTTGGTATCCTTCAAAGAATGGACAGAAACAGTCCACATTAACCAAAATGCTAACAGAAAGAAAGAGTTTTATATAGGCAGTAGTCCATTAATTAGAATCACACAGGATCTGGATGAGCTTTTCCCCTTGATTTTATTGACAGACCAAAAGCAAATATATACCTGGGACAATTGCAACAATGTAGCTGATTTTCAGAAAATAGAATTTGAAAACACTAACTTCCTTTTTGAACTGGCTTACAGAAGTAATAGCACAATTCCAGAAAAACTGTGGCTAAATCTTAAAAGCTGATTCTTCTGATAGGCACTGGGAGTAGGAAACTCAAGTTAGGAAGGATTTTCAGTTATTCTCATATAATCTTGCTTAGAATTTGCCATTCACACTCAAACTTAAAAAAGAAAAGAAGAAAAGAAATTAAAGGCATGTTGCCTAATCAGATTCATTTACCTATACACTGCATTATTCTAAAAAAAACTCTGAGGTCTGCTGGCATATATTAGGAGCTCAATAAATGCTAGCTAAATGACTATGAGCTAATACTTGCAGAATGCTTAGTATGTACCATGCACTTTACACAGATGAAGAAACTTGAGAAAGGTTAAGTTCTGAATGAGAGCTCCCCTGAGGTTGTGATAACCTCTCAGGAATCATTCCTTTCTCCCTGGGGATTGCTCTTTTCTACTCACCTAAACAGTACCTCTATGAGTTATACAAGAAATAAAGACTTGCTCTCTCACACACTTCAGTGGAAAGGTCCAAAAGCTCCTTACTTGACAACGTGTTCCAGGATCTGAAGGCCAAAATGTCTGACGATGGCAATTTGTGTTTTCTCAGCCAACCGCAAGCCACAGGGGACACATATAGGGCACTTTTCTTTAAACTCCTCACAAAACTGAAAAGAAGAAAAGTTAGTGTTTCCCTTAGGAGCAAAGAGAGAGTGCGGACTAAAAAAAAAAAAAAAAAAAACTTTATCTTCAACTCCAACCTGAGCTATATTTTTAAGCTACAAAATCTAGATCAATATTATATGAATAAAGAACTGATGAACATTCCTTTCATTTTGATAGTTCCAGATTTCCCATGCAATGACCAATTAGTGTTAGAAAAAAATAAATTTGACATAAATGAGTAAAAAATTGTTAGATACACCCCTGAAGTATACAGGTAAAATGACAATTTCTAGGATTTGCTTTAAAAACCTTTGGTGGGGGGAGGGATAAAGCAAATGTGGTAAAATCTTTACAGCTGCTGAGTTTAGGTGATGGGTATACACAAGACCATTGCAGTATCCTACTCTTGTGTCTATAATATTTCATAGTAAAAGAGAAACTAATAGAGCCCAAATATTTCTGATTCCAAATCCTGTGGCATACATCTATATATTGTAAAGTTTTCCTCCAAGTGATGCTCACTCTACTTTATGAAGTTACATCTCTTAAAATACGCACGGCACAAATATTTCTTCCTGGAGGTCATTTCTCACAGCCCACATACATTGTTTGATGGGGGAATAAACTCGAATTGTATTAGCATCCCCACTGGTTTTGTATTAGCATTCCCAAATTACACCACAAGAGTCAGTCCCGGTAGCAGAGCATCCGACAGTCAAGAAAACTACTTTCAGGAAACCAAAAGACCCTTGTAAAATGCAAAGTAAGTGGTAGAAGTTCATCTTTGCGCAAAACAGCCTAAGAATATCACACAATAAAAAACATGAGGGGGTGGGGTGAGAATTAGGCCAGAAATACCCAAGACACAGAAGTGGGTTACGGGGAGGTGTAAGGGTGTTAAGTAAAGGGGCACTAGAGGGGCTGGAGCTCGGTTAGGGCGGGTCAGGAGTGGGTCAGCAAGGAAACGTTTAGTGCAGCGGAGACTATAAAGAATGTGGCCGGTGTTGGGGACGGGTTGGACACGTGCGCCACGGGACAGCGAGGGGATGCTGGGATGTGGGGTTTGAGGGAATAAAGTGGGTGCAGCCAGCTGTGGAGGGGGTCGTGGTACGGAGAAGAGTAAACAGAAGTGGCGAGGGGGGAGGAGAGGGCATTGGGAAGTGGTGGTGAGATGAGACGGCCACAGAGAGCTAGGGACGAGAGCTTCCCGGGAGAAGGGCAGGCGCGGCGAGCACAGAAGGCGGGGAGTGGGAAGAGGCGCGGAAAGCGGCGAGGGGAGGGCCCCCAGGGGTTGGGAACCGAGGTCCAGGAGCCGCGTGGGCGGGAGACGGCCAGGGTCGTGGGCTGCGCCGGTACGGCTGGGGCTGGGGGAGGGTCTCGGAGCAGGCCCAGGGCGACAGACTCCAGCTACCTTGAGGGCTTCTAGCCGGTAGCGCTGGGTGGAGCTGGGGTCCATCATGATCGTCACCGCTTTCACCAGCTGCTCGCACAGCGCGTTCACTTGATCCATCGACATGACTAGTGCCACGCGCCGCAAGCGCGCACCACAGACGTCCCGGAAGCACGAGGCACGGACCGCTCCGTTGGCGGGACCACACGCTGGTACCCGGCCGCGGCGAGCTTAAGGGGGACGGCGGGGAGCGGGAGGAGGAGCGGTAGCCGCAGAAAACCCAGCCGGGAAAAAGCCAGCGCTGCGCACGCGCCCGACCCTCCAGTACGCATGCGCCCGCGGAAGTGGCGACTTCCTTTCGACTGTTGCCCCTTGGTGGGTGGAGCGAGAGACTTAGGGGCTGCGGCGCGCAGGCGCGTCAACCGCCCTCGGCGGCGCGCGCGGCGAATAATTGTCGGGAAGGCTGTGCGCAGATCTTGGTGGCTAAGGCTGGACTCGCCCGGCTGTGCCGGCTGCTGCCAGGGCGAGGGTTGTCTGAGCGCCTAGGTCCTTTTCTCCGTCGTTGCCGGGAATAAATCTCTCTCGAAACCGACTGATCCATTCCCGGAAAGGGGACGGATATTCAAGACCACTTCATCCTTCCAGTGGACACCGAGCCCAGCATCGGTGGCGTCCGCTGGTGGCGGTTTTGCCAAGTGTTGTCACATTGGTAAGAGAATTTAGAACCGTTCTGTATTTCTGTTTTTAGACTTTTGATGTTGCCTTGGCTATTGGTTGTATAATATAGCAGTGACTGGGGACAACATTGGGCCGAAATTACATGAAATAGAAATACTCGCTCACAGAGAGAAAAGGCCCTGGTATTGCCTCTTAAGAGGATTTTTCTTGTGGAAAAAAAAATGGTAGCTCTTAAACCTCCCTCTTCACCTGTGCGTATTTTCCTTGGGTGTGTTATCACCTGACTGGCACCAAACTTGTTTTGTAAAGATTGGGGTAAATCGAGATCGTTAATGATGAATAACTTCAAATACCGAAGGTTTGTACAGTTTTGATCATTTGAAGTGCTATATATATCATATATATAATATTTATATGACTTCAACATAGTGTAATCCTTATTCCCAAAGGAGGGTTTTGGCAGAGAGTATGTTTCCTTTTTCATCTTTAAAAAACTCTTGCTTTCTCCAGCAAAATACATAAACTGAAAACTAAAACAGTTAAAAATCTGAATATCCGTTTTGGTATTGTATATTTAGGAAATGTTTGCTGTACTTAAATCACTGCTCCCTGTTCATACTCCACTTCCAGTGTTTGAATCTAATATGGTACTTACCTGAGTGTGTGTGTGTGTGTGTGTGTGTGTGTGTGTGAGACAATGCATTTACTATTTTTAATTTGGCGTTATCTGTTCCAGGACTGTACAAAAGCCACTTCAAGGTAAAGTGATTTCTGGCATGTTATGGTTTTAACTTATAAATGTTGAAAGTATTATGTTCTGCCTGTTTTAGGTGAGTGGAATTTGTAAGGAATTAATGCCTTGAATACTCTGATTTTTTGAATTCATCATTTTCTTTCCCCTAATCTTCCAGCTTTGTAGTTGCATGACACTTTTTTCAAGGTGAATGTTAATTTTTGACACTTTTTAAAAAAAAGAATACAGTTGAGTGCTTACTCAACTGTATAACCTGTGTTCTCTCATATTTAAATCATGAATTACTGTGTTTCCACAAATAGCTTATTTACTTTAAGTCAGTGGTTTTCAATCTCTGCTTTTAAAAATCATGAGAGGACTTCCCTGGTGGCACAGTGGTTAAGAATCTGCCTGCCAATGCAGGGGACACAGGTTTGAGCCCTGGTCCGGGAAGATCCCACATGCCGCGGAGCGGCTGGGCCCGTGAGCCATGGCCGCTGAGCCTGCGCGTCCGGAGCCTGTGCTCGGCAACGGGAGAGGCCACAACAGTGAGAGACCCGCATACCGCAAATAAATAAATAAATAAATAAATAAAAATCAGTGCTGACATTTAAAAAAAAAATCATGAGAAAGAGAGCGCTTATTACAGAGAGCTTTTAAAAATCATGATGGGGCTTTCCTGGTGGCATAGTGGTTGAGAATCCGCCTGCCGATGCAGGGGACACGGGTTCGTGCCCTGGTCCAGGAAGATCCCACATGCCGCGGAGCGGCTGGGCCCGTGAGCCATGGCTGCTGAGCCTATGCTCTGAAACGGGAGAGGCCACAGCAGTGAGAGACCCACGTACTGTAAAAAAAAAAAAAATCATAAAAATCATGATGGCCAGGTCACACCCATACCAATTAAGTTACATGTCTGGTGGTAGAAGCCAGAAATCAATAGTATTAAAGGTTCCTAGGTGATTCTAATCTGTAGCAAAGTTTGCAGTACCACTGCTTTAGTTTACTGAATCCTTCTTTTAGATTTCTAACTATGTTAAATGAAAACATTAGTCCGTATTCACTGTGTATAAGGTTCTTTCAGTCTAGCATCCATATCTTTATATATGTCTGTCTACAAATAGTATGTAGTATTGTTTTCTTTTTGTCTTCAAAAATTTACATGAATGGGTAGAAAATCACCTTTAGAACATCACAAAGTAATTGTGACAGGCCAGATCCACTGATGGGTGCTTAGTGGTTGAAAGTTTGAGGAGAAACAGGGTATTTGCATAGTCTCAAAGTATCTCTCCTAAGAAAGGAAAAAATAGTAACTTTACAGTGAGAAACCTAGCAAACACTATCTCAACTAAATGTTATGCTTAACATCACCAGTATTAACACACAGCAACATCATGTACCTCCCAACATGATACAATGAGAAAAGCAGAACCCTTCCATAATATTCTTGTTAAAAATGCATAACCTCAGACTAATCAAGAGAAAACGTCAGGGCTTCCCTGGTGGCGTAGTGGTTGAGAGTCCGCCTGACGATGCAAGGGACACGGGTTCGTGCCCCTGTCCGGGAAGATCCCACATGCCGCGGAGCGGCTGGGCCCTTGAGCCATGGCCGCTGAGCCTGCATGTCCGGAGCATGTGCTCCGCAACGGGAGAGGCCCGCGTACCGAAACAAAAAAAAAAGAATAGAAAACGTCAGACAAACCTAAACTGAGAGACATTCTCAAAGCAACTGAGTAGTTCCCTTCAAAATTGTCAAGGTCATGAAAAACATGAAGTGTCACAGATTGGAGAAGACTAAGGAGACGTGATGACTAAGACTGGATCCTAAGCTGGATCCTGGAACCAAAAATGAACATTAGTGGAATAACTGGTGAAATTCAAGTAAAGTTTGTAGTGTGAATATTATACTAATGTTCATTCTTTAGTTTTGATAATTGTGCTGTATAAAATGTTAGCATTAGGGGAAACTGGGTATAGGAGAACCCTACTATATTTGCAACTTTTCTGTAAGTGTAAAAGTATTTCAAAATAAAAAGTTTTAAAAATTCACATGAATTCTTTGATATTATATATCATTTTCTCCTTTCTTTTCCCTGAACTTATATTTGAGATTTGTCTATCAACTAGATTAACTGTTGACTTTATCCCTCCATTGACGTGCATTGTGGTTTTTTGGTTTGTTTGTTTTTTTTTTTTTTTGTGGTACGTGGGCCTCTCACCGCTGTGGCCTCTCCCGTTGCGGAGCACAGGCTCCGGACGCGCAGGCCCAGCAGCCATGGCTCACGGCCGGCATGTGGGATCTTCCCAGACCGAGGCACGAACCCGTATGCCCTGCATCGGCAGGCGGACTCTCAACCACTGCGCCACCAGGGAAGCCCTGCATTGTGGTTTTAATTTGCATTTCCCTATGACTAGTGATGTTGAGCCGTTTTCATGTGCCTGTTGACTATTTGTATATCTTCTTTTGTGAAGTGTTCAATTCTTTGGGGGGATGGGTATTCTTTAAAGCTTTCAATATTTATTACCTTTCTAAAGTTGTATCAGTTTATTATTTTCCTGCCAGCAGTATATAAAAATGCCTGTTTCATTATTGTTAGTTTCCATGTTCCCATGCTTATGGTAATTCAACAGTGGAAGAATGGAAATATAATTTTCTTTGGTACTTTTTATTCAATATCCTTTCTAACTGTACATAAAATATTGTCTTACAGAAAAATGGCTAATGGACAAGACCGGGTAGTTACTCTAGTGGACATGGACTGTTTTTTTGTTCAAGTGGAACAGCGGCAAAATCCTCATTTGAGGAATAAACCTTGTGCAGTTGTACAGTACAAATCATGGAAGGGTGGTGGGTATGTATCATAGTTATTGTTGTAACTCTCAACTACTGTTTTAATCTATAAGAATACATGGTACTATGCTAGGTCCTGTTTTTGAGGGTTCTGAATTGCTATGTTTGAGAATGAATAGTAGCATCAGTGACCAAAAAGTTCCTACTGTTATGTTTATAACCTATTCATCATGTTAAATTTTAATTATTTTTGCTTGTGATCATGTAATATTTTTCTGTTCCCCTTTTTTCCTAACCTTAGAATCATTGCAGTAAGTTATGAAGCTCGTGCATTTGGGGTCACTAGAAACATGTGGGCAGATGATGCTAAGAAGTTATGTCCAGATCTTCTACTGGCACAAGTTCATGAGTCCCATGGAAAAGCTAACCTCACCAAGTAAGAAGAAAAGCTTGTTTAAAGGGCAATGGAAGAGTTGGAAGCATTTCATGAGGCTAGGAACTCATGTTTCTAATTCGTTTTATGTAAATAACATCTGAAAAAGTTCCCTTTAGTCAGCTAAATTTTCAGTGTGGAATGAAAACAGATTTTAATATTGCATTTTAGGAACAGTTCAGAATCATTATTACCTATAATAATTGCTACCCTTAATACCATTTCAGTTCCTTAATTATTTAAAAATTGGTTGTTATAATTAAAACTTAATTCCACTTCCCATGTTCTCAGGCCAAAAGTCTGAAATGTTTGAAGTAATTAAATTGACTGTGAAACTGATAAGAGTTTTTCCAGAGAAGGCTGAGTCAAACTCACACTCTAGTGCAATATCTAGAATTGTTTGCCAGAATTGAACAGTCCCAAAGAAGCTTAATTTCTCTGTTTTTGAACTGAGCTATCTCTGCCCAGATTTTAGAAAGTTAGCCTTGGAATGGAAGGCATTAGTATAGGCATAGCCAAGTTAGAGGTAGATACAAGCCCCAGTCATTATAATAATCCTAATAGCTAGTGTATAGTGAACATATGTCATATGCCAGGCACTGTGTTTAATTCTTCATTGGCAGTGTCTCTTAAATCTCACATTGTTTTAAGGAAGGTTCTAGTATTATCCCCCACCCCCATCCCCCAACACACAGAGATGAAGGACCAATTTAGAGAGGTTAAATAATTTAAGTTCACACAGTTAGGAAGTGGAATACTGAGGATTCATTGTCAGATCTCCATGTTCTCACAGTACACTATACTGTGTGGGGTGGTGTGTGTAGCGATCATGCTTTGACTTGGGACTTGAGATATTCCTGAATTCACCTATCAATTAGAAGTCTAAAGGTGGAGTGTCATAGCCAACCTCACATTGGGATTATTGCCAGAAAAGAAGACAGATTTGACTGAAGATTAATACTGTAACCCTAAAGTAGAATTAATTCAGCTAATGGACATATGCTACGTTGTATTGAATAGAATTTTATGCTGGGAAAGACAGTGTAACTTCCCAGAAATATAGTTGACATCAGAGTATGATTTTGAAAAGCCGCATGCCACCAACTTAAAACTGGGTCATTTATTTTATTCTTAAAATCTTCATCAAATAATGAACAAAGGCAGTTTTAGAAAATTTAGGAATAAGTTTGTAGACCAGAGAGTTATTAATAAAGACCTGGTAACTCAAAATTATTATTTTAATAATTAACCTGAGATGCCAGGTTATAAAAACAAAAATACGATTTACAGAAACATATATATACTTAGTTTATCAAATATTCTTAAAAATACCTTGGAGTGATTTACTTAAGAGTCTGTGAAAGAACACCAACTACTGCAATAGCGCATCCTTTCCTTGCTCTGTGTGTGTGTGAGTATATTGTGCTCTCATGCTCTTAGGTACCGGGAAGCCAGTGTGGAAGTGATGGAGGTAATGTCTCGTTTTGCTGTGATTGAACGTGCCAGCATTGATGAGGCTTATGTAGACCTGACCAGTGCTGTACAAGAGAGACTGCAAAAGCTCCAAGGTCAGCCTCTCTCAGCAGACTTGTTGCCAACCACCTACATTGAAGGGTTGCCCCAAAGCCCTGCAACAGCAGAAGGGACTGTTCAGAAAGGTACTTGCATAGCATCATATTGCTTCTGCTTCCTGCCTTTGGAACCTGCTTTGCTTGGTCACACTGCTCCTTCTTGGATTGATTGAAAGGAAACTTAAACTACAACGTGAATGAATCACAAGGAGTCACATGGAAGATTATACAAATTCTCTTATCTTTCCAGATATATGGATGTTGAGAAGCTGTGAAATCTGTATTAACATCAAGTTTCTCTTTAGACATAACTAGGGCAGGTTAAAGTTATCAGTAGAAGGCTGACTGAGCACTTCCATTATTTGTAGGTTAATTTATATTATTGTAACTTGTTTCATAAGAAGAGTGAGCTTTTTTAAGGGGACCTAAACAACAGGGAGTTGAATTACTCAAAATTTCTAATCAGTTCTCAGGATAATGTCATCGATGGGCTGTTCAAGGCCTCTCTCATTTTACTTTACTTATTTTACTTCTTTTCCCCTTCATAGTGATTCCCCCTTCTCCCTTCCTACCCCACAAATCCTCTGGCACTCACTGATGTATATCTTCTTAAATATGTATATGTCTTTATAAATTGTACAGTGTTGCTTTGTACATGTGCTTTTAATTATTTTTATTTGTCTGCTATTATCATTTTTCATTTTTTAAAATTTATTGAAATATAGTTGATTTACTATTATATTACTTTCAGGGGTACAACATAGTGATTCAATATTTTTATAGATTATACTCCATTTAAAGTTATTATAAAATAATCGCTGCATAATATATCCTTATTGCTTATTTATTTTATGCACAGTATTTTGTATCTCTAAAACCCCTACCCCTATCTTGCCCCTTCCCCTCCCCTCTCCTCACTGGTAACCACTAGTTTGTTCTCTATATCTGTGAATCTGTTCCAGTTTTGTTGTATTAATTCATTTATTTTTTTTAGATTCCACATATAAGTGATAACACAGTATTTGTCTTTGTCTGACTTATATAATGTGTGCTTTTAAAACTTGTGCTTTTTAAGCACATGAAAAGGTGCTCAACATCACCAGTTATTAGAGAAATGCAAATCAAAACTACAATGAGGTATCACCTCACACTGGTCAGAATGGCCATCATCAAAAAATCTACAAACAATAAATGCTGGAGGGGGTGTGGAGAAAAGGGAACCCTCCTACACAGTTGGTGGGAATGTAAATTGGTACAGCCGCTATGGAGAACAGTACGGAGGTTCCTTAAAAAACTAAAAATAGGGCTTCCCTGGTGGCGCAGTGGTTGAGAGTCCGCCTGCCGATTCAGGGGACACGGGTTTGTTCCCCGGTCTGGGAAGATCCTACATACCTTGGAGCAACTAAGCCCATGTGCTACAACTACTGAGCCTGTGCTCTGGAGCCCGCAAGCCACAATTACTGAGCCTGTGTGCTGCAAGTACTGAAGCCCGTGCACCTAGAGCCCATGCTCCACAACAAGAGAAGCCACCACAGTAAGAAGCTATGCACCACAACGAAGAGTAGCCCCCGCTTGCTGCAACTAGAGAAAGCCCATGTGCAGCAATGAAGACCCAACACAGCCAAAAATAAATAAAGTTTAAAAAAAAAAGTTATTAAAAAAAAAAAAGGGAATGACCATATGACCCAGTAATCTCACTCCTGGGCATATACCCAGAGAAAACCATAATTCAAAAATATACATGCACCCTAGTGTTCATTGCAGCACTATTTACAATAGCCAGGACATGGAAGCCACCTAAATGTCCATCAACAGAGGAATGGGTGAAGAAGATGTGGTACATATATACAATGGAATATAACTCAGCCATAAAAAAGAACAAAATAATGCCATTTGCAGCAACATGGATGGACCAAAAAAAAGGGTACAAATGAACTTATGTACAAAACAGAAGTAGCGTCATGGATGTAGAAAACAAACATGGTTACCAGGGGATAAGGTGGTGGGGGAGGGATAAATTGGGAGATTGGGATTGACATATACACACTACTATATATGAAATAGATAATAAGAACCTGCTGTATAGCACAGGGAACTCTACTCAATACTCTGTAATGACCTATATGGGAGAAGAATCTAAAAAAAAAGAGAGTGGATATATGTATGTGTGACTGATTCACTTTGCTGTACACCTGAAACTAACACAACATTGTAAATTAACTATACTCCAATAAAATTTTTTTAAAAAAAGATGCAGTTGAGTATAAACTGCATTAATTTGCTGTGAAACAATGTTTTAAAAGATTTGTGCTTTTTAATTACATGATAGTACTTATTATAGGTCTCATTCTTTTTTAAATTTTCTTTCATTGATGGTTTTATACATCTATTCTTGTAGTTGTATTTACGTGTAATTGATTGCTTTTAATTGCAGCATAATCCGTGGTATGGATCTACCATGTTTTCAGACCCTTCTCCTACCGATGAGCTCATTGGTTGCTTCTCACGTCCTTCTGTTTATATGATGAATGTCCTCATTAATCCTCTTTTGGACATATTCAAGGGTTTCTCTGGGAAGTATTTTCAGGAGTGGACTGCTAGATTATAGGGTATACACATACACTTAGTTTTACTAAATACTGCCAAATTGCTCCCCAGAATAACTAACAATTTGCCCTACCTCTGACAGTACACAAGAATTCCTGTTTCCTCCATATCCTCACCAGCAATTGGTATTATCTAATATTTTAAAGTACCTGCCAATGTGATGGCTATAGAGGGGTATTTTATGTTTTGGGGTTTGTTTTAATTTATACTTCTCTTTATTAATTGAGGTTGAGCTTCTCTTCATATACTTGTTAGCCAATTGAGTTTCTACTTTTGTGAATTGCTTATTTATAATCTTCACCCAATTTTTCATTGGATTTCTGCCTTTTTGGGGGGGAAGAGCTCCTTGTGTATCCTAGTTGTTGGTCCTTTGTCTATTTTTGACTCTTTAAATATCTTTTCCCAAGTCTGTCATCCATTAACTTTGTTTATGCTGTACTTTGTTGAACAAATTCTTTTAGTCATTCAGTTTTTCACCTTATGGTTTGTGCATTTTGAATCTCATTTTAGACATCCATTTCTACCAGATGTTCCTAAAGACATTTTTCTACATTTTCTTCTATTTGCCTTATAGCTTATTTTTAGGTATTTCAGCTATATGGAGTTTACCTTTATTTGATTTAAGGTAGGGAGCCACCTTAGTTATTATTCTTATAGTGAGTCAGTTTTCCCAACAATTATTTATTAATAATCCATTCTTTCTCAACATATATCAGTGGGTCTGTTTCTGTAGTGTCTCATTAGTGTCTGCTTCTGCTTCAGAAACATTATTTTTATTAGGTTGTAGTATATCATAATATTTGATAAGGACTCCCCTCTGCTTTTGTTTTTCAAAATTGTCTTGGCTATTTATGTACCTTTATTGTTCAATATATGTTTTAGAATACATTAGTTTAATTCTTCAAAAAATCCTGGGAGTTACATTAAATTTACGTATTTAAAGAGGATAGTTATCTTAATGCTAAGTTATCCCATCCATAAACATTTCACTAATTTTTTAGGTCTTCATTTATGTCCCTTTTAGTGATTTTTGTTTATTTTTTTAAAATTTATTTTATTGAAGTATAGTTGATTTACAATGTGTTAATTTCTGCTGTACAGCAAAGTGATTCAGTAAGACATATATATAATTCTTTTTATATTGTTTTCCTGTATAGTTTATCACAGGATATTGAATATAGTTCCCTGTGCTATACAGCAGGACCTTGTTTATCCATTCTATATACTGTAATAGTTTGTATCTAATAATCCCAAGCTCCCAATCCATGCCTCCCCCTGCCCTTGACAACGACAGGTCTGTTCTCTATGTCTGTAAGTCTGTTTCTGTTTTATAGATAAGTTCGTTTGTGTCATATTTTAGATTCCACATACCTTTTAGTGATTAAAAAAAAATTTTTAAATAATATTTTGGAAGAAGTTGCTTTTATTTTTTTAATATTTATTTATTTATTTAGGCTGTGCCAGGTCTTAGTTGCAGCACGTGGGATCTTTGTTGCACCGTGTTTAGTTGCAGCATGTGGGATCCTTAGTTGCTGCATGAGGACTACTTAGTTGTGGCATGTGGACTACTTAGTTGCGGCATGCACTCATAGTTGTGGCGTGCATGTGGAATCTAGTTCCCCGACCAGGGATTGAACCCGGGCCCCCCGCATTGGGAGTGAGGAGTCTCACCCACTGGACCACCAGGGAAGTCCCCCTTTTAGTGATTTTTTTTTAAATTAAAATTTTTGATTTATATTTCTGCCACTTCTGAAATCTAGAATCCAGTATGTTTTCCTTTTTCTTTCTCATCTAAACTTTTAATTGATGTAATATACATAAAGTATATAAATTGTACGTGTACACCTTGAGTGATTTCACAAAGTAAACCCACTTCTGTAAGGAGCACCCAGATCAAAAAACGTCAGAATTCTAGAAGCCACCGTTGGCTACCCTCCCAGTCATTATCTATTCCTCTCCCCTCTCTCCTATATAACCACTGTCCTGATTTCTATTTAGCTTATTTTTGAACTGTATAAAATTGAAATTATGCAGTATATACTTGAGTCTGGCTTCATTCACTCAACATTGTCTTTGTGAGATTCATCCATTCTGTTGTACATAGTTGAGTTTCTGTAGTATTCCATTGTATGAATATACCACAATTTACCCATTCTACCGTTGATGGATATTTGGGTTTCTTCCAGTTTGAACCACTAAGAATATTGCTGCTATGAACATTTTTGTAAATATCTTTTAGTGTATGCATTTCTGTTGAGCATATGACTAGAAGTGCTCAGTTATGGGGTTTGTCTGTATTCAGCTTTAGTTTGCCTGTACTCAGCGTTAGTAGATACTACCAAAAGGTTTCCAAAATGGTTATACTGATTTATAATTCCACTAGCGGTGTATGAGAGTTCTAGTTGTTCCACATCTTTTTCAACACTTGCTTTTTTCTCTTTTGCTTTTTAGCCATTTTAATGAGTGTATAGTGATATATTATGGTTTTAGTCTGCGTGTTCCTGGTGTTAATGAACTTGAGCACCTTTTTGTAAGTTGATGACCATTCTTCTTTCATGAAATGCCTGTTTAAGTATTTGCCCATTTTTTGGGTTTAATTGTATTATTCATCTATAGGACTTCTTTATGTATTCTGGATATGAGTCATTGTCAAATATATGTATTGCAACATCTTCTGGTTTGTGGCTTGTTTTTCACTCTTTTTTTTTTTTTTTATTTTTTGGCCATGCCGTGCGGCATGTGGGATTCCAGTTCCCCAGCTAGGGATTGAACCCATGCCCCGTGCAGTGGAAGCGTGGAGCCCTAACCATTGGACTGCCAGGGAATTCCCTTGTTTTTTACTCTCTTAATGGTGGCTTTTGATGAATAGAGTCTCTTAATTTTAATTTGGTCCAGTTTGTCTTTTTTTTCTTTATGGATAGTATTTTCTAAGGTCTTCTTTACCTATTCAAGATCATGAAGAAACTCTCCTATATTATTTTAGAAGCTTTATTGTTTTGCCTTTTACATTTAGATGTAATATCCATTATGTGTGTGTCTGCAGGATGTGAGGTAGGGATCAAGATTCCTTTTTTTATTACATGAGTATCCAATTATAATATCCTTATTAAAGCTTTACTTTTTTCTATAAAGGTCTTGTGCATTCATTATGTTAGTTCCTAGATGCTTTAATTTTTTTTAATTGCCATTACGATTTTGTGGTTTTTTCTATTATATTCTCCACTTGGTTATTGATGTGTAGGAGAATGATACGTGATTTTTTTTTGGTAAGCTTATCTTTGTTTACTTTATCTGCCTGACAAAAACTTGAGATATAATCTGAATGAAAGTGCTTTAATAAAATGTACTTGATGGTTAAAAATATTTTCTTAGGGATTTCCCTGGCAGTTCAGTGGTTAAGACTACTGCAGGGGTCACGTCTTCGATCTCTGGTCGGGGAAGTTCTGCATGCTGCGTGGTGTGGCCAAAAAAAAAAAATTTCTTAGACTAGAATTAAATTAGGACAATTAAAACTTGCTTTTATGATAATATTAGATTATGATAGTTCTAGATACCAGGTAGAAAAGAATCTGGGTCTTATTATTTTTTTAATCACAACATTATGAAAGTGGAATTCAGCTGGATTTCACAGAGCAAAGATTCTGTGTCTAGAGGCTTTTTAACACCTTTTCATACACATTTTCTAGTACTTATGATAATGGCTATATTCAAAACAATGTATCTATTCTCCCCTTCATTTGTAACATGTACTTTAGCTTTATTTTGTAACATTATTCTTATTTATTTATTTTTAATATTAATTATTTACTTTTGGCTACATTGAGTCTTCGTTGCTGCGCATGGGTTTTGTCTAGTTGGGGTGAGCGGGGATTACTCTTCATTGCGGTGCGCAGGCTTCTCACTGCGGTGGCTTCTCTTGTTGCGGAGCACAGGCTCTAGGCAGGCTCAGTAGTTGTGGCACATGGGCTGAGTTGCTCCGTGGCATGTGGAATCTTCCCAGACCAGGGATCGAACCCGTGTCTCCTGCACTGGCAGGCAGATTCTTGACCATTATGCCACGAGTGAAAGCCCAACAGTATTGTTTTTTTGTTTTGTTTTGTTTTTGATATGTGGGCCTCTCACTGTTGTGGCCTCTCCCGTTGCGGAGCACAGGCTCCGGACGCACAGGCTCAGCGGCCATGGCTCACGGGCCCAGCTGCTCCGCGGCATGTGGGATCTTCCCAGACCTGGGCACGAACCCGTGTCCCCTGCATCGGCAGGCGGATTCAACCACTGCGCCACCAGGGAAGCCCCCCAACTTTATTCTTATTTAGAAGAGCTCTTTTTGTAAAAATCTTTGAATGTTGGACGTTAACCAAAAGGATACAAATCTATAGCAAGTTAACTTCTTGGGGGACTTGTAAGGGCAATATGTTATTACTTGTAGAAACAATACAGATTTGTTCAGAAAAAGCTCCAAGAGTGTTTAGCTTATTTCTAGTTACAGTGGTGAATTTTCCATGGGTTCCATGTTTTAAAGTAAGATGTAAGATATTAAAGTTTAGTTTTTCTGTCAACAGTTGTATGATGCCTTTTAATATGTTGTATTGAAGGATAGAGGTGGAACTACCCAGGTAAGCTTATGGGAAGGACCGTTGAGGAATTATTTTATTCTCTGATCCTGATAGCAGAGTTTATCAAGGTGGAGGCTGCAGATCTTTTAGTTCTTTAGGGAGAATACAATGGACAATGTAATGTGCCACTTAAAGGAGGCAAAGTTATGGTACATTTGCCTTTATTGATTTATTATTATTCTGGGATCAGAGTAAGGAAGGGTTTTTTGGTTTTGTTTTTTTGTGCTGTGTTTTTGTTGTTGTTGGGTTTTGGGGGGGGGTTGTTGTTTTTAAAGGCAAATCTATTGATTATTTTGACTGCATTGGGTCTTTGTTTCTGTGCGCAGGTGTTCTCTAGTTGTGGCAAGTAGGGGCTACTATTCGTTGCGGTGCGTGGGCTTCTCAATGCGGTGGTTCCTCTTGCGGAGCACGGGCTCTAGGCACATGGGCTTCAGTAGTTGCAGCACACGGGCTCAGTAGTTGTGGCATGCGGGCCCCAGAGCCTGCGGGCTTCAGCAGTTATGGCACATGGGCTCAGTGGTTGCAGCACATGAGCTCTAGGGTGTGTGGGCTTCAGCAGTTGTGGGTAGCAGGCTTAGTTGCTCCGTGGCATGTGGGATCTTCCCAGACCAGGGCTCGAACCCGTGTCCCCTGCATTGGCAGGCAGATTCTTAACCACTGCACCACCAGGGAAGTTCTGTTATTGTTTTTTTCTTTCTTTCTTTTTTTTTTTGTGGGGGGGGCTTAGCTTTGTGTACTACATTTTACTGTGTAGCTAATTTTTTTAAATGAACATTTGGAATTGGTTTTATAATACTTTATTATTTCTTTCCTTCTGCTGACTTTAGGTTTTGTTTGTTGTTCTTTTTCTAATTCTCATAGGTAGTAGGTTAGATTGTTTATTTGAGATTTTTCTGGGTTTTTCTTTGGGTTTTTTTTTTTTTTTTTTTGGCTGCGCCGCACAATATGTGGAATCTTAGTTCCCAACCAGGGATTGAATCCACGCCCCCTGCAGTGGAAGTGCAGAATCTTAACCACTGGACTGCCAGAGAAGTCCCCGAGATTTTTCTTGTTTTTTTGAGGGAGGCCTATATCTCTATGAACTTCCCTCTTAGGACTGCTTTTGCTGTATCCCATAGATATAGTGTGGTTATGTTTGGTTTTATAGTACTTTAAATTATTTGCTGTTTAAGGGTTTTTTTGAAGGTTATATGCCCTTTTGAAAATCTGTTGAAAGCTGTGGACCCTTGCTTGCCTCAGAAAAATACATATCTACATGTAAGACAGTTTTGCATGTAGTTTTTATGAGATTCACAGACCCACTGAAACCTACATACCTCAGAATAAGAACTATTATTATACGTTACATTGGTTTTGGAGGGCAACTCATTGTTGAAGAGCTCTCTGGTGAAGATAATGGTACATACCTTTGTTGGTGGTCAAATGTTACTTCAAATGGACATGCTCCTCTTCTATACCTATCTTTCTTACATTTTTATATAAAATGCCAGTGTTTTAAAGAAATCTTATTTCTGTATGAGGAAATAACAGGTATTCATATATGAAGGAAGAAGTTGCTTTATTGTGTCTAGTTTAAATATTAAGCTTCGAGATGCAGTGTTATCATCTTATTTAGAATGCTCAGAACAGTACAATGTCTAGGAAATGATTTATGATGATATATCATACTCCTGAGTCTTCATATGATGTAATAAAATGTAATAAAAAAAACCACCTCATAACAGAAATTAGCTGATCTAAGTGCATGTACGCTCCCAGAAATTGTTTTTCATGGATGTGACATATTTCAAAGCTAGGAAAAAGAGTCGAGGTATTTGTGATGTTTTTTACTGAAGTTCCCATTCAGCTTTACCATTGTGCCTCTTAATGGGTCTTACTCAGCCATGCTGCATTTGCAACTTTGTTTTTTCTGTTTCTGAAATAGTAATGTGTGTGGAAAGTTTAAGTAGTAAGATTAATTAAAAATAATACTCAAAAATTGCCAGAGTGAAAACTTATCCTTCAGGGCCATTTTGTAACTGGTTTGTGTTAGCTAAAGAACTCATTTGTTCTCAGTTTTCTTCCTCTTAATTCATTTATTTCTAAGCAAGTATTGAACATGTGAATGCATATAATAAGAAACAGTTGTGTAGTGGTATAAAAAAATATAAATCAACTGTCAGGGATTTCCCTGGAGGTCCAGTGGTTAAGACTCTGCACTTCCACTGCAGGGGGCATGAATTTGATCACTGGTCAGGGAACTAAGATCCCCGCATACCACCCAGAGCAGCCAAAAAAGGATGATAATGATAATAATAATAAAAATAAAATAAAAAAATTTTAAAATAAATCAATCAACTGCCAAAGTTCAGAGCTGTAAGAGTTGGCTAGACTCCTTGCAGGCTTTGATGAAGTAAGCTGCCATACTGTAAGAAGGCCTTTGGAGAAGCCCCCATGGCTATGCTCTGAGAGCTGCCCTCTGCTGACAGCCAGCAAGAAAATGGGTACCTCAATCCTACAGCCACAAGATTATAAATTTTTTTATTTTAATTTATTTTAATTAATTTATTTATTTTTGGCTGCATTGGGTCTTCATTGCTGCGCGTGGGCTTTCTGTAGATGCAGCGAGTGGGGTCTACTCTTTGTTGCTGTGTGTGGGCTTCTCATTGCGGTGGCTTCTCTTGCTGTGGAGCACAGGCTCTAGGGGCACAGGCTCAGTAGTTGTCGTGGCTCATGGGCTCAGTAGTTGTGGCTCGCGGGCTCAGTAGTTGTGGCTCGCCAGCTCTAGAGTGCAGGCTCAGTAGCTATAGCACACTGACTTAGTTGCTCCGTGGCATGTGGGATCTTCCCGGACCAGGGATCGAACCCACGTCCCCTGCATTGGCAGGCAGATTCTTAACCACTTTGCCACCAGGGAAGTCCCCAAGATGATAAATTCTGCCAACAACCAGAGGGAGCTTGGAAGGCACTCATCAGCTCAAAGCACAGAGGAATGTACACCTGTTACCAGTATAGGAACTTCTCTTTTGTAGTTATGGTCCCTAAAGTTGTGGGCCATAGCTAGTGGTTTATCAGTTTAATCCTGAAGTTTTGGCACAAATTACCAGTGCTCACTCTTACAACAGTTCTAGTCAAGTGCAGGTGACATGCCCATGTTTATAGAAAATCCTAGGGAATCTACTGCCCACCCCCAAAAAACAAGAACCTAGAATAAGTGAGATTAGCAAGGTTGCAGGGGACAAAGTCAATATGCAAAAATTGATTGTATTTCTATATATTAAAATTTAAAATGGGAAGTTGAAATTTAAAAAGCAATAGCATTAAAACCATAAAATTATTAGAGATATATTTAACAATATATGTGGAAAAACTAGTTCAGTGAAAACTACAAAACATCACTGACAAATTAAAGATGAAATCAATGACGAGACCATGCTCATGGATTGAAAGATTAAATAATATTAGAGTTCAAATCTCCCCAAATTGACCTACAGATTCATTTCATTCCCTCCAAAATCCCAGCAGGATTTTATAGAAATTGATAAACTGATTCTAAAATTTGTATGGAAATGCAAAGGATGTGGAATAGCCAGACAATTTTGAAAAAGAACTAAGTTTGAAGACTTAACACTACCTGATTTTTTTTTTTTTTTTGCGGTACGCAGGCCTCTCACTGTTGCGGCCTCTCCCCTTGCGGAGCACAGACTCCAGACGCGCAGGCGCAGTGGCCATGGCTCACGGGCCCAGCCGCTCCGCGGCATGTGGGATCTTCCCGGACTGGGGCACGAACCCGTGTTCCCCGCATCAGCAGGCGGACTCTCAACCACCGCGCCATCAGGGAAGCCCAACACTACCTGATTTTTAAGAGTTAACTATAAATTTATGGGGACTTCCCTGGTGGTCCAGTGGTTAAGATTTTGTGCTTCCACTGCTGGGGGCACGGGTTTGATCCCTGGTTGGGGAACTAAGATCCCACATGCCGCACGGTGCAGCCAAAAACAAACAAACAAAAACCACAAACAAAGAAGTCTGAGGTGGCCTAGGCAAGAATGGAGAAAAGCTGAATAAAATACGGTGGGTTGCAATGGATGTGTGAAATATTTTGAAGGGGGCTTTGGTAACTAAATAACTATAATAAAGGGGAATAAAAGAAAAGAAGCCAAGGGACTTACCTGGTGGTGCAGTGGTTAAGGATCCTCCTGCCATCGAAGGGGACATGGGTTCGAGCGCTTGTCCATGAAGATCCCACATGCCAAGGAGCAACTAAGCCCGCGTACTGCAACTACTGAAACCCGCGTGCCTAGAGCCCGTGCTCTGCAACAAGAGAAGCCACCGCAATAAGAAGCCTGTGCACTGCAACGAAGAGTAGCGCCCGCTTGCTGTAACTAGAGAAAGACCGTGTGCAGCAATGAAGACCCAAGGCAGCCAAAAATAAAAATTAATTAATTAATTAATTATTTTTTAAAAAGAAGCCAATATTAGATTTTAAACCTTTAAGAGAAATAGGGAGTTGTTTGGGAAAGAGAACCTTTGGGGAGAAAGATATAATAAAGGTTGACTTTAGTAGTATTTTGTTTGATACTGTAATGAAAAATTCAAGAAGACTTTTTCTGTAGGGAGGTAGAAATAAGGGATTAAAGTTAAGAGTTTGGGGATAGAGATTAAGATTTGCATGTACTTAGCATAAGCAGATTGAAACATAAACCAGTACCAGTTCACCGAGAGAAAAAGCATATATACAGAGAAGAGGAGAACGTTGCTCCGTATCTGCAGTTAGGGTGTTAGAGGAGGGAGATAGACCAACAAAGGACAGAAACAGCAGTCCTCAATAGCTGGAAAACACTTCCTTTTATGTGCTCATCTTCCTCCTCTTCTCCATATATGTGACCCTTCACTAAACTTCTCCAAGATATTTTGAATTTTCTTGCCTTGTTCATACCTCATTACAGCCTCTTTAAAACAGCATTGTATATTTCCTACTTCCTTGTTATATAATACTTTTTAAATGTTTTTCAAAACTGTGACTAGTTCTAAATTGGATAGTAAGGTATTTTCAAAGCCCTAAGGTACAAAGCTACTTCTAATTTAAATAGTTTGTCAAGAGAATAAATCTTCTAGTGCTTCTGATTGGACTTAAGCTATTCAACTGGAACCAGTCTCTAAAAATACATAAATGCTAACTTAAGTTTATACTGAAGCGTGTGATAATTCTGAATATTTTCTAATTGAGTAACTTCATAGAATTCTTGGTGATGTGCAAGGGAATTTGAAAGAAGAAAGTTCAAAAGCTGGAGAGAGAAAACAGATGTACTTTTAAATCATTACTCATGAAAGACAATACAAAATATTTGTTGCTTATTAGAGCTTATAAGGTTCAGCCTATGCTGGGAGATAAGGCTGCTAGAATTGGTATGAAGGAGAAATTGATCTCTGTTGTGATACGGAATAGTCTTCTAAAACGGCTGCCATTTTTGGTGAAAACCTACATATGTAAAGTACCTGAAATCTAAGCATTTCTGCATTAGATAACACAAATAAAACCCTGATTTAAAAAAAAAAAAAAGAAGTCTAACTGTTACCTCTCAACTTTTTCAGAGGAAATGCGAAAACAAGGCTTATTGCAATGGCTTGATTCTCTTCAGACTGATAACACCACCTCTCCAGACCTACAGCTCACTGTGGGAGCAGTGATCGTGGAGGAAATGAGAGCAGCCATAGAGAATCAGACTGGTTTTCAGTGTTCAGCGGGGATTTCACACAATAAGGTGAAGGCTAATAGTAGATTTCAAAGAGAAACACAGATATCTGTAGTTAAACACAGCAGGCATAGAAACAAAAAAAAAGAAAAGAAAAAAGAAAAACAAAACAAAAAACAAACAGCCAGGATAGATATGAGTGGGGCATTTAAATCGTTACACATAGGGCTTCCCTGGTGGCGCAGTGGTTGAGAGTCTGCCTGCCGATGCAGGGGACGCGGGTTCGTTCCCCGGTCTGGGAAGATCCCACATGCCGCGGAGCGGCTGGGCCCGTGAGCCATGGCCGCTGAGCCTGAGCGTCCGGAGCCTGTGCTCCGCAACGGGAGAGGCCACAACAGTGAGGCCCGCATACCACAAAAAAAAAAAAAAAAAAAAAAAATCGTTACACATATACTTTGAAATGGGTTTCTACTTAAACTTCATGGTGAAGACCAAATAACCTATTTCTACTTAAACTTCATGGTGAAGACCAAATAACCTAAGTAATTCTTTTTTTTTTTTTTTTTTTTGCGGTATGCGGGCCTCTCACTGTTGTGGCCTCTCCCGTTGCGGAGCACAGGGTCCAGACGCGCAGGCCTGGCAGCCATGGCTCACGGGCTTAGTTGCTCCGCAGCACGTGGGATCTTCCCGGACCAGGGCACGAACCCGTGTCTCCTGCATCGGCAGGCGGATTCTCAACCACTGCGCCACCAGGGAAGCCCCTAAGTAATTCTTTAACATGGGAATTGACATTGCACGTGTACTTTCCTAAGAAGCAGGCTGAAAATTTTGCTGGAAACGGTTATTTACATAGTTGTATCCACAGTGTTTCCTTAATGACTGAACTATCCAAAGAAAGGAGGAGGCAGGACTTCCCTGGTGGTCCAGTGGTTGGGACTTGGTGCTTTCACTGCCAGGAGCCCTGGGTTCAATCCCCGGTCAGGGGACTAAGATCCTGCAAGCAAACAAACAAAGGAGGAGGCTAGCAGGAACATTTCTTTTCTTTTCAGTTGCTGAATTTTCTAGTATTATCTCACTTCTTATGTGGAGTTCTGGGTGTTCTATGCTTTTGTTCTGTGCTTTCTGATTAAACCGCAGTGTGGCCTTGGAATCTTCATCCCCTTTGGTGTAGACTCAGTAGTTGGGCAGTGGCTGATTATTCCTAGTTACTGCCTTCTCTCCCTCACTCAAGAAGAGGAAAGTTCCGCACTGCTGAGCTTGTGGGATCTTAGTTCCCCAACCAGGGATTAAACCCCAGCCCACGGCAGTGAGAGCACCGAGTCCTAACCACTGGACCGCCAGGGAATTCCCAAGAAGAGGAAAGTTGCCAAACTACTCAGTAGAGTTTTGGGGTTTTTTTTTTCTGGTTAGGTGGAGGGAGGGGAAACAGAAGTCTCAATGTAGTAATTTAAACTAGACTAAATGTGGCCTAGTAGAAGTTTCAGAGAATCTCTCCAATGAATTTGAAGAGTGATTTTATATTTTTCCTACCAATTATAAGTTGTTAAATGATACCACTGAAGTACCTTATTCTCTAAAAAGACTTCTCAGGGGTTTTTTCATTTTGAAGTCTTATTTAGTATAAGAAGATGTTTGCTATTGGACAATGATTTCGAGCCCAGTCTTTATCACAGATACTAAATGATGGTAATCTGTATTAAATCCGGGACTCAAAATGGACTAACCATTAATCAAGAAATGTATATAAATGGAGTAGGGTAAAATGAGTTTGTTTTTAGCATTTTCATATGGACATACTAAGAAATGCATCTTAAGTCTCTTCTGTAGCTTCTCTACTTTTTCACCCTCTTGAAGTAGGAAAACCTTAAGGAATAGATGAGGGTGGAATAAACGACTAAAGAAAGACTGAGAATGGAAGATGTGGAAAGAACAATGAGGATAATGATAGTGGGTCACGTTTTCTACTGTTGATATTGTGGGACACCAAGCTTTGGAGATGTCTTGAGTTTCTGGTTTTGTTTTTATTTTTATCATGGAAACCATTAGTTACAGCCCTTAAGCTGTGCCTTGTGTATGCATGTATATGTGTGTGTTAACATTCACCAACTCTGTGTGTAGGTGTTGACAGTAATGGGGTTTTTATACTTTCCATGCTCCAGGTTCTGGCAAAGCTGGCCTGTGGACTAAACAAGCCCAACCGGCAGACTCTGGTCTCACATGGGTCAGTCCCACAGCTCTTCAGCCAAGTGCCTATTAGCAAAATGTAAGTATTCAGGGAGCACCCTAGATTTCACTTCTATTTATGTGAAGGCCCTCTCTGGTTGTAGTTTCTTCTGTTCCTTAAGGATTGGAGCCAGGGAAAATAGGTAGCTTGGGGACAGGAGGGAGATGACACAGAAAATTTTACAAACATACTGAGATTTTTTTTCTTTTTTTTTTTTTGCGGTATGCGGGCCTCTCACTGTTGTGGCCTCTCCCTTTGCGGAGCACAGGCTCCGGACGCGCAGGCTCAGCGGCCATGGCTCACGGGCCCAGCCGCTCCGCAGCATGTGGGATCCTCCCGGACCGGGGCACAAACCCGCGTCCCCTGCATTGGCAGGCGGACTCTCAACCACTGCGCCACCAGGGAAGCCCAGATTTTTTTCTTAATGAACTTTCAATTCTGGATTATCTGTGGAAGATACTTAATCCTGAATTTTAAAAAATGAACTGTTTTTTAACCATATGTTTAACTTCCTTCTAGGTTTTTTACTCAAGCCTGTTACTAAATAACAAATAGGAATTTTACTTCTTTTCTTTGTTCTAGTAGCATATCAAGCTGTTCAGGGCTACTGAATTGCTCCCAGATGAAATTAATAACTAGCTTGTGCATACCAATAGTGTGTCCTTGACAAGGGCTTCTAATATTGTTGAAGGGACAAGATGTAACTGTTCAAAGCAATAGTGAAAGTGCTATCATCAAGACTATATGTGAGTAACCGCTAAATGAATTGTACAGGTAGTTACCAAAGTTCATAAAAGTCATCTGAGAAGGACTTATGAAAAAGGCATGGGATTTTGTTTTGAGATTGGCACAATTCGGAGAGTCAGATGAGAATAGAAGATAAATACCAATTTGGAGACTGTTTAGAGCACCAAGAGGGAGAAAATATAAGGTATTTCCAGTGAACTGGGACCATATTGAGAAAGATAAGTGATTGAAAAAGGACTGAACAGAGAGGTTGAGGACAGATTACTAGACATCTCAAAGGCCAAGCTGAAGAGGTTTTTTTTAAACTATATTCTTAAATATAAAAGGTTTTAGCTATGGAAGGGGTTTGTTTTGGAGGTGGAATTTTAATCCCTACATGGGACAGTAGATTCTGTACAATTGAAAGTTTTATACACAGTTGACTTGGTAACTAATTAATGACTTTACCCTTGTGTTTATGCTATGGTTAATCTTCTTCCCAGGCCCTAACTTCCACAGTACTGAATTCCCAGAGTCATCTAGTCTTATGCTAGAAAATCAATAGTTTACAGGACCAATGTGTGTTCTCATTTTCCCTGAACTTTCTGGAGAGCTTCTTATACAGGCAAAATGTTTTGTATCTACTGCTAACTAGATATTTATGATGTGACCTATAAATCTTTTGTCTTTTTTTGGTTGTTGTTAGCCGTAGTCTTGGAGGAAAGCTAGGGGCTTCTGTCATTGAAATCCTGGGGGTAGAATACATGGGAGAACTGACCCAGTTCACTGAATCCCAGCTCCAGAGTCATTTTGGGGAGAAGAATGGGTAAGTGATTCCTAAAACTTTTCAATCATAACCTTTATGGATATGCTAAATTCAAATGTAGACAAGAGCATCAGGTAAAATCTAGACCTATCTTTAGGTTAATATTGCTCCTCGAGGTAATTGCATTGGTTCTTTTGCTTTAAAATATTAAATCATTATAACCTATTAGTCTAGTTTTCTTCACATGCCTAAATAGGTTGGTAGATAGGGACTGTTACTTTGAAGCTCTGATATATACATGTACAACATTTATGTGTGCTAAGATGCTGTTGTTCTCACTTTGAAGCTCTGATATATACATGTACAACATTTATGTGTGCTAAGATGCTGTTGTTCTCTTAAAAATCCTTGTATTTATGCTTAGTAAGTACCAAAAATACTTGGGGACATGAAATCTGTGGCTCAGTTGGCACTTTTCCAAAAATACAAATGATGACTTGGCTTTAGAAAGCATAATGTGTTCTCCTTGGCAATTTATCATTACTGGAATTCATTGGGAAGGGCAAGGATTCTGTTACCGGTGAGGTTTACTTAATTTTGAACAAATTTTTCCTTTTTCATGAAAGGGATAAAAGGTAGTATAATATAGGTATTTTGTTTTAACAAGAATAATCATTTGCTTTCACCTTAAACTTTTTTGCTGGTTTTATTAGATCTTGGCTATATGCCATGTGCCGGGGGATTGAACATGATCCAGTTAAACCCAGGCAAATACCCAAAACCATTGGCTGCAGCAAGAACTTCCCAGGAAAAACAGCTCTGGCTGCTCGGGAACAGGTAGGCAGACATTCTTGACAGAACATTGCCTCTTTTAAGGGAGTTAGTGGGTAGGTTTTGGTAGCTGTGGAAAGTTAGATGGGACCTTTATGCTGTAAAATATGAAGGAAATAGAAGGTTTTTGTGTGCTGAAAATTGATTAGTTTAACTTGGGATATTTTTATTTTATTTTTTCCCTTTCTTCCATCTAAAAAGAAATAGAATGGAGCTGACTGAAGTTCGAAATGGAATTACTCCTTTTTTTTTTTTTTTTTTTGCGGTACTGGGGCCTCTTACTGTTGTGGCCTCTCCCGTTGCGGAGCACAGGCTCTGGACGCTTAGGCTCAGCGGCCATGGCTCACGGGCCCAGCCGCTCCATTGCACGTGGGATCCTCCCGGACCGGCGCACAAACCCGCGTCCCCTGCATCGGCAGGTGAACTATCAACCACTGCGCCACCAGGAAAGCCCAGAATTACTTAGTTTTTGGTAGGTGAAATCTTAGGAGGCCAGGATATTGTGCCTCAAGTTTGTGTCTTTTTGTCTCAGAGCTGGAACATGCCTGAAATTCACCTGATGGCATGCCAGCAGGAAAAGAATGAAAGATCTTGAGCTAGGGCAGATCAGAGTACTGAAGATTTCTATGATCTGGGGATCGTTACACGGGAGACTTTGTTGCACATCTCCATTTTGGGGAGAACTGAACAAAACCACCATTTAGTTCTATAATAAACCTAGAGTCTTTAAATGAAAGATTAAAGTCTCAATACTTTTTTTAGGTACAATGGTGGCTTTTGCAATTAGCCCAGGAACTAGAGGAGAGACTAATCAAGGACCGAAATGATGTAAGATTTTCTTTCTTTATTCCTGGGGTGAGCTTTGGGATTTAAATACAAGTTGCTCCTTACCTTATGGAGTAGAAACAAAGATACAAAAAGATACCAGCTGGAAAATTTTAAGAAATCTTTTACCTTTTCCCATAAAACTGCCATAAAACTCAGTATGATTCTCAAAAGCCTGGATCTGTGAACGTTAAGACCTGACTACTCCTGTCTCCCTCATTACCATTTGCTTTTACTTTTTTGTATATTATCTAAATGTTACTGCAACTCTGAAAATACAGTGGATCTTCATCAGAGTACAGAACCATTAAGCAGGACATTTAGGGATTGGACTGTAAATTATTCGGCTTTAACATAGTCCATGTGACAAAGAAGTACTCACAGTTTTAGAGACAGAGTCTAAGGTCAAAGGTGAAACATCTGATGATTAGTTTACCTTCTCTCTTTTTTAAAAAAAGCTCTATTGATACATATATATATTTACATACCATAAAATTCACCCATTTATAGTATACAGTTCAGTAGTTTTAGTATATTTCAGAGTTGTTCAGCTATTCCATTATCAATTTAAGAACATTTCATAACCCAGAAAAGAAATCCTATACCCACTAATAGTTACTCCCGCAGCCCTACACAACCACTAGTCTGCTTTCTGTCTCTATAGACTTAATTATTCTGGACATTTCATATCTATGGAATAATATAATATGTGGCCTTTTGTGACTGGCTTGAAATCTTTCAATTAACATAATATTTTCAAGGTTCACCCATATTGTAGCATCTATCAGTACTTTATTCCTTTTTATCACAACATTCTATTGAATGGATATACCACATTTTATTTATCAATTCATCAGTGAATGGATATTTGTTTCCACTTTTTGGCTATTATGAATAATGTTGCTGTGAACATTCATGTACAGATTTTTGTGTAGACATGTTTTCATTTCCCTTGTGTATATACCTAGGAGTAGAATTGCTGAGTCACATGGCAACTCTATGTTAGCATACCAGACTGCTGCTGCACTATTTTACACTCCCAGAAATGTAAGAGGGTTCTAATTTCTCTATATCTTTGTTATTCTTTTTAAAAATTTTTAGTGGGTGTGAAGTGGTATCTTATGGTTTTCAGGTGCTTATTGGCTATTTTATTTTCTTTGGAGAAATGTCTGTCGAGATCCTTTGCCCATTTTTGAAATGGGTTGACTCTTTATATTGAGTTTTAAAAGTTCTGTATGTATTCTGGGGACAAGTCCCTTGTCAAATATATCATTTGTAAATATTTTCTCCCATTCTGTGGATTTTCTTTCCATTTTCCTGATGGTATTGTTTGCTATGTCCTATCCAGTTCAGACGTCAACTGTATACTGTCAGGAATCATCTA
The DNA here is from genome assembly GCF_026419965.1 of Kogia breviceps. NCBI lineage: Eukaryota > Metazoa > Chordata > Mammalia > Artiodactyla > Physeteridae > Kogia > Kogia breviceps. Next base: position 76,630,638 of record NC_081319.1, read on the forward strand.
TAATTACCTGTTTGCCCCTTTTTAGCTGAGGTGGTGGTAAATGTTTGTTCTTTGGGAGGCAACATAAAGAGGTCGTGTTATGGGCATATTTGACTTTGCCCACTAGGTGTCGCTCCGTTCTCATCTCTTTATTCTCTAACAGTCAATGACCTTATGTCCTATCATCTCCCCCTAGCTCACTCCCCTCTAGACTCCACTTGCTGGCCTCCTCCCCGTTTATTTAACACACCAAGTAAATTTCACCTTCACCTTCTCCCCAACTACCCTGTCATATCAGCAGCCTCCATCACTCCCTGCCTTACTCTGCTTTTTTCCATAGCACTTTGTGGTCATTTCTGTTACATGCCTACTTATTATATGCAGCTCCTACTACAAGATAAGATCCAGAAGGGCCTGGACTTTATTTTGTTCTCTCCTGTATCTCTAGATAGTGCCTGATACATAGTAGGCAGTCAGTTATAGTTGAACGGTTTTAGTCAACAAGGACTTGTTTGTAATTGCCTATTTGTATTCTCTCGAGATATACAAATCTGTATAAACTGTATTTACAAAAATGCACAAAAATACAAAATGTATTTTTACCTAGAAGTTGGTCGCTGCTCTTGGTTTGTTTGTCTTAGGGGTGTTTCTTCTCACTAGAATCTTTTGATTTTGAGGGGATCCCTATGTATACTTTTTACCTTCTTGCCTCTTGACCTTTATTTCTTAGTTTGCTTTGCATCGACAGTATTCAGGTGATTAGACATCACTGAAAAGTGAATCAATGATCATGCTCTCTAGAGGGAGGCTCACTACACTTTGTCTTCTATAGATGGGCTGTAAGGAGGTGCTAGTGGAAACTACTGCTGTTTTTGTTGTTGTTAAGATTGAAATATTTATGCATTTAACAAACACGTATTCTTTAATTAATTAATTTTTGGCTGCATTGGATCCTCATTACTGCGCACGGGCTTTCTCTAGTTGCATCGAGCAGGGGCTACTCTTCATAGCAGTGTGTGGGCTTCTCATTGCGGTGGCTTCTCTTGTTGAGGAGCATGGGTTCTAGGTGCACGGGCTTCAGTAGTTGTGGAACACAGGCTCAGTAGTTGTGGCTCGCGGGCTCTAGAGCACAGGCTCAGTAGTTGTGGCACATGGGCTTAGTTGCTCTGCGGCATGTGGAATCTTCCTGGACCAGGGATCAAATCCGTGTCCCCTGCATTGGCAGGTGGATTCTTAACCACTTGTGCCACCAGGTAAGTGCTCTTCTTAAGCATAAGAGCATCAGAGCAGATTAAAGAATAGATCCACTACTCAATCCTGACACCCTTTCAATGACTTACATGAACGCTCCTTCAGGGGTTCATAAACTAGAATATAGTATTACAAGTATTTAGCATAATCTTCCTGCATGGACACCACCAAAAAACAAAACAAAACAAAACACTCAGGAGAATCCATTTTCATTTATTCTGTCCTGTTCCCATTACCTGTCAAAATATCCTAGATATTCTAATAGTCCATCATCTAAATTATGTCTTCTCCAATTATTTATCCTCAGAAACAGCACAAAATTTTAAAAAATTAAACCTATTCCCAAACCATTCTGTCACCCTGGTTTTTTCCTCTCACAGAGTTCACTATATAGGATCCACATGCTCCAGGTAACTTCAGTTCTGTCTCAATCCATTTATACCCACAGAATGACAGGGTGGCCACTCAGTTGGTTGTGAGCATTCGCGTACAAGGAGACAAACGTCTCAGCAGCCTGCGCCGCTGCTGTGCCCTTACTCGCTATGATGCTCACAAGATGAGCCACGATGCATTTGCTGTCATCAGGAACTGTAACACTTCCGGAACCCAAACTGAATGGTGAGTTTCCTTCTAACTCATCTTCTTTTGAGACTTAAACCCTGTCTTTATTTAAAATTAGTGGGTATATAAGCATTCCAGCTGGGGTAGGACACAGTAGAAGCACCAGAAACAAGGCAGCTCAGCTGCAGCCTCTTTGCCTACATTTGGTTTGAGAGGCAGCATGAACCAATACTATCCCTGTCTATATCAATTTGCTATAGTCAGGGGAATGACCAATTGTACTTAGGAGTACAGAACTCAAGTTTCAGGGAACTTTTCTCTCAACTGCTTGATGGTTCTATCTTAAAATCATCTTCCTTGATAATGAAAGTGACCTATTCACCAGTAATCTCTATCTCACATCCCAACTCAGTTACAGGCTCCACTGGTGTAATACCAAATGTCATAATAATAAACTTCACTTCAGCTGGCCATTAAAGATAACCAAGTATATACTGGAATGTGTTCATTTACTGTCCAGATATTAATGATTTTCAGTATTGGAATCCCATAATTATTTATTTAACATCGCCTCGTAAATTGAAAAAAGTATTCCAGATTCACAATGTAAATATAATTATGTGAGGAAGATAAATTGGTTGTTTATTTATAGATCTATACTGGAGATTATAAAAAGAAAAGTTTAGTTAGGCACCTAAGTTACTGCATATCTGAACATAAGGGTACTACATGTATGGGTCTCTAAAGTTAGATTCTTTGTTCTTTACTTAGAATAATTTACTTTTACTTCCTGGTATATTGCTTTATTTTCAAATATTGAATGGTTTTACTGAACCAAATGATAATTGATACTATGTTCACATTAAACCTTGTAAATTGACTATAACAAATACTACTCACCAAGAGTGTGAAATATTGACAGGGAAGCATAACGTTGTCTGATTATAAGACTGTCCCAGAGCACGAAAGAGGAGAATCGTGAGATACTGTCATGATAATTTTTAAATTTACCTCATCAAGGGACTAATCTGTATATAAAAGCACATTTCATCTTCCAAAATTCAACTCATGTGAAAATTTATTTGGGTAATTAGACATAATGAGGAACTTTATGACAGGAATTTCTTGAAATATTTCTGAGACCAGATAACCAAAGCAGTTGTGAAATTTCATTCTCTAAAAATTCCAGAGTTGAAAGTCTGTCAGAGTTCTGGTTCTGTTTAAAAACAGAAGAGTGCATAATAGGATTTTTGCAAAAGTCTTTCCAGTCTAAATATTCTAAAGCTTTTTTATTGCCCTGAATAGTTTCTTGCCTCAACCCTGAATGTCAGCAGCTCTGCAAAAGTATCTTATGAAAACAATAAACCCAGCTGTCAGGGGATCCAACTTACATGTCTGACTTGGTAGATGTTCACCAAAGTCAGTGGTTCTCAAGGTGTGGTCCTAGACCAGCAACATCAGCATCACCTGAGAACTTGTTAGAATGGCAAATTCTCTGCCCATCCCAGGTCTACTGAATCTATTAATCCAACATACCCTAAAGTTTGAGAACCACTGCAGTAACAGTTTCCTTTTGTGGCAGAACCAGAATCCCAATCATTTACAAACTGAACCTGTGACCTGGTGCTAATCTTATTCTTTTACTTTCTATTCAGGTCCCCTCCCCTTACAATGGTTTTCCTCTGTGCTACAAAATTCTCTGCCTCTGCCCCTTCACCTGGCACAGACATCACCATCTTCTTGAGCAGTGACCCAAGTTCTCCGCCAAAGGTGCCAATTACCAGTTCAGAAGCTAAGACCCAGGGAAATGGCCCAGCGGTGACAACCACTAAGAAAGCAACCACTTCTCTGGAATCATTCTTCCAGAAAGCTGCAGAAAAGCAGAAAGTCAAAGAAGCTTCACTTTCTTCTCTTACTGCCACTACGCAGGCCCCCATAAGCAATTCACCCTCCAAGCCCTCATTACCTTTCCAAACCAGTCGTACTTCAGGAACTGAGCCCTTCTTTAAACAGAAAAGTCTGCTTCTAAAGCAGAAACAGCTTACTGATGTTTTCTGCCTTCCACAAAAACCACAGTCCAGTCCTAAAGAGTTACCAAATTGTTCTCCAACAGAGTGTCCAGATTGTGCCCCTGTCTGTGAAAAGGTGTTGACGCTAGGATCCTTCAAAGCAACTCCCGCAGAGATGGATTTGGCCCAGAGCAGCCTAAGCAGCCTTGCTTCTTTAACTTCCAAGTCTGCTCTGGAGGTGGCTCAGAAGGCAACTACCTCCAGTCTTCTGGCTGCTGAGGACCAAGTGCCCTGTGAGAAGTGTGGCTCTCTGGTACCTGTATGGGAGATGCCAGAACATACAGACTATCATTTTGCATTGGACTTGCAGAAATCCTTCTTGCAGCCCCACTCCTCAAACCCCCAGGTTGTTCCTGCCAGTTCTCCTCAAGGCAAAAGAAATCCCAAGAGCCCTTTGGCCTCCAATAATAAACGCCCTAGGCCTGAGGGCATGCAGACATTGGAATCATTTTTTAAGCCATTAACACACTAGTGCTGCCCTCAGGCTTGCTGCAGGGTTTTAATATTTTATTTGTAACTGGGAGATGGAAATATGTTCACTTCTCCAGGAAATTTATAACTTTATAAAATTTTTAATAAGGAAAATAATCCAGTTAGATGCTGAGTTAAGGCTCCCACCTCAGGGATTCTAATTCTATTGTTGACAGGGATGTAAAAACTCATCTTCCAGAGATACAACTGTATTGAGTTTTTAATTGTTAGTCTTTAGGGAAGCAGTGTCATACAGTTTAAAATGCCTGGGCCTTGGAACTTTAAGAGATCTGGTTCCAAACCTGGCTTTGCCTCTTGGAATACGGCCTTGAGCAAGTCACTTTCCCCATGTGTAAAACTGAGACAATGCCTTAGATTATTGAAGATTAAGAAAAATGTACTTAAAGTATGTAGCTTAACATTGGCACATAAAAGGAACTGAGTGAAAAAAAGTTAAAAAAAATTTTTTTATGTGAGGCGAAGACCTGAAACCCTAAAGTGGTAACTAATTTAGGGCAGGACTGTGTACATAGAAGCTACTCAATAAATACTGAATTTCATTCAAGTAAACCCTATCATAGCCACAATTTTAGCCATTGGCCCTTCTACCTCTTGCAATGAAACTGTTACTGGACCAGCTCAGGAACACTGTTTAGATTGGCTAAGTCATGATAGAACTAGATCATCTCTAGGACCTTGTTACTCCAAGTGTGGTTTTGCGGGGCAGCAGCTCCACCGCCAGAGAACTTATTAGAAATTGTCTCAGCCTTACCTCCACCCCTACTGAATTTGTATATTAACAAATTTGAGAAATACCCATCTAGAAGATAATAACAGCCCACCAGGTTTGTAGAGGGCAATGTCATTTCCTTAAACCCTACATACAAATGTAAGAAGAGGTAAATGCTTGGGCCTTCAGGGTCACTGGCATGTTCATCTCTTCCCTACTGAAGTGTGAATCTTTAGCTTAGGGTTTTAAATGAATTATTGTAGCTTTTTGCACTAGTCCATGTTTATAGTACTGTATTCTTAATCTCCATTCTTATGTGTGGAAAGTCAGTTTTGGCTTTTCTGATATAGGAAATGTTGATTACACAGAGAACCCAATCAAAGATGAATTGAGTGGTGGCGGTGGGGGGGGGAGATAAGAGGGTAGGGAGAACGGTATACATAGTCCCCCTTCCCATACATGTACTCAAACCAGTACTTTTAGGCTTATTTTAGCTTATTTATAAATTGGGGGTCTGTAATTTGAAGGGGGAACATTTGAAAACCACTGTGCCTAGCTAATTATTTCTTCCTCCAGAAAGACCTTCCACTTTTGTGGCAGTTAAATATCTAATAAAAGATAGTGCTTACTGTATACATGGCTCTTTCCCTACTAGATTTGTAGATTTCTTAAAGGCAAGAATTCTTCACAGTGCCTCGCACACAATAGGTGCTTGATATTCACTGGATGAAACATATATACTGAAAATTTTAAGATTACCAGAACTGTAACAATAAAAATGTACATACTACTTATACACCTTTTTATACTCCTCAATGTTGCATTAATGTAGCAAAGTGCCTCATTAGTTTGTGGAGATGTCTCAGTATCATTTTCCAAAACTTCCTTTCCTAATCTAGGGAGAAGTTTTTAAAAAAATCCCCTCTGGGTGCTGTACAGATCAAGTTGAACAAATTTTTAACACTTCAGTTGACTGGAAGGAGTCAAACAGAAAAGTAATGTGGTAGAAACTTTGGTTTCACTGACCTTCTAGAGGCCAAGACAGGTAGTGGGGGGAGGTAGGGGAAGCACTAGTGAATAACCAATAAAGACAATACCAGCAGCAAACCTTGTTTTCTTGGGAATGCCAGCCCTGCCCCAGCATACTGGCAGTGAGCCTGTGGAGGGGGCAGCAGACAGACATGCAAAGGTCAGTGTTGGGAGAAGGCTATAGTACCTTTTTGCTGACTATAACCATCCCTCATAGCGGTTTATCAGCAACTGTACAGAAGGAAGTAAATGGTTCTTAGTTCCCAACACCAAGAGGTTCTTCAACCACAGGCTTCTTAGTAGCAAGTTAAACCAGTGATATATAAAAAGTAGCTGAGCCTGAATGGTAGGGAGGCTATCACTTTTAATACCTTGGAGGCAGAATACGCGTGGGACCATGGCCCACATTTATCATTAAATTTCTTTTGCAAGGATCAGTACTGAAAATGTAGTCCCTGCTTTTTTTTTTTTGGCCACACTGCACAGCATGCGGGATCTTAGTTCCCCTACCAGGATCAAACCCTCGCCCCACTGCAGTGGAAGCACGGAGTCTTAACTACTGGCTGCCATGGAAGTCCCTGTAGTCCCTGCTTTTTACAGTTGACTTTAACCTTGGGCCATATTTCTTCACCCATAAAATGTGGTAGTCAGGTGCTCTGAACACAAACAGGAGGAAGGGACAAAGGTTTCGCCAGCTGGCTTTCGGCTCCAAAAAGCCAGTTTAGACTATGTAAACCTCACTTCAGCCTACTTTGCATTGCGTGAGGACCAGATTGCCATGTCTCTAAGCTCTACTCGTCATTAAGTAGCTGGCATGCTTATCTCCAAATCTCTGACAGGGCACAGTCATCAGCCTCGTTACCCCTGTGACCGTTAGCAAGTGGCCAAGTTCCTAGTACAGGGTGGATACCTATCTTAACTGAAAAGGTGGCAGTTTCACTTTCTATTCTGCTCACTCAAAGAACTATGCAAAACAGGCCAGAATACTTGAGTCACAGCACTGGAATACTGCTCGCAAGTTGGGGGGAGGAAAGGAAGCAGGGTGAATGAGATACCAAATGGGTTCTTCCCCCATTCGGGGCTCAGCAGTGTAAGAGTTTCACTTGTCTCTGATGCTGGAGAGGAATCCAGCTCTGGAAGATGCGTCTGGGTCTTAAGCATAAGCACAGTGTGTTCAATAAAACATTTTTATTCTGTACAATATATATATGTGTATTTAAATATATATATATATATATATACACACACACATATATATATATGTGTATATATATATGCAGAGAAACCTCAACCAAATCCCTGAGCCCATGGGAACCCAGGACACTAACAAAGGGAAAGAGGGAATCCATGCTCTAAAGAATAGGAAGTATGGCAACATCTTTCCCTTTCCTCCAGGTTCCCTGCAACAGAGGGAAAGGAATGATCACTACAAATTACTAAAACAAGAGAGGACTTAACATGGGGGCAGGATGGGGAGCTGTGAGTCAGGTCCCCAGCCACCAGTCTGGGGACTGTGGCAAAACCACCTGTTTGATCCAGCATTAAAACTAACACATCACTGCAGAGGAGGGGACAAGACTGATTGACATGCAGCTGACCTTCGGTACGCCAAGTCTTAGCTTGGCGGCCCCACACCTGGGCCAGCACAACAAATAGCACCTGTGGGGCCTTTGAGAGGAGGAACTGGGAACATGGCCCTTGAGTGAAGCAGGGAAGGGAGACAAAGCTGAAGAGCAGACCTCGTGTCTCAGCACAGGGTGGGAGCACTGCCATTCACTGTCCCTGTGCCATTTCTTCAGACCCTGGGCCACCAGATGGCCAGGAGCAGATAGCTTTTGTCCACAGTCAAGTAGAGATGGGCAACTTACATGGCCTTGAGAAGAGGTATAGAAAAAGGAGTGCTTTTGAGGACCACCCCCAGCTGTTGTGACAATTCCTGACGTGCAGGGACCACACCGGCGAATCATGCCCAGTCCTGACAGTGGGGCCAATGTGGCGGCGATCAGCTCCCTCCGGTAGACAGGCCATTAGGGATGCCAGGCTTGATGAGCCAACCAGGCGGACACACAGCTGCTGAGCACTGCCCTGAATTCTCCTGTCCTTTCCCTCAGGACTGCCCCTCCCTGGTCACACCAAGCTTGGCGTCTCTCCAGAAAAGGTGGCAGGGAGCAAGCAGTAGAGAGCACCCCTCACTCCCTAGCCTACTAACACGCAGAGCCGCCAACGGGGCAGCATGGCCAGAAGTCACTTTATGTACTGTAGGGACAGCAGTAGAGCTGTGCCTGCCTGGAGGAGTTCAGAAGCCCATGTTGGCCTGGGCCTCTCCCGCTGCAATGGCTTGCACGTCGGTGACATGGCCGATGCCCTTGGTGACACCCTCCCGGAACAGCAGCTTGGCGCCCACCTTCAGGTACTCTGGGTGTTTCAGGAAGCGGAAACGTACCACTGCCTTCTCCCCTGTCCGCAGCTTGTCCTGCAGCAGATACATGGTCACTGGCCCTGGAACGCACCTCCTGTCTCTACCAGCCTTGGCTCTCCACCCTTGGGGGCCTAGCAGGCGTCTGCCCACCCCAAGTGGGGCTCTGTCTCCTTTGTGGGATAAGGGAGCTCTACGAATCTGGGGACAGGGTTTCCTCCTTTCTGGAAGCAGAATTCTGACTTTTCCCTGGGAAAACAGGGGCATGGCTGGGTCCCTCTCACCTTGGCATGGATCTTTTCCACCACTGCTGTCTGACGTACGTTGCCCACGTGTACTGTCACCTGGAAGCCTCGCCGGAAGGTGGTGGCATGGAACAGCAGGACTATCTCTGCCTCGAACACCGAGCAGATGGTGGGGTTCATCTCTGGGCTCACCATCACCATGCCCTAGGGAGGCACAGCCCCCAGACCCAGGAAGGGCAGACCTCACATTAGCTTCTCCTCTCCGGCCACCCTCACACCCCTTACAGCTCCTCAACTTCCTCCTCCTCCAGGACTTCCAACACAAAGACCTCACAAGACAATATGGAAAACTCTTCTTTTTGAGGGAACCCTTCCTTACCCAACTTTCATGTCCTCTAACCCTTCTAACGCTTAGTACTTTTAGAGTCCTGGACATTCGGCTTGCACCACAGTAATTCACATTTAGTGATCTGCACTTTATGAGTAGCCTAAGCCTTTTTCATACACGGACAGTCTGTGTAACCAGCTTCTTGGGTTGGGGACTAGGTTCTCTTCAAGTTCCCCTGAAGCACCTTAGACAGATGCTTCCCATTCAAGGAGCCAGCCTCCCAGGCATTTCTCTTTGTGTTGTCTCTCCAACCCACCCTCCCACCTCACCTTGCGAAGGAGTGCTCGGTCAAAGTCCCCGAGGGCCAGCGTAGCGGCCTGGCCAGCTCGCAGCACACGACAGGCAGAGCGGTTGCGTTGGATGCTGCATACTCTCAGCTCCAGGAAGCAGCCATCGTCCGTGGGGCCCACCACCAGCTGGTCCCCCTCACGGCAAATCCCACTGCAGCCCACAGGGCAGGTGGCACAGCGTCAGCCTAAGCCCCCCTACCTGCTTCTCTACTAGGTCCTTCCCTTCTAAGATTGAGTCCCTCGGGTGGGAGAAAGAGACCCTAAATTCTGATTGGAAGGTAGGGGAGATGAGTGCCTTGCCCCAGTCCAGAATTCAGACTGAAGGCTGACACCAGGAAAGGCTGGCAGTGATGCTGGCAGACAGGTACCTGTTGATTTGACCCTTAGCACTTGATCCCTGAAAGAGCAATTATCCCCTTGGGTTTCATTCTTTGCTTTGGAAAAGAGTCTTAAGGGACCTCTCATTTCCCTAGTTGGAGATGAAGTCAGTTGATGCACTCTAGTTTTCTTCCTGGGGCCAAGACCCACACTTCTCCCCCAGGGGCCTGGAGAGTCCTAATAAGCAGCAATACTGTTTCTTCCCTTATAAGCCAATACACAAACTTTCTCCAGCTCCTCTGATGGTGAAAGCCTAATTTACAAACAAGCACATCCTTTAGATGGGCTCTGTTCAACTCCAGGGTCTCCTTTGGGCTATGATGTCTTCCAGAGTTTGGGTATGTGAGGGCTGAGTAGGGTGGGTAGCAAGAAAGGCAATTCACCTGGAAAGTGTCCCTCCAACAACTGTCCCCACCTCTGGTACTGTGTAGATTTCATCCACCTGAAGCCAAAGAAGATTCTATCAAGGGCTGGCAGGTCCAAAATCTCTAAACAGACTCAGGGCTTGGAACTGGTCCCTCCCAGATCCCCAGCTCACTGCCCGTTCAGATGGCCAGTTACCTGGAACTCCGTCAGCTGCTGCATGAGTTCCTCCTGCTCTTTGCTGTTGGTGAGTGGCGGCAGAATATTCAGAAAGACTTTGAGCAGGTCCAGACTCTCTCCAGACACGCTGGACAGTGTGAAGATGGGGGTGACACTGTGGAGGGAAGCACGGAATGGGCAGATGAGGAAAGTTCCAATAGGAAGCAGAGGCTGGAGCCCTATACATGGAAAGGTGAGCTTCTCTTGGAGTGGCGAGGGGCTCCTCTCTGTTGTCTGCTAAAGTTCTCAGGAGCTTGGGGCCCTCTGTGAGCCATGGCGTGTGGCACGTGAGGCCCATCCCAGAGCCCAGGGAGATGGAAATGCCTGGCACAGCACTTCGTCTCCAGGTTCCCAGGCGTCAGCAAAGCTGGCTTGGGGGAAGGGTCCAGCCTTCAGCAAAGACTCCCTCCTACAATCCCAACCTGAAAAACCAAAGAACTGGACCAGAACTGGTCTGGCCCTAGGGGGAGGGGTACCCCATGCTCCGGGGCCCTGTGGAGCCATCCCTGTGGATTAGGGCTCTGGAGTGAGAAAGGCTTACTTGGGGGACTGGGCAAACTGCTGGGCAGCAGTGACGGCATCGTCCTCAGAGGTGACCAGCATGGGGACCTTGTGGCAGCCAGGCTGCTTGAGGACCCGCTCTAGCTGGCGTACCGTCCTCTCCACTGTGGTCTTGGCACACAGGTCCACCTTGCTGACCACGATGAAGAAGGGCACTTTCAGGGCCAGTGCCAGCCCCAGATGTTCCCTTGTGGTGCCGGCTGCTCAGAGAAGGCAGGCAGGCAGCAAGAAGAAGAGTTAGAATGAGGGAAGGAGGAGAGAGCAAGAGGGGAGTTGGTCTGGCTCCCAGATTTAAGGAGGCCCAGGGTAGGAGAGTCAGCACCCCCCTCCAGCCCCATCCCTGCCCCGATGCCTCGTACCAATCCCAGTGTTAGCACTGACGAGGAGCAGGGCACAGTCAGGGCAGTAGGAGGTGAGGCCGAAGATGGTGGTGTGCAGGTACTTGTGGTGGCCTGCCAGGTCGATGAAGGTGATCATCTTGGAGCTGCTCTCACAGATCTCTTCTGCCGTCCGTGAGTCACTGTAATTCACCACCTGGCCCAGAGCCCAGGGCTCTCAGTGCCCCCTGCCAGCCTCCCCAACCCTTCAAGAGTTGCCAGGACCTAAACCAGTCCCTGGGTGACCCTGCCTCTTAACCCTGAGCCCCATTTCAGATTTAGTTCAGTTGACTCCCCATTCGTTTTTCTAAGAAGGTCAGAGCTGGTTCAGTGCCCTCAGGGCCTTTGTCTACACTATTCCAAAAAGTCTCCACACTCTGACCTCAGACTCTGTCCTTCACCACTACCATCCCATCCTTAGAGTCTGGTCCCACTGGGTCCCGTTGATTGCATGCACCTCTCCCTTGCTGTTAAAGCCCAGGATCTCGAAGCTGATGCTGGAGGTTCGGCCAGACTGAATCTCATGCAGGTGGCGGAAAAGGTTCAGCCGAGCCCGGCCCCGCCCATTGTCCAGCTCTCCTTGGGTCAGGACTCCAAGCAGAGTTGACTTCCCTGAGTCCACATTCCCCAGGACAGCCACACGGAGGTCCAGGAACTGTGGATGAATTGTCAGAGGTCAGGGCTCCAACCCTTCACCTCTCTCCACTGAGAGTTAAGGTCAACGACAGTGGCACTCTCTGGGGACCAAACGATGAGCTGGACGCCCCCCCTAGGGTCCCAGGCCAGGGGAGAGTCTGACACCACGGGGTCCTCCCAGGGAGCATGGGCATGAGAGGCAGGGAAGGGTGTGGGCCCACCTGTTGGTTGTCAGGGACCTTTCGTACCAGCACCTCGGTGATCTTCCGGGGCATGTCACTATCATAGTCCACTTCTCGCTCCCGGAGAACAGTGATGTCTGCCCCGACCCTGTCACAGCAAGGCCACAGCTGCCACATCTCACCTGTACTCCCCTTCCCCCTTCCATCCCTGCTCTGGACCAATGGCCTTCTCATACCTCCCACAGAGCTCCCAACACCTTTCTTCACTTCCTACCCCCCCTCCAGTCTATCCCACATCCACAGCTTCCTTTACACAAACAAACCTTAAGTAAAGGAGCAAAAAAGCCTGGATCCAATGCAGAGGATCCCAGAAAACTAACCCTCCCCACTTCAGCCCTTTGTCAAGAGGAGGCAGGCCCTAGGTGACTGGGCATGCGTGGGTCCAGATTTAGGGAAAGGAGAACCAAGGGGAAGGGGAAGCATACTTCTCCGCCATCCGGTGCAGGGTCTTGAGGGAGGCCCGCATCTCCTCCTCAGCCAGCCCCACCAGCAGCCCATTGTCTTCTACTCCAATCTGGTAGACAGCCTCACCGCGGCCCTCCTGGAGCCGCCACTTCATCTGTGTCACCAGGTGCTCAAAACGATACTGGGATGGATTCACCAGCTTCAGCTTAGGGCAGGTGAGGTATCATGAGAAGGTAAAGTCAGAGATGCTCCTCCTGAACCCACATGCTCCCCATCTGTTCTGCCAAAAGGACCAGGACCTTCCCTTTCCTCTTGACTACCCTCATCCCTGACCTCCTCTAACAGTGAGTCCTCTTCCAACAGAATGAGGTACAGAGCCCTTACCTTGAACCACATCTTTAAATTACTACAGATTATGAAGTTAGAAGGATCTCAAAGAAATCATCCCACGCCAGCAAGGACAACCTGACCCTCCCCAACCTAAGACTCACTTTATATTCGATGTTTCCATCTTCAGCCTGAAAAGAAACAGAAGCAGTTACCACACACTGTCCAGACCTAACCCCTACTTCCCCTTGATTCCCACTGAGGTCCAGGCAGCTAACTTAAGAGAGCAGGAAGCCTCAGCTGCACCTGCTTAGGCAGGTGTCTGTCAAAGGTCATGGCATACCAGCCCTATACTCAGTCCCAGTGTGACCTCTCTGAAGGAAAGGCCTCTGAGAACACAGTCAGTCACCCATCTAAGCCAGGAACAGAACCCGGATTCCCTCCCTTTTTGATCACTGGCAGCATGCTCTTCCTGGATGCAAGATTCTCCCCCTCCCTTCCCCCTAGGGCCTCAAACTGTTGTCCCCACAAGTCTATGTCTTCGTGTCCAGGCTGCTGAGGCCATTCTTTGCCACTCATCTGAGAGACACCATTTCCTTTCTGCCTGCCCCTCTCAGCTGATGACATCAAGAATGAGAGGTTGCAAGAGGTTCTGGAGCAAGGCCAAAGGGTGAGCTCAGCACTGGTCACTACAAGCCTGATAAGAAAGGAGTCCAGGTGAAAGAGAGGCAGGGCTCCAAAGCTGGGGTTGAGATGAAGAGAAGAAACTCAAAATATAATGAAGGAGACAGACGCCACAAACAGGACTCACTGTGGCTTTTCCCCTCCTGTCCCCTAACTCTCATGCCTCAGTTGAGGTGAAATCTTGAGTCCATCCCACAATCTCCTCCTCTTCCCTATATCAGGTGACCCAACATAGAAGGATCCTGTTGCCTGAGCCTGCCCCTCTTGGGTACAAAAGGATATGAGATTTGCCTGTTCTGCCTGTCCTGCATTTCTGCACTCCTCCTCCCTGACCATTCTACTTTTCTTTTCCCGTTCCTGTCATCATTCCATCCCTTCAAGGCCCTTTGACTCCCAGGCTCTTACAGGTCTTCACCCATAATCTCCACCTCATGGAGTATAAAGGAGATCTTTTCCCATCAGTAAAGACCTTCCCTTTTATCATTTTGCTGGAGATGAAGAATTAGGATGGTTTCAAAAAGTGGTACAAGATAATGGTCTAGGCTAATGGTTATCAAAGTGTGGTCCCAGGACCAGCAGCATTCATATCACCTGGGAACTTATAAGAAACGCAGACTATCAGGGCCACCTTTGACCTACTGAATCAGAAATTCTAGGGGTGGAGCAGCAATCCAGGTGGTTCTCATACATGCTAAAGTTTTGTAACTACTTGATGAGGCTTTTCCCCTGGGTTCTCCTTTTCTAAGAGGGACAAAGTAGCAGTTATTGTCTGCCTTAGGGACAGATGGAGCAGGAAGGTGGAGGCTGTCCCCACTTCCTCATAGGACAGGGAAAGGGCGGGAGGACTAAGCCTGACTTTTCTCATGTGTGTGTGTGTGTGTGTATGTGTGTGTGTGTGTGTGTGTGTGTGTGTGTGTGTAGACAGAACATACTGCGTGTGTGTGTGTGTGCGTGCGCGCGCGCGTGTGTGTGTGTAAGGACGGAACATATTGCTCTTTTCCCGGGTACTCCCCTCCTCCCCGTGGAACAAGTTCAGAAAACTCTTAACTCCTCATCCCAGGATGCAGTCTCCCTTCTCCTGTTGCAGCAGGGAGGGGACCGGGGCATTTTACTCTGCTCTTCCCAAAGGGATGCAGGTGGGATCCCCTTTCCCCACTTCTGGAGTTACCTAGATCAGAGTGGGGAGATCCCCCTCCCCACTCTTCCTCCCCGGGGTCCTAACACCGGAGGGGGAGGCTCAGTCTCTCTGTCTCTCCTCCCTAGGGTCCTAGGACCGGAAAGAAGGGTTCTCCTCTCCTGGGGGTCTTGACACCGGAAGGGGGTACTAATTCTCTCTGACCCGCCTTCCTGGAGTCCTGGGACCGGAAGGAGTGGTTTCCTCTCACCCCGCCACTTCTCAGGTGCTTACCTCGGGGGGCAGGTACGGGGGGTTGTTGGCTTTGCTCCCTCTGTTCCTTCCGTTCTTCTTCTTCCCCTTCGGGCCACCGCAGCTGCTGCTGCCGCCGGCGCCCCTAGCCTTGAGGGTTCCGCCCACGGTCGGGCCCCCTCCGGGCCGGCAGCAGCCGCCGAACAGCTCCGATACCCGCGAGTCCATCCGCCGCTGCCGCCAGCCCCCCGCCCGGCCCCTCCCCCCCGCCGCCGCCGCCGCCGCCGCCGCCGCCGCTGCCTCGCCTACTGCCACGGCCGAGTCGAGCCAGCCAGAGGAGGGCTGGGTGGGGCCCTGCGCAGGCCACGCCCCCACCCTCCCTGGCCACTGGGTCGCGTCAGAAACAGCCTTAGGGCACCAAGGGATATAGAGTCCTCAAGCCTGCGAGCTCCCTGGAAAGAGCTCGCCGCCGTCCTACAACTCCCAGGCGGCATCGCGGCGCAAGGAGCCGCGGGTCGCTTCGGGGCGTAGGCAAGGAGCGCGCCTTTGCCCGCAAAGGCCTAAGGGAGCTGTAGTCTGGTTCCCAGTCTCGAAGCGCTGAGCGGGTCTTTTCCTGGGGCCTGGTGGTGGGGCAGTCATCAGAGGCGGGGGGCTTGTATCAGAATCAAACTTTGTAGGCGCTTCTGGGTTTAGCACCTTACCGCGATCCCAGACAACGGGTTTTGGATTGGAGAGCTGCAGAACTCAGGGGGACTGGTCCCTCCAGCCTACTGGCTCCGCCCGTGACTCAGTTTCTCCCTCGACGGCCGGGGTGCCGTTTGGGTGAGTCAGGACCAATGCCAGGGCGGAGGCGGATGGTGGTTAGCCTAATTACGGCTTTTATTTTTACGATGATTATGCCACCTTTACATAGTAGTCACTGGTTTATTACCAGGCTGGCACCCTCCGCGGGCTGGTTTTAGCAGCCCGAGATACTGTGGTGGCCCCGACAAGAGGCCCGAGCCCATAAACCAGCCTTGTAGCGAGGGCTCGCAGCGAGTATTGCCCCTCCCCTTTGTTTTGAAGCGGAACCAATCCAGGAGAACCGAGTTTGGCTTTAAAACCGCCAGGGCTGTAGGCGGGGCCTGGCCCCTACTTGGGGCGGGGCTGGGGCTCAGGTTACGTCAACCAAGGCGAGGGAGGGGTAAGTTGCCAGGAATAGAAACTTGGCCAAGGGCCCAGGGGATTGCCGACTTCTGACTTTATTGCCAAGCAGTCGTCTCTTTTGCTCTTTAGGGCTCTTGCAGTCAGCAAAGAGTAAACACATTCAGTGACATAAACCAGTGTACGAGACACTAGAAAGGCAGAGTGGAGAAGCAGTTAGTGTTGCTGACCTGGGAGTCAGAGTTCAATTCCCAGCCCCGCGGCTGTCACCTATGCACCACTCACCCATTGTATGTCCACTTCCGCTCTCTTCACAAACAGCGAGATACTCACACACGGCCCAGAAATAAAACAGCCTTTCCCGCCAGACCTCAGTTTTCCTTGGAAAACTAGAAGCAGCAACAGTGGCTTACCTCTGGTGATCCTTTCAGGGGTTCAGACTTGGTGGAGTCCATGGCTTCCCCCCAGGACCACAAGGAGAAAGGCAAGTTACTGATCACGTAGTTGCTGTCCACATGGCATAGCTCCCCAAACCGGTGACAGCAGGACCAAAATCTGCAAAAGGGCCTAGCAGACCCGGCCAATTATGTGGTCTTCAGTGGTTGAAAGCACACGTGATTTCTCAACCCTGTTCTGCTAAAGGAAGGTTTTGCTGCAGAGGTCAACTGTAGCCAGGGACACAACCCCACCAGGGAAGCTGCTACTTAGGGGCTGAGTGAGAGATCTAAAGAAGGTTGGGGATTGGAAGTGAGAGCTAAGACTAGTCCCCCAACATTATCACCACCACCAGCTCTGGGGTCTCTTGATAACCAGGGCCTGCTGCACTCGCCTGATAACACTTGTCCTCTCACCATCATAGATCTTTCAACCACCCCAACACACACAATTTCACTTCATTCTTTCCAATTCCGTTGCCTCCTAAGTGGAGAACTTTTAAGAGATGGGAAGGGATAACCCATTCTGATATCCATTCTTAAACAACCTGGCTAACCACAGACAGGAGTGAAGGCTGGCAGAGGAGTAGGCTGAACAGGGATGTCTGTCCAGGAGGAGATCAGGGTCCTGGGAGATGGAAGGTGTTATATGTGTCTAGTTTCCTGGAGGGGTTGCTTATGAGGTGTTTATGATGTGGTTGCCTGTGAGGTAGATAATGGATGTATACATACAGACTTTTTTCCTGGTATGTAATTATTAGTCATTCATTCTTTGTGTATAGTACATATTACATATGTTTTAAAGTCAGACTTAGCAATATTTCCCTTTATATTTTCTTGGTTTTGAGTCATGTCTAAGCCAACCCCACTCCTAAATTATGGATTATTCTCCAGTAGATGTTTAATTGATTTGGAATGTATCTTTATGTAGGATGTGTAATAGGAACTAACTTGATTTTTTTCCCCTCCTGAATGGATAGGGAGTTGTTTCAAGTTATTTTCTTTGAGAAGTCACCCTCATCATATACTAAGATCTACATATACATTGGTCTGTTTCTGGACTGTCTTCTGTTTTATTATCTGTTTATTCCTGAGCCAACACCACAGTATTTTAATCATTATACTTTTATGGTATGTTTTGATCTCTGGTCCCTGCTTCCTGAAACACACTTTTTTCTTGGCCTCTATCACCTAATACTTGTCTATTTTTCTTTCTACGTCTCTGGCTACTCCTCAGTCTCCTCCACAGATTCTCTCTCTCTTTCTGCTCATCCCCTAAACATTAGTGTCTTCAGGATCCTTGCTCATTTTCATTCTATACAACCTCCCTGGGTGATCTTATTCACTCCCATGCTGATGACTCTCAAATACATATTTCTATTCCTAATGGTGTTATTAAATATCTCTTCACTGTCCAATGGAACAGTAAACCTATCAAAACCTGAACTCATCTTTTCTCCTTACCTATACCCCAGTAAAGCTGGTCCTCCTCTGGTGTTCCCTCCTTCACTGAATGGCACGACTGGTCATAGAGTTGCTGAAGTAAAAAACCTGCTTGTCATCTCGACAGTCTCTCTCTAACCCTCCTCCTCTTCCTGGGCTCAACCACCATGCTCATTGGACCTCCTAAATATCTCTAGGGTTCACCCAGTTCTCTCCACCCCACTGTGACTACCCTAGTTCAGGCCTCTTTCACCATCTTTTCTGTAAGATGTTATGGAAAAACCCGAACGAACTTTTTGGCCAATCCAACAATTGGGTAATTCCAGTTGCTAGCTCTAACTGGTATCCCTGCCTCCTCCTTTATCCTGTCTGTAATCTAGACCCAGTGTAGAGATTAAATTTATAAAATGTAAATGTAATTATGTCACTCCCCTACTTAAATCTTTCAAAGGTTCCCCCACCCCGCTACGGGATCAAGTTCAAACGCTTTAACGTGGCTTATAAAGCCTTGCCATGATCTGGCTCCTGTTTGTCCATCACAGCCTTAACTCTTCATAAACTGAACTCTTTTTATTCCTTGAATAGAGGATGCTCTTGTTTCTCAAGGTCTTGTTAAAAAACAAAGTTCAACTGAAGATTTGAAGATCTAAGTGGCTTTATTTAACAGTTCATGAATCAGGCAGCATTCCATCTAGTAAATACAAAGGCACTCTGAGGGGCTGTTCAAAATGCAAGACTTTTATAGAAAGGGGGGACAGGATAAGGAGGTTATAAGCAAAAGGAAAGAAAGGATTAGGGGGAATGTTGGGGGACTTATCTTGCAGATTACCTCACTAGCGCTGACTAGGAAATTCCAGACTGGTTAGTTTAAAATTTCACTCCAGGAGAAGCTGAAACTGTACTAGGTTAGGAAATGAGTCTTGGTGAGATTTAGCACAAGTGAAACCGTTTGGGGGTTGTTTCCTTCTAACAGTCTCCAGGACCACCAGGCCCTCCTCTTTACCTTTACTCATCCTACTGGTCACAGTTTCCTCCGGGACCACCCCTCACTCCCACCCCCTCTAGGTTAGGCGCTCCTGTTCTTCGCGTCCGCTGCCCATGTATGCCTTACTATATAATTCATCACACTGCACTGAATCTGTTAGGCATTGAACCCTCTGCGGACAGCGCCTGCCTCTGGCTTCTTCGCCGCAGTCTCCAGCACCTAGGACAGGGCCTGGCACGAAGTAGGTGCGCAACGAATAGGGAACGCAGGAGAAAACAGATGCATGCGGGCGGGTGTCCTTTGGAAGGCAGCGCTAAGTGGCTGAGAACCCGTGGTTTCCCTATGGGAGAAGGGCTCAGCGGACTTGCCGGACGGTGTTAAGAAGGAGAGCGCAGAGCTCAATTCCCCACCCAGCTCAGCCTCCGCCACACTGACGCGGCGCCCCGCCCACTTTCGGGCAACGGAACCGGAAGTGGAGGCGCGGGTTTCCCATGAGGCTGCGCGGGGCGCCTATTCAAACCTCACGGAGCGTGGGGAGGAGGTCGTGATGGCAGCCCCAGAGCCGGAAGTGCAGTCCCCGGCCGCAGTCTCTGGTAAGGCGTGGTGTCCGGAGCTCGAGGAGTCTGTTTCCTCCCTACCGCTGCTCCCTCCAGTCACTTAGTCCCTGGCCCCTTCTCTGGCCCGTCTTCCTTGTCCCCATTTCCCGGCGTCCCTCCCAGTTCTGACTCGGCCCCGTTGACTCCATCGCCCCCACGGCCCTGGATTCCATTGGTTCACCCCCCTTTTCGCGACGGGTTCTGGGCCCTGCTTGACTACACCTTCTCTCAACTCGTTTTCCCAGATCAGGGCCTCCACTTTCTGAGCAGAGCCCCAGTCGCTGCCTCCGAAATCCTCCACCCGTTCCCCACAAATCCCGCCGTCACTTCACCTTAGGCAACTGGGATCCGGAACCTCCGCGCCACCGCCCACAGGGGAGTTTGCGGAGGGAATCTCCATGTGTCGGGGTGTCGCCTCCGCAGTGGTGGCCGATGTCGCCACAAGGGAATGAGAAGACTGGCGTTGGCCTTTTAAGTTTTTCATTTTTCTCTCTTGCCCCCCTGTGCACCTACCAGATTTGGAGTGGTGTGAGAAGTCGGAGGAAACCCACGACCCCCAGATAGAATTTGAGACCACCTCCGCCCAGGAACCTCCCAACCTTTCGGAGCCCCTTCGCCCCAGAGACTGCGTGGTGCCAGTGGTGTTTCCCGGGCCTGTCAACCAGGAAGGGTGCTGTCGGTTTACTTGTGAACTTCTGAAGCATATCATGTACCAACGCCAGCAACTCCCTCTGCCCTACGAGCAGCTTAAGCACTTCTACCGAAAACCTCCCCAGGTGGGCACAGGTTTTGGGAGAAAATTGGTGGGGAGACTGTGGCTATTAGATGGTGGGCAGGTAAAAAGGGCGTCTAAGGAATCTTCAGGCCTGTCAGCCTAAGCAGCTGTAAGGGATGTTTCAGCCCTATGGCTACTGTCCCTTTCTACCCACTCTAGTCTTGATAGTCTAACCCTATCTGCTTTTCCTCTTGTTTTCTTTTTCTGAAACTCCTATGGTGTGTTGCATTTGGACTTCATGAACTGATCCTTTAATTTTAGTGTCTTTTCTGTCCATATCTTCATCTCTTTGTTTCCATGTTATATTTTCTGTGGGTTTATATTATGTTTATATAAATATAAATTTATATTTATATAAACTTCCTTGAGTTTATATTCTAACACTTACATCAATTTTTTTTTCTTTTTTGGCAGTCATAGTCTTAAGAGCTTTTTCTTAATTTCTATATGTTCCTTTTAAATTGCATCCTGTTGTTTCCTGTCTTTATGAACTTCTCTTACCTGTGGACGTTAATTATTGTATTTTTGAAACTTTTCTCTGTTGCTGCAGTGTCTCCGTTTCTTCCAGATTCCTTTTCCTATTCATTTGTTTTGGTCTTTTTCATGTTAGAGGCTTTTATTTGGTGTCTGATGAATATTTAAGAATAAGTCATTGAAAGTTCCGTGTGCATGGCTGGGCCTCTGAGCTAGCTGATAGCCTTGAAGGATATTGGGTAAGAAAGTAATGGTAGTGATAACAGGAAAGAGGATTATTTGGTCTAAGAAAGGTGATTCTGGAGTTGTCTTCCAGTTAAACATGGCAAATTGAACACATGCTTATCTGTGCTCCCATCTGAAATACTACTAAATGAGAGAAATAGGAAGGAAGGAAAGAGAGAAAGAGGACTTCCAAAACATTCTGTCTGGGTGGAGGAAATTGGCAGGTGATCTAAGGGTCCTTGCACAGGTGTTCCCTAAGTCCCCATGTGTTCACTTTTGTCTTCTGTTGTGCTTAAGTAGACAATTCCTGGGCCTTTATGGGCTTCTGCATTGTGAATCATTTCAAACTTCTCAGGGGAGTCCCCTCTGTCAGTACTTGGTATTCAGCTCTTTCAAACTCTTCCATCTGCTTTCTCTCTTCCAAAAATTTGTTGTCTTTGGCCACTGTTGTCTATTTTCCAGTTCTTTTTTTTTTTTGCAATTTATTTATTTATTTATTTTTGGCTGTGTTGAGTCTTCGTTGCTGTGCACCGGCTTTCTCTAGTTGCGGCAAGTGGGGGCTGCTCTTTGTTGCGGTGCGCGGGCTTCTCATTGCAGTGGCTTCTCTTTTTTGTGGAGCACGGGCTCTAGGCGTGAAGGCTTCAGTAGTTGTGGCACACGATCTCAGTAGTTGTGGCTTGTGGGTTCTAGAGTGCAGGCCCAGTAGTTGTGGCGCACAGGCTTAGTTGCTCCGTGGCATGTGGGATCTTCCCGGGCCACGGCTTGATCCCATGTCCCCTGCGTTGGCAGGAGGATTCTTAACCACTGTGCCACCAGGGAAGTCCCTTCCAGTTCTTTTTGCCCCTGGGAGTCCTCTTTTTCTCCCCTCCTTCCCTCCCTTCCTGTCTCCCTCCGTTCCCTCTTTCCTTCCTTCCTTCCTCCCTCTCTCCCTCCCTCCCTCCCTCCCTCCCTCCTTCCTTCCATTTGCCATGTTTAACTGGAGGATGAACTCCAGAATTTATTAGACCAAATAATCCTTAGTCTTGTTGTCACTCTCAGCACAGCAAAAATTTGCCACCTGTTGTGCCACCACATCTCCTTGAGTATTTTAGTGCTAATTTCTGGATGCCTCCTGCTTCAGAACACTGTCTTTTCTGTTCTAAGTGTGGAAGAATTATGATTTTGTACAAAGAACATAGTTTCCTTTTTGATACATTACCCTCTGATAAAACCCAGTGTCTTGCCTGTGGCAGCGCACTGAACTGGAAATCCAGTCCCATAAGTCTACTCCATCCCAGAGGGCTCTTCAAAGGTCATTAGCTTTCCCCTACCTTGCAGAACTTCTCTGTCACCATTCTTTGTCCTCACAGGCAGAGGAAGTGGTGAAGAAGAAACCTCGGGCCACTGCCGAGGTGAGCAGCAGGAAATGCCAACAAACCCTGGCAGAACTGGAGAGCGTCCTCAGCCACTTGGAGGGTCTCTTTGCCCGGACACTAGTACCACGAGTACTGATCCTCCTTGGGGGCAATGCCCTCAGTCCCAAGGAGTTCTATGAGCTTGACTTGTCCCACTTGGTCCCCAACAGCATGGACCCGAGCGTGAGCACAGCAGCTTGTT
This sequence comes from Kogia breviceps, assembly GCF_026419965.1. Classification (NCBI taxonomy): domain Eukaryota; kingdom Metazoa; phylum Chordata; class Mammalia; order Artiodactyla; family Physeteridae; genus Kogia; species Kogia breviceps. The sequence continues at coordinate 76,653,296 of NC_081319.1, forward strand.
TGCGCCGCCTCTTCCGAGCCATTTTCATGGCTGATGCCTTCAGTGAGCTGCAGGTTCCTCCACTCATGGGCACCATTGTCATGGCACAGGGTCACCGCGACTGTGGAGAAGACTGGTTTCGACCCAAGCTCAACTACAGAGTGCCGAGCCGGGGCCACAAATTGACTGTGACCCTGTCCTGTGGCCGACCCGCCATCCCAGCTACAGCCTGGGAGGATTATATTTGGTTCCAGGCACCAGTGACACTGAAGGGCTTCCACGAATGAATGGGAATGCTCATCGTGAACACAATGGCTAAATTATCTTTCCCCCTGTGGCACCAAGTCACCCATCTCTTGCTTGGAGCTAGTTAATTCCTGGTGAGAGGAAGGTTCTCTCCTTCTGGCTGCCTGCCTCCCTTGGACTTCCCGGGGGGCTGATGGTATGGCTAGGGCTGTAATAATCATCACTGAACAAGCATCTCTTTGAATCAAAGGCTGATTTTCCCAGAGGGTTCTGGGTCAGGTGTTGCTTTTGGGGATTGGAAAGCAAACATGGGCCCATAGACAGACACCCTTATGGAGGTGACCCTTTTCTGCTTTTTGCTGTGGCCTTTCAGAATTTTTTACTAGGGTCATAATGTGGATATGACTCATGAGCTTAAATATAAAATGTATGGATTAAATGTTACATTTTCCTGAAACTCTTTTAGCTTAAAGAGACTTTCCAGGCTTGAGGTTAGAGTATTTTATCTTCCCCCTTGGCCTCTTATGCTTTGGGCTTCCATGATTTTTTTTTTACTTATGATTCTTTCTCTTCATCAGCCCCAGGCCAATCTGGGAAGTTAAGTGACTTGGCCAAGGTTCTGTAACAGTTCGATATCAGAGCTGGGGCAAGAGTTCTCATCAGCTAACTCCTAGTCCGATGTTCTTTGCTTGCCACATGAGTATGTGTACTCAAAGCAGAGGTCACATGGGGGAAGGGAGCTGAGAAAAGAAAACCGAGATAGTCTTTGCAAAGCCTGATTGAACCGAAGGCTAAGGCACCAAGACTGCCCTGTAGGCTCGCTTCCCTGAGGCCAGATGTCCCTTCTGGAATTCCGCCCTGCCTCTCTCCATTGCAGTTGCGTGGTGGCTGCTGGCAGTCAGTTACTGTTGGCAGTATTGTCCTCAGGCAAACCCTGCTCTCCTGCCTGTGGCTCTCCTTCCTCAGCTACATTTCTGGCTTGGCCATCCTGATCCTTACTGTTATCCTCTCCAGCTTAATGCTGTCCTGACCACTATGCATTGATGCCCTTTGTCCCTGAGAACACCTGCTTATTTCTTGGAAGCAAGTTGAAGACAGAATCCTTATCCTGCTGGTGTTGGAGATAGGGTGTGTGTGTGTGTGTGTGTGTGTGTGTGTGTGTGTGTGTAAATGGGGGCAATATATACTATTTTTTATGTTTTAAGAAGAATTTTATGTTTTATATTTTAAGAAAACATAAAAATAGTTTATATTTTATAGTAGGTTTTAAGCACTTTACATACATTATCTAATCTAATAACCTTGAAAAGTTCATATTATAGTCCCTGTTTTATAGATGACGCTTGGGGAGATTGGGGAGGTTGAATAACTTGCATAAGATAAGTGTCAAAACCTGGATTCATGAGATTGAATAACTTGCATAAGTGTCAAAACCTGGATTCAAACCCAGTCCAGCTGGCTCCAGAGGCTCAGTGCTTTACACTGTGCTGTACACCCTGTGTGATTTTACTCTGAGCTAATTAAACAGGGTTTGCCCTACTGAAGGTGGTAGAATTGGAAAGCTGCAGGACTTCCGTCTCTGGCTTCAGATTGTGTTTCGTGACATGGAACCTGCCATTTATTGGTGCAGAGTAAATGTGGCATCAATGCAAACAAAAGGTTTGAGATCTTTTCTGTGCTGTGTCCACTTGAAGCATATTCCACCAGCTGGACTTTGCTGGGTTTGTGTCTGATATTACCTTACAAAAGAGGAGCAGGGCCATATCTCGCACTTGGGAAGGGACAGGCTGAGGGGTCTGCCTAAAGGGAGGGAGAGTTCTGAACAAGGGAGTTATAAATTGTTTTGAGACGTAAGACACATTAAGCCAAGTCAGATCCCTCAAGTACTACTTTTAAAAGCCTTCGTAAACAATGTCTAGGCAATCAAAGTAATTATTCAGGTAATTTAGACACTTCTCTGTCGGGTTGGCATTGGGGCCAGGTCATTCTGGTTTCATGAGTCCTCCAAAGGAATCCAGAAATTAAAAGATCAGTTAATTTTATCAATAGATCCCATCTCCTTCTCTGACAACAAGCCTGCTGAGGCACCTGTTTATCTCTTTTTAAAAATTTATTTATTTTTGGCTGTATTGGGTCTTCGTTGCTGAGCACGGGCTTTCTCTAGTTGTGGCGAGTGGGGCTACTCCTCTGTTTGGTGTGCGGACTTCTCATCACGGGGGCTTCTCTTTGTTGTGGAGCACAGGCTCTAGGTGCATGGGCTTCAGTAGTTGTGGCACATGGGCTTCAGTAGTTGTGGTTTGTGGGCTCTAGAGTGCAGGCTCAGTAGTTGTGGCACACGGGCTTAGTTGCTCCTTGGCATGTGGGATCCTCCCGGACCAGGGATCGAACCTGTGTCCCCTGCATTGACAGGCAGATTCTTAACCACTGCGCCACTATGCAAGTCCCTGTTTATCTCTTAACCTTGGCTGGGCACTCCCAAGATGTATGTGAAGAAATAGTATCTAGCCCAGGGAGTGAAGAGCCCCAGCTTCAGTGGGGTTCTGGCCTTTCATCTGTTGTCACCACTTTCGCCTAAAAGCAACAGTTGTGGGGCTTGAGGTAGGTAAATGTAGGTGGTAGGGAACATGTAGTTGTTAATGTAAATGAAAATGTTGATGGGAAAGTGTAGTCTGTAAAATCACCCATTTTGTACCCCTCTTCGCACCCTCCTTTCCCAAGGTATGACCCTATACCTTGCCCCATTGCCTAGGCCCCAGCTACCCGTGCCGCAGGGCTAGTGGGATCTTAATTCCCCCACCAGGGATTGGCCCAGGTCCTCAGGCAGTGAAAGCGGGGAGTCCTCACCAACCACTGGGCCGCTGGGGAACTTCACTGCCCCCTCACCCCCTCATCACTTTGCCTAGGTCTTTGTAAGACCTGGCTTTGTGGGGAATTAATTGCCTTGGTATCCTAGAGCCAAGAGGATCTCAAATTCTTTTCTGCATAGATAATTCTGAGGCCAAGAAAGGACACGACTGGAGTGAAATAAAACAGCTAGTGTCGCTGTTGCATTTTTCTTCCCAAACCCCCACTGCATATACAGTGAGGACTCAGTAAATGTCGACCGTATGTAAGGGCTTAGGGAAAGCAAAAATGTCCCCAGAATTCGGCTTATTTGGACCTCCAACCTATCAACTGTATCCTACCTATCTGGGGGGAAAACCACGCACGCCGTTTCCCTGACAACTGAACACCTCATGACACCTACTCGGGAAAGGAAGCGGGAGGGAGCTAGTGTACCCCCAGGCTTTTCGGAAGGGCTCCATGGGAAGAAGGGCTGGCAGGAGGCCCCAGAAGGTTGGGCTGCAGAAGGTCGCGTGCGTGAAATCCCGCTTCCGGTCGGATGGAAGGGCGGAGCTTTGGGTCTCAGTGGACACCGGCGTCTCCTAGCAACCTGTTAGGCGTTGAGCAGAGCCGCTGGAGCAATGGACGAAGAGAGCCTCCTATTGTCTCTGGAGCTGGCGTCCGGTAGTGGGCAGGGCCTCAGCCCGGACCGTCGGGCCTCACTGCTCACTTCCCTTATGCTGGTTAAACGCGACTACCGCTTCGATCGGGTCCTTTTCTGGGGCCGCATCCTCGGCCTCGTCGCCGATTACTACATCGCGCAGGGCCTGAGCGAGGACCAGCTCGCACCGCGCAAGACCCTGTACAGGTGGAGGCGGCGCCCGGGCTGGCTGAGGCCACAGGGAGATACTGAGGAGCCGGGGGCTAGCGAGGGCTGGGAAGGGGTGGGTGCGAGGTAGGATCGAAAGGGGTGAGGTCCAGGAAGCGAGTGGGCGAGGTCCTCCCTGGGAGGACACATGGGGAGGGGCGCCAGAGAAACTTAGAGACTGGTGGGTTTATAATGGAAGTGTGGCAAGAACGGAGGCAGGGCAAGATGAAAGTTTCTGGAGAATGAAGACCCAGAGTAGACGTCAGGTGGTGGACCTGCTTTTTCAAAGAGTTCAGTTTGGAGAAGGGTCAGAAGCCTTGAGGGGTGGTGGGGAGCTGTTTGGAAGTGGGTACTGAAGCATCTTCGGTGGAGGTGTTGGCTCACAGGAGGCGCTCTAGTAAGTAGTGAACGAATGTGGAATGGGAGAGAAGGGATTTAGAACTGAAGAAATTTGCCTGGACCGTGCCATACAGGACCATCCAGCCTCTTTTTGACTACCCCCGACGATGGGGAGCTCACCATCTTACAAGCATTCCGTTGAGGCTGCAGGAAGTTGGAGACTTCATTTATCTATCTATGCATCTATCCAACATTGATTGGATGTATCCTGTGCTAGACTTGGGGTTAAAAAGATGGCTAAGACTCACCCCTATCTCCAAGTTATTCACATCCTAGGAAGGGAGACCAATGGGTAACCCAGCAATTACAGCAGAGTGGCTTAAAACTGGGACAGAGGTGTACACAAAGAGGTGCCAGGGTGGGACATTCTCGTAGAGAGTAATTAGATAAGATTACTGAGATCTGAGAGATGATCTGGAGTTCTCCAGGAAAGTGTGGGGGACAGGCATGCCAGTTAGAGGGAACAATGCAAGCTTACTGGCTTGAGATGGCTTTGGGTGTTTTGGGAGAATAGTGGGCAGACAAACATGGCAGTGGCAGCCTAGGATGTTATGTTGAACTGGATGGAGAGGCCAAGGGGTTTGAACTTTGTCCACAGGCTATGGGGAGCCACTGAGGGCCTTTAATCAAGAAGAGCCTGCTCAGACCTGGCTGGGTAGAATGGTCTGGAAGTGGGTGAGCATTTGGAAGTCTGTTGCAGTGTCCAGATGAAGGGGGACTGAAAGGAGGAGGTAGCTGAGAGAATAGAGGGGAGGGATTGGAAAGATTTAAGTGGTAGAAGTGGCGGGACTTGTGACTAAATGGGGAAAGGTGAAGAAGAGGTCAAGGTTAACCCTTCTTTGCAGCTTAGGCAGATGGGTAAGTGCTGGTGCCCCCCACTGGGAGAGAATTCAGGAGGTACTAGGGAAGGCCTAGTGAATTTGGTGTGAGGTGCCTATGGGGCAGGGTGGTAAGGAGGCATATTAAAGTACAGATCTGGAGTCCAGAAGAAAAATTTGGACTGAAGATAGAGATTTGAGACTCACTCTATTCCAATCAGTTTTTATTTCTTTGGTACCTAGTTTGTGCCAGGCATTGATCTAGGCATGGGGAAATTCACTGTGAAAAGAGACAAAGTCCTTGTCTTCATGGAGTTTACATTTTAGTGTGTATGTGGGGGAGGGGAGACAGACAATAAATAAACATACACATATACTGCATACACTTAGCATTGGTGCTAAAGGAGACAGAGAATACAGGATGGGGTACTATTATAAATAGTAACATTTGAGAAGAGACCTGAAGCAACTGAGAGAGTAAGCTGTGTGTTTATCTCAGGGAAAAGCATTCCAGGCAAGTGCAAAGGCCCTGAGGCAGGTGTGTGCTTAGTGTAGTGTGGAACCCTGAAGAGGCTAGTGTGGCTAGAGAGGAGTGAATGAGGGGGACCACTGCAGGACATGAGGTCAGAGAGGGGCCGAGACAATTGTGTAGGGCCCTGTGGGACACTGTAAGGACTTGACTCAATGGGAAGTCACTGGAAGGTTCTGCACAGAGACATGATCTGGCTTAGGTTTTAACAGCTGGGTGGGGACTAGACTGAAAGGGGAGCAGGTGTGGACTTGGGGAGACCGGTTAGGAAGCTACTGCAATATCTGGGCAAGAGTAGATGGTGGCTTGGACAAGGGTGGAAGCAGTGGAGGTGGTAAGAGGTGGCTGGATTCTGGATGTCAACTAGGGAGTAGCTGGGGTTCTAGGGGTCAGGTAGGTGAGACTGTGGAGAGAAAAGAGCAGTGAGAATAGATCCTTGGAAGTACTTAAGGCACTGGAGGAGGGAGAAGGGAGATGTCAAAGGAAATAGAAACGGAGATGTGTTTGTTGGCTTTTAGGTCCCATGGATGACCTTCTTCGGAGCAGTTTCTTGGGGTGCCAGGGGCAGAATCATGGTGCAGTGGTCAAAGAGTGAAAGTGAGGGAGAGGAAGGGCTGCCACAGAGCAAATTGTTCTCGATTATGGTTCAGAGTTGGGGAGGAAGAGGGCAGGACAGGAAAGGGGCATTTTCTACAGGGGCATGGATTTGAGGGCTGTCGTTTTATAAAGCTGGGGCGTTTTCATGTTGTGAAGGAGCCAGTGGAGAGTGAAGGGAGGGAACGTGAGCAGAGAGCAGGCTGGGGATGCAGGCCCCACGTGGATGAAGGAGGAGTGGGAGGATATCCCATCCTGGCAGGATGTGAGAAAGAAGGGAAGACCTCAGAGGAGGAGAGCTTCTTGAGCCTGGGCTGGGCTTTCCTGAGAAGTGGGGGGAGATGGCCATGCTGTCAGCTCAGCAGGCAGGCTGAGCATGAATTTGGGGCCCACAGGAGCAGAGGCACCTGCAACTGAGGAAAGTTCAGCTTCCAGAAACTCATCTGGGACCTCACAGTCCAGATATCTGTCTAGGAAGAAGCTCTTGGAATTTTGGCATACTGAAGCTTTTAAAAGATAAAGCTGAATTTCATCACATGTGTGGTGGGGTGCACCACAGGCACTTAGTGCTTCTTAGGGGAAAGATGTGACTCCCAACAGCTCTTCTTGGGCCTCACCTCTCTTGAGAAGGGGCGGGGGCAGGAAGCTGGAGTGAGAGGGGAGTTAGAACCGGGGTGATGAGGATGTTGTTGGCAGCCTGAACTGCATGGAGTGGAGCCTCCTGCCCCCTGCCACGGAGGAGATGGAGATGCAGACGTCTATGGTGAAGGGCCACTTCATGGGAGACCCCTCACATGAGTATGAACACACCGAGCTGCAGAAGGTGAATGAGGGCGAAAAGGTCTTTGAAGAAGAAGTAGTGGTGAGTGAAGACAAGAGGAGGAGGAGGGCCCGAATGAAAGGGACCTGGGCCATCCAAACCCTAGCCCAATGCACACTGCGGCAGAAACAACGTTTATCATCACTGCCACTGGGGCCAGCTGGGCCTGGGGTGCTGGATGTGTTGCTTCATCCTCATAGCTCTGGGAAGTTGGTACCTTACTTTCCAGGTGGTAGAGAGGAGGAAACTGAAACAGAGAGAGGTTAAGTGACTTGCCCAGGGTAACACCACTCCAGAGTGATGACAGGGTGGCAGAGTGGCTGGGCAGCTCTCAGGGGAGCCGTGCTACGGGGCTGGGGCTGGGAAGAAGGGGTGTGTGCTTTGCTCTGGGGCAAGGGGGTGTGCACAGGTGCTTATATTTTTGTATAAATTTGTATTTTACTAGATAATACATTCACTTGGTTCACAATTCACAAAAAGGAATATAGTAAAGTTTCCCTCCTACCCTATCCACCAGTCACTCAGGTCGTCTTTCTGGGGGTCATTAATATAACCAACCGTGTTGCATGTGCGTGTGTGTGTCCAAGTCTTGCCACTCAAAGTGCAGTCTGTATCAGAAGCATCACCATGCCCTGGGAGTTAGAAATGCAGACTCTTGGGCTGGCATCAGGATCTGAATTTTAACATGTCCCAAGGGGATTTGTTTTTAATTTTTATTATTTTAAAAATAAGTTTATTTATTTTTGGCCGCGTTGGGTCTTCGTTAATGCGTGCGGGCTTTCTCTAGTTGCAGCAAATGGGGGCTTCTCTTGTTGCAAAGCACGGGCACTAGGCGTGCAGGCTCAGTAGTTGTGGCTCACGGGCTTAGTTGCTCCTTGGCATGGGGAATCTTCCTGGACCAGGGCTCGAACCTGTGTCCCCTGCATTGGCAGGCAGATTCTTAACCACTGTGCTGCCAGGGAAGTCCTTCCAAGGGGATTTAAATATGCATTAAAGTTTGAGAATCTCTCCTTCCAGAGACATTTTATGCAAGTACAAACCTCAGCCAATACCTCACCCCGACATATTCTCTTTTTAGCTTAAAAAACAAAAGAAAACAAATGGCAGCATGTTATGCACACAGTTCTGCACCTTGCTTTTTTCTCCTAACATATTTTGGAGATTTTTTCTACATCAGTGCTTTGAAGAACTTCCCTATTCTTTTGACCATTGTGTGAACGTACCATATTTAACCGGCGTCTCATTCATGGAAATGTCGGTTTCCAAGTTTTCGCTCTGACACGTGATGCAGTGAATAAGCTTGTGCATGCGTCATTTCCCATGCGTGCACTCGATTTGAAGGATCAACTCCTAGAAATGGGATTGTGCAGTAAAAAAATAACCAGCCCAAGTTCTGAAACTAGAGAAACCTGGGATTCAAAACCCAGCCTCTGCACAGGTGATGCCAAAACTCTGGGTCTAGGTCTATGATGCTTCAGCTGCAACCCCGTGCCCACCTGACAAACTTAACCTCCCCTCAGTTTCATTTTCTGTAGAATTGGGATCATTATGTTTACTTTGCAGGCTTGTGCAGATTAAATGAGGTGACATATTTAAAGCCCCTGGCCCAGACACTTATTAAGTATTAGTTTCGATCTCCTTTGTAATCAATTCTAGTCAGCAGCCCATGGGAAACAGGTGGTTGAGTGACTTTGGGGGATCCCAGTGACATGTTTTCCCTGTCAAGTGCCGCTTTTTCTCAAACATCTCTATGAAGTCCTTGTGTTCAGGGTTGCCCTTGATATTGATTATAATCAAATTTCATCTGTGTAAAAATAGTATGGGGTGATGCTTGAGAAATAATGTTAAGTCAAAGGGCAGGATATGAAACTGTATAAACTGTAGCTCTAATTTTCCTTTGAATATAGGCATAGAAAAAAAAAGAAGGGGGCTTCCCTGGTGGCGCAGTGGTTGAGAGTCCGCCTGCCGATGCAGGGGACACGGGTTCGTGCCCCGGTCTGGGAAGATCCCACGTGCCGCGGAGCGGCTGGGCCCGTGAGCCATGGCTGCTGAGCCTGCGCTAAAAAAAAAAGAAAAAAAGAAGGAAGTATACCAATATGTTATCAGCGATTACCTTTAGAAGGTGGGATTATGAGTGGTTTTCACTTTCTTAGGTATATTATAAAATATTTCTCTATTACCCAGATAGTCTACAGTGAGCATGATAGCTTTTATATTTTAAAAAGGCAAAATAAGCAACATTAAAATATGATGATAGAATGGTTTGTTTCTGGAAAGGTACATAAAAAACCATTAACGGCGTCTGCCCCCAGTAAGGGCAATTTGGGGGCCAGGGATGAAGTGAGAGAGACTGCTTTTTTTTTTTTTTTTAAAGTTTTAAATATTGCACTCATCACCAATTTAAGAAAGGAAGGGAGGGCGGGAAGGCGAGGACTCACCATCGTGATTTTCCATGGACCTGGCGTCTACACTGTGGTGACCCAGATCAGATGGTCATACTGAGGCCCTTGCACCAGGGGTGACTGGCAGGATGGCTTGTCTTCTGTCTCCTCAGGTCCAGATCAAGGAAGAGACCCGCTTGGTGTCCATCATTGACCAGATCGACAAGGCTGTGGCTGTCATCCCCCGAGGTGCCCTCTTTAAGACCCCTTTTGGACCCATCCGTGTCAACCGGACCTTTGAAGGTGAATTCTCAGGCATCTCTTAGGGCCAGAAGGCATCTCTTCCTGAGCATAGTTGGACACCTGCCTGGGAGTCCAGGGGAGACTGCCCACTTTCTCAGAGAAAGAATAGCTGTGGCCACATCACTTGGGAGGATGTGCCCAATGACCTGGTATCTGTGCTTGGCATGGGTACCCAGTCACTGGATCCTGACTCGTTTATGCCTAAGGGTTGGGGAGCATCTGGCCACCTGGCTCTGGGGCTTTGTGTGGTGCTGGGCTCCCTGCCTTTTCCTACCCTCCTCCTCCATGGTCTGTCCTCATTGCAGGATGTGAGCCAAGTTCAGGCTGAGAGAACACTGCTCCCTTTTCGCCCTTCAGTCCCCTGTCAGTAGCTGACTGAGTCCTCTGCAAGCCCCTCCACGTGGTCCCCAATCATAGAGGAAGGGGGCTGTGGGGTTTGGGGATGACCTTCACTTCCTACCTGCTGCCCCTTTTGTAGGACTGTCCTTGTCTGAAGCCAAGAAGCTCAGTTCCTACTTCCACTTCAGGGAGCCTGTTGAGCTGAAGAACAAGACCTTGCTTGAGAAGGCTGACCTGGACCCCTCCCTGGACTTCATGGACTCCTTGGAGCATGACATCCCCAAAGGTAACAGCCTGTTACTTGGAGGACATTGGATTTGCCCCAGGTCAGAGCAGTGGGCCATGCCACCTGCCATTCTCCTCTAAGAGTGGGACCTAAGGCCTGGGTGGGAACTGGGGGTTCACTGTGGGGCCTTGAGGGTGGGGCTTCCCCGGGGCCCAATACAGGGCTCAGCTCCTAGTAAACAGCTGGTAAGTGTTTGCAGACGACAGGATTGTCTTCCACGGGCTTCCACAGACAGGAAGTCTCTCAGTGTTTCTTTTGATTTTCATACCAGTCTTGAATGGAGGCAAATTGGGAATCTCCCCCCACCCAAAACATCTCTGAAAACACCCCTGAAAATACTAGCCATACATACATCGCAACGGTTAGTTTCAGGGTTAGATCCAGTGCTTGGCACACAGCTGGTGCTCAGTGAGTGGGTGCTGACCGACCTGCTGAGGCCACCTGCTAAGAAAATGAGTTCTATACATTTGCCTCCTGTTATGTGCTTGTACTTTTTAATCATAAAACATACAACTTCAGAGGCCTTTTTAAAAAAAATATTTATTTGGCTGTGTTGGGTCTTCATTGCTGCGTGTGGTCTTTCTCTAGTTGCAGCGAGTGGGGGCTACTCTCCGTTGCGGTGCGTGGGTTTCTCATTGCGGTGGCTTCTCTTGCTGCGGAGCACAGGCTCTAGGTGCGAGGGCTTCAGTAGTTGTGGCACATGGGCTCAGTAGTTGTGGCTCATGGGCTCTAGAGCGCAGGCTCAGTAGTTGTGGTGCATGAGTTTAGTTGCTCCACGGCATGTGGGATCTTCCCGGACCAGGGCTCGAACCCTCGTCCCCTGCCTTGGTAGGTGGATTCCTAACCACCGTGCCACCAGGGAAGTCTCCGGAGGCCTTATTGTGCTTCAGGTCCCACCTGGCCCAGACATACAGCCAGGAGTTGGTGGTCACAGAGACCCCATTTCCTTCCTGGGGTCCACCAGTAGAGAAGGGCATGTCCTTGGAAGATGTTCTTGCTTGGATGCTGCATCCCAGGACAGGTGCCAGGCTCTGGGCATTCGGGGGCCAGACCCAAGACACTGACTCAGCACCCCTGCTTCTTTCCCTCCCCACGCTTGGTGTTCTGAGAACTGGAGGGATCTGTTGTTGATGATGGCAAAGATAATGATACTAGTAACTACTCATAAAAGCAATGACACTGCTTATTGTGTGCCAGACATTGTACTGTCCTTCCCATGCCTTATCTCATTTTAATCTTCACAGCTGACCTATGAGGTAGATACTATTATTATCCCCATTTTATAGATGAAGAAACAGAGGCTCAGAGAGTTAAACCCAAGGACATAGTTAAGTGTTAGAGCATTAGACTCCAAGGCTCTGGCCTTAACTGTGGTGTCAAGTAGATGGTGTTTCATTTTAAGTGGACATTGGGAACGGCAGGACAATAGTCACCCCCACCACTAAGGGGAAACACTTCTGAGGAGCAATGAGCAACCCAGTTGGGCTGGAACTCAGGGTAGGGGTGGGACGGCAGTAGTCGTTAAAGGACAGGGCTCTGGGACCAGAAAGCCTGCGTTGGAATCCTGAATCTGCCGCATACTAGCTGGGTGACCTCAGGCAAGTCCCTCAATGTCCTTGTGCCTCAATTTGTAAAAGAGGAATAATACTTCCTACCTCATTGGGTTGTTATGAGAATTAAAGGAGTTAACACATATACAAAACATAAAAATTAATAATTATTACTGATCTTGTTGTCGGTAGCAAAAAGGCCTTAGAGGTGGGTCGGGCAGGCCTAGGAGAGCCTAGAAGGCCAAGGGGTAGGAGGCGTAGACCAAGGCAGTAAGAACTGCTGGTGGCTCGTGAGCAGGTCTGTGATTAGCAAGGCAGTGGTGCATGGATGGATGGAAACGGGCAAGCCAGGGATCTGGAGCCTGTTTCAGGGCTACTGCAGCGCACCAGGGGCTGGGCCGTGGGTGCCAGGTGGGTAAGGACTGCCAGCAAAGAGCGGCTACTCTGGCCTCCACCACATGGGGGCTCCAGAGTGAACCCTCCTTGAGCATAGAAAGGGGGGTCCTGAGAAAGATGTTTAAAAAAAAAAAAGAAAGGGGGGTCCTGGACCTCTGGGGGAGATGAAGAAGGTTTACTGGGGATGGGCATTTCTCAACCACCAGACATACTTCCCAGATTCCCATTACCTCCTCCAATTCTTTGCTCCCCGCCTGGCAAGGCCGGAGGGGGCTGCACATCCCTGGTTGATAAAGGGAGCCAGGAACACTGTGGTGGTGGGACCTGGCGCCATGGGCTGAATGGTGGATGGAGAAAAGTCCTCTTAGAGCCCGTAATCTGGGGGCAGCAGCCCCTCCTCCCTGATTCAGTGTGTGGCTGGAAAGCTCTGTCTGGTGCTGACTTCTCAGCCTTCTCACCTGCAGCAGGATGCTCCAGGGCCAGTGGATGAGGCGCTCCCTCCATAGCGCTGGGTGACTGGGGGGGCTAACAAAAGAGCGCCTCCTCTCCCTTGATCCTAGACTTCTTGCCCTAATGGTGGGCCTTAGGGCTGAAGCGTCTGTCAACCAATGATTCAACATCCCAGTCCACCCCCCCCACCCCCCCACCCCCCGCCACGTTGCTTTGTCTGTAGTCCTGGAGCCTTAGGGGCTGAGGGCTCCTGACATCTCCTGTGTGTGTGGGCCTGAGGGGAGGGATGCTCCTGGCCTGACCTTGGGAAACTCCACAGCTTCTGGGCCTCCAGCTCCCTTCCTCCCAGAGCCAACACCAGAAAGCCTCCAGGAAGTCGGGCCCAGCTTTTTCTCATGATGTCTTGATGGGGGCCATGGTGTGGGGGTAAAAGTGTGGATGGTCGGGGGAGAGCAGACACTCTGACTTTGCTCCCAGACTCCCTTCCTTATCTGCCAGTGAAAGAGCAAAAGGAGCAGCTAGGAGGCTGCCCCATTAGGCAGACAGCAGCCAGAATGGCTGGGCAGCTAAGTGAGGCCAAAATCCCGAGGAAGAGTTCCCTGGGACACCAGCACTGGCTGGAGGGGTGGAATCTGGGAGCCGTTTTCCGCCCAGGTAGGATCAGTTTCCTTTCTGGGCCTGAGGCAATTGTTCAGGGGAACTTCATGTCATCTGTGAGCAGGTATGGCTTAGACTGGCCCTGCCTGGGGCCAATCTAATGCCCTCCTGAACTGTGCCTTGGGGTCTGTGGAGTTTTGTGGGATTAGGGCTTTGGGAGCGGAACCATCCTCCTGGTGGATACAGGGCAACAGCTAAGAATTCTCTGAGCTTGGGCTCTCGCCAGGTGAGACATGAAGCACCAGGTCAGGACGCCGGATTTCTACGCAGTACTCTTGCCATTCAATGCTCCTTAATCTTCCACTCTATCAGCAAATAATAGCCACTGAGCAGCTACTATGTACCAGGCGCCAGAGGCACTGCTGGGAACAAGACACCATCTTTGCCTCACAGAGGTTTGGGAAGATCAAATGAAACATTAAAGTAAAATAGAAGGCGCCTCACAAGTGAAGTCATGGGTGTCCTGGGAAGCAGAGCGAGCTGGGTAGAGGGCAGAGCGCCACTCCTTGCTCCACTCTGGGCCGGAGCTGACAGATCTCAGGAACTGCTCAGCACAGGGCCGCTGAGGCTCCAGCACAATGCCCAGTTCAGGCAGCAGAGGGCAGCAAGGGGCCTGCTTCCCTGGAAAGCAGTCGGGGAACAGGGGGACAGCATCGAAAGAGGGCTGGGGAACACGGTGTCTGGGATCATCCTTCTCTTGGGGGGTGTGCAGGTGGCACCTCCCTTCCAGCCCTGTGGAAGCCTGGGTGACAGGTGCTCGGTCTTCTGGGCCGGGGGGCCTGGCCTTGCTCATCAATAAGACTGGGAACTCTTCCGCCTGGTTCTCCACCCCCTTCCCATGCACTGTGGCCCTGGTGTGGCGGGAGTGGCTGCTCTGAGAAGGGGCCCATGGCCATTTCTGTGTGTGTGGCAAGTTGTGTGGTGCTGGTCTGAGGACCAGTTTAAGCCATCTGCTGCCCCTGGACAGCCCTGAACCCCAGCCTGGTCCACTCTACTCCTCTAACTTAATCTCAGAGCTTTGCTGCCTTCCTTCCTGGTGGGCAGGAGAATATAACTATGATGAGCCTACCCCAGCCTGTGGTTTCCACATTGGCAAGGCGGGTGAGGCCCTGGAACTTCCTGCTGATGCAGGAGGACCCATTCCTGATTTACCAGCTTATATCCCTCCCACCACACCCTCAAAGAAGAGCGCTTGTGGAGAAGAGTGGTTGCCAGGGGACTGGAGGGGAGGTCTGGGGAGACTTGGGAGAGACCAGGGGCTGTGAACGGAAACACCAGGGCTGCAGGAGGCTGCTTTCCCCAGAGTCCCACAGGTGGTGGCTGGCTGGGCCCAGCCTTCCCAGCAGTTGCAGTTAGAAAAGTGGGTGAAGGTGACAGCAAGCGCCTGGCTTCCCAGGTAGACGCTACGTGACTCCTGGCACGTTGAGAGTGTGTTTCCTGGGCGACAAGCTGCGCCAGGGACAAGGAAAGGAGTGTGACAGGAATGCAAGGGAGGGAGGAGGTAGTGTCATTGGCTGGCCGGCCACTTCACATGCCGCTCCTGTACTTGGCCAGCACCCTGGGCCTGCTCAGCACCGGCCCCCACCCTGGAGGCAGCACTGTATTTCTCTAGCATCCCCATCAGTTTCTCCTTGCTCTTGGGTGGGGTGGGGAGAGCCCCTGCTGATGAGCCTGGGCCCCCTGGTGGCCAAACCCCAGGTGGACAGGCTGGTGCCAGGATCCAGCTCTTGCCCAGGGTGTGCCAAGGCGCCAGCAACAGGGAACTGCTGATAGTGGTCTGGGCCGGGGGACTCCAGGATTCCAATTCTTTCTCCAGGGCAGCATCTGACTGCAAGTTACCCTCGCCAGGTGGGCAGAGCCTGACCTTTTTCAGTTCAAGGGGGCTGTGTGGCCGTGGGCTCCAAGGGTGGGGAGGGACACCCCAGACGATGCTCTGGGAACTGGCAACGGGGGCTAACAGGGGCTATCTTCTGGGGGGCCTGTGCTTCTGGCCAGACGCTGAATGCAGTGCACTGGGAACACTTTGTTCTGTCACACCCCCTCTCTGGTTATTGCTAGGCCATCTGTTCTCTGGAATGAGTGACTGGGAAAGCAACAGGCCTTTAAGGCTTCTAGAACTCTGCGGGCAGGTCTATGGGGTGGAGATATGCAAAGGAAAGCTGCGAGCTAGCGGAAATACTCTCCACTTCTCTGACCAGGAAAGATACTGCCCCCATTCCCAACCTAGGCAGTGCCCCACCCAGAGCTCTGGGAACCCAGGAACACCCTTCTTTCTTCTTAATGCTGTCTGGCTGGCACTGAGTGGACCTGGGGGAGTGGGGTCAAGCCCACACTGTGCCTTCTGCTTCATCATGTCATGCATGGGTGGTGGCACTTGGTGCAGGACACTGCACAGTGCTGAGGTGGCCTCCAGGTGGCCTCTCCTTAAGCAGCCCAGGGCCAGCTGACCTACACAGCCCCCAAAAGCTCTGGCTTTGACCTGGGCAGGTGCTGGCACCCTGAGTAGGGCTAAGCTGCCATCAGAGCCAGGGGTGCCTGGTGGTCAGGTCTCTTGGATTCAGGGTGGCCCCTGGAGGGTGGGACCTGAGCTCCGAGGCTGCTGGGTGTGGAGTGACCATGGTGGGCTGTGGCTGGAGGAGGCCTGGGGACAGAGGGGCAGTGGAAGCTAGGCAACCAGGCTGACCTGGCAGCTGATGAAGGCCTAGGCGCAGTTCTCAGCACACCACTGGCTGGTCCAGCACCAAAACCTTCAAAGCATTTGCCTTTCTGGCAGGGCCTGGAGCAGAGCTGCGGCTGGGCCGGGAGAGGCCTCGTAGAGGCCTCAGCGCGCAGGGGAATAGAAGTTCCAGATCTGCATCCAGAGGCGATTTTCCCAGGCTCCTTCCTCCCACACAGCGGCTCCCTCCCTCGGTTCTGGAGCTGGATCAGGCCCTTCCCGCCAAGTCCTCACGGCTGCACAGCTCAGCCCCAGGCTGGGCTGCTCCCGTCTGGGGAGCAAAAACCAGGGCAGAACCCAGGGCAGACAAAGGCTTATTAGCTGCAGCTCAAGTACCCTCCCGCCAAGGATGTCTCCCAGTCTACCGGCTGCCAGAAAGGGCTACTGAGCTGGGAGGTCTGAAACGGCCCCACTTCTCTGTGAGCCTGCTCAGGTCTCATCCATCTCAGAGCAGAGCCTTCTGGCCTGGGGAAGAGAGAGCAAATGGCAAACAGCAGTGAAGCGCACCAGGACTGAAGGCCACCAGTGAGTACCCCTAGCGCAGGGTTGAGAGGGAGCCTGGAGCCTCCCCTAGCCCAGCCCCAGCTCCCCTCTGCCTGTGCGCTGTGGATTCAGCTTCCTCCCCCATGCAACCTTTCACTAGACTTGCTGACAGGAACAAAACGGACTGCTTTGAGTTTTACCTCTTTTCATTTCCTTTGCCCTCCCTCTGGAAGTGGTTTTAATGAGCAGTCAAACGGCCCAAAGGCAATCAGGAGGAGTAAAGTGCCGGGATAATTAAACTGTCTTCCCTTTTCCCACTGGAACCTTAATGCTCGGGCCTGGCTGCCCAGAGCCTGGGGCCTCTGCATACCTGTCAGGGCTCTGCCTCCACAGTGCCCAGGCCTTGCCTCCTGCTCTTCCTCAGGGTCCTGGAGCATCCAGATGGAGAGAGGCAACACCCTGGTGGTGCTGCGCAGCTTGCTCTGGCCAGGTCTCACCTTCTACCACGCTCCTCGCACCAAGAACTATGGCTACATCTACGTGGGCACTGGCGAGAAGAACATCGACCTGCCGTTCATGCTGTAGGAGGGCCGCCTGGGGAGTCTGGAGAGTCTAAACAGTATTTTCATAAAGTCCAGTGAATTTGGTCTGTTTGTTCTGAGCTGCTGCCTCCCCTCATCTCCACCTCCATCTGGTGTCCAGGCTGAGGACAGGCCCAGCTAAATAGAGCAAGTGGCAGAGGGTTGGAATGTGCTAACGAGACAGAATGGTGGGAGGAAATGGCGAAGGGAGAAGGTGACAGCCAGGAGCCCTCTGAGGAGGGCAGCTTCTTGGACTCAGATGAGAGCTGCACATGGGCCGGGCAGCCTAACTTACCTCCTCCTTGCAGCCCCCCTGGCCGAAAAGCTAACGGCCGTCAATAGAGAGGAAGGGAACCTGTTTGGCCCGTGAACTCCCGTTGCATTCACGTGGCCCATCACGAGAGATCAG
This sequence comes from Kogia breviceps, assembly GCF_026419965.1. Taxonomy (NCBI): domain Eukaryota; kingdom Metazoa; phylum Chordata; class Mammalia; order Artiodactyla; family Physeteridae; genus Kogia; species Kogia breviceps. Next base: position 76,670,923 of record NC_081319.1, read on the forward strand.
TGACTCAATGCTCAGTAACTGGCCAGAAATGGGCTGAGCCCCCCACATTTCCCAAGCAGTGGGCGCACACCCAGTGGGTGAGTACAAGCCTGGTTTATAACATTCCTGTGGGCAAAGCTCCTGTGCACCAGTGATGAGCCCAGGCCAGTCACGAGACCACAGCAGCTGCCTGGGGACTTGACTGCCCCACCTGCATGCACCCAGTGCCCAGCTCTGTGGCAGAGCAGGCCCAGGGCACTGGCGTTGGACCTGCTAGCCCTCGTGCCATCCACGTTGGAGGAGCCAGGCCACCCTGGTGGGATGGGGCAGGAGTGCAGGATGAGCTCAGGGCCGGCTCTTGGGAGGCCCTGCTCTCAGTCAGTGATACAGCACCAAAGGCCTGCTCGTGTAGGAGACGTTGTCCTTCAGGAGGGGGGACCCCACAGCCATGCGCACCTTGTTCCAGCGGTGGCCTTTGTTGTAGATGGGCTTGACGGAGCGGGGAGACCAGCGGGTGAGGTACCTGTGGAGCGAGGACGAGAGGCGGCTGTGGACCGTGGGCATGGCCTCCTCAGGCCCCAGCCGCGCTTGGCCAACCGAACCCTTTCACCAGTTTTCCTTTCTTGAGGAGAAGGGCTTTTCCTGGGAGCAACTGCTGAGTATGCTGTCAACAGATGGGCTGGGCTCCTGCTGCCGCAGGTGTGTGTGGCCAGGGTCAGGCAGCACAAGACCACACGCTTCCTTGATCTTTATGAGTCGTCAGTGTTTGTGTATATTTGCTGGGGGAGGAGGTGGAGGAAGAGGCTGCTCAGAGAGCAGATGATCCCTCTGTGGCCCAGTCACAGGGAGAGGAGAGGCTGATGTAAGGGCCTGGAGGAATCCTTCCCTCTCCCCGACCTGGCTCACTCTGCCACCCCAGCCTTCAGGGAACAAGCCTAGGCAGCCATAACTGGTGGAGGGTACCTGCCCCTCACCCAACCCATGATATGGGGGCCAGGAAGGTGCTTGTAAGTAGGAGGTGGGGTGGGGAAAGATGGCTGCCACCCATAGTCCTTTTGCCTCCTTTGGGGATGGCAGCAGGGCCCTGATAGTTCCCGGAAAAGTGGCTCATGCCGGCTGGGACTGGGGTTTACTCCGTCCAGAACGAAACTTGGATCCTATCCAGAGAGGCCCACCCTTCGTCCTGAAAGCTCAGCCATGGCAAAGGCCAGGATCCTCCCCTGCTTCCATGCTAGGTTAGGGCTCAACCCAGCCACCTCTAGAGACCCTCAAATGAGAGGTTTTAATTAAAAAAATTAATAACCATGGCTGAAAATTTTTAGCGAAGAGTGAAAAAATGACTGCTGATTTACACATTTCAACTGAGCTCCCCTGGACCTCTGTCTTCTGCTCTGAGCTTTGAGAGGAAGTAAAAGCTGTGGGTGGTATTGGCCTTCATGCCACGTGCGAGGTGGGCCAGCAGGAGAGGGCTTCCCCATGTCTACTGTGGCTGTCAGTGCCCCAGCAGGGAGGCCTCTGTGCAGTGGGCTGGCCCCAGGGATGCCTTTGGTGGTGCTGGGACCTGGCAGGCCCCTGTGCTGGCATTTCCCAGGCTTCAGAAGGGTGGGTGAAGAGGTGGGGTGTGGGAGCAGCCTCCCCCAAAGGGGTGCTCCTTGGGTTTGAAGACCCCAGATCCCGAGGCTCATCAGGCTCTCCATAGTTGCTGCCTTAAAGGCCCCCTACCCCTCCCACCCTGGAGAGACCCCAGGGAAGCTGGGATTCAGCTGACCCTGGGCCTGATGCTTGTGCCACAAGGAGCAGCCAGCTGGCAGGGGAGGGGGCTGAGGGCCTCTGGTCGGCTCTCTGGGAACACTCCAGCACTAAGAAGAACCAAGGCTCCTTCCTCCTACCTCTCCTGAAGGAGCGGGGAAGGAGGATGCATGGCTCCCTGGGGCCCGGCACAGCCTGGGCCGGCGCATGGCAGCTCAAGGACCTCTGGATGGAATCATAAAGTCCCTTGTAAGGAATCAGCCTCCCATGTAGCCAGGACTCCCTCTCCTCCCCAGGGTGGCCTTTGCAACCCAAGAGCCCCCACGCATCATCAATCCTGTGTCACGTTAAAGGACACCGGATATATGGGAGGGAGCCTGGCTTTGCTTCAAAGGCCTGGGGGCAGGATGGATTATGTCCTTAGGCCTGCTGCTGTCTCTTAATGAGTCAGGGTAGGGGTGGGCTCAACCCCCAAAAGGTCCACAGCACATGTGGGAAAGACAGGAAGAGGTTAATATGTCCCATTCCTCCGGGGCTGCTGGCAGATGGCCCAGCTAGCAGTGTGGGAGGTGCAGGTGGAGACGGGCAAGGGGCCAGGGTGTTGGCGAGGCGTCAGTGAAGACCCAGCTCTGGCCCTGCACCCCCAGCCCAGCAATCCATGGCTAGTATCTGCCTGGCCTCTCATCCTCCATGCCTGGGTTCTGTTGGGGATCAGCCTAGGAGATTTGCTGGGGGTGGGTATCTTGCTTTGCTTTAATCATAGAGTGCAATTCTAGTGGCAGCGGGACAGGCTGAAGTGAGGGGGGCTATTGATACGATACGGGAGAACAAGAAGAAATACCGACATCGATTTTACAGACCTGGATCTACTCTCAACAAGGGGGTATTATAGTTTTAGGAGTATGTGAGTGTGGTAATGTCAGAGATAGCTGTTTTAAGTGTTAGACAGGAATCTATTTCTACACCAGAGGGGGGCCACCCTGCTTAGGCTGAAAGGCAGACTGACTGATTCTAGGACCTAGGGGACTTCCTCTCCTCCTCTATAAAACCTCAGGACCTCGTGGGATGCCATGTGCAGCTGTGCAGGTTGTTAACTGCACAACTCTAGGGAGCACCATTCACAATCTAGTCTACCTGAATGCTGCCTTAAAGTTTTGCAGTGTACGATTTGCACAGCTATGTACAGTGGCCCCGCCCTGGAGAGCCTTCCCATTTCTATTTCTAAGGCCTCATTTTGCCCTTTAATAACCCCAGTGCTATTACTGAAAGTTTGCAGAAGTGCTCTGACATTCCCATAGCAACCCAGTATGATGTCATAAACAGAAGATTAGCACTTTCTAATGCCCAACTAACGACCTTCTTACCCTTCTTACCCCTGTGCTAAGTGCCTTACTGGGGAGGGACAAGGAAAGAGGCTGAGGCTGGCAGGGGAGGGTAACAGAGGCATGCACAGTGGTCGGACTGATGGGGTGGGTGCTTAGGCTGGAAGGGATGGAACACTCCAGCTTTCCTGAACTGTGGGATGAGCTCCAGGAGACAGCCTCCCCAGCCCAGGTTTGCTTACCTGTTGAGTCGGGGTTTGGTCTTTGGAACACATCCTTCGGGAAGCTTAGGCCTGTGATTTGGGAGCAGACCTGAGTGGAGCGAAAAGGATTTAAGGGGATGGTCTCTGCAGCTCCCTGTGCAGCTCTTGGGGGCTGGAGGGAAAGCCCAAGGGGGTGGGAGGTTGGCACTAGTGGGTGAGTATAATGAAGCCTCTGGATACCCATTGCCCTTGCATAGGGGCTGGAACACGGGGCAGCTGGAGGGTGGAAATGGTGCCCACAGCCTTCTTCTGCCCCTTTTAGCCCAAGGTGCTTTGTACCTGATCGGTGGGCCATCTTCACACACTCCTCAATCTTGCGGTGCTCTTCCTGGCACAGGCCTGTGACCGTTCGAGGCAGCATGCCCCCGTGTGGCCGGATGAACTGACTGAGCAGCAGAACATCCTAGTGGAAACGGAAAACAGGAGATGAGGGTCCTCTGAACGGGCACTTGCTGCTGGGGAGCCAGGGCCGAGTGGCCTCCAGGGGAGGCTGCTATACCCTGGCACTGCAAGAGGCTGAGGCTCCCCGGGAACAGACCTGAGGCCACTCCCTCCCCACAGAGCTCTGCACGTGGGCCTGCTATCTCCACCCTAACAAAGGTTCAATCCCAACTTAGCAAGATTTCCTGACCCCATTACCAACCCCAAGAGTCCTCAGCTCCTCCGTGAGATAGTCTTCCAATAGACTAGGTTAGAGAACAGGAACTCTTCAAGAAGGTTAACAAGCTTTCATGCACCCATGGTATCTTTCCTGGTGATGAAAGGTGTGTTCTCCTCCTTGGGTGACGTAGGGGTATGTCATGTACTTCTGCACAACAGGGAAAACCTGTACCATTTCCGCCCCCAGAGTCTACGTGCCACAGCCCAGAAGACCCACAGAGAGCCCCTCGACCTTGTGCCATGCCCTCTGAAGCCCCAGGCAGCGACAAGCTGAGGATGGGGCCAGGCTGTGAGGTTAAATCCCACATCTTCTAAGCCCCCTGTGACCAGATGTAAATGGATTCTTGGGCTTCCTTTGAACCATCAGAGTGCTTTGGATGAGTCAAGGAGAGAGTCAAGAATTAAGAATCAGAATCAAGAGAGACCACGTCCCCTCCCAATTCTCACAGGATAGCTGACAGGGTTAAAGAAAAGTCGTCCACCCGACCCGGAGGGGCCTGGCATGACTGTCTCCATGGTCCTGGTCCTCAAACTGATTCGCTGCCCTGGCAGGTGCCTCACTGTATAACGGCAGGTTTGGTTTAATCACTGGACAGCTCCGGGGGACCCAGGCCCCCAACTGCCACCCCTGTAAGCTCCAGAATCTGATGAAAAGAACTTGGATTGGATTATCCAGGGATAATACACTGGTCTCACAGCCCCAGTGCCCCCACTGCAGGCTGCCAAGAAGGCTGACAGCTTTGTGCAGCTCAAAGTGGCGGTGCCCTGAGCGGAAAGGGGTAAAAGGAAAACCACTTCTTCAGCCTTTACCTTGGAGGGGACTGGATTTCTTCTGCTTGATAAACAGAGCCAAGTCCATTTCCTGGAAATGGCTCGTAGGAAGAGTGCCCCATGGTGATCAGGCAGATGTGGGGTTCACCTCTCTATCCACAGCTGGGATTCTAAGTATGGCCCGGACCCCACTAACTTCCATGTCACAAGAAGCTGAGAGCACTGCCCCATGGCCTGCAAGTTCCCTGTTACTCCAGGTGGCCTTCAGAGGAAGGGCCGGGACAGGTCAAAAGAAAACCCCCACCCCCACCCCGGGGTGGCCTGAGGCCAAGGCTCCCAGCCCAGGAGATTAGTTGGGTCATTCTGTTCAGATCCCGTGGACATGTGGCCTCTCCTGGCTCTGACCACCTGACCGGGATCTCTGCCCTCAGTCATCCCATTCCACAGAGGGGCACAGGGACAAGCTGCAGGTCAAAGTGGCCCAGAGTCCGAATCACCTGAAACCTAAACACAGCGTTGCTTAATGTCACCAATAGAACGCTGAAGGACAAGAAGGACAAGCATGGACTTCTCCAGGGCTGCGTCCTTTCCCCCAGGCCCGCCCCATCTCTAGACACGGTACAGAGCAGTAGCTGGGCTCGTAGACTCTGCCTGGGTTCTGCAGCATCCCAGCTCTGATACTCACTAGCTGGGTGATCTGAGGCCAGTTCATTAACAAGTTCATGCCTCAAATTTCCTCATCTGTAAAACAAGGATGAAAATAGTGCCTACTTCACAGGGATATTGTGAAAACTAAGTGAATTATGCCCCGTAGGTGCTTACACACAGAGCAGCACCCCGTGCAACTCACCTATTGTTGTTCACTCTTGTCATCTCTCTGTGAAACAACAACTCTAGAAGACCTACAGCAAACAGGGGTCTTTGTAGCTCCAATATGGAAAGAGAATGATGTATCCCCAGATCACAGTAAGGACTCTCCAGAGATGCCCTCATTATAAAAGGAGGAAAGCCAAACTCAGATTCTGATTCCACCCCCGTGGGAACACAGCCCTACGAGACTGGGCTCCAGGGGCCTGGTGGTCTGAATCGACTGCAACCAGACCATGAACTAAGTCAGTGACTCTCCACCCTCACTGTACATTAGAATAACCTGGGGAGCTTTAAAAAATAATGATGGCTGGGCTCCACCCCAGGCCAACAGAATCATCTGGAGGTGGAGCCTGAGCATTTAAAAAACTGGACAGAATGCTTCTGTCCTGGTGGTTCCATGAGATGCCGCTTAAGCCCACGGGGAACACGAGCTCCAAGACGCGCAGGCGTGTGTGTCTGTGCCCAGACTCACCTCGTAGTTATACTTGTGTTTCAGGTTCCAGCGGCAGATGGGGCACTGGCCGGAGGGGTTGGGGGGATTTGGACTTTCTTTGGGAGTCCCTGTGATTCGGCCTTCAATCTAGGAGGCAGAGAAAGAGAGCCTGTGAGGGAGAGGGCTGTGCAGAGCCTCTCATCCTCAAACAACCCCCCGAGTGGTAGGAGTGCTGGTGAGACTTCATCTCTGGGGGCCTCAAGCGAGTAGCTAACGGGTCTCTCCACCTGAATTGTGGTACCGATTCCACAGCTGCTGGACAATGGACCTTGGGGTGGCCACAGAGATGGGTTTGATGGTCTGCAAGGGTAGTAGAAACTGAACTTAATGCTGGTGGCAAGAGGGAGGGGTTTGCTGTATCAGCTGAATGCTACCTTTCCTTCCTCAAAAAGACAAAAACTCCAGAACATTATGCTTCCCTCTCTCTCCTTTGGGAAAAAGTAATAAATGCGCATGGTAAAAAGTTTCAAACTGTGCAGGGATGTGGAGTCCAAAGGAAGTCTCCCTCCCATCCTGTATGTCCTTCTCAGAGGAATCTGCAGTTTCCAGTTTTATCTGACAGAGGTAAGTTTACGCCAATGGTTCTCAACCAGGCAGGGTTGCCTAAAAACAGGGTCCAGGGGACACTGGACAATGTCTGAGACATTTCTGATCATCCCCACGGGGGGATGGAGAGCTACTGGCCTCTAGCAGGGAAGGTGATAACCACCCTACATGCACAGGACAGCCCTCACTCACAACACAGAACCCGCCAGTCTAAAACGCCAGCAGTGCCAGGCTGAGAAAGCTGGTCTAGGCCTATACAAGCAGACAACTGTGTGCGCTTTCCTCCTCCCCGCTCTCTCTAAAAACACAGAGGGAAGGATACATTCCCCTGCCCTCCTCCTCTTATCACTGTGGATGCCACCTTTCAAACCGTGCTGAGGCCACGTGTGAAGTGACCTCCTCCATGGCTGCTGTATCCTGTGACACAGCCTTGGAATTACTAAGCTCAATAAACCAATGATCTGGGCATCAGCTCCAGTTGCAAGAAGGGGAGTTTAGAAAGCCTTGTTGATTGAGGACACAGATTGTGTGAGGTTGGGACACGTCTGAGAGACTCTGGGAGGGAAGCAACACTGTCTCCCAGGGAAGAACTGGCAGAAGGCAAAGGGGGCCAGAAGCAGGGCTTGGCCATGCAGGGTGCTGTTACCACCTTTCTGCCAAGGCCACCACAGCTACCCCAGAAAGGGAGAGGTGCGCTAGGGAAGATGTGCAGGTATATGGAAGGACTTGGGAGGGGGTCAAGGTGGGCCTGGTGGGGGAGAGCTAACACTTATTGACTCCCCACTATAGGCCTGGCTCTGTGCTAATGGCCACATGTATCATCTCATTTAACCCCACAACCTAGTGAGGGTGGAATCATGATCTTCTTTTACTGATGAAGAAAGTGAGACCCTGGAGAGTGACACCCAAAGTCAGCCATGGCAATGCCTCTCCAGGCATGGCTGGGCTACCTCCCCCAAGGGCTCTCATGGGGCCACATACTTTTGTGTTCATTCCACAAACAGCAAATTCACGCCCCACAGGAAAAACACTCTTCACACTCAAAAGCCAGATGTGCTTCTCTCCACCAGCATGGAGTTTAAAGGGTGAATACTTGTTTTGGCTTTAGATAAGGGAACCAAAAAAGGTGCCCTAAGGGAATGGGATCCCCCTAGAAAGAACTGTTTTGAGGCTAAGCAGTGAAAAGGCTGAGGGAGTGTTCTGGGGAAGACCCAAAGAGGGAAACCTAAGGCTTGTCCTGGGGATAAGAAGGCCTTGGGAGGACTGAGCTTGGCTGGCTGCCAGAGGGTTAAATCCCTGGTGGACATGGAAGCTACAGAGGCTTCTGGGAACTCGGCGGAGTGGTTGAGGATTTCTTGGAGGCGTGGAAGGCCATGTGAAAACAACGTTGTCTTTTAGGGATTATAGGATAATCTAGGCCCCATGACTCCCAGAGGAAGGGAGGTGAGATGGGCCCAGTGAGGGAGCGGGGGAGTAGGTGGGTGAAGAACTGTGCTAGCTTTCTCACCAACAGAGAAGACAGGGTGCCAGCTATGAGCCCAGGGCCCAGAGAGTGTCACCTTCTAACTACATCACTGAAGGAGTAGTAGCTTAGTCATTCTAGGCAGAAAGGAAAGATCCAGCCTCCTCACCCGGGGTCTACTCTCTATAGTCTTGTCATTACCTTAGTTTTCCCCGTTGGAAAACTGACTTATCACCCGCCAAAGAACATATCAGCAAATACCTATGAGCTCTTGTCATACAAAGGGCCACTTTAATCAAGTAACAGATGCCTTAGTCCAGGCACAGCAACTGTTCCTGATTAACCACACTCTCACACACAGGTTGAAAATAGTAGACTGTGGGATTTACGGTCACAGAGGGAGCAGATCCTGAAGCCAGGAGTCCAGCTGGGGCCTCCCACCCTCCCTCAGAGGAGCAGCCAGGCAGCTCCAAGCATTAAAGAGGTTAGAAGTGGCCAACTCGACGATACTTACTATAGTTGTCTTCCCTGCTTGGATCTCCACCACTACAGAGATAAAGGGGAAAAACTAGGTCAGCCATTTAATAAGGAACAGGGAGTTTCAAATAACAGCTCAAACTCTACACATGCAGAAAAACGGAGCCCTCTCTTTGCACTCTCCCACAGCCCTGACCTGGAAAAGGAAGTGTGCCGGGTTCACCTCCCAGTGCCAAGGCTCTGTGCCCTGGAGGCTGGGCAGGGGCAAGCCCAGATGCCCATGTCATATCATCTGTCTGGGATTAAGGGTCTCCACACTATTTCTGCCTTTCTAAGCTGAGATTCATCTTGGTTCCATCCAAGGTACTTGGCAAAACCTTGCCCTACTGTGGCTAGCAACAATGGCCTAAGAGTTGAGGGTTGAAGGTGGGGGGTGGGAATTGGGCAGAAGCCGCTAAAAGACCTTCAAAAATACCCATCGCATATGTTCTTTCATGAGAAGAACCAGACAAATATGGTTCCTGACCTTGACGAGTTTGCAATCTAAGATACAGCACTGAACTAACACTGCTCCAGGGGTCCCACGGTGGATAACTAATGAGACCAGTTCACTCCTAAAACATCCTGAGAGCCTTGTGTTAAAGCTGTACAAGGGCAGCTGTGTGGGTCAAATCCTCTCCTCTCCATGCAGGGGTGCATTTTGTTATCCACACTGGAGAGGGGTGATGGGAGAGGTGGGAACGAGGGGCCTGCAGATATGGGGTCCAGGCAGAACTGCAGAGAGTGCTGCAGTTCCACACTGAGAGGGCCTCCCTTAGCTCTTCGCTGAGGCAGTCAGAAGAGAACCCGAGGGCAAGACAATTAAGTCACACGCACACGCACACAGGCACGCAAGCCAGGCTGTACATATTTCCTCTTACTTAACCAGGATGCAGAAAGACAACTTCAACAATATCCAAAGGAAGAACCAAGTTAATAACCCACATTCCGTAAATATAATCAAATAGAAAGTTCTTGGAGATTCTCCCTTGGTTTCCCAGTTTCTTTAGAGAAAGAAGCCATGGCTTTTAGCATAGGAACTGGCATACTGCAGATGCTCCATAACAGCTATGGAGCAAAATACTTCTCATGATGCCCTTCTGACTGCTAACTACTGTAACAGAAAACATGAGTGCACATACTAGGCTGCAAACTGTCTCCCCAAATAGTAAAACCGTATTTTAACAGTAGCTTGGCTACCACAATCAGTTCTACTCAGCCCTAGCCAAGGAAAGAAGTAGTACAGGTTAGAAAGAGCCTAAGGTTAACTTTGTGAATCTAGGACCTTGCCTCCAGTAAGTGTACACACAATTAGACGTGGATTACAGGAAGCTCACAGACCCCTACAGCTACACACCTAAATGGTACTACTGGTTTTCCCTCAGGGATGGCAGGAGGTGATTTTCTGAAGTTTCTAAAATAAACATGTACTGCCTTTGCAATAAAAAATAAACAGTAAAAAGAGAGAATGAAAATGTCTAAGAAAAAAAAGTGAGGCAATTCTAACCCACCCGGAGGCCCACAGCAGCATCTGTGATCACTGAGCTCTGTGACTGACACCAAACTGGCCACAGATTGCCTGGAACTGTCCCCGTTTGTTTTCTGGGCAAGGCCATTTATAAAGACTCATTACTTCAAACAACCAACCTGAGAGCCTCTCAACGTCAACTCCACACACACAAAGGAGTAAAAAAGGCCAGAAAGGCCCGAGGCTTTCTCCAGAGAACACTGTATTCTAATCAATTCAAAGACAAACTAGGTTTCTCTCCCTAAGAGAAAATGTGTCACCGCACAGATCTACTTGTTTCGAACAGAGACCAGCCTAAATGGGATGTGCGTGAGACTCAAACTGCTACTCAGTCTGGTGGCCAGCACAGCTGCAGGGAGATGGTCACTGTACTGTGTCAGCCTACAAAAGTAGAGAGGCAGAAGGACGCAGCCCTAACCCAGCAGGGCTGCCAGGCACCCTGGAAACTTTGCAAATTTGCAAAAACCAAGTTGGAAGAGGGATGGAGGGTGACCCAATCTGAGCAACAACCGGTGGGGGGCAAGTTTTTAAGAATCCCGATAGGAAACAAAAAGAGAGACCCACTCCAGTACCACTCGAGTCAGCATGAGAACAGTGCCCTGAAATGAAGCGGACAAACGTGCTTCCCCTCTAGGTGGAGGCGCTTGGGTCCTAACCATCAAGTAAACAAGTCTAGCAAAACTCATCACTCCAGGCAAAGAACCAAACCCTGAAGTCATCCCACTGGCCCCTGGGAGAGAGATCAAAGCCGTAGCAAGCTCCACTGTTAATGAGCTCCCCACACAGCAACTCTGAGCCAGTGAATCATCTCACTGTAAGTCAGTGGGTAAAACAATAGGCAGATGCTTATCTAACAGAGACAATTTGTCAAATGAGAAGGAATGACTGGAGAACTCATACAGGACAGAGATTGGTCAGGGCGGTGTCTCAGTGCAGGGGCAGAGGGCCCACTGGAGCCTGAAGAAGCCCTAGGAGATTTCAAGCCTCTGAAAACAGGAGTTAGGAATCAAAATAGTATTGCTTTTCAGCATGCATACAAAAACATGTCAAAACCAAACAAAACCTGAGATCCATTTGTCCCTGGCCTCCTCTCCATTCAAGAGAAGCGGGGGTGGTTAAGAAAAGCTGGACTAACAAAAAACTGTTAGTCACTAACTGAAAACTTGTTTAGAAAAAGATGCAATTGCTCTTGTGTTCCGAGACATGGCTGTATCAAGTAAACTAAGGAAAGATATGAAGCAGTTTCCTAAACTAGAATTAAGGACCAAAATCTTCTAAGATAGGCACTTCTCATACACATCAAATAATCTGTGCCACAGGAGGCAACACATTTGCTGAGCACCCGTGGAGTGTACAGCCGGGCTCCACCCACTGTGGAGAGCTCCAGCCTACTAGGAGACAGAGTCTTTGTCCTAGAGGAGAAAAGAGAACTAAACCAAGCAAGGGAATCTCACTCTAACAAAGTCCATGCCTCGTAAAGAGGTCCTTTGAGTACTTCAGTAAATACTCACCTAGGATGGAGTCCAAGATAACTGAATTGTAATTCGAGAGCAAACAGCATCAAGGTGAGATTGCAGTGAACGCAAAAAGACCTCGATGCCCACATAAACACAGACACAGTGAACTGAAGCGGGATAAAGACCCAGCTGTTTAGTAAAGGAGGAAGTGAGGAGAGCAGAATGACGAGGAGTGGAGGGCACTGCTGCAGGAAGTGCCCAGAGACCAAGGTCCTTCTTGGAAAGGATCCATGGAAACCAGGTCCCAAGTAGAGTATGAAGGGACAGAGTAACCGAATGGCAAGGTGGCTAAACGGCAACACCCACAATCTTAATGTAGGGTCAGGGAGTAGAGCGCATGTTTGGGAAGTATGGCCATTGACTACTTTTCTCAAACTCCTTCCTTGCTCAATCTCTGCTCCCTTCTGTTCATCTTTAATTCTGCCACTAAAGTTTTCTGATTCTCTCATCACCTAACCCTTACTTTTCCCTTGGACCTTTGAGGGGATGTCCCTCTGCACTATCCTTCAAATGAGGAGTATTACTGCTACGTAAAAATCTCCTTCCACTAGCAGGTTACTCTGGACTATGTCTTTTTTTAAAAAAAAAAATTTATTTATTTATTTGGTTGTGCTGGGTCTTAGTTGTGGCAGGCGGGCTCCTTAGTTGCGGCTCGCCAGCTCCTTAGTTGCGGCACGTGGGCTCCTTAGTTGTGGCATGTGAACTCTTGGTTGCGGCATGAATGTGAGATATAGTTCCCTGGCCAGGGATTGAACCCGGGCCCCCTGCACTTGGAACAGTCCTAACCACTGCACCACCAGGGAAGTCCCTGGACTATGTCTTTTGAATTCTTTAAAGGCCCCAATTTGTTCACTCCTCTCTCAAAGCTTTTACCTATAGTGATGCCCATCCTGCCAGGCATATCCCTGTCTGAAATGCTAAGTCCTCCAGAAAGCTCCCTTAGGAAAAGATGAAGAAAATTCCCTTCAGCCTTTACTCATTTCAACACACTCTGCTCTGAGGGTCTGATAGATCATTACTGTTAATTCAGATAGTCATATGTGTTTATTTTTCTTGTTTTAAATGCATTCCTTCACAAGGGCTCTAAGAGTGACAAGGCAGGAACAAGGTGTAACCTTTGCTAGGTCTGACAGTGCCAATCATGAACACTAAATGGTCTCCAGCAAGTTAACTGACAAGAGCTTTCAGGGAAGGGAGGGAACCATGCGGAAGCCCTGCTATGGAATACCAAGGTGATGTTACTGGAGGGAAGAGTGCTGGCTGTTCTTCCAACTCTACTACTTACTAGCTGTGTGATATTGGGCAGCTACCCAACACCTCTGGACCGGATTTCTTCATTTGTAAAAATGCCTGTAATATTCACCTTTAAGGACTGTTGAGAAGACTTAATAAGTGTATGTGGAAAACCTAGCAGTGTTTGCAGCAGGCACTTAGTAAACCACAACTTCCATTTTTTGTCTTCCTTTAGTCTTGCTTCTTCTGTAATTATCTTTTTTGGTTTTGTGTGTCCCTCTGTCAAACTTTAGACCAGGCTTTCTCAACAGCAGCAGGATCAATATTTCAGACCAGGTGGTTCTCTGCTGTGGAGGGCTTTCCTGTGCACTGGAAGATGCTTAGCAGCATCCCTGGCTTCTACCCACCACATGCCATGAGCACCAGCTGTGACAACCAAAAATGTCTCTGGACATTGCCAAATGTTCCCTGAGGGACAAAACTGCCTCCAATTGAGAATCACTGCTTCAGACAGAGAGATTCTATAGGCAAGGGGAGTGGTGCTGAGTGCCCATGAACTCTGACTAAAATTAAGGAAGTAGTATCTGATTCTCTGAAAAGTAGAATGCTTGAATATTTTCAGCAAGACACCCAGCTTCCTCTCCATGACTTTAAATTCTATGTGTACAATATTATTTGTGTGTCAAATATACCAGCTGGGACCAGTCAAAATTAGCTTTATGTGTAATTCTTTATGCCTTACACATCATGGATAGAATATCAAGTTTGTTTGTTTGTTTTCATTTAAAGGCTTTGGAGATACGTGGTTCTCAAGAAAAATATAGAATATGGTAATGCCTTCATGTAAGATCACATCAATTCAATTATTTAGCCTTTAGGTCTAAAGGCTACCAGGTATTTATGGCAAGGAAGACTTCAAACACCCATCTCATCATACAGCCCAGCATTTCACAAACTCTCCAATTGAAAAATTATAATCTCAAATATTCCTTTGTAAAAAAACCAAAACTATTCCTCTTGCTTATCATCTGGGGACATAGCAAAAAACTGTTTTCAACTTTTGATTTCATAAAGGATAAGTAAATTGCAGCCGTTAGTGTTTGACACTTGGTAGACGCCCTCAAAAATGTTATGGGCATATGCCTTTTGCAGCATGGGAACAGATGAAACACCTTATCCAAGACACCTCTTTGTTGTCTTTCTTTATCAATGAATTCGTTTATCTAATGCTAACCAGGCAGTATCTGGATTTTGTTGTTCTTTCTAGCAAATGTTCCATCTTCCCTTCATAGCTAAATTTTTCAAACATACCTATTCATTTCTTCATGAACTATCTCTCTCTTTTCCCCAAACTGGGTTCCTTGTCTGCCCTTGAAATTGCTGTTTGAAAGCTAAAAAAAGAGACCTTTTCTGAGACAAATCCAATGCTCTCTTCATTAGGCTCTTCTTTTTGGACTTTTATGGTCCCCTTGGCAAAAATGATCACATTTTCCTCTGGATTCTTCTCAGCTTTAGTTAAAGGATATGCTGGTCAATACTACACCAGATCTTAGAAACACACACTCACACACATACAAAACCACTTCACTTCTATTGCGCATCACTCATCCTTTCCTGCTTCCAGCAGTGCACAAAGACTATGTCCTGAAAGACCTTTTCACTCTCTGCCAGATTCCATCCTTTTATGAGCCTGTTAAAGACACACCCACTTCATGAAAACTTTCCAATTCGGTTTGCTGTTGCCGGTAACCTAATCTCCCTGTACTTCCGCATGTAAATACCTTAATACCTAACTTGCATTTATTGGAGTGTATCAAATCATCTTATTAGAACCTAACTTCTCAGGAAAAGGGTTATATATATTTTTTCTCCAGAATCCCTTAACAGCTTGAAGTACAGCACTTGGCCTTCAGCAAGCTCTCGGTGCAATACTAGAATCAGGCTGCTTTTCCGGACTTAAGATTAATGAAAAGCAAAACCACCATCCAGCATATGCCTCTGTTTCAACTGTTCAATGGTCTTTCCACCTTAGCTTCCACTTCTCAGACTAGCGGCCCAGGCAGAAAAAGCTGCCATCAGATTACAGCATTTTCAGATAAGAAACTGGAAAGGGAGGCCAGGGGGAGGGTATCCAGATGTCCTTCCCCGCTTCCCCGATGGCGCAGGAATTCTTTAATGAAGGAGGTGGCGATTCGGCGAATACGGAACGGAGAATTAACATGCAGACCCTAACCAAAAACTTTCCTGAACCCTGGGACAGGTTTCTCTTCTGCCCCTGCTAACTAAGCAGGCTTTTCTCTCCGATCTCCATCCCCACCCGTCCCCACGCATGAGAACAGTCACGATGGGTGGGAGATCAAAGTAACAGCATCAGGGTCTGGAAGGGAACTGCAAGCACTCCCGGAGCCCAAGCATCTCCGGCGTTTCGGAACCGCGCGAAGGAAAAGGAGGGAGGGGCGCACGGGGGCAGAAGGAAACAACCTTCGCTTCTCCTCTTCAACCCTGGGAGGTCACCAGGGCCCAGGACTCACCTTCCCTGAACCCGCGAGCTGGAGGCCGGGCCCGGCTGGTCGCGGCCTGGCCTGCCAGGAGCCCTCTGAGCAGCCGTCCGCAGCCGGACACCACCACATTGAGGGCCACCATGTTGAAAAACCAACGCTGACCTTTTGTGCACTTCCGCTTCCGGAACGGCGCGCGCGCAGCCGCAGTGGTGGGTGGGAAGCTTGCGTCCTGTGGGCTTCTAGCTCCGTAATTCTTGTCCGTTACTTCCATTTCCTCACCTCTCCGGCGTTGAGCAAAGCGGTGCGGCGTTGTATGAAGCCTGTGCTTTGTTTCGAGAGTCTAGGGAGGTCTTTAGCTCCTGTCTGCCAGTCCTCGAAGTTCCCAAGGTCGCTTTCGTTCCCTGGCGGACTTCTTCGGTAAAATCACATGCACTGCCCCTCTTTCTTTAAAACTTTTTCTTCTCTTCAAGTGAGATATGGATTTTCAGCTTCTTGAGGCTGGGCTTAAGTCTGTACCAGAGCAGTTGAAATGGTTAGAAACAATGGTTTTGGAACATCAGGTACCCCGCAGACCTGGGATAGAGTTAATACCACCCCCACCCCACCCCCCGCGCGTCTTTCATTCTTATAACTTGGCGCTTCCCTTTGGCCCCAGAGCCTTTGCTCAGCTATTTCCTCTGCCTGCTCTGTTGCTACTGGTAAACTTATTTCTCAGGGCTCAGCTCAAACTTCACTTCCACATTAGAGTCTTCCTTAACCTCCCTGTTACTTGTTCTCAGCACCAGATACCTCTCCATCTTAGTACCCCACTCAACTGCAATTTTGCATCTGTTTGTGTAGTATGTATCTTCTCACCAGACTGTAAGCTCCTTGAAGGCAAGGACCTTGTTTTTTTTGGTTGACCCTCATAGCTCCAGCATCCATTATGCGCTTGACACATAATGAGTGCATTATATACTTGTTGTGTGAATGGTTAGAATCTATTTTATACCGTTTTTGTGACGATTAGATGGGATAAAACATAAGTGCTCAATAAACATAATTTATTAATAGGGCAATTACTGAAATGGCTTTTGTGCTAGGTACTTTTCATAAGTTCGACATACTTGCCTAATAAAGAAGCTTATAGTACCAGAAAGAAGACACAGCTGCCCAGTTTTCTGTCTTTTGGATTTGCAGGGTGTATAGGATACTCCCTTAGAGCTACATAAGAAAGAAAAGCCATTCACAGCTCAATTCTTCCACATTGTGGTTAAGATATTGTTTTCCACACCGGAAGGGGGATTTTCTAGTTATCCTACTCTAATTCAAGGATGGGAAAATCAGGCTCATTAAATGGCAGAGCACGTTCCCTGATGAAGGGGAGGGAAGGAGTCCATCTTCCAGTTGGGACTGCCATGCTTGTGGACTAAGAGGATGCAGAGCAGCTGCTGCATGGGGAGCTTGAGTGGTGTCACCAGAGATGAGGAGAGTGGGAGAAACGTGGCATTGTGTTTCCTTAAAACATCAAATTCAGCAAAAACAGGTCCTGGGAAGGGGAAACTTGAGAGAAAGGTCAATCTAGGTGAGTGAGACGGACACATGGATTAGGAGTGGAGCAGAGGGTTTTGGTGGTGTATAGGTCCAGGTGTTCTGGCCAGGATAAGGAAATCCTTGGCTGTTCTTGTAGCTTCTATATACTTTCCTTCTGTACAGATGACCTTGAGCCCTTCCTGCTTGTACCATATCCCTTGTTTCTTTACAAGTCCCCAACTTCTGGGGATGACTGGGACCAAGGCAGTAACAGAGCCCCACCCAGGGTTTGTTTTGGACATAGTGAGCTAAAGTATTTGAGTGCTAACCCTCCCTTCGTTATCATATCCTAATTTAATATAATCAAATTTTATTTTAAAAAGCAACTTATATTTTCTACAATGACAGTAACATGTGATCATAGTAAAAAAAATGACAATAAAGAGAAAAGAAATATCCATAATCCAGAGATAAGCATTATTTGCATTCAGCAATATGAAATAATA
This sequence comes from Kogia breviceps, assembly GCF_026419965.1. Classification (NCBI taxonomy): domain Eukaryota; kingdom Metazoa; phylum Chordata; class Mammalia; order Artiodactyla; family Physeteridae; genus Kogia; species Kogia breviceps. The sequence continues at coordinate 76,688,351 of NC_081319.1, forward strand.
CTGTGCATATTCTTTGTTTTGTAATATCTTATTTTTCTGAATCCTTGCGTAATCAGCCCTTACATGAAAAAAGAACTCTCTGAGACCAGATTTTGCTCAAGAGACTAGCCTTTACTTAAAAAAAAAAATTGTTATTGAAGAATAACCTATATAAGAAAGTATACAAGTTATCAGTATACAACTTGATAAATTTTCACAAAGGGAACACATTACTCACACTAACAAGTAGAACATTACTAGCACAACAGAACACCCCCTGGTGTCCCCTTCCAGACACTACCCCCTCAGGGGTAATCATTATCCTGACTTTTAGCACCATAAATTACTTTTTCCTGCATTTGAACGTTACATAAACAGAATCTCATGTAGCATGTACTCTTTTCTGTCTGCTTTCATCTGCTCACCAGCATCATGTTTGTGAGATTCACCCGTATTTTTATATATTGTTGTCATCATTCATTCTCATTGTCGTATAATGTTCCATTGTGATTATCCTACAATTTACTTATCCTTTCTTTTGTTGATAGGATTTAGATAATGCCAGTTGGGACTGTTACAAATAGTGCTGTGGTGTACATTCTTCTACATGATTTTTGTGAAGACAAGAGCAAACTTCTCTTGGGACTATATCTAGGAGTGAAACTGTTCCGTTATAGGGTATGTATATACTCAGCTTGAGTAGATTCTGCCCAACAGTTTTCCATAGTAGTTGTACCAGTTCCCAGTGTTCCACATCCTTATCAATATTTGATATGTTTTGTGATTTTTCATCTTGGCCATTCTGGTGAGTACATAGTAGGATCTCATTGTGTTTTTAATTTACATTTCTCTGATGCCTAAATGAGGATGAGTCACTTTTCATATGTTTATAAGCCATCTAGATCTCCTCTTTTGTAAAATGTCTTTTCAAGTCTTTGACCTATTTTATATTGGGTTGTCTTTCTTATTGATTTGTAGAAGTTCTTTATGTATTCTGGATACTTGTCCCTCGTTGGATGTATGTATGGCAAACGTCATCTGCCTCTCTGTGGGTTGCCTTTTCATTCTTCTGTATTACAGTTGACCCTTGAACAGCGTGGGGGTCAGGGCACTGATCTCCATGTAGTCAGAAATATGAGTATAACTTGTAGTCAGCCCTCTGTATACAGGGTTCCCCCATATCCGAGGTTCTTTCGTATTCATGGTTCCACAATCGGGGAACCAACCAACCAAGGATCAAATGGTACTGTAGTATTTACTATTGAAAAAAATTCTACATAGGAATGGCCCCGTGCAGTTCAAACCCGTGTCATTCAAGGGTCAACTGTATATTTTTCAATAAGAATTGTTTTTAATTTTAACATAGTGTAATTTATCAGGTATCTTTCCTTTTTTGTTGGCTTGTTTGGTTTCTTATTTAAATTTTTTTCCTAGTCAGGGTCATGAAGATGTTCTCCTATGTTTTCTTCCAAAAACGTCATTGTTTAACTTTCACGTTAGATCTGAACTCACCTGTAATTGTTTTTTTTTTTTTTTAATTTTTATTTTTGGCTGCATTGGGTCTTCGTTACTGCACACGGGCTTTCTCTAGTTGCGGCGAGCCGGGGCTACTCTTTGTTGCGGTGCGTGGGCGTCTCATTGCGGTGGCTTCTCTTGTTGCGGAGCACGGGCTCTAGGCACGTGGGCTTCAGTAGTTGTGGCTCGCGGGCTCTAGAGCGCAGGCTCAGTAGTTGTGGTGCACGGGCTTAGTTGCTCCATGGGATGTGGGATCTTCCCGGACCAGGGCTCGAACCCGTGTCCCCTGCATTGGCAGGCGGATTCTTAACCACTGCGCCACCAGGGAAGCCCTGAAATTGTTTTATTATGTGGTCTGAGATTGGGATTAAGATTCATTTTTTTCCCCCATAGCGAAATTTAACTGACCCAGCATCATTTATTAAAAATGTCATACTTCCACCCATTGCATTTTATCTGGTATAGATCTATTTCTGGAATTTCTGTTTGATCTCTTTTTCTGTTCTTTAGCACTGTGGTTTTTTTTTTTTATTTATTTATTTAAAAAGTTTTGGCTGAGCCATGCAGCATGCAACGTCTTAGTTCCCTGACCAGGGATCAAACCTGCACCCCCTGCAGTGGAAGCACGACATCCCCTTTAGCACTGATTTAAATGGCAGTATACTATTTGATTGTCTGCAAGTGCCACAACTTACTTAATCAATCCCCGATTACTAGGCATTTAGGTTGCTTTTAATTCAAACACATTTTCTAAGACCTATCTTCCTACTCCAAAAATAGCATCTTTTCATTAGTGAGTCTTATATACCCCTGTCCGCAGTTGGGTATGTTGTGGTTTTTGTTGTTGTTGTATTTTCAAGTACAACTGTACTGTGGGATATAAGGGAGTGAGGGCTCTTCTCTGGGGGGCTGCAAAGTGGTAGTTGCCACCCAAAGGAGAGGTCTTTTCAGGAGCAAGAGTTTCTGGGGCTGTTGGCAGAGTCACTCTCATGCACGGGAAGAGCTATTTCCAGCTGCAGTAGTAATCCTGGGCCCTGAAGGGCAGCAGTGACACTGTGTGAACATGTATGAGAGAAGGGAGGCCAATGAACCATTCCTTATCCTGACACAATCTTCTGTCTACCTCCTCCTCCCAGGAGCCCAGCCCCCTTGTTTCCACCCCATTTTCCAAGGAAATCTTTCTTCTTTCCCCTACCCCTTGTCCTAGACCCTTGAGAGAACTCAAGTCCCAAGTAAACCGTGCTAATGAAGACTTTCAGGGAAACATTCATAACAGATGAACCCAGAAGTGTTCATTTTGCCAAGAAAAACTTAAACTCGCAGCAGAGATGATCTGGTGTAAGTGACTTGCTGCTGGCCAATAGGACAGCTGGCTCAGGTCAGAGCAAAAGCAAGAGTTAGGAAGCCATGGGTGGATCAGCCTGGCTGTGGCTTTGGGGCTGAGGAAGTTCTGGTCCCAGCTGTGGATGAGTGTGCTCTTCCAGCCTTCCTCCCACCTCGCCCAGGAAGAGTGGGTCAGAGCCAAGAGCCACACAGATGTTCGCTGTGAATGAGCAGAGGCAGCAAAAAGGCACGGGAAGGAGAGAGCTGTTGGGGTAGAGACAAGGGTGGGAGGGGGCTGCGGGAGAACTGGGAGAAAGGGCTGGCAGAGCCAGTGACAGTCCTGTTTGCTTTCTCCTAATTAATGTGGTTTCCTTACAACCCCCCTGCTGATTCCAGCTGGTCAACTCAAACCATAACAACACTTGGCCTGCCCGGATGGCCAGGGCCAGGAGCTGAGGCTGGGCACCTCCCAACAAGGGTCCGGTTTCCTCTGCCCCTGCTGCCCCTCCTCCCCAACTGGCTTTGTGCAGATGAGGGAAGGGACAGCACTTCATTCAGGGTTGAGGTGACAGCCAGGGACTGCTGGCTTTGGGCTCGCCTGGCTGCTCACCTCGGTTTCCCATGACCTTTAAAAAAGGGCAGTTCCCTGCTTGTTTGGGCTACTGCCTCCAAACAGGTTTGAGTGGGGGTGGGTGAGGAGACCTTGACAAAGAACCTCTTGCACAGAGGTGGCCTCTCTACCTACAGGTGTGCCCTGTTTGATGCAATGGGCCTGGAAACAATCAGGGTGTGTCCAGAGTCCTTGCTCATTCAGTGTTTTCCAGCAGCTTTTCAGGGTTGTTTCTTTTCCTCACCAGGACTTTACTCTGTCCAAATTACTCATCTTATCCCCTTATTTCTTCATTGATTCATTTCGACAGCAGGTTTCAATCGAGCAGCTACTATGTGCCTTTCGTTAACAAATGATTACATGCATCAGGGGAACACTCTCCAGGGGTGAAAGCGCTTGTCTGATAAAGAAACATTTTGTAAACTGGATGATTGGCCTGGGGTTTATTTGCTTTCTCTCCCCTCCCGTCTCTTCCCTTCAGAAATTAAAAAAATAAAATAAAACACACATCAGGAAAAGTACATAAAGTTTAAATGTACCATATAACAGATTAATTGTAAAGCAAAAGTGATTCATTTCTGTGCTGGATCACTACGGCATGCTGCTGCCCTGATATGGATAAGGGGGGAAAATACAAAAGAGAAGTCGGATTGGTGAGAAGCAGCTTTAGGGGCCTTCAGCACCCCAGAACCTTTCTGGAAAGTGAGGCCAGAGGCAGGAGGCCCCAAACAAAACTGCCAGAGGACAGAAAGCCTGCAGTGCCCTTTGTGTGCTCTCCCCAGGCCCAGGCCAGAAGCCTCTCCAAGTGAGTGCACCCTAGTCCGGACCCCCCAGTGCTTGGCTGGCATTTGCCTCACCCCAGCTTCACCCAGTTGTGGGGGCCAGTGAGACCCACTCCACTCAGTTTCCTCCCAAACCAAGCAAGCCCTGGTTGTGACTGGGCATTTCTGCAGAGGGCTGGATGACCTTTCAGAAAAGGCCTTCATGTCCCTGTCAGGCTGAGAAACTCATCACATTTCTTTTTCCTGGCGCCTCAATCCAGTTATTGTATAAGGAGAAGGTTTTTAACCTTTTAGAACACTTTGGAATTACTGGCACATTTTTACTACTGGGTATAAAATGGCACCTAGGGAGATGCTGTCCACTGCATGCACATGGGGACACCTACAAAAGCAAAAGGAAGGAGCTGCAGACTGAAAATCAGGCTCTGCTTTAACCAACTGGCAACCTGAAGTCCGAGAGTCACACTCTCTGGGCCTCAGTTTCTCCATCTGTGAGGAGTCCTGTATGGTTCTAGAATTCTGGTTCTGTGAACATTCCCATCCTTGTAACCCGGAATGGCAGAGTTCAGTCTTCAGCTCCCACCTCCCCGCTCTGCTCTCTTGCAGAGTCTCAGCCACTTTCGCCCTTCAGCTTTCACCTTCAGGCTGATAAGAACAAAATCCACAGCAGTGCTTCTTTAAGCTCCAGCCTCTGGCTCCGACTGCCTACAGAAATTTCTATTTGGTTCTTCTGAAGGAGCTTAAGTATACACCGTGTCTAAGTAAGGCCACCACCACCTTCCTGATAAATGCTGTCAGGGCTGTCGGTCTCCCTCTCACAGAGTCACCATTGACTGCCCTCGTCCAATTTCCAAAGTTTTCTTAAGTTTCATGAATTTCAAAGTTATCTCCTGATTTCCCCCTCTTCCTTATCATTTAAATTTCCACCATCTTCTAATACCTCAATTTGTCCATCGTCTTCAGTTTCCCCATCTCCAATCTACTCTACTGTCTCTGTCTGATTTTCCTAAACACCCCAATCACTTTCCTGCTCCATGGCATCTCATCGCCCACAGCTGGAGTCTGAATTTGCATTTTTAAGGAACTGGAAGACTAAAGTCTGAGAACTGCTGACTAAGGGGAATAAAGTCCCAACTCTGTGAGTGACGTGCCATGCCTCCCACTACCCTTTCTACTCTTCCTACCTCTTCTTCCGTGCAGACTCTCAAAACCCACCCCTGCTCATTTTCCTTCCCTCCTCCACCTCCATCATGTTCCTCTTCAGGGGTGCCCTCCCTCATCTCCTAGTCGGAATCGCCCACTTCTTTCAAGGCCTGGCCCACCCCTTACCTCCTTTGTATCTTTCTGCATTCTCTCTCTCTCTTTCCTTCCTGCCACTTCAGTGCTTGTCTGCCTTCTATCTCTGGCTCCTTAGTTACATGCTATTCCACATTAGCCAGGACTTTCTGAGTTGTGACAGTCATCCAGTCTGTAGAAGGACATTTGCTACCTTTTAGAACCAACCTAGGATGGGCAGGGTTCAGTGGGGGGCCTCGGGACACCTGGAGCCAGAGACTCAACCACCACCGGGCTCCTCCCCTCCTCCTCTTGTCTCTGTTTCTGTCTGCACTTTGCCTTTATTCCCTTGTTCTCTCCTCAGGAGGCTGCCAGCAGTTCCCAGCCTTGAGGCAGGGGTTGAGTCACTAAGATTGGCAGTCCCCAGTGGAACTTGATGGAGAAGCTGCAGGAAAGGCAAAGAGAAGAGCAGTTTCCCCAAAGAAGGGAAGTACTGTTTCAAGAGAAAGGGAAAGTGCTGGACAGCAAAGCCAACAAATGGTCACCACTGTATTAGTTAGAAGTCATGTCAGCTATTCATGACAGAAAACTCCAAATAGCAGTGACTTAAATAAGATGGCAAAGGACTCTGAAACCCAAGCTCCTTCTAGCTGATTGCTGTGCTATCTCTTAGTCCTAGATGATGGCTTGAGCTCCAGTCATTCTGCCCATACGGTCTAGGGAAGAGAAAGGAGAAAGACGCAAAGAATGGCCCTGGAATTCCCCGGTAATCCACTGTTTAAGACTCCGAGCTCTCACTGCCGAGGGCCCGGATTCAATCCCTGGTCGGGGAACTAAGATTTCATGAGCTGAGCGGTGCGGCCAAAAATAAATAAATAGAAAAAAACAAATAGAGTGGCTCAAACTGCCATCCTTGAAAGCTGCCTTCTGGAAGTCGTAAATGCTTTAGCTTATATCCCTTACATTGCCAGAACTGAGTTATATAGCTATCCCTAACTGAAGGGGCTTCTGGGAAATGTCTTAATTCTGGACACAGAATTAAGACATTAATTCTGTGCACAGAATGTGCACAGCTAAGAATCAGAGGTGCTGTTACACACTAAGGAAGAAGGAAGGAATGGATGTTGGAGGACAGTGGATGTGCCATGACCCTAATCCACGAGGTGCTTTGAGGGGGCATTTCCCGCTAATGGGGACATAGTGCTATCAAGGTGGCCTGCTCCGTTTGTGGACAGCCCAAACATGCCCCTCTGTGACTTATACCTGCTGGTCCTTGCTCTGCCCTCTGACCCTTTTCTACACCGTGGCTTTTAAATGGTTGGAAGACAACACTGGCACCCAAGTCTTTGGTCTGATCATCCTTAACTTCTATCTTTTTCTCATAAGTTCCAGACCTCAGCACCCTGGTGTGCAGCTGGGGCTGGTCAATATCCTCCTTAAAATGTGATGCTCTAAGCTGGGCCCAGTGTCCCAGATGTTGTATGACCAGTACAGGATATAATTTGGGCTCTTGGGACCCCCATTTCTACACCCTACATCTGTTAAGGTCCCCAGATTGAGAGAGAATGTGCCTGGCCCAATGGGCTTGTCCTCTAACCTCACACTCATCCTTGTGCTAGAGAGCTCACACTCCTCTTCCAGACTGACCCCCAAAGCAGGACTTTACAAGCATCTATGCCAATTGTCATCTTGCTCTTGCGGGCCCTTCATTTAATATCTTGACTGTCAGCTGGTGGATCTGTTTTCCCTACCTACTTCTGTGAGCGTCAGGGGCCATGCCCTTTTCATCTTCCATCTCCCCCATGCAGCTGTTTATTTTTTTGTCTTCCTTTGGGTAAGTTTATTTCCCTAAGTAAGGTGCAAGATCTCTCAGAGCAATGGAAACCCACACCCTGGATTCAGAGTATGTCACAGATTGGGTTCCTGAGAAGTAGACTCAGAGGCAGAGGTTAGCATGCAGTGGGTGTTCTAGGAGTGCTCCAGGATCGGAGTCTGCTAAAGGGAAGGAAGGGGGATCAGGAAGAGGGAGGGGTCAGGCTGCAGTGGGGCTCAGTGAGCTGCCGCAGCCTCTCACAGGGAGTTCTGATGCTAGGATGATCCTTCAGGGTTGACTCAGGCAGGGACAAGAGGGTCAGATCTTTATATCCACATGACAATCAGCCATCGGATGTGGGCAGGTCACCCCCTCTTCAGCCAGGCAGTCTCCACAGGGGTTGGCAGCTCAGGCCTTTCTGCCTGCAGCACTCTCAGCAACTGGAAAAATACACCCTTTATTCCTGAAGTGGGGGTCTGAACAGTGCCTCATGGAGTCTGCCACAGAGTGGAAGATCTGGGGGCTCTAAGTTGCCACTAACCAGCTGGGTCAGCTGGGTCCAGTCCATTCACCTCACTGAGCCTCAGTTTCTCCTCTTGTACAAAATGATGTCTGGGGAGTCACCAGGTGCGATGGGCTGAGAGTGATCGGAGATGGTAGGAGCTCTGTTCAAAGGCCTGATCTGAATCCGGAGGCAATCCTCAGGTCCTCCCGTAAATCCCTAACCTTATCTTTCTTGCTGTGGACATTATCAGAGGGTCAGGGAATCACTTGGGTCCCAGGCCAGGGCTGGGCGTCTAGGTGAGAAGGGGGCTGCTTTAAGGACCAGCTGGCAGGGGCCCTTGAGGAGCTCTACTATTTGGAATGGTTTTCCTCAGAGTCCTGGAGAGGACTGGTGGCGGGGGTGGGCAAAAGCCACACAGTGGTTGTCAGAGACTGAATGTTTGTGTGCCCCCCACCCCACATTTCTATGTTGGAGCCCTAACCCCCAATGTGATTGTATTAGGAGGATAGGCCTTTGGGAGCTGATTAGATTTAGATGAGTCCCGAGGGTGAAGCCCCAGCAATGGGATTAGTGGCCTTATAAGAAGAGGAGGAGACACCAGAGCTTCCTCCATCTGCCTTGTGAGGCTACTGTGAGAACAGGACCATCTGCAACCAGGAAGTGGACCCTCACTAAGAGCCAAATCTGTTGGCACCTGTATCTTGGACTGCCCAGCCTCCAGAACTGTGAGAACTAAATGTCTGGTTTTTAAGCCACACAGCAGTCTACAGTATTTTGCCACAGCAACCCACACTGAGTAGGACAGTGGTAGTGGGTGGGGGACGGCTGAGGAAGCCTGGGGAGTCACTGCTGATAGGAGAGTCAGGAGACTTGGGTCTCAGCGCTGGGTCCACTACTGACTGGCCGTGGGACCTGGGGCATGTCCCTGGGCTGCTCTGGACTCCAGTGACCTCACTGGAGAGTGAAAGGTGGGGCGTGAGTCTCTGAGGTCATCCCTGACTTGATGGCTTCATCCTTCTAGAGCTGAAGTACATCCTTTGCACCTCCATCCTGGGGCTACGATGGGTTGGGGGAGAGGCTGGGAGCCAGGGGAGCTAAGCTTCCTCCTCTCTTCCTTCACGCTGTCCCTGCTGTCCCTACAGAAGCCACTGCAGGCCCCTCAGGAAGCCTGCCCTTGGGTGGAGGGGGGTGGAGTGAGGTTGGAAGGTGCTGTGGGCAGTGAGAAGACTGCAGGGCCAGCAAAGGGCAGTCACAGCATCCCCTCAGCACTGTCCTTCCAGGCTGGTGGCAGTCTCTGGGTGAGCTTTGGATCTGACAGTTTCTGGGTGAATTGATTAAAGTTAAGGATATTAATAATAAGAGAATGTAAACTAGATTTTCTCAGTGACACGGGTCTCATGACCACGTGGTATGTGCTTTACGCACAGCTCGTGTGTGTGTGTGTGTGTGTGTGTGTGTGTGTGTTTGTGTTTGTGGGGAGGGGGGAATGCCTGTCATGTTTGGAAAAATGCCGCCTTTTCCCTTTTCTCAGTTTCCTTTTGACCCCTGAGAAGATATTTGGTTGTATTTATCACCACAAGCTACCAAGCCTTGGAGCGTGAGAACCCAGGCAAGGAAGTGGAGCCAGCCTCTCTGCTCAGTCCTGTGGGTGGTTGGAAGGTACCCGGGCACAGGGTGAGGGAGGAGGCCTTCTTTGCTCTCCCCTATCTATCCGATCTGACCTTTCCCTCCTCTCTGAGAAGCTGCATGTGGGCTTGAGTGGAGGCCAGGGGACGGATGGGATGCTCTTAGGGGGGCATCTAGCTCAAGACTTGCAGGCCAGGTTGGTCCTGGGGTCTCTGTGGGGACCATACCACAAGCCCAGCTGCCCCTGTCCCTGAAGGCCTGTGCATGTCACCTGCCTCAGGCCTCCAGGCTCCCAGATCTGAGGGTGTCTGACCAGTTGACTCACTCCTTGTTCTCACACCAGTCCTGAGAGGCAGGAAAGGGCAAGCAGAGGAAGTTCTTTCTAGAATGACCTCCCAGCTCAAGAGAGGACTAGTGACTTGCCCAAAGTGACACAGCAAGTTAGAGAAAGCGTCCTAGTCAATCAAGTGACCCTACATCTAGAAATAGAGACATTGTGTCAGTATTTGCTGTATCTTGCTGGGAGCAGGGAGGGACTGGAAAAATTCGTTTTGGCTGGTCAGGTAGTCCTGTGGGGCAGAATATTCCTTGTGGTTGTTCCCATGGTCACTTAAGAAGTGCCTGCTTTGCCCTTTCCCCCCTCCACCCCAAATCTGCCCTGGGAGCTGGTGGAGGGAGGGAGCAGAATCCAGGAAGGAGGGAGGGAGAAGCCAGGATGGAGAAGGCAGAAAGGGAGGAAAGGGCTTGGGGACAGAGGGAGCTGGAGAATGAGCAAACAAAGTCCTAGAAAACAACTGGCTTCCCCTTTCCAGGCTCCCTGCCTGCCTGCCTTCCCCACTGGAGATGGTAATTTAGAATAATGAGTCATAATTTGATTACATTCTCTTCCAGTCTCAGAGGGTAAACAAGGATCTCCCGTGGAAGGAAGGGACACGTGGCTTAGGCTCTGGCACACTCCCTGGGGCCTAGACAGGGGTTCCCCCTCCTCCTGGGTACGCCTGAAGCATGTATTTGAGTGGCTTCAACCCCCCCATTTTCTACCAGGGTTTACATTCTCCGTCTGTCTCCTGTCCCCTTCTTCCCCTCTTCCTCTTGGCCCTCCCCAGTAATGTCCTCACCCTGAAGCCTGCATACCATGTAAATATTTAAACCCATCTATTATTTCCTGTTTATTAGCAATGTAAATGCTGAGTTCGTTCATTGTGCATCTGTCTCCCTGTACCATCTCAGAAGGAAAGGCCTGAAGGCAGGGCCTGTGTCCACCCTTCCCTGGGAACAGCCTTGCTCAGGCCTGTGGTCAGCTGTATCACCAATTCTGGCTGTGATTTTACTTTCTCCACATTTAAAAAACTGTGGTAAAATATGCATAATATACAATTTATCATCCTAACTATTAAAAAAATTTATTTGGCTGCTCTGGGTCTTAGTTGCGGCACGCAAGATCTTCATTGCCATATGTGGGATCTAGTTCTCTGACCAGGGATCAAACCAGGGCCCCCTGCATTGGGAGCATGGAGTCTTAACCACTGGACCACCAGGGGAGTCTCCATCCTAACCATTTTTAAGTGTACAGCTCAGCTGTGTAAAATACATTCGTAGTGTGCAACTTTCACCACCATCCTTCCCAGAACTGTCTTCGTCTTGTAAAGCTGAAACTCTGTACCCTTAAGCACTAACTGCTCATTCCTCTCTCTCCCCTGGCAACCACCATTCTACTTTCTGTCTCTCTGATTTTGACTACTCTAAGTACCTCATGTAAGTGGAATCATACAACATTTGTCTTATTTCACTTAGTATAACATCCTCAATGTGCGTCCATATTGTAGCATATTGCAGAATTTTCTTCCTTTTTAAGGCTGAATGATATTCTGTTGTATGTATAGACCACATTTTGCTTAGCCATTCTTCTATCGATGGACACTTGGGTTACTTCCATGTTTTAGCTCTTGTGAATAATACTGCTTTGAGCATGGGTGTACAAATAAGCTTTTATTTTTTTTTATAATAAAAGTTACTGGGCTTCCCTGGTGGCTCAGTGGTTGAGAATCCGCCTGCCGATGCAGGGGACACGGGTTCGTGCCCTGGTCCGGGAAGATCCCACATGCCGCAGAGCAGCTGGGCCCGTGAGCCATGGCCACTGAGCCTGTGCGTCCAGAGCCTGTGCTCCGCAACAGGAGAGGCCACAACAGTGAGAGGCCCACGTACTGAAAAAAAAAAAAAAAAAAAAAGTTACCTATTACTGATTGCTTACTATGTGCTCAGAACCGTGTAGACCTAATCACTTAGTTATCACAGGTACCTCCCAGGTGGCAAATATTCTCTCCATGAGGCTCTGAGAAGCCAAGTAATTTGTCCAAGGTGAGCAAAGGGGAGTGAGAGGACCAGCATCTCTGTGTGCTCCAGCCATGACATTTTACTGCATCGTGTTGATAATGGACTTGAAGAAGGAGGCCAGTGTATATTACCTGCCCTGCACCCCCCAGAAAGGGCAGACACTTTCCCTGACCCTCTGCTCAGTTTGAGAATCCATCCTCCTGTCCGTATGATTCTGTCAGACAGGGGTCTCCCCCTGGGCTGCACATTAGAATCACGTGTGGAGATTTAAAAGCAGATGGCCCCTAGGGCTGGAGCCCAGGCATCAGTCATTTTTATTTTTTATTTTTTTAAAACTTTTTGGCCACACCGCAGGGCATAGCAGGATCTTAGTTCCCCTACCAGGGATCAAACCTCGGCCCATGCCGTGAAAGTACCAAGTCCTAACTACTGGACCGCCAGGGAAGTCCCCAGGCATCAGTCTTTTTTTTTTAAATAAAAAAATTTTTTAAGGTATAATTGACATATAACACTATATTAGTTTCAGGTGTACAACATAATGATTTGATATTTGTATACATTGTGAAATGATCACCGCAATATGCCTAATTAACATCCATCTCCACAGATAGTTACAAAAATTTTTTTTCTTGTAATGAAGACTTTTTTTTTTTTTTTTGCGGTATGCGGGCCTCTCACTGTTGTGGCCTTTCCCGTTGCGGAGCACAGGCTCCGGACGCACAGGCCCAGCGGCCATGGCTCACGGGCTTAGTTGCTCCTTGGTATGTGGGATCCTCCCGGACCAGGGCACGAACCCGTGTCTCCTGCATCGGCAGGCGGATTCTCAACCACTGCGCCACCAGGGAAGCCCTAATGAAGACTTTTAAGATCTGTTCTCTTAGCGACTTTCAAATACCTAGGCATCAATCTTTTAAAACCCCACCCCCCATGCTTCTTGGTGCTCCCAGGCTTGAGAAGCACTGGGTTAGAAGATAGGAGAGGAAGGGACAGAAGTATTGACACCCTCCCCCCACCATTCAGCCTCTTTGTCTTCCCCTGCGGCCCCGCCCACCCACCCGAGTCCAATGGCTCAGAGCCCCTGAGATGCCTCCTCCTCTGCCTCCAGAAATTCTTTTTAGTGTGTGTGCGCCTCACAGACAAGATAGCCTGGATACAGGGCCCGGCAGGGCCCCAGATGGACCTATAAAGCCCAGCCAGACCACAGAATGAAAACAGTTGCTGATACTCCGCAGGCTGCTGGCATTTTTGTCACCTCCCATCGGGGGCGGGGGAGAGGGTGGTGAAGTGGAGGGCAGGGGTCAGTACATCATTAGAAGGGTGGGGAATGGAGGGAGTGGGGAGTACGGGGGTGGGGGGAGTGGGGGTGGCCCACAGGGCAGGGCCAGGGAAGTCATCACCCGTTCCTGCCCCCAGCCCTTTCACCATGGCTGTAGCACATCTCCCTTTGGTGTCCCTGCAGCAAGCCCCACCTGTCCCCCCAGTCTCCCTGAGCTCCTGTTAAATCCAGGGTGGTGTCCGGGGCCTGGAGAATTTCTGGGTTGGGCTCTACCCTAAGGTGTCCAGCCTCAGGGGCTGCTTGGTGGGGGCATATTGGGGTGAGGGTGATCTGTCAGCCTGTCCTGGATTTCTTCTTTTGAGCCAAGAACCCCAAGGTCCATGTGGGAGTAGCAGTTGGCCAGCTCAGTTCCCACAACAACGCGGAGAATGGGGGCAGGGGCACAGCAGAAGGAGGGCTTCCTTGGGCACTAGAACACTTGGGTCCAGCCACTGCCATGCTTCGTGACCTTGGGCAGTCACTTCTCTTCCCTGGGTTTCAGCATCTCCATCTGCATTATAAAGGGGTTGGCCCAGATCCTTGGTTCTCAAACTCACTGCACATTGGAATCCTTTGGGGGATCCTTAAAAACTACCTTTGAGTAGATTTCATCCTCAGAGACACTGATTTAATTACTATTGGTTGTGGTCTGAGCATTGGGATTTTTAGAAAATGCTCAGGGGTTTCTAATTTATAGCCAAGTTTGCTTCCTGACCACAGTCCCATCATGGCATCCATAGAACAAGGTAGTATTTGTTCCGTGTTACCAGAGGTGATCACAGAGGGCGCTCCAGCTGCCCACGTGCCTGGCTGTCCCTAAGACTGCAGGGCTCAGTGTCTCTGTATCAACAAGAGGCTCTTGTGTCCTTCCAGCTGAAGTTTATTGCCTCATTGGTCCTCCAATCGAGGCATACATGATATTTGTGCTGAAGTCCCAGGCACTTTACAAAGTTATAGGTTACACGTGAGGCATCTTCTTGCAGTATCAATTTCCTAGAAGATATTAGGAGAAAAACTATGATTCAACTTGTAAGTAACTTAAGACATTAAAAAAACAACAACAGGGCTTCCCTGGTGGCTCAGTGGTTGAGAGTCCGCCTGCCGATGCAGGGGACATGGGTTCGTGCCCTGGTCTGGGAAGATCCCACATGCTGTGGAGCGGCTGGGCCCGTGAGCCATGGCTGCTGAGCCTGTGCGTCAGGAGCCTGTGCTCCACAACGGGAGAGGCCACAACAGTGAGAGGCCCGTGTACCACAAAAAAAACAAAACAAAAACAAAACAAAAAAGAGGCTCAAGAGGGAGGGGATATAGGTATACTTACAGCTGATTCACTTTATCGTACAGCAGAAACTAACACAACATTGTAAAGCAATTATAATCCAATAAAGATGTAAAAAAATAAAAACAATATAATAACAGATATGTATGGCTATATCCTGGAGTAGAATGCAAAGCTCACATATATTTGAAGCTAAAAGATCAGATGTCAAAAAAATTTGACCATTGTGTCAGGAGGCATGGGCCTGCTGTACTCCCTGACTTGGATGACGGTTTGAGGAAAACACTGGAGAAGCCTTGAGTCAGTCTATGCATTGGTACATGGATCAGAGGTGAGAAGCATTAACTTCTGACAGTTCAGGAAGGCTATCTGGAGGAGGCAGAATTTCAGGGAGGTTCTTGGGGAAAGGGGAGGAAGAAAGGAACTGGTTGGAAGAAGGGCATGGCAGGGGCTCTGCAGAGCTTGCAGCAGAAATATAAGCTCAGACAATGCCTTTCTTGCCCTTGGCCTATGAATTTAAGAATTTCCCCAAAGATCCCTCCAATACACACTCCTACCCTAGTCCACACCCTTGAGGCTGACCTGGCCCTCAGACCACCTGCCTGGAGTAGCTGGTGCAAGATTGCAACACCAAAGCCCTCTCTCCCTTGCCTGGCTTTAGTGGCTGCTGCTGAGTCACACTGCAGATGTAGCTGCTGACCACCCAGGCAGGAGAGCAGCCCAGTTGCCCCAGTCTCCTGCTATTTCCTCCTACCTATTTGCTTTAGTCCCCAGGCCTGACCGAGGCCCTCGGTGCTGCAGGGTCGAGAAAAGACTTGGGGAAGGAGAAACTGAGTCTCCTCTGTTTCTCCTGTGAAGTCGGTGAAGTCTGCCTGGCAGACTTCCCTTCACCCTTCTAACCACCTGCCCCCAGTGGCTGCCAAGAGATTGGGTACAGCCCAGAGAGATGGTGAGAGGGACACTCTTCCCAGTGGTGAGGGTGGGTGCTGCAGGGCCTGAGCCCTAGGTCCTCTGTCCAGTAGCCTGGCTATCAGAGTTGGGGTCATGAGCCCCAGATGCCACCAGCTTCTTAGCAG
Organism: Kogia breviceps; assembly: GCF_026419965.1. Lineage (NCBI taxonomy): Eukaryota > Metazoa > Chordata > Mammalia > Artiodactyla > Physeteridae > Kogia > Kogia breviceps. Next base: position 76,703,783 of record NC_081319.1, read on the forward strand.
AGGGGCTGCTCTTTCTCCTTGGCAACTGGGCCAATAATGCCCTGGGGCACTGAGCATCTTCTCTAGGCATGAGGACTGACCCTTGCTTTTGTTCATCCCACCTCAGGGAGATAGCGCGGTGTACTTGTTGACAACATGGACTATTTGTAAATTCGCTGTTTATTCACCATTGTGTCCTAAGTGCCCAGACAGTGCCTGGCACATAATAGGTGTTCAGTAAGTATTTATAGTATAAGCAAAAGGAGCCTGACTCTGGATTTGAATCTCCTTGGTAGATACCGTGGGACTTCTCTGTGCTTTACTTGCTTCATTCTGTAAAATGAGGACAGTAATAGAATCTACTTCATAGGATTAATATGTAAAAAGCCTTGAGACAGTGCCCAGTATATGCTAAGCACTCAATAAGTGTTTGCTGTCATCTTAAATCTCTCACCTTATTTCCAGTCTCTCCTCCCCCATGAAAGGCTCTCTTTGCTCTCCTCTGAGCCCCTGCTGGAGTTATGGTCGATAGTAATGGGGACCAGCTGGACCTTTGGGGCCTAGGACAGCATCCAGACCAGCCATGTGTGGGGTTCTCTCCCTTTCTCTTCCCTTAACATGCCTGTGGGTGAAACATGGTTCAAACACACATAGACAGGATCCTGCTTGGTGTGAAGGGCAGCAGGGGCCCTCAGACCATGAGGCTGACCATCAAGGCCCAGGGTTCCCCCCTACCACGTCACACCCTTGCTTACTGCCCCTCCGTGGTTCTCTGTGTCCTGCAGCATAAACCCAGGACCCTGCAGGGGCCCAAGTGGCTCCCAGCCCTCTGCTTCCCTCCCCTCTCCATCTTGCCCATGGTTGATATTCTTGGGCTCCACAAGCCGGTCACCCCAGACGACCTACCCTCCCCAGCTGGCCTGCAGTCTCCCACAATATAAAGCATATGTTCTCCAGAGAGAGCCTGGCCTGGCCGCCACACAAATGAGATGGCCTCAGCGCTGCCTGGAAAGCTCATCCCCTTCCCTGCTCCCCCCTGACCTCATATATTATTTTTTTCAAAGTTCAGCTTGAACATTAACTAACTCCTTTAAGTAGCCTTGACTGACTCCTGCATCCATCGGGCTCACATATTTCCTTCCTGGCGTCTAACCAATGAGGACCGTCAGTGTGCTTCCTTGTTCAGGCACCGCTTTTCCCCAATGGATGGGTAACTTCTCTGTGGGCCAGCATCCCTGGTGCCTAACACAGGGCTTCCAGTGTAGTGAGCTCAGGGAAAACTTATGGGAGAAGAATGAATGGATTTCTTGGGGTGTGTATTTACTGGTACACATCAAAGCTGAGGGTTTTTGTACCCCGGGAGGGTGTAGGGCCCCTCTAGTGGGCTGGGACACACTTGGGAGCATGGGTGGTTAGTGGGAGGAGTCAGGCCACTCTGGGCTGGGATTGGCAGTCTGGGAGCTGGAAGGCCCAACCTTCTTGTCTCTTGCCTGTTTCCTGGTGGCCTTGTTGGGGCCTCTGCCTGCCAGGCAGGGATTTGGGGTCAGATCGACATTTGTCTCTCTTCAGGAGCTGTGTGGCTCCCACCTTTAATCTCTGGCATGGGTGGCTGCTCCAAAGCTATAGCCATGAGGGACCCCCAAGCATAGTCTTCTGCCCTTAGGGCTCTCAGCTCAGGTGCGAGTCAGAAGATGGTGAACACCTTGGAAGGTGATCGTGTGCAGCCCCCCACCCTCCAAGCAGGCCTGGATCGAGAGTGGTCCTCCCTTTCCTGGAAAAATCTCTGCAGAGGGAGATTCTATGAGGCAGCGGTCCCCCACCTTTATGGCACCGGTTTCGTGGAAGACAATTTTTCCACGGACGGGGGTGGGTGGGGTGCTGGGAGTGGTTCAGGCAGTAATGAGAGCGATGGGGGGCGGCAGATGAAGCTTCGCTGGCTCGCCCGCCGCTCACCTCCTGCTGTGCAGCCTGGCTCCTAACAGGCCGAGGACTGCTACCAGTCCGCGGCCCGCGGATTGGGGACCCCTGCTCTAAGGCCTTTTCTCCACCTCTCAGCCCCAGGCTCTGGATGGGCTGAGCCCTCCCATCTCATTTGTGCAGTGGCCAGGCCAGACTCTCTCTGGAGAGCATATGCTTCATACTGTGGTCATGTGAGATAAAGTTGGGAACATATGCTCTGGGCTCACACTGTGTTCAAATCCCAACTTTGCTACTTGTTTGCAGTGATGTTGGCCAAGTTCCTTCATCGCTCCATGCCTCAGTTTCCTTATCTGTACAATGGGGATAATATAGGGTTGTTGGTAGTTGGTAAGGTTGTTGTGAAGATTAAATGAGGTAAAGCATGAAAAGCTTTTAGAGGAGCACCTGGCACGTAGTAAAATGCTCAGTTAACATGAGCTGTTATTATTATACAGCAGCTGCTTTCCTGCTCCAGATCTGGCCCAAGTTCCACCCTCCCTGTCTATCTTTCCACATCCACACACTTACCTTACCAAACCAATTCAGTCTGACAGACATTTCCTGGCCGTGCTCTATGTGTGAGGTCTGAGCTGTCCTATGCTAGGCATTGAGGGAGGAACAGATGTGATAATTTGGAGTTCCTGCCCTTAGGATGCTGTGAATCCCCTGGACAAATGACGTGGTGTGCACAGCAAGCACCTATGAGGCTGGAGATAAAGGATGAATAAGACAGGTTTCTGCCCCCAAGAAACCCACAGTCCAGATGGGAGGCTGGTTTGGAAACAGACCTGGCAGAAAAACGAAAGCGCCATTTAATATAGAAGCTGCTGCCACTTTTTCTACTTTCTAGGAATGTACTGTGTTTCGTCTTGAGGAAGTGGTTCTTTTGTGGGGAAAATACAGCAATGGGCCCTTTGGGAGAGACAGGCCTGGCCTTGAATAGGTGAAGATGAGGTCAAGAGAGAAAGTTTTGCATATTACAAGATGTTGAGGAAACTGGCATGTCTGAGGCAGCTGAGCAGAGAGAGGTGCGGGTAGGGCCCTCTAAAGAGGGCCAGGTGGTGAGCACCAGCAAAGACATCTCTAGGCAGAATGAAGTCTCATCTTTTATTTATTTTTTATTTTTTATTTTGGCTGTGTCTTGCAGCTTGTGGGATCTCAGTTCCCCAACCAGGGATTGAACCCAGGCCATGGCAGTGAAAGCACCGAATCCTAACCATAGAACCACCAGGGAACTCCCAATGAAGTCTCATCTTGATTTTAAAAAATTATTATTTTTTTCTTAGTAGGTAATATATTTGCATATATCAAAAATTTAAGTGTATGAAGGTGGAAACAATGAAAAGTATCCCTCTGCCTTGCCCCCAGCCACTAAGGTGACCCCCAGTTTCTTATGTGGCTTCCCAGAGATAGTCTATATACATACAGCAAATATATATAAATCTATGGTCCTTGTCCTTTCTTTCACAAATGTGTCCTTCACAGTATCCTGCACCCAGCTTGGTATTTACTTAGTGATCCTTCTTTGGGCAGCAGGGGCTTTTGCATTATTATTATTTTTTACAGCTGCACAGTGTTTCATTGTGTGTGTACTGAGGCTTATTTACCCAGATGCCCATTGTTTCACCTCAATGTTGAAGTTGCTTCCCACTCTGTGCTGTACTTTTCCACCATACACTTGAACCTTCACTTAAGTCTGCCACATAGATGTAGGCCTGGTGAAGCTTAGGAGCAGCTCACCAAATGTCAGACAGCTTCATGAGGAAAGACTTGGGAAAAGTACCCCATCTCCCAGCCCTCAGAGATTCGGGGAAGGGCTCTGCGGGTGGGGCTCAAGCCTTGCATTGGATGTTACAGGAAAGGGTAAGTCAAAGAGGTCCATTGTCAAGGAGTCATCCAGATTTGAGATGCCCAGGTTACAAATAACAACAACATATTGTGCATAATTAGAAATGCAGACAAATAGGATGGTGCGGGCAGAACTCCAGCCAGAACCGGAAGGGACCCCAGAGACCACTGAGCACTCCTACCTCATAGTCATAATAATACAGACAGTTAACAGTTATGAGCCAGGCAGCATCCTGAGTGCTTTATGTCGATCCACCTGTTTGCTCCTCACACTAACATTTGAGGGGGATGCTATCACTACTCCCATTTCAGTTAAAGATGTTGAGACACAAAGAGGACACATAATTTTCCCAGGTTCACAGAGCAGCTGGGTGAAGAGCTGGGAATCAAAACCCAGGAGTCTGGAGTTTCTGGTCTGGAACCTATGCTCTGAACCTTCCCATGTTCCCCTGCTTCACAGGTGAGGAGACTGAGTCCAGAGGGGCAGTCACACAGCAGGTTGATGGCAGAACCGGGGGGCTAGAAGCCAGGACCCCATCCATTTAGGACCCTCCCTCCAGCACACTGCCTCAGTTTGCCTGATGAGCCCAGAGCGGGGCGGGGTGGTGTAGGGGGAGGGGCCAGCAGGGGTGTGGCTCTGGTGGGGGGAGGCGAAGACGAAGGCTGAGGTTAGCTCTGGGTGGCGGTGGTGGTGGTGGTGGGGACAGCCTGGTGTCTGGGGACATGCTGGACACCTGACATTACAGGTTGGTCTGGGCTGTGTCCCAAAGACATGTACTGTCGACTCAAGAGATATATCTGACTCTTGGTGCTCTTCCAGCTGTGGTTTGTCCACAGAAAGTGGCCCAAATGAACTCCTTGCCCTGTCCCCAAGCCCACCAGGTCTCTCCCTCCACCTGTCATCAAAAGCATGGCTTTACCACATGAGCAGGACCCACCGTGCTTTTGGGTGGGGGGCATTTACTCAAGAAAACAAAGAAACCACATGCAGGTTAGAGCTGTGTATACAGTTAGGACTCCATAAATGTTCTTGGTGGTCCCCTGTCAAGGTCTCATGGAAGTGATTTGGAGACCAAGGGTGATGGCTTCAGGACTCTCTGACTTATTCCAGGATGGGGCACTTTCAACAACTGTCCCAGTTAGACTAGGGAGCACCCTACCTTGCTATGCCTTGACCCCCAGTCACAGCCCGGGTGTCTGTCTGCCTCGGCGCTGAGTCCACTGGTGAGTCTATCTCAGATCGAGACATCACGCCCCCTCCAGCTGAAGACTGGGAGCAGGGCAGTGTCCTCCCTGCTTCCACCACACTCTGCGTGCCCTCCCATGGCTCTGCTCCTGTTGGCCTCGCCCAGGCACTGTGAGCACCTCGAGGGCATCTCAGCCTCCCAGTCCCTGATACAGTGCCTGGTACTTGGTAGGCACCTATTAAAGCCCATGGCACAGAGGAGTGAGCCCACCAGCCCACCAGTCTGTCTTGGAGGAACACTGTATCCTCGTCTCTTCTCTAAGTCTGTCCCTCGCTGAGTACCTCTTTCCTGGGAGCTTGTAGTTCTATCCAGCCAGCTTTTTTTTTTTTTTTAAAGCAGCTTTCTTGAGGTATAATTCACATACCATACAATTCACCCACTTAAAGTGAGAATTCAATGGTTTAGTCTAGTCACAGAGTTGTGCAACCATCCCCACAGTCAGTTTTACAACATTTTCATCACTAGCCAGCCTCTCTTTTGGCTGCACCCATCCTCCTCAGCTTTCAAATACCCACAGTCTTCCACAACTTAAAAAAAAAAAAAAGTCTCCCTTGACCCTGCTCTGTACTCTCTGGCCATTGTGTAATATGTTTCCCTCTTTCTGTGACTAAACCTGAATGAGCGGTTCACACCCACTGCCTTGATTTTCTCAGATTCAATAAACACTTTTTAAAAAGCATCTACAAGATACTATGCCAGAAGTTTTCATATACATCATCTCATTTAATCCTCATAAACATTTTGTGAGCTGGGAATTATTATCTCTATATTAAATGCGAGAAATCCAAGGCAGAGAGGAAGTGACTTGCGCAAGGGGCTGGGTCGGGATATGGTTCCAGGTCCATGTGAATCCAGAGTTGGTGCTTTGCTCTACTGCCTGTGGTCAAGTCCAACTGCACAGTCCAACTGCTGACCTTCTCACACATCACGTGGGCTGGGTGCTCTGCACACCCTAGCACCCCTCAGATGACCTTGCTGTGCCAACCAGATTGATGCCCTTCAGGCCAGCTCATTCTCTTCTCTAAACCTTTGTTCAAGCTGGTCCTTCCACCTGGCATCCTTTTCCTTCTTCCTTTCTACCTTGGAATATCTGAAAATTCTTTTTTGTCTTAGATCTGGCTCAGATCTACTCTCTTCTTGAGAAGTCCCTATATCTTTGGTTGAGCCTACCTTCTCCTGAGGGCTATGGCTTGTTTGTTCCTTATCTAACAGCTTGGTCTTGTTACTGAAATGGTTTTAAATTTCCTGGGACTCTGAAACCACATTGGTACCCTACAACCCACACCTTGCTATGTTATGAAAGGAGCCGATGCTCAGTAAGTGTTCCAGAAGAAAGAAAAGAGGGAGAGAAGAAAGGGAGGGAGGGAGGGATGAAGGGAGGAAAGGAGGGAGGGTTTGGAGGTGATAGGATGGCAGTGATGGTGGGAGTCTCAGGAGATATGGATGGGAAGGTGTTTTCAACCGTGAAACCTATTTTAAGGGCAAAATAAAACTGGTGTCCTGGCAAGGGGCCTCACATATGCTATGTGCTCCGTGATTACTGTTTGTATTAAGCTGAATGACCTCCACTGTGACCCCACTCCTGGACATGGTACTTGTGTCCTCCTCTGGGTAAGGAGTCTCCAGAGCAGGGACCATGTCTGTCCCTGATCACTTTCCTGGACTCAGCACAGGGCCTGATACATGGCAGACCTCCAAAAATGCTTAGCAAAAAAGTGAATTTACCTTTCAAGTAGCCCACCTGAATCCCCCAAGATGTGCTGTCCCATAGGTGTCTTTGGGATATATACTAGCTCAGTCACCTCATTCATTCAAGAAGTATTTATTAAGCACCTACTATGTGCCAAGCATAGTTCTAGGTCCTTGGTATGTGGCAGTGAACAAAACAGAGACATTTGCCTGCCCACATGGAGTTGGCACTCTAGTGGTTGAAAGAGATGATAAAGAAGAAACAAAAATAAGTAAATTATAAGGTATTTTAGAGACCTATAAGGGCTTTGGAAATTAAGAGTTGAATGGGATAAGGGGAGAAGATTGAGCCTGTTGATGGAAAGGTTGTTACAGAAACAAATAGTTTGGTCAGAGTAGGCCTAATTGAGAGGTGAGATTTAGGATCAAAACCTGAAGGAGGTAAGGGAATGAGCCATGAGGATGTTTGGGGACAAAGCATTCCAGGTAAAAAAAACAGTAGGAGCAAAGGCCCTGAGGCAGGAAAGTGCCTTGAATGTTTAAGGCTAGTGTGGCTGGAGCAGAGGGAACAGGGAAGGTGGTAGGAGGGGAGGGAGGGGGCAGAGGTCAGATGTGTGGGTGCTGGAGACCATTGTAAGGGCCTGGCTTTTATGCCGAGTGGGAAGTTACACTGGGGTGTGTGGAGCAGAGGAGGCAAGAGGTTGGATTGAAAAGGGTCAACTCTAACTCTGGTGGCTGTGTAGAGAGTAGACTGTAGGGTCCAAAAGCAGAAGGAGGGAGACCTGTGAGAGGCCCCTGTACTAAACCAGGAGAGAGGAGATGGCAGCTTGGCGGTTGGGAGTCATGGGGTTTCAATATATTTTGAAGGTAGAGCCAACAAGACTTCCTGATGATTGAAAGCAAGAGGTGGGGGAGAGGTGTTGATGGCGGCACCGAGATTTCTGTCCTGAGCCATTCGTTGGAAGGGTGGAGTTGCTATTAGCTGTGATGGAGAAGCTGTGAGTGAAGTACATTTGGAGGGAAAAATCAGGGGTTTGGTTTTGGACACGTTGAGTTTGAGACCCTAGTGGGCACCTAGGGAGAGCTGACACATAGGCAGTTGATTACTCAGGTCTAGAATCCTTTGCTCTGGGTGGACTTGGCTCTTTAACACCAGGGCAAGGCTGCTGACAAGCACAGAGGGTGCTGGTCCCATAGACTAGTTCTGCCCAGTGCATGGGGTGGCCCTGTTTCTGAGGCTTGGTTTCCTCATGTGCAAGATTGGTATAACAATACTTATTTGGGGGCTTGCTGTGGGGCTGTGTCAAATGAGACAGTAGACATAAAGCACTTAGCACAGTGCCTGGCACAAAAGAAGCACTCGAATGGTTGTGAAAAAATAATGAGGAGTCAACCTGGATTGGCTACTGTGGACCAGTCATCAAATGGGTTAAGGGGGTGTGGAATGAGGGTTGAGGAGAGGAAAGGCTAAGAATGGGGTCAGATCCCGGGGGGGGGGTGAGGGGGGGAAGGGGGGACGTGATTTCATTGTTCCAGAGGGACAAGAGCTTGTTGACCGGCAGGAAAGTGTGGGTGTAGGGCCATCCAACTACAGGTGCTGGATCAGCTCCTTGGCTTGGGACTGAGCAGCCGTGCTTTGAGTGTCCCAACCAGGATGATAACAGGCAGGGCAGGCTGTGTGGTGGCCTGGGGACACTGCCCTTTTGCAGTAGTACCCATAGGAGTTATTAGCCAGTCCTTGGCTTTTTAAAGCCCACGTCTTCTGAGGGGGAGAATCCAGGAATTCCTCAGCTTTTCTTTCAGGCCCAGCACATGGCTTGGTGTATAGCAAGTCTTCAATGAATGTAAGCATCTGTCCTTCCCTCCATAGCTATAAAAAGGTGGCTAAGAAACCATATTTTCCAGAATTGCTGTGATGATGACATGCGACAGCACGTAAGGAAGCATCTTTGCAGCAGTGATGACATTTAACCCCCGGGATAACTGAGTCTCAGAGATGTTCAATAACCTCCCCAAGGCCACAGTTACTATGAGGTGGAGGGAGATTTGAGGCAGTCTCCCTCAGCAGGGCGTCTTCAGCAAGTTTAGAAAGTGAGGGCAGAAGTGGGCAAAGAGGAGGGAGAGTCAGGCTCCATCTGGGTAGGGCATGGCTTTCAGAGCAGGTCCAGGCGTGGGGTGAATGAGCTGGATGCAGTCACTAGTGAGTGAGACCCCAGAAAGTGGGGCAGGGTGTGGAGTGAGGGGAAGGCATCCCATGCAGCTTCTTGCAGCTCTTAGAGAGGAGGAAGCCAATGATTTGGGGTGTGAACCAAATCAGGGAACCCTCTGGCAGGGGAGGTACCATCTTCCCATTGCACAGATGAGGCTGCTCAGACCTGGGGAGGGTAAGGACCTTGTTCAAGGTCACACAGACCAACAGTGATGGAGCCAGGATTGTAACCCAGCTCCGCTCAACCACAAAGGCTACCCTCTGTCCACTACACTATGTGGTTGTTGTCGTGACCCCCAGGCAACAGGGGATGGACAATATCAGATGACTTTTTGCAGATCTCTTCCAGCAGAAACATTCTCTCAGTCTCTGTTCCCTGGTCTCCCTTCACACTCTCCCCTGCCTCCTCCCTCTCTCTTCCCTCCTCATTACTCAACCCCTAGTAACCCCAAGGGCAGGCAGACTGTCTGCAAGGCTGGAGGAGGAGGAGACCAGCTCTTCTGGGTGACGCATATGAACCCTCTGCAGCCTGCCCGCCTCCATCCCACCCCACCAGCACAGTGGGGAGGACCCCCTCCCCCACCCCGTCCTCTGCAAGCATCCATGGCTGAGGTTTCCTTCCCAGAATTAGCCACCAAGAACAGCTGGAGCACAGAGGCAGAGGTGGGGGAGGGGATGGAGGCTAACAGCTTCCAGATGTGCCAGGGCACGAGAGAGCCGAAGGAGCCTCCAGTCCAGTGGTCTCCTGTCATGGCTGGGAGGCTGGGATGAGATGGCTTCCGTGTCTGGGACTTCCAGAACTGCCAAGGCAGCTGCGCAGATCCCTACTCAAGAACCGCATGCAAATCCATGTGTGCAGGGTAAGGGAGACTTCCGTGCTGCACCTGCAGGGGCCCCTGGGAAAACCCTTGCAGCCCAGCTGCTCTCTATGCCTTTCTTTTTTTAATTAACATCCAACTATTACTTTATTTATATTACTATGCTTAAGTTACATGGAAGAGACAACTGAGAAGTTCTACCCCATTTGGGGAACAGTTTCCAATCAACACCAATTATGTGGTGATAGATAACTAGGAATGGAGACATCTTTGGGTCAAGACTGACAATGAAGCATGGGCTCTGGAGCTATGGCTCATCTCCAGCAAGACTGCCGTGACGGCCAGCACAAGCAATAAGAACATGGAACCTTTAGGGCCGATCCCAAATTTGGATCTCTTCCCTAAAGCTAGCAAATCAAGTAAAATAACTGGGTTAAAAAAAGAAGTTTTAAAATGAAGCCCAAGTAAGTTTAAAACTACACTTGATACATTTTCCTTCCAAAATTTACATAAGCACACTTTTTCTCTAATAATATTAATCCTAATGCTATAGACCTTGGCTACACTGCCAGTGGTATTGGCACAGAGCAAGGGCTGCGTTCAAAGCACCTGGAATCAAATCCCAACTCAGCCACTTACCATCTATGGGACATTGCTCAGCTCTCTTGGCCATGCAACAGTTTCTGTTTCATGACGTTATTATTAGGGTTGAATGAGTTAATCTATACAAAACACTTAACGCAGTGCTTGGCATGTAGTACATTCTTACCATTCAGAGAACCCCTGCCTTGTTTCAGAAGCTGTGCCATTTTATCCTTGCAACCTGGAAATTAACTATGAATACCCCCACTTTTGTGAGAGGAAATTGAGGGTCAGAAAGGCTAAATCACCTGTCCAGGGTCACACGGGTGTTTAAGTGGCAGGGCTGAGACATAAACCCAGACCTATTAGACCCTAAAGTCCAGGCTCATTATTCTGGGCCCCTCCCTGCATGTTTCTTTACTATTTTTCCATCAGTAGTAAAAGGTCCCAGACCTTCTGGGGGCTGGGGGGCATGATTTTCAATCCTACTTATCTGAAGGGAGGACTGATTCAGAAAAATGGGCAACAGCTTGGGGGTTCAGAGGGGCCCTGGAAGGAGAAGCCAAGTGCCCTAGAGGGGGCGCTAAGGACAGGAGATTTCAGGAATGTGGGAGGAGTGGGGTGGAGGGGGTGGGAGGGTGGGGACAGGGGATCCAGCAGTTGGAAGACTCTAGGTTGTCCTGGGGTGCCCTCAGGGTGCCCAAAGCCCCCTGAGCAAAGACCCAGGGTCTGCCGACTGCTCTTTCTCCTCGTGTGTGTTTCTTGCTTTGCCAGTGCTGCTGTCCTTCTGCACGTCTTCTCTTTGGCCGGGGTGGGGTGGTGGAGGGTCTCCAGAATTCCCCTTTGTGGGATAGAGAGGACAGGAGGAGGAGGAGGACGAGGACCAAGAGCAAGGGGGCTGGAGCTGGCCAGCAGGGAGGCCCGCCATTGGCCCAGCTCCCAGGGCCTGGGCCAGAGGAGGGAACTGCCTGCCCCTCGCCGTTCCCTCCCTCTGCCCCCCAGGGCTCCTTGGCGGCCTAGCGTGCCAGCTGGGCCCCCGCCAAGCCAAACAGCTGCCAGGGGGAGAGGAAGAAGCATTTCCGAGCAGTGAGGCCCCTGTGGGCTCCAACTCAAGCCTAGAATCCCCCTTTCTCACCGCCAAGTGAAAAGGGGAGTCTGTGCACATGCACACAGGCATGCACGCATAGCACCAGGGAGCCCAGGCCCAGGGCTGAGGGCCTGGCAGTCTGTGGGAGGAGGGGATGGGGCAGGGTGTCTGGGACCAGGCCTGGGAGGCTCAGAGGGACAGGGTCCGTGACCGTGCCAGGTGGTGTGCAGGTTAGCGATTTAGGTTTGGCACACTCAGAGGCTGGCGAGGGGTCTGGTGGTTTGAATAGTTTTCTCCGCAAATTTATATCCACCTGAGACCTCACTGTGTGATCATCTTTGGAAATAGGGTCTTTGCAGACGTCATTAAGGTGAGGATTGAGATGAGATAGTGCTGGATTAGGCTGGGCCTTAAATCCGATGAGAGTGCTTTTAGAAGCAGAAAAGAACATACAGAAACCCGCGGGAGAAAGCCATGTGAAGATCCACGTGAAGACGGTGGCAGAGATGGGAGCCCCAAGCCAGGGAATACCTCGAGCCACTGGAAACTGGAAAAGACAAGGGAAGATTCTCCCCTAGAGCCTTCGGAGGGAACATGACCCTGCTGACACCTTCTGGCCTCCAAAACGGCAAGATAATACATTTCTGTGGTCTTAAGCCACCAAGTTTGTGGTAATTTGTTATGGCACTTCTAGAAAGCTAATACAGGGAGGCATGTGGCAAAAGGGGTTGGTGAGGCCACGGCTTGATAAGAAAGCCTTGGAAAATAGAATGAAAAATATGTATTATTCATCGTGCTACTCTTCTGTGCCAGACGCTTTGAAAGATACTCATCTCAGTCTTTACAATGACCCTGCCGGTAAGAATAATGATTCCCATTCTATAGGGAGATTCAGACATAAGTTTGTTCCATTTAGTTGCGATTCCAATATTGGATCCTCCGTCTCCTAAGCCTGGCCTCTTCCCACCTTCTCTCAAGGGAAGCCTCAGCAGTTTCTGGGCCAGATGATTCGTGCTTCAAGTTGGAGGGAAGGTCACTGAAAATCAGGGAGGGGAACATATCATGCTTCGCTGGGGAACTGGGCAAGGGGTCATTACCTCATTGCTCTGGGGCTTTCTGTGACTAAATGCCCTGGATACTCTTTACTCACCACTCTTCCTGGAGTCCTCAGGGACATATCTGAGGGTCTAGTCGTGTCCCTGAGCTTTAGGGAGCGGAGGGAGACACCCCCTATGCACCTCATTCCCACTGCTTCAACCACCATTGCTACCTCCACTGTTGTCACCATCCCAGCAATGCCACCACCTCTGCTATCACAGCCCTCTGTCACCACCACTGTCACTTCCACCACCGTGAGTACCCTCACCATTACCACCACCAACACCACCTCCATCACCATCACTACCACCGAAACTGCGAGAATGACTGCAACAGCCATGCCCACGTCATCACCTCCATCACTTCCCCTCTGCCCCTTCCACCATCACTACGACAATGGACATCACTATGTGAAATAACGGACAGGTCAGAGGCGGGAAGGGGACTCAGGGGAGATTTCCTGTGACAGGACAGCTGAGCAGAACTTAGCAGGGGAGAAGTCGGAGCTGGGATGTATCGGGCCGACAGATGGGATCAGTAGAGGAGGGTGCCCGAAGTTCAGCCTTGTTGAGATGGGAGTTGAGCCTGTCTGGCTGGTATAAACACTTCGTGGGACAGGCTGTGTTTGCAGGCGTGGGTTCGGGTGGGTGGAGGTTATCTGAGCGACATGTCCTGGCCCTGCCTGGCTCGTGCTAGTCTATAGGGGATGTGAATTTTGGCGGGTGCCTGGCTCCTGGCCACATGCCTGGCTTGGCCGTAGCAGTGAGGACATGTGAGTGGCGGTACCAGAGTATTGTGGGGTGGGGAGGGAAGGAGGACCCGCCCTGGCTGGGAGAGGAAGGCCTCTCTCCCTGGGCTGACCCTACCAGAGATGATGATGTAAGCAGCCTTGACACTCCATTCCTCCAGACTCCCTGTGCCTCTGCCTGCCCCTCACTGGCTCTGGGTGCTGTGGGCACTCTCTGCCATGGCCTCAGAGTTTCTCTTTCCCAGGAGACACCTGGCTAGTTACCTGGTTCAGCCACTTGAGGGAATACAGGGACCAGAAGGCTCTGTTCTGGGGGCAGGGAGAGAATTGACTATCGGGGAGAGTTATCCCATTTTCCCACTCAGCTGGGCAGCCCCTCCTGCCACATGAGGCCAAGTGAGTATGTATGGTGGTAGGGGAGGACAGCAGAATGTTCCAGAAGCTCAGGTCACAGCTGCTCCCCTTACCCCTTGCCTGCAGGCCCAGCCACCTCAACTGCCTCTAAGAATGGGACTGGCCAGTTCTGAGAACAGCCTCTCTCAATCCTTCCAAACCCCTAAACAGCCCAAATGCCTGGCTAATCCCACCCTCTAGGATTGCACTTGGGAGCTTCTGGAAGTGGGAAACAATACTATCGCGGGATGTGTTTATCTCTGCATCAGGCGTGAGAGCCCGCCAGACAGGCTGGCGACTGGAGAGGCCGAGGGGCCACTGAATCCCAGAGGCTGGGGATTGGAGGGTGAGGTCAGTGAGAACTCAGGGAAGGGCCCAGGCTCTCCCCACACCCTGGGAAATGGGTGTGACGGAGCTGCCTCCCACTTGCCCCCTGCAAATCACTCCTCAGGGGAAGGCCTTTTGCTAGGTTAGAAAAATTTTGGCAGGACACGGAGACCTTTTGATGTTGATTCAGTAGTGACAGCCGGTGTTTATTGAGCACTTACTACATATCAGGCCCTTTCCAGGCACTTTATATGTGTCAACTGATTGAGTTCCCTCAATATCACTGTAAGATTAGTACAATCACTGCTATCTGTATTTAACAGATAGCATCCTCTGTGGCTGGGGGCAAACCCTTGTGCTCTGGCTTCTGTTTCCTCATCTGCCCTTTGCAGGCATCGAACTGAACCGGCTGCACCCCGAAGGCTTTTCCAGGTGACATTTGCAGTCGAGCTACCCGTTTGGAACTACTCCTGTTTCTCGGGTCTCCCTGGGATCAGCCTGGCCCCTGGGAGTGGCTGGGGGTGCGGGGAAGACAATGGCCCAGAAGAACCCTGTGTGTCTGGACAGCTTTTGTGTGGCCCTGTGGCAATACCTCTTTGATTCTGCTCTATCAAGAGGAGCAGGGGTATCACAGATCAGAGAAAATAGCCAAATGTCCTTGCTCACCCACAGACCCCATCTGGGTGTGGGAGTAGGGGCGAGAGGAGGGTCTGCTGGGATCTGGTTCCCACCAGCTCTGGATTCCCCCGGCCTCCCCCAACTGTGTCCTCTCCCCCATCAAAGGCAGTGGAGGGGTTGGGGCAGACCATTAGCTCTCACCACCTTCCCATCTCATTCTCTCCTCCGGTCCTCAGAGCACCCAGTGGGAAACATCTCAAATTATCCTCCTCACCCCACCAAACCACTCCCTAGACAGCCTTTCTATTTATCCAGTAGACATTTACTAAGTGCCCACTATGTGCCAGGTACCATGCCAGGTATAGGAAGACAGGGATGGAAAAAGCTTGATTCCTGCCCTAAGGAGATCACAGCCTAGTGAGGTTTAGGCCAAACCAGTCCCCCATCCCTTACCCTACATACTTCATCTCTTAGGCACATCCTCATGCTTTTGGGGGATCATCAAAGGTGAAGGACAGAGGTGGAGAGAGGGGTTCCCTAGGGTTTGGAGGTCAGAGGAAATCTGAGGCACCAGAGCAAGCTGCAAGAGTTGGAGACAGCAGACCCCAGGAGGGGCACACCTGGCCCTGGGCCCCCTTTCTTCTTGTGGCTGCCTGGGCCAATGCCTGAGTGGGAAGAGGATGGCGAGTACCATCTTCCTCCTTGCTGGAGGAGACGCCCAGCAAGATAATAGCCTGTTTGCTGAGCTGGAATTCTGAGACCCGTTAAGGCTAACTTGGCTGGGCTGAGGAATTTGTCTTTTTTCTAGACTGCCATGGGTTGAGCTACAGCTCAGCAGTTTCTACTACTAAAGAAGAAGAGGAGATGGATAGAAGTCTATGACACAAGGACTTAGCTGGGGGAGAGACGGGGTGGTGAAGACTGGAGAGAGTGCCAGAGAGGGACTGGAATGTGTGGAGGCCCTCAGGCAGGCAGAACGCTGAGAATGACTCAGTGACTCCCAGTTTCCAGTCTGATCAGCTGAGTGACTGGTGGTTGCATTTTTTGGGCTCAGGGACCCTGAAGAAGGAGCAGGTTTGGTGATCAGCCCAAGTTCCATGTTGGACTAATTGAGTTGAAGGGCCTATGAGCCATCTATGTAGTGAGGCTCATGGATATATGGATATGGACTCAGGAGACAGGTCTGGGCTGGAGGTTTATACTGGGAATTGTAGGCATGTTAGTGGGAGCAGTAAAAAAGTGAGAAGAGAAAACACTAAAGGCACAGCCCTGAGAATCCTGGGAAGATGTTCACCCTCATTTTGTGGCCTCCTGGTCCTTGTTTCCCCTTTGGGGCATTGTCTTTCTGCCATCTTGTGGGGTGATAAATCAGATGATCTGCTCACCGGCTCTAGAGTTCAGAAGGATCCCTAGAGACCTGTTCCATCAGACCCTCCCTCTTACCTGCATGGGATGGCCCAGGGCTGGCCATGTGAACTGGGCTCAGCTGGGCCAGACTCTCCCTTGGGACTGAGTATCTTGAGAGTCCTGACACTAGCGTGGAAGAGGCCTTTGGAATTCAGCCAAGTAATTTATGTCTCATTTCCAAGCTAGGTACTCCAGCCTCCTAGTCCATTCCCTGAGCTACTTCCTCAATATTTTTCCAACAAATGCTTTTTCTGGGGGTCTTAACAAATGCTAGAGTTGGTTTCTGTTACTTACAAATGAAGAGGAGCCAGCAAAGGAAGAAGAGCCGGAAGGGACTTTGAAAGGACCAGAGGAAAACTAGGAGAGTGAAGTTTTCACAAAAATAAGCAAAAGGGTATATTTTGAAGGAAGGAGTAGCCAGTGGTGTCAATTTTTATTTTAAAAATGTCCAGTATGTCTAAGTAAGCATAGGAGGAACAGGCAAGAAGGAGACACAGCTGTTAACAATGATTAACAATGCGGAGGGTGGGGGGCCGGCTCTGATAGATCTTTGTTTTGAAGGAAGGAACCTAGCTCATACTTGCTTAAGACAAGAACAACAAAGTAACTTATTGGCTTATGGTCACTGAAAAGTCCAGGGGTGGACCTGTCTTTGGCACAGCATGCCTAAAGTCATCAGGATTGGTCTCTGCTCCCCTGTGTCAGCTTCCTTCTCAGGCAGCTTCTGACAGACACACATCCAGTTAGCAACTCCAGAGCAGAAAGCTATTCTCCTTCCCACTGGCTTTAGTAAAATCCTAGCATTGGCTCTGTTGGCATGGTTTGGGTCATATGTAACTTCCTGAACCAATCAGGACGTTTTGGTGCTTGAGTGGCCAAGCCTGAATCACATGCCTGCCCCTGGAGATGGGGGTAGGGTGAGTCATCTCCATCCAAGCCGTTTCTGTGGAGGGCCTGGGTATTGCCCCAAAGAAATCTAGACACAAGGATCAGAAGAGGCAGTGGGTTCTGGGCATGGAAATCAAATGTGCAACCCAGTTTACCAGGAGGAGCGGTACAAGAGCTGGCCAGATTTGGATCCCTGGGCCACCCCTGGAGGGCAGGGGACAAGGCCCATGGAGGCACATTTCCCCAAAGCAGTGGGTACTGGGCAGACCTCGAACATGAAGGTGGCCCTGGCGGTCGGCAGATGGAAGAATAATAAAATAGCTCAGTGGGTAAGTGGATGGGCTCTGAAGTCAGAGAGCTGGATTTGAATCCAGGCTTTGCCATTTGCTAACTTTTTTACTTCTGAGTCTCAGTTTCATTTCTGGAAACTGGATTAGTAACAGAGGTAGAAATAGTGCCTACTTCTTAGGATTCTTATGAGAATAAAATGGAATAATCTATATAAAAGTTCAGCTGTGTTCCTGGAAGATAGCGAGCGCTCAGCGAATGTCTGCTATTATTAGAGGGGTCTTGTGGGTGTCCCATGCCCTTGAGAGGGGGGCAGGCCATCTTTGGAGCCCCCTTCCTCGTGCCATCAGAATCTCCGCAGTTCAGGCTCCAGAATTCACTAATGGGCTCTATCACAGCCCAGCCAGATTCCAGTCCCAGGGATGAGGAAATGAGTGGGGTCCTCGTGGCAGGGTGTGGTCAGGGGTGGATCCCCATAGGGCTGGGTGGAGGTACTGGGGAAGATGCTGGAGGGTCAGGGGTGGAGGGAGAGAAGGTGGGTGAAGAGGGTGAGGTAGACCAGGAAGGTGAGGACAAGGGGAGGGGTGATTTTGGGCAGAGCCAGCAGGGGTCACTGCAGATCTAAGTAACCTCAGGCAGGTGGCCGGGCCACCCAAGGTCCCTCTCACATTACTACCTGCCTTCACCGGGATGTGGAGCTCTGGCCAGCTCTGGGCAGAGGGGTTGGCGTTTGACTCATGCAGTCCCAGGAGGCCGCCTAGGGCGTCTGCCCTCACTGCCCTCCGGGGCCTGCCATCTCTTCTCCCATGGCGGCCCTTCATGGTTGGGTGCGTGCCTGGCTCTCCGCCTCACTGGACCCTGAGTTCCCACAGTACCTAGAAAGTGTCTCTCGAGATGCTTCCCTATAAAGAGCTCTGAGTCCAAATGTGTTTCCTCATCTCACTCTTCCTTGCAGAAGGTCTCGGCCCAGAGACGTTGGAGGCTCAGAGCAGTCCTTCGAGCAAGAAAACCTGTCAGACTTTGTTTAGCCCAGTTTTCCTATGCTGATTCCTTTCACCACAACGAGCTTAAGGAAACACTGGCTTAAGGCATCATCCTGGGCGGAGGGCAAATGCCCCCAGGGAAGGTTAATGTGTCAAGCCCATCCCCGCCTTCTATTGCAAAGTAATATGTAACACATGTTTGTTGTAGAGCAATGGAAAAAAACAAGTGCAGAGAAGAAAGTTACCTCCCCTATCTCCTGCTCCTTAGAGCCACCGCAAAAAGCTCTGGCCACAGCCCTGCCTCTTCTAGGGGGGAGGTGACCATGGCATTCCGCTTAAGGCACACCCACTTCTGCTGGGGGAGAAGCCCCATCCGAGAAGGGCCCTTTTAGAGGTCATCTCATCCAACCCTCTGTCTCCACGCTGCATAATTCCCGCCTCCCTTTCTCGTAGACTTTCCTAGGGGAAAGGAGGATGTTGGTGGTGGTTCAGAGGGTGCTGAGTGTCATGGAGGGAAAGGGGTATCTGGATCACGAAGGTAGAAGGTGATCTTCCTTTATAGGTGGGGAAACAGGCTCTGGGGATGTGACTTAACTGGGGTTTCACAGTGAGCCGGTGGTGGAGCCCGCAGAATCCTGGCTCCTGGCCAGGCGTCCTCCCCATCGCTTCCCCGGCTCTCCATGCCAGGAGCTTGTAGAGGGGCCTGTGCCCTCCGTGCAAGGCTGTGGTTTCCTCTGTGGGACTGTAGGGCCACCCGGGGTGTGTGGGTGCCGTATGCGCGCACCACAGTTGTGTAACCAGCTCTGGGCTGTGTGCACGCGCTTGGTAACCTGATGCAACAGGGAAGTTGTGGTCCCGTGAGCTGGGGTGTGGGCGCTTGGCTGGGCCCCAAACCACAAAGAGTATTTGGCTTTGGCTGCGGAGGCCGGGCATGGGGAGTCGCAGACTTGTCTACGTCAGGGCTTGTCCGTCCCTGGGTGCCCACATCCTGGTCCCTGTGGGCACGAGGCTTGAAATGGGGCTGCTTGGTCAGCTGATGCTCAAGGGGGGGTTGGTGTGGAGCGGAGGGCCTTGCTCCATCCTCATCCTCTTAGCCAGAATGCCTGTTGTGCTGGGGGTGGGGCAGATGGGCTTTCTCCCTGTGGTTCCATCTCTTCCATGTCTTCCTGGTTGTAAACCCCCCGTGACCCCCTAATCCTGGAGCCCTCACTTCAGCTTCAGGTCATTCTGCACAGCAATATCTGCCTCACTCCCTCCACCCTCCTGAGTCTCCCAGCCCACCCCACCCACCCCTATGGTCTTTCCCGCACACTCCCTGCTGCTGTTGAGGAGAAGCAGAGTGCGGGAGGATAAAAAGAACAGCCGCTTTATGGCCAGGCCAGATTTTAAATTCCTCTGCCATTTCTGAACTGAGTGACCGAGAATGATCTGTATTCTCCCTTAGCCTCTGTGTGCTCATCTGAAAGATGGGGGTAGTGATACTTCTACCACAGAGCTGTTGGAAGGGATCCTAGGATCTAGGGAGGGACTCCAGGAATGGAAGTTGCTCTTTCATTCAATCTCACATGGATTGAGCATCTGGGGACCCTCACACCCTGCATCTCCATTACCAGATGGGGCAATGGGCACTTTGGAGAGCCAGGGGCCCTGGAAGGGGATGGCCATGAAAGCAGGCACTCTCCCACTTGTCCTGGGCCTGGTGAGGGCCTCAGTGGACACCTGTGAACCCTCCCTCCTCTCTTGTCCTAGAGGGAGGTGAGGCATGTGTGTTTTTTCGGCCCCACCCCACCCGCTCCAGTCCCTTAGAGAAGCAACATCCTTGGGGGTGGCCAGTGGGCTGCAGGGCTGTGGGTGGGGTGGGGAAGAAGAGCATCTGTGTTCAGCATCCTCACCTCCGTCCCTGTTTGGGCCACACCTGGCCCCCTGGAGCTCCTCCCCAGTGCTCTCAGAATGCCTCACGTCTATATCACTTTCTCCTACACTGACTGCCTGGTGTTTTGATGATCTGTTTATGCATTTACTTTTTTTAAAAAAAGATAACTTATAGTGCTTACTATGTGCTAGGCTTCACATGTGTTAACTCATTTCCTCCTCACAGCAGAGGTAGGTGTAATTGCTATCTCAGAGAAGACCCTGCTGAGATTCGAATAGATTGCGCTATACAACCTCAGTCACTACCATATCAATCTGTTTTATTTTCTTTAGAGCCTTGATCATGGATAGTTGCCCATCTATTTATGCATTGGTTTGCCCGTGGTCCGTCTTTCTGTCTAGAAGATAAGCTCCATGAAGGCAGGGATTTCATATTTCTTATTCATAATCCCAAAGCCTTGACTGGTGCCTGACACAGGGGAGATGCTCAATAAATATTCCTGGAAAGAAGGAGCCACTGACCCACCTCAATGGAGGCACCTTGAGGGTGTGCTCTGTGGCTGTTCATTTCTGTTTTCCCTGCTCTGCCCAATAGGGGGCTTGGCCCTGACACAGTGCTCAGTAAGCAGTTTGTTAAATGAATAAATGAATGAATGAATGAAAGGAAGAGAATCCAGAAGATTCAGTTGTTGCTGCCGTCCCCTCCAGACTCCAAGAACTAGTGGAAGATCTTCAGCCACAGGAAATGTGGGGGAAGAATGTATTCTTCCTGGATCTCTGTTTTTGTTTCTCTGTGTGATTTTGTTCGTGGGCACAGACTGGGTACACAGGGGGAAAAGTATAAGAAAAAGACTGGAAACAAAACAATCCCTGGGAAATGACTCCTGGCATAATTTCTTAATGTCCAAAGTCAGGAGGAGATATAAACAGAGTGTACGTGTGTGGCCCAGAGGAGGCTCCTAGTAAGTGATTAAATAAATGAGTGAGTGGGTGAGTGAGTGGGTAAGCTGAGTTGACTACACAGTGAACTCCCTGAAGGCAGGCCCAGGCCATAACTTTCTTTGTAGACCCAGCCTCCAGTACAGGCCCAGAGTCTGGTGCATTTGCTAAATGAATGGATGAATGTTAGTACCAAGGAGCATGGGAATGAACAGAAAGGGTTGGTGCTACAGAGAGACCCAGAGCCCTAGCGGACCAGACCACAGATGCAGATTCCAACCTCTGGGTCTTTTTCATAGGAGTCAGGGTCTGAGAAGTAAGGAAGGGGCCTGGTGAATGCCAGGAGCCTGGCTCTCAACCATTCATTCTTTTCAGGTGATCTGCCTGGGATACTATGTAGATACTAATAATAATTATAAAATATAATCAGAGCACATATTTGCTGAGCATTTACTATGTGCCAGGCTCTAATCTCTAAGTAATTGAATTCTTTCAGCAACCATATGAGGTAGTGTACTATTTCCCCCATTTCATAGAACAGGAGACTGAGGCACAGAGAGGTTATGTGAATGTAAACGTCACACAACTAGAAAGTGAACACATAGTCATTGCTCAGGCTCTCTTGGGGATAGCTGTGCTCCCGCCCATGTGGCTAATAAATGATGTTCTCTGGGTCTTGCTCTGGTTGAATCACCTCTCCAGGCCTCCGTTTCTTCATCTGTGGGATGGGAACGACATTCTGATGTGCTAAGAGATGGAAGTCAGAGGACTTTGCCAGCTGTAAAGGGGCTACAAGTTTCTTTTAATGGGAATTTTCCTCCCCCTCCTTCATGATCACTTCTAGACCTGGCCTCCTGCCATGAGTATGCCAGGCTAGGCTACAGCACTGGAGAGTCTGGTGAGACAGACAAATCCACTTCCCATTCATGGGTAATTGTTGTCTGATTTGGCCTCCACTTATCTTGTATTTCCATTTTTATTCTCTACCCTCTAAGGCGTGACTCACCTCCAGTCCCGTCTTCTTTTTCCTTAATTAGCACAACAGATTTCACACTGGCCTTCCAGCCTCTGGGTTCTTCCCCATCCCCATTCACTAATTTGCTTAACATGTAAATCAAAATCTGTTATCTCCTGCCCTCATGCCAAGAACTAATTCTATACTCTTTTAAAATATATATATATTTTATTTATTTATTTATCTTTGGCTGCATTGGGTCTTCATTGCTGTGCACAGGCTTTCTCTAGTTGCAGAGAGCGGGGGCTACTCTTCGTTACGGTGCGTCGGCTTCTCATTGCAGTGGCTTCTCTTGTTGTGGAGCTCAGGCTCCAGGCGCGTGGGCTTCAGTAGTTAGAGCACGCGGACTCAGTAGCTGTGGCACACGGGTTTAGTTGCTCTGCGGCATGTGGGATCTTCCCGGACCAGGGCTCGAACCCATATCTCCTGCATTGGCAGGTGGATTCTTAACCACTGCGCCACCTGGGAAGTCCTCTTTTCTTTTCTTTTTAAAAATGAAATGAGAGGGCCTTGGTAATATGGTCCCTGGAAATACTTCTTTTCCAGCCACCTCCAATGCGCTACAACCATGCCCATGGCTGGCAGTTCCTGTAATAGAGCATGGTTTTCATGCCTCTTTGCTGTTCCTTCTGCCTAGCAGGTCCTTCCCCACTTTGTCTCCACAGTGAATGCCTACTTATTCTTTTTACCCTTCAGAACAAAAAAGACATTGTTGCTTTTCCTGGTTATAAAAGTGATGCATGCTCATTATAAATAATTCAAACAATATACAATGCACTAGAAAAAAAAAAAAAGAAATGTTTCCTCTTCCTATAGTTCCAACAATTGGAGATAACCACTGTTAAAGCACTGCTAGTATAATCATGAATTTTTTCTATGCATATGTGCACATATATCTTGAAATATGTATAAATACACACATACTGACAAAAATGAAATCATGCTGTTTGATAACTAACTTTTTGAACTGAGTGAACTATTTTTTTTTTTTTTTTTTCTTTTGCGGTACGTGGGCCTCTCACTGTTGTGGTCTCTCCCTTTGCAGAGCACAGACTCTGGACGCACAGGCTCAGCGGCCATGGCTCACGGGCCCAGCCGCTCCGCAGCATGTGGGATCTTCCCAGACCGGGGCACGAACCTGTGTCCTCTGCATCGGCAGGCTGACTCAACCACTGTGCCACCAGGGAAGCCCAAGTGAACTATTTTAGACATCTTTTCTTGTGAGTGAGCAACTTTACATAGTAATTTTTAAAAATTATTCTTTAAAACTCAATTTTCATTCAAATGTGTACTGTCCTGGAAGGCTCTGCTGGTTCTTTTCTTTTCCTCCAGTCCCCATACGCAGTGCCCATCCTCTGAGTGCTCATCATACCTTGTACTTCTTTATTTGAAACCTTTCCCTCTTGTAAGATCATTAGTTGCTTTAAAAGGCAAATGCATAAAACAATAATTATAAATCTATGGGTTTTTTGGTAATTTTATTTTATTTTAATTTTGTAAAAATTTTATTTATTTTATTTATTTTTGGCTGTGTTGGATCTTTGTTGCTGTGCGCGGGGTTTCTCTAGTTGCGGCGAGTGGGGGCTACTCTTTGTTGCAGTGCGTGGGCTTCTCATTGTGGTGGCTTCTCTCATCGTGGAGCACGGGCTCTAGGTGTGCGGGCTTCGGTAGTTGCAGCACGCAGGCTCAGTAGTTGTGGCACGCAAGCTTAGTTGCTCCACAGCATGTGGGATCTTTCCGGACCAGGGCTTGAACCCATGTCCCTGGCATTGGCAGGTGGATTCTTAACCACTGCACCACCAGGGAAGCCCTAAATCTATGTTAACAGGCACATGATGTATAAAGATATCTTTTGTGATGATAATATAAAGTGGGAGAGATGGAGATGTAAAGGAGCAGAATGTTTATATATTGAAACTAAGGTGGTATTATTAAAACTAGGTTCATGTAAGTTTAAAATGTTAATTATAATCCCAAGATAATAATTAAGAAAATAATAAAAAATATACAAAAAAGGAAAAAAGAAGGGTGTCAAGTGGTACATTACAAAAAGTCAACTAAATACCAAAATAGGCAGCAATGAAGGAATTGGAAAAAACCAAAAAAACAGATAAGACATACAGAAAACAGTGAAATGGCAGAAATAAATCATTTTTAATTAGTAATCACAGTAAATGTAAATGGATTAAACTCTCCTATTGAAAGGCAAAGATTGGATTAGAAAAACACACAATCTGCTATCTACAAGAGGCTTACTTTAGATATAATGGCATAAAGTGATTGAAAGTAAAAGGATGGAAAAAGATATCCAATGCAAATAGTAGTCGAAAGAGAGCTGGAGTGGCTAAATTATTGTCATACAAAATAGACTGTAAGTCAAAATATATTAAAAGAGACAAAGAAGGCCATTATATATTAATGAAAGATTCAATTCAGCAAGAAGATATAACAATTATAAATCTATAAATACCTAAAAACAGAGGCCCAAAATATATGAAGCAAAAACTGACTTGACTAAAGGGAGAAATAGACAAGTCTACAATAATAGTTGGACACTTCAATACACCACATCCAATAATGAATAGGACAATTAGACAGAAGATCAATAAAGAAATAGGGTAACTGAACAACACTATGAACCAATTAGACATAACAGACATATACAGAACACACCATCTAATAATAGCAGAATACACATTCTTCTCAAGTTCACCACAGGAAACATTCTCTAGGATCAACTGTATCTAAGCCACAAAGTAAGTCTTAATACATTTTAAAATATTGAAATCATACAAAGTGTCTTTTCTGATCACAGTGAGATGTAACTAGACATCAGTAACAGAAGGAAAACCAAAAAATTCACAAAAATATGGAAATCAAACAATATACTCTTAAACAACCATTGAGTCAAAGAATAAATCATAAGGAAAATTAGAAAATACATTGAGATGAATGAAAATAAAAACACAACATGCCAAAACTTATGGGATGCAGAGAAAGCAGTGCTCAGAGAGAATTTTATAGCTGTAAATTCCTACATTAAAAGAAGGAAAGATCTCAAATCAATAACCTAAGTGTATACCTTAAAGAACTAGAAAAAGAGGAGCAAAGTAACCCCAAAGCTAACAGAAGAAGGCAAATAAATATGAGTAGAGATAAATGAAATAGAGAATAGAGAAGCAATATAAAAAATAAATAAAGCCAAAAATTCTTTGCAAAGATCAACAAAATTCACAATCTTTAACTAGATTGACTAAGAAAAAAAGAGAGAATGTTCAAATTGCTAAAATCAGAAATGAAAGTGTGTACATGGCTACTGATTTTACAGAAATAAAATAGATTATAAGAGAATATTACAACCAATAATGTGCCAACAAATTGGATAGCTTAGATAAAATGAATCAATTCCTAGAAACACACAAAATTCCAAAACTGACTGAAACAGAAATGGAACTTCTGAATAGACCTATAACAATGGAAAAGGTTGAATCAGTAATGAAACCCCCACAGAAGGGAATTTTCTCAACAGGGCAAAGAAAAGTCAAGGACTTTTCACTGGTGAATTCTACCAAACATGTAAAGAATTAACACCAATCCTTCTCAAAATCTTCCAAAACATTGAAGAGGAGGGAACATTTCCAACTCATTCTATGAGGTGAGAATTACCCTGATACCAAAACCAGACAAAAACACTACAAGAAAAGAAAATTACAGGCCAAAATCCCTTATACATATAGATGCAAAAATCCTCAACAAAATACTAGCAAACCAAATTCAGCAGTATTTAGAAAGAATTATACACCATGACTAAGGATGGTCTAATATATGAGGGATGGTTCAATGTATGAAAATCAGTCAGTGTAATACACCACATTAATAGAACAAAGGGAAAAAAGATAGAAAATCATCACAATTGATGTGGAAAAAGCATTTGACAAAATACAAAAAATTTCATAATTAAAACTCTCAAAAAACTGGCATAGAAGGGAACTTCCTCAACATGACAGAGGCCATACATGAGAAATCCACAGCTAACATCATTTTTTTTTAACATCTTTATTGGAGTATAATTGTTTTACAATAGTGTGTTAGTTTTTCCTTTACAACAAACTGAATCAGTTATACATATACATATGTTCCCATATCTCTTCCCTCTTGCATCACCCTCTCTCCCACCCTCCCTATCCCACCCCTCTAGGTGGTCACAAAGCACAGAGGTGATCTCCCTGTGCTATGCAGCAGCTTCCCACTAGCTATCTAATTTACATTTGATAGTTAACATCATTTTTAATGGTGAAAGACAGAAAGCTTTTCCCCTACAATCAGAAACAAGACAAGGATGCCTGCTTTTTGTCACTTCTATTCAACACAGTAATGGAAGTTCTAGCTGGAGCAACCAGGCAAGAAAAAGAAAAGACATCCAGCTGGAATGGAAGAACCAAAATTATCTGTTTGCAGATTTCATAATGTTACCTTACCTTACACTATATATAAAAATTGCTTCAAAATGGATTAGTGATCTAAATTTAACAGCTAAAACTTTAAAACTCTTAGAAGAAAATAGGGGAAAATCTTCAAGACCTTGGATTTGGCAATGATTTCTTTAGTATGACACCAAAACACAGGGAACAAAAGAAAAGATTAAATGAACTTCATTACAAGTAAAAACTGTCACTAAATTGTACACTTCAAATGGTTAAAATGGTATATTTTATGTTATGTATATTTTACCATAAAAACAAAAAGTTAAAAAAAAAACGAAAGTAGAAAAAAACCCCTTCAATTTCAATTCAAAAGTTTACTGTATGGTTCTCCCTTTCCCCCCTAGCCCCACCCACAGTGCCCCTCATTGTACCTTGTACATCTCTATTTCCCATTTATAAGGTCATTATTTATTTACAAATTGCTTACAATTTGGCATGTCTTCCTGACCCCACCATGAGTTCCCTGCAGGCAGTAGCACAGTGTTTAAAGGCCTCAAGCCGTGGAGACTGAGTTCACATCTTGACTCTGCCTGTGACCACTGTGTGACCACTGGAAAGTTCTTAACCACTCTGGGCTTCTATGTCCTCATCTATAAAATAAGGGTGATGATAGCACCTACCTCATAGGGCTGTGGTGAGGAGTCAATGAGCTCATACCCCTAGAGGTCTTAGAAGGATGCCCAGCACACAGGACATGCTCAATAAATGTTAGCTCTTATTATGTGGGCCTGTAAAAGGCAGATGGCTACATACTTTGTGAAATGAATGCTCAACAACAATCCCTGCTGTCCTCTCTGCCATCCCTGGGAGGCTAGATAGATAAAATCTATTTCTGTGTGTATATATTTGAATGTTCAGACATGTGTGTATGCATCCCAGGATGCGGAGAGGAGGGAGCAAACCCCTTGCCCCTCTTCCCTCTCCTGTCCTCCTGGGCTCTGGCTTGGTCCATCTCCCACGGCCCAGCCCTAGACTCCCCTCCCTGCTGGGCTGGGGCAGGAAGATTAGACAAGCTTCCCTCTCCTGGTCCTTGGGGTATTGTCCCCAGTGGCAGCAGGAGCCCCTCTCTTCTCTTCTCCCTGGCTTTTGCCTATCCTTAAAGAGGGCCCCTGGGTGTGCCCAGGTTGGGGAGGATGGGAAGGGCTCCAATGTGAGGGTGAGAGTCAGTCCCTGCTGCCATATCAATCAGGGCCCTTTCATTAGCCGGAAACAGCTGCACCCGGCTGCCCCAACAAGTCCAGACGGGGGTTCCCTGCCCTTCCCCAGCCTGCCCCTCTTGCCCCCCTTTCCCAGCTGACAGTCACTCCCACCCTTCCCCGGATGCAAGGGACAGGCTGGGGCAAGCCAGGGACACACTTAGTTTCCCTTCCCTGCTGCCCCTCCCTGGGTGATACCCACCTCCTCCCTTCCCTCCACCCCATCTGCCCTAAGTCTCTAGGACCTGGCTGGGGTAGGGTCTGGAGGGCTCGTCAGGAAAGGAGTCCACAGGAGGCTGACCGTGGTTGGACCTGAGTTCCTTGGGCAAGATGCTTTAACCAGAACCCTGGAACAGCAAGGTGGGGGTGGGGGGATCCCAGAGCACAGAGTGGGGAAGGCACTCGCCCAGGGTCACACAGTGGCTGAGCCAATACTAGAACCCAGAGCTTTGGAAGCCCATTTTTCTTTCCCTTATCCCACAGCCTCAGTTTCCCTATTTGTGTATCGAGGGACTGCCTGGTGGGTCTCCTGACTCCCTTCTGGCTCTGACACTGTGGTCCTCTCAGGGTCCTTCCTCTTCCCCTCCTTGTTTCTCCCTGTTGAGGTGCTGAGGTTTGTTAGTAGAGGTGGACGGGGTGGGGTGGGGGAAGGGGGCCCTTCCAGCAGATTCAGCCTCTGTCTTCTTTTTTCTTTCTTTTTTTTTAAACAGAAAATTATTTTTATCGATGTATAATTGACACATAACATTATATTAGTCACATATACAACATAACAATCTGATATTGTGAAATGATCACCACAATATGTGTAATTAATATTCCTCACCATGCATAGTTAACAGTGTTTTTTCTTGTGATGAGAACTTGTAAGATCTACTCAGTCTCTGTTTTCAACAACATAACGTCTCTGCCAACTAAGAGATCAGAGGTTATTATATGGGGAGTGTCTGGTTTGGGTGGTGGCCAGATTGGCTCTGCTGGGTTCACAGCTCAGTCAGTGCTCTGCCCACTGTGCTATCTAGCCTGGAGGCTGACAGATGCCTGATGGTTGATTTCTGCCGGGATGTGATTATTCAAGGCAAGCCCGAGGTGTGGGGAGGGTGTGGATGGATATGGAGGCAACTACCGACTGGGGCAGGACCCCTGGGGGTTGGGAGTCAGGATCCCCAGTGGAGTGGGTAGGGGAAGGCTGGCTGAGCCTAATTCAGAACCAGGCATCTGGGGATCCAGAATTTGGTGCTGGCCTGCCCCAGCCCCTCTGAGGGTCAGGACCTAGGCCGGATTGTGCAGGGGTCCCAAAGGTCAGAGAAATGCTTCTCTTCCCCCTCTGACTTTTTTTTTGTGTGTGTGTGCTATGCGGGCCTCTCACTGTTGTGGCCTCTCCCGTTGCGGAGCACAGGCTCCGGACGCGCAGGCTCAGTGGCCATGGCTCACGGGCCCAGCCGCTCCGCGGCATGTGGGATCTTCCCGGACCGGGGCACGAACCCGTGTCCCCTGCATCGGCAGGCGGATTCTCAACCACTGCGCCACCAGGGAAGCCCCCCCCTCTGACTTCTGATGGCTCTGCGTGAAGGAGTGAGAGAGCTTCACTCTGATAACAGCCAGTATCTTCCCTTTTGGCCAGCATCACCAAAGTCGTGGGTGGATGGGGGGAGGGAGGTGGTGGGAGTCCTGGAGTATGCTCTGGGACCCCCGGGGCTCTTCTCCCGGCTCCACCCTCCTCCCATGGGCTGCGTGACTTTAGGTGAGTCACTGGGACTTGGCTTCTCCATCTGGACAATGGGTCCCTGCCCTACCCTCTCTGTACCGCAGGTGGGTGTGGGAATCTCCAGGAAAGAGAGGGTGCGTCTCTGGGACAAGATAGTCCTTCAGCATCTACAGCATCCCTCACCCCATGGCCTGAGGCGGCTGCTGCCAAAAAAACAACTGTCAACCAATCCTGAGTCAAAACACCGCCATCTCCAGAGAACATCTGACACAGCAACATGGCCCTGTCCTCAGGGAGCTTACTGTCAGAGCCAGTCAGCCCATAGAGGCGGGGGCAGAGAGAAGCCCAATTTAAACCTGAGGAGGAGTGGGAGGAGGAGTGTCCACAGCCACAGCCTAGATGCAGTGGCTGCCCAGGTGTGTCTGCCTTATAAAACCTAAAAGGCCTTCCTGATGTTCTCAAGGCAGCCATGTCCTCTGTCCTTACCTCTCTCTGCCCCTCCCTCACTGTCTGATGGATGTCCTCTGTCTCCCAGTGGGCTGGCAGTGGCTGGAGGCCCTTGGCCACTGCTGTCCTGGGGCCTAGTGTAGTGTCCACACATCGGAGGTGCTTATTCCACGCAGGCAGGGGTGCTGGTGGAATCCAATCCCCACCTGCTGCCCCGTTCTCTGTACAAGACCCCTGGCCTGGGCTTGAATACTACAGTTATGGAGACTATTACAGGTTCATGGGCAAGTGTGTTTTGGGAGGGGTGTGGGGTCCAGAAGAAGAGAGAGGACAGGAAACCCTGTTTCAACCAGACCCTGGGTGAAGGGGAGAAACTCAGAAGAGGAAAGAAGGCAAGGTGTCTAAGAGGTGCCCTGGAGCTGCAGACCCCCTCCTCCCTCCAATCCTCCTAACTTGAAGAAAATGCTGTGGAGATGGGGTGTCCTCAGACACAGTCATGTCCAGAACACTACCCCCTACATCCTTGCAGCCTCCCTGTCTGGCATGGGGGTTGAGGTCCCGGGACTCTCTGGGAGAAAAGGCCTGGTGCTTGGGGACTTAGGAGATCTGAGAGAGGCCTTGAGGCCAAAGCGGGGCTCCCTGAGGTCTAGCAGGGGACCAAGGGGTCTAGCAGGGGCACATGGTGAGGGGGGTGGGGCAGAGGAGATCTTGGACCTTCGGTGTGCCTGAGCGGTGGAGGTGCCTTGGGTATTCTATTCACTATTCTCACCCCTGTCCCTCACAGAAAGTCACCAGATAAAATGGAAGATTCCCAGTTAAATTTGAATTTCAGAGTGCTTGGCTCCAGGACTCCCTTTTGCATAAAGAAGAGAGAAAATATAACAAATAATTTTCAGTATATTGCATGGGACAATGAATGTCCTGTATTTTTATTTGCTAAATCTGGCAAGCCTGCCTCCATATCCACCATGGGGACACCTGTCTCCCCCAGGCTGCCCGGAAGTGGGCTAGGCCCGAGTTCCGGTGGGCTGGTCACCCTGCTCCCACCCGGGCTGGGAAGGCCCTGGGATGAGCTGGCTGTGTCTATGGCCACAGATACAGCCAGTGGCTGTGGTGAGCAGCGGGGCTGGGTGTGTGTGGAATGGGGGAGGGGAACTGGGCAGTGGCAGAGCCAGAGACAAGAGAACTTTTTTCTATGGGTTCCTGTCTCATCCCCTCCCCAGACTCACCACCACCCAGGGCCTGAGTCACTGGGAGAAGGGGCTGGGACAGGCCAAATTTTTCCACTCAGCCCCCAGCCCTGTAACACAGCTCACCTGATCAGCCCCGCCCACCCAGAGGGAAATTCCAGTTCTAAATCCTGTCCGGAATTCTCAGTCTGGCCAGCAAACTCCGCACTGGGGGTTGGGGAGCTTCTGGGGTCAGGAGACACCTCTGGGACTCCCTTCTGCATAAAGAAGAGAGAAGCTTGCTGAGGGCACAGCTGGGACAACTTCGGGGCTGGGCATGGGGACAGGAGGGCTGTGAAATCTGAGGCTGAGGCCAGGACAATGTGTGTGAAGATTTCTTTTTGGGCTTCCCAGGTTTGGTTGACATCAGTTTAGACTCTCCCCAGACCGTGTGTGTGTGTGTGTGTGTGTGTGTGTGTGTGTGTGCCCGTGCGCATGCATGTCCTTCTCACCCAGGTTCGGTTGACATCAGTTTAGACTCTCCCCAGACCGTGTGTGTGTGTGTGTGTGTGTGTGTGTGTGTGTGTGTGTGTGTGTGTGTGTGTGTGTGTGTGTGTGTGTGTGTGTGTGTGTGCCCGTGCGCATGCATGTCCTTCTCACCCAGCTGTGGATGGTGGAGGGGCTATTGCCAACGTAAAGCCCATATTCTTTAGCCCAGTGTTCAAGGCCCTTTGTGTCTAGACCTCAAGGTATCTTCCCATGGTTATCCACTGTTGCTCTCTTCGGTTCCCTGGGCTCTCATCCAGGTCCTCAAACTCAGATGCCTACAGGGGCCAGACAGGTAACTGGGGACAAGGGAAGTGGACTGAGGGGGGAGGTGTGCTACTCCGCTTCTCAATGGTTGTTGCATTTCTGGAATTTAAGACTACAAAGCCCGCCTTCCTCCACCCCCAACCTCATTGTTTTCCTCTGGATCTGGCGATGGACTGCACCTTTTTCAAGGACACTGTGCAGGCTAGTGTGGGTGGGCCAGACAGAACACGTCTGAGGCCCAGATGTGGCCCATGGGCACTCGTTTGCAACCTCCCTCTCTGGTCAAATTGCACCTTTCACTGTTTCTTGTATAGGTCCCTCCCATTCCTGCCCCTGTGCCTTTGCTTAAGCTGTTCCCTTGGCCTAGAATGCCCCCTGCCACCTTCAGGTGTCCAAATTCTATCCAGCCTTCTAAGTCCAGCTCACAGGCCACCTCCCCCACGAAGCCTCTGTCACCATTGCCTTGTACTTTCTCCATCCTCTGTCTGTACATCTTTTTGAACCAAATCACTTCCTGTTTTATGTTAAGGTTATTTATAGTCCTGCTGAATCACCCGTAGAGGTCAGTTCTGTGGTCAGTTAGCCTCTGACTGTCTGGTACAGAGCAGTAGTTAATAAATAATTGTTGAATGAATGTCAAATGGACAAATGTAAAAACCCAAACATCCTTTTCAGTGAGAATTGGGCTCAAATCATGGCTCTGCTCATTTATTATAGCTGTGTGACTTACTGCAAGTTACTCTGAGCCTTGGTTTCACCATCTGTAAAATGGGCATATTAATAGTACCTACATCTGGTGGTAGTATGAAGAATAAATAAGTTAATGCATAAAAAGTACTGAGAAGTGTGCCAGACAAATCCAATAAATCTAAGCCATCATCATCATCATCACTATTATTGTTATTATTACATAGCTTAAATGCTGCCTCCTCCAGTCCTGCAGTTGGAAGTAACCTCTCCCTCCACTGAGTTCCTACTGTATTTTGTTTGCCTCCTGTTATAATTAGTAGTCTGCATAACTGATTCCTCTATCAGCTTGTCACCTCTTGGAGGGCAGGTCCACGCCTCACTGATCTTTGTGTTTCTCAGTCATTCATGCAGCAGTTACGGAGTGTTTTCAAAAGCCAGGCACCGTGCTAAGGGGCTGGAAATATGCTGGTGAAAAGATATGTCCTGTGTAACACTTGGCGCCATGCCTAGGTTAGTGTTCGTGTTTGCAGAGGCCCCCTTCTTCTTGCTACCCAGTGTCTCCTGGCATCACTGCGGGGTGGTCTGGAACGGGGTGGAAGGGTGGGGGCCCAGCAGAGCCCAGGCTCAGCTGAGCACTGAGGGGCAGCTCTCCCCACGGTGTGCTGGGAGGACAGGCACTAAAGAAACAGTGAGCAGGCTGGGCATGGGGGCACCTGGTCTCCCTGCCTTCCCAGGGTCCTCCAGGCGGAGACTGGGATGGTTCTAGCAGGGTAGGGACCAGCTCTGTGCCCCAGCCAAGTAGAGAGCCCCCACCTCCTGGGTCAGCCCCCAGTTCCCGCACCCCTGCATTCCCAGAGACACTCTGCTTCAGCTTCAGGGTTCAGGCCTCATGCCCAACAAGCGATCTGGAGAGATCACTGTGAACCAGACATTTACCAGCCTTAGAGCCAGACTCCTGGTGTGACTTTCAGAAAGTTACTTGGCTTCTCTGAGTCTCAGTTTCTTCATAAGAGGAATTAGGTGAGTTAATACCTTTCTAAGTCTCAGCACTAGTGTGGGTTGGTTGCACTAGGCTGGTTGGTGGGAGCACTGGGTTGATTCCAGGCTCACTCCTAACTCCCTGTGGGACCTTGGACTAGCCCTTTGCCCTTTCTGGGTCTGAGGCTCCCGGCTCAGAAAGCAGGGCTGTGTACTGAGTTCCGAGGCTCCTCCCATCCCTAAGGGCCTTGAGATTCTCTCCCTGGGGTCCAGCTCCGGTAAGTAGGCCTTGCCCTCTCCATCCCCGGGAGCCAATTTCTCCCTGAGAAATGGGGTCACTATGCACTCAGGTCCGAGGGATCCCAGCCCCAGTTCCCCAAGCTTTAGTCTTGGGACCCAAGTGCTCAGTCCCTGCCCTAACACCCCACCTGCTCCCCTTTTACCACCTCCACTTGCACATGGGGCTCAGCTCAGTGTCACCCCAGGCAGTAGTCACAGTGGGTCCCGGTGTCTCCCACCCCCACCCCTTTTCCAGAGGTCATTTACTGGGTCCATGACCCACGGCCAGGAGATGCAGAGAGAAGGGAAGGAGCCTCTGAAATCCACCTGCAGGGGTGCATGGTAGAAGACAGGCAGGAGGCATGGGCTCTGTCCTTAAGGCCCACAGCTGTGAATGGGGATTCTGAGCATGTGTGGCTCTGGTAAGCTCTGACCGCAGAGTCCTGGTGGGCCATGGACAGGAGGGGCAGCCATTAT
The DNA here is from genome assembly GCF_026419965.1 of Kogia breviceps. Taxonomy (NCBI): domain Eukaryota; kingdom Metazoa; phylum Chordata; class Mammalia; order Artiodactyla; family Physeteridae; genus Kogia; species Kogia breviceps. The sequence goes on from NC_081319.1 coordinate 76,738,018, forward strand.
TTGGCCTCCCACATGCACCCCAGCAGGATCCATCCGTGAGCCTCCAAGGACAGGGGAGTAGGGAGGAGGTGCTGAAAGAGGGGGCTTGGGAAGCCCAGCACGGGACACTGGGCTCCCTCCCCGACCCAGGCCAGGATGAAAGCCCCCTCCTAACCCCGTAAGTCCCTGGTCCTCATTAAAGACCTAATCCTCCAGCCCTGCTGCAGATTCAGAGGCCTCCGCCCCCAGGTCTGGAGGGGAGGGAACAAGTAATGGTTTCTCTGTCCCTTCCCCCCTCCCCCACTAACCAGGCAGGGCTTGGGCACCTGACTGAGTGGTCCGTGGGCCTCTGGGGGCCACCAGCATCCCAGGATGGCACTTCCGGGAAGTGGAGGACGGAGAGGAATGGGCCTCTGAGGGGAGGAGTCCTGGGAAAAGAGTGAAGGAGGAGGAGGTGGTGGCAATGTTCTGACCAAGTGGGAGAGTCCCTGGCAAGAGACACTTCTCCCTTCCCCTTGCCCCTTGACTCCCGGAGATCCCCCACTGAGGGGAGCCTAGAGGGTGGGCATGGGCACCCAGCTCAGCACCTCTGCTGGGGCAGAGCCAGGTCGGGGGCCCTCGGGTCTCAGTTTCCTCGGCTCTCTGATGAGGCTGGTCCCTCCCTCACTTGCTCTTGCCTGTCTCCTGGGCCTGGCCTGAGGGCAGAGGGGCAGGCCAAGGGGAATACACTTTGGCAGGTAAGCGCAGCAAGTGCTGGAGGAGGCCAGGCCCAGCGTTTGCAAGTGGCTCCTGGTCTGGGTGGCCTAGTGCTGGCCTATGCTGTTTCCAATGGCCTAGAGCTTCCTGGAGAAGTGTGGGGCAATCCTGTTCCTTCCCTTTGACCTCCATTCCTCCGGGGATCTGCTGAGATCAGCTTCCTAGCGCTCTTCTTTCTATGCTGCCTAAAAAGGGCTTGTTTGGAAGGTCCAGGGTACTCCGTGCCCCCTCATCCCTCCATGTCTAGTGGGCCTCCCTAGCTGGGGGTGCTGGGCTGGGGGCTGCTGGGAGCTCTGGGGAGAGAAGACAGCCTGTTCTCAGGCAGCCCCCAGGCTGATGGGTCGAGACACAACCTCCACCCCCAGGAACAGACTTGGAAACAGAGAAACAAGAACCGTCTCTCATCCACTATTGATTAAAAGGGGCAGGTGGTCAGTTATGTAGGCCATGGACGCAGTCAACTATATTTCATCAAAAGCAAGACAAACAGATTACGTACCATTAAGAAGAAAGAACACTCACTGCTAATTAAACTCTGACATAGTGCCTCCTTGTTATTGATTGCAAGGCGCATCCTGATTTCAGAGATGTTAAAATGTGAAAAATGTGTGTCAGAGAACCAAAATAAAATTAAAAACATTTCTCTTGAACACATATTTTTTGTGTATCTAGTAGTGTTTACTTGGAAGGGTTGTTCTGAGATTTATGAAATTAGACATATAAAGCAACTGGCGCAGAGCCTGGCATGCAGTAAATGATCACTAAATGTTAATTATTATTGCTGTTGCTATTATATGTACTTGAATAATTTTATATGTACATGAAAATCCTTTTTGTTAATTTTGTATTGTTTTAGAGGCTAAGGTGTTTTTTTTTTTTTTTTTTTTTGTTACGCAGGCCTCTCACTGTTGTGGCCTCTCCTGTTGCGGAGCACAGGCTCCAGACGCACAGGCCCAGCGGCCATGGCTCACGGGCTCAGCCGCTCCACGGCATGTGGTATCCTCCCGAACCGAGGCATGAACCTGCGCCCCCCGCATCGGCAGGCGGGCTCTCAACCACTGCGCCACCAAGGAAGCTCGAGGCTAAGGTGTTTGAGTAGAGGTAGAGGAGCCAGGAGAGCCGAGGAGGCAGCCTGGAGGGGGCACTAGTCCATGGGTGAAATCTGCGGTGTATTTATAAACCGTGGAGGCATCAGAAGGGGGCTGAGCCCAGAGGCCGCATTTGCCAGTCTCTCAGAAAAGCACCACCCATGACTCATTAGCCCTATCAATCAATCAATCATTCAATCAATGCATTCATTAAGACATTTATTGAGCTATGACAGTCACAGTGCTAAGTCCCCTCCTCCAGCAGCCCCTCCACCCCCTGCCACGGCTGGCCTGGCCCCTGCCTGTTAGAAGCATCCAGGCCTCAGTTATTTGAACTGGCACATCAAAGGCGGATTGGCCCTGACCCGTCATCTGGGGATTTTTCCCATGGATCAGCGCAGCTCCTCCCCCTCTCTCACCCAAAGTGGGTGAGGTGGGGTAATCTTCATTTCCCAGGCACTTCTAGGCCTTTGTAGACGCTGTTCTCTCTGTCAGGATACCCTCAGCCCTGTTCCGTGCAAAGCCTCACTCTTTCTCCTTTGTCATAAAGAGGTTTGTTTCAAGCCCCTTCTCCAGGAAGCCTTCTCTGAAAATGCCTGCCCCCGCCCCCCACCCCGTCCTGCTCAGCTTCTGTGCCCTGTTTCTTTTTTCTTTTTTTAAAAAAAAATATAAATTTATTTATTTATTTATGTTTGCGTTAGGTCTTTGTTGCTGCACGCGGGCTTTCTCTGGCTGTGGTGAGCAGGGGCTACTCTTTGTTGTGGTGCGCGAGCTTCTCGTTGCGGTGGCTTCTCTTGTTGCAGAGCACAGGCTCTAGGCGTGCGGGCTTCAGTAGTTGTGGCTCGTGGGCTCTAGAGCGCAGGCTCAGTAGTTGTGGTGCACAGGCTTTAGTTGCTCCGCGGCGTGTGGGATCTTCCTGGACCAGGGCTCGAACCCGTGTCCCCTGCATTGGCAGGCAGATTCTTAACCACTGTGCCACCAGGGAAGCCCTCGTGCCCTGTTTCTTAGTGGACTCAGGACATAGTCTGTACCCTGCACATTCAACCCTCCTATGGTCTGGGCTTTTCTCTTGCTTCTCTGTCCCAGCTCAGGTGGCCAGATGCCAGCTGTGCAAGGACAGGGCACCTACTGCCCCTGACTGTAATTCTGAATCCTCACCTCCCAAACCCATATGGCGTGTCCATGGGAACTGGGCACTGTGACGGGCCCTGCCGTGAGCCCTCTCAGCCTGCTGGGCTATGACATCCTCCCCTGCCACCCTGCATACCTCTGCCTCACACCCTCGAATCCCAGCCTCCTCCTGTGCCCCTCCTCTGATTGGAGTATTCCCCTTGGGCGGGGAAGGCTGTGTGGTAAGCTCTTGGAGGGACCCTTGTCTCCCCCCAGCCACAGAGCACTGGCTAAACCCTGTCCCCACTCCCCCTCCTACACAAGTGGGCCCTCGGTTGTTTATTGTTCAAGCGCAGGCCCTAGGGGCCGAGGCCTTTCCCATACCCAGGACTGAGCTGTCCGTCCTCAGCTTTCCAAGAACAGGCTCCATCGAGCACACACGTTGTGAAATGATCCTGCTGGGCCCTCCGAGGGATGAGGCCATTTATGGGCTGAGTGGGCTGCTGCCGGCTGCCAAGGGTTAGGCCTGGGGCCTGCATATGCCAGGAGCCAGAACTCAGGCCACAGCCTCAGCAGGGCCCACCTCCTCCTGCACGTAGCCTTTAGGAGCCAGGAAGCCAAGCCCCTCAAGCCGCCCTCCCGCTCTCCTCCCCACCAGGGCTTCTCCAGAGGAGAAGACACAGGGAAGAAAATAGACCTTCTGGGCTGGGGGGCAAGACCGGGAATATAATCTGTGGGTCCAGTGAAAATGAAAATGCAGGTCCTTTGTTTGACAGCAGAGCACTGAGCTGAGCTGGAGGGACTGACACACATCCTGTTGGAGGTGCCCTCGGAGGCCTGTGGCCGAGCCCCACATTGTGCTGAGGAGGCATCTGTGGCCTGAGAGGGGCAGGGCCTTGGCCGCTGCCACCTGAAAAGGAGCCTGGGATCCTGCTCCCTGTCCAGTGCCCGTTCCCAGGCTCTGCTGCTCTAGGAAGGCCTTCTCTCTGTCCTGGGCCCTCCCACTCACCTTGTCCTCCTTGCTCATTTCTGAGCCTCCAGAAATGTTCTCTGTCCCAGAAAGTCTCTTCCTCCAGGAAGCCCTCCTTTCCTGTCTCGACCAGTTTTACCTGGTGATGGTTCCTGTGCTTCTTGCACCTTCCAGGCTCACTCACATAGCTTTGCCCTTGAACTTCTGAGTATTTATATGTTAGTATAAGTTAGCTAGAGAGCACAGCCTCCTTCCTCCCTGGCCAACTCTTTGTGGGGAGTCTCCCTCATCAGACTCTGGGCTCCCTGAGGACAATCAGGGCCTCCCTTCAGACTGAGGGCTCCCTGGAGTTGGAAGCCTTTCCCAGGGCTTCCCTCAGGTTTGCTTCTGCACACCAGAGGCTCTCCAGACATTGCACTCAAGAGGGGACCGTGCCCCGTGTGGTGCCCCATTGGCTGTGTGCCTTGTGGAGGATCTTGCTTCTCATTCTTCACCACCTTCGCTGTCCTTTCCCGATCAGTGGCAGCAGATTTTGTGAGTAGGGCCAGGTGGAGACGGACCCGGGGTGAGGGAGGGAAATGGGGGCAGCCGGAGGCAGCGTGGTCCCCAATCTCTTCCCAGCAGAGGGCCAGAGGCGAGTAGGCAGCATGACCTCCCTCCTGTGGCCTCCCCCTCGGGCTGTGAGGGACGAGGGCTGGTCTGAGGCTGGGGTCAGTGCCCAGGAGCAGACACTCAGCTGAGGCTGGTCACTCGGAGGCAGGGTTTGCGGCATTTGGGCCCCAGGAGAAGGGAGGGAATGTGAGGAATATCCTGACTCAGCACTCACCCCCCCACCCCACCCCCCGACTCCAGCCCAGGATAGGCGTCGGGGGAGGACTGATTTGATTGCTGAGAACATGCAGATGGTGGAGGCCTATCTGCCCCTCCTTCCCTCATCCCCATCCTGAGTCCCCAGAGCTGTGTTTAGGGAGGAGGCTGGGGACAGAGAGAAGGCAGGAACACTGGAGTCCCCCCAGAGATACTGGGGAGGCAAGGAAGGCAGCTGAGGGAGGCAGGCATGGGGGGGGCGTGCCTTTTGACATTGTCATAGCTGTGAACATCGGTGACATGCCAAGGAATGTCCCGTACATGGAGAGGTTTCCTCCTCTGTGAGGACAAGCTGGGGGACAGGATGAGGGGAGGGCTTGGCTAGGGAGTAATGTGGGGGAGGGGAAGGGGTATTAAGAGTGAGCAGACAGTGGCCAGAGCCCCCGGGGCCAGCCAAGTGGGAGGGAGATGGATGCCTGCTTTCATGGATTCTAGAGCTTTCCATAACTTGATTATAGGCTTCGTTAAGGCAGGGACCGTCTCATAACATCTCTTAATTATCTGACAACCCCTCCACAGGGCTGGGTGCATAGTAGGCATTCTGCCCAAGCTTCATCTTGAGCATGCTTACATTATTTTTAAAGTGGTCTCATAATATCAGGTCCCCCAAATTAAACTCACACCCATAATCCCGGCTATTTACATTTCTCCTTGTACCTTCCAGTGTCTTTATAGGTATACACTTACGTAAGGCTGACTTATGTAAACTCAGACTGAGTCAAGCTTTTCCGGCAGCCTTGGCAAGAGAGAGCCCTGGCTGACAGGGTGTAAACACGTGTGTCACGCTCTCTGCTCCTTCGCTCTGAAGTAACCCTTGTTCACGGGCAAGGTGAGCTGTGACACCCTCACTAGGCAGGTTTCCGTCTTTTCCCGTGCTTACATTGCTGCCAAGAAGATACCTGCTTCGTTTATCTCCTGATTTGAAAGGATTCTGACTTATGTAAAAACGGACTTATATAAGATGTGCCAGAATGGAATACTAATGTGATTGGGAATCGCACATGTGCAGCAATCACTGGTTGACTTCGTGTGCAGATCCCCAACCATCTTGAGCTGGAAAACCCGATTTTAACACCAAAAAAACCCTTCAGAACATCCCAGAACTCCAAAGGACAGCTGCTGTATGAAAGGTATCCATCATTTGAGAAAATCTGTGAAGGCAACAATCTATGATGAAGTTAGTAACAATTTGAAATGACATCGCCTGTCATTAATCTCCATAGTATCTACACAAGTTTGAAAGAACAATAGCAGATGTATTCGGGAATCAGTGTATGGGGGGGTGGGATGCATTGGGAGATTGGGATTGACATATATACACTAATATGTATAAAATCGATAACTAGTAAGAACCTGCTGTATAGCACAGGCAACTGCACTTTGCTGTACAGTAGAAACTAACACAACATTGTAAGACAACTATACCCAAATTAAAAAAAAAAGAACTCTATGTCAAAAAATAAAATAAAATAGTTCAAAATGTCACCCCATTGATTCAAAAAAAAATGTATTCGAAATCTATTCACTCGATTAAGTGAGCTGTGGAGATGTTCGTTGCAGATTGCAGTGTTACTATTTAAAGTGAAAGAACTAGGATCCACTGGGTACACGATGGGTAATCTGGGTACATGTTGCCACTATTTAACTGTACTGTGCAGAACTGTGGGGGGCAGTGCAGGTGAAAAATGGGAAGGGAAGACATTAGAACATAGCATTTGGCTTGTGAAAATTCAGTGGTCCTTGGGGGGAGGAGGGGGAAGGGTGGGTGGCAGGAAGGAGCTACGCTGATGGTCTCAAATCTGTAGGTGCTAGAATTCCATTCTGAGAGCAAATAAGTTAGTGTCTGGTCTTGAGTTCTGGATGGGGGTGGGGAGAGGAGGCAGGCACCGGCCAGATCATGCAGACTCCCATGGGCCATGCTAAGCAGAGGTTTCTTATCTTTAGAGAGGAGACTGTTTCTCTGGGTGCGGCGTGACAGACAGCTGGGAAGTTTTTCCCTGTGCTAGCTGAGATCCTTCTTGCTGTGGTTTCTGACCCATCTTTTCTTCATTTCCCTCCCTTTTATAGAATTGCTCACTGTGCCCAGGCCAGCTGAGTCTAGATCTTCAAACTGCAGTTCCAGGGACCCTATTTCCCAAACCCCAAATCTGGGCCTGAGGTCTGACAAGTCCCTTAAGAGCTGTGGGGATTATGAAGCAGGAGATATAATCAGGGCCGTCCAGGAAACCAGAGCCTGAGCAGAGAAGCCGGGGACCCACTCCCACCTCCCCTCCCTGCTGTGGCCTCCTGCCTCCCGCCTTGGGAGCGGAGAGCCGTCAGCCCAAGGCATCCCCGGGTCGGGTCTCCGTAGCATCCTCCGCTGGGTGCTTCTCCCAGGGCAACGTGCTGAGAAAGCACTTGTGAGGACGGGGGCAGGGGCGGGGTCAGGGGTCAGGGTGCTTTTTAATTTCTCGTTAGCCATGACAGCTGTAGAACTCAAGCAATTAAGGAGGAAGACTCCTCCAGGATGCCAGAGGGCCAGCACCCCCCCAAGCTGTGCACATCTTCCTCCCTTCCTCCTCTTGCGTTGCGCCTCTCATCTTCTTGGGTCTCCCCTCCGCCCACCCTGCCCCGCGCCTGCGCACACACATAGAGGCTTCCCCTCTCTAGGCCCTGAGCTGTGGGCTACAATCACAGGGAAGCAAGAATTGCAAAGGGGTCCCTTTCTCTGGGCTTCAATCAGGGGAACGGGACAGATGAAATAGGGAGAGGGTGATGGATCTAGAAGATGCCTTCTCCATCATTCACTCCTGGGGTGGGTTGGACTTGTGGAAAGGGGGTCCATTCCCTTTGGAGTTGGTAATAAGGTTGGGGGCATGGAAATGACCAAAGTCATAGCAGCCTTCCCTGCATTTCTTGACTGAGTGACCAACCCTCCAACCCAGCCTGACCTTTGGGGGTGTAGGAAAAGGGTCTCAGGCGGGGTGGATGGGAGGAGCTTTTCTTTTATTCTGTTAAGATCTCCAGGGCATTCGACATCTCACAAATTTCCTCTGCATCTTCTCACTGGGGATTCTTAACAGCAGCCTACTCTCTATCCTGCCCATTTCCTGGATTCTTGTTCTGTTCCCAGCTGTCGGGGGAGGGTATGCGTGTTCAATGCTATTTTTTATTAACATCAGTCCTGCTGCATGGGTGGGGGTGTGTTTTTGGATGCTGGAGTAAAACTCTATGTCCCGGTCCAAACATCTCAATCCACCCACCAGCTGATACATGAACCCCTACCATTAACATTTGCTTCCTTTAAGACTATCTCCATGTTAAATTGCATATACCCTCGGGAAGGGAACCCCTTTATTGTGAACAAAAGATCTGACAGCTGATATAGATAAAAGAGTAACTGGGGTGGGAGGTGCATGCTGGCCAGGATTCCAAGGGGCGGGGAGGGGTTGGGGGTAGTAGGTTTATAGAGAAGAACAGACACGCTTCACAGCTTTCCCCTGCTTCTGATTAAGTCTTTAGAGCATGGGAGAATGACAGCCCAGGCTGGTCTTCTCCGACCTAGAAGAAAAGAAAGCCTCCAAATTCCCATGGTCATGACCATTACCATCAATAGCTTCATACAGGCATGGGATATCGATGAAGTTACAAAGAAGCTCAACACATGGCCCTTGCCCTCAAGATGCTCACAGCCTGGTGCGGGGCAACCAGCTCACCCAAGTGACCAATGAGGAGCCTATGGAGGTCTTAGAGAACGAGCTTACATTGCCAAGTGTTATCTTAGGGGGTTAGCCAGGTGGTGGACCAAGGAGGATTTGAGGCAGGGAAGAGGGAATGGTGAAGCTCTTTGGGAGCCCTTGCCCTCATGCAGGTGAGAGCAGAAGAAGCCTCGGTTAGGCCGACAGTGGTGGAAACATGACGGCTGGGACTTATGGAGAGGCATTTTCGAAAATGAATTTCTAGGACTCCAACTATGAAGTGGATGGGAGAGGCAGGAATTGAGTGTGAGTCTAAGGTTCAGAGCTTGGGTACCTGGCGATGGTGGTGTTACTGGCAGTGGAAGGGAAGGTCTGGTAGAGCTGTGTTTGGACGGTAGGTGAGTTCTATTTCAGCATGCTGCATTTGAAGGTGTCATTCCCCCCAGAAGAGGGCAAAACATACGTATACAATGTGCAACTTTTTCTTAAAGAGCTCACACATATATCAGCAGTCCTCCAAAGTGGTTAGTACAAGAGACTAGGCAGTTTTCCCAAATAGCTTGCTTTTGATCAAAATGTTTTACCCATTTGTGGAATAGTTCCTGGGTGTCCACGTGGCAACTGGTCCAGTCTTGTGGAAGGACACAGAGACACACAGACACTGTTGGGTTTATGCCTTCAGGGAGCTTATTATCTAATTGGGGTGACATAAAGTAAAACTCATAAAAAAGGCTACATATACCTATGGCTTCCCATCATACTGAGTGTATTAGTTGTCTGTTGTGGTATAATAAATGACCACCAATTTAGTACCTCAAAGCAACACCCATTTATTAGCTCACAGTTCTGTAAGTCAGAAGTCTGGCATGGATGGCTGGGTTCTCTGATTAGGGTATCACAAGGTCGAAATCAAGGTGTTGGCTGGACTGAGATTTTATCTGGAGGCTCTGGGGGAAAAAAATCGACTTCCAAGCTCATTCTTATTGTTGGCAGAATTTGGTTCTTTGTGACTGTAGGATTGAGATTCCATTTCCTTGCTGGCTGTCAGCCAGGACTGGCTGCTTGCAGCTCCTAAAGGCTGCCTGTATACCTTGCCACACAGTCCCCTCCATACTGAAGGCAGCAGTGGAACATCAACGCATCATGCTTTAAATCTCTGACTTCTTTGACCAGCCAAAGAAAACTCTGTGCTTTTTTTTTTTCCATTTTTTTTTTATTGTGGTAAAAGACACATAACATAAAATTTACCATCTTAACCATTTTTAAGTGTACAGTTCAGCTGTATTAAATACAGTCATAATGTTGTGCAAACATCATCACCATACGTTTCCAGAATTCTTTCATCTTGTAAAACCGAAACTGTATCCCCATTAAACAATAACTCCCCATCCTCCCCTCACCCTGGCCCCTTGGCCACTACCATTCTACTTTTCGTCTCTGTGACTTTGACTACACTAAGTACTTCATGTAAGTGGAATCATATAGTACTTGTCTTTTTGTGACGCTTATTTCACTTAGCATAATGTCCTCAAGATGCATCCATGTTGTAACATATTAAAGAATTTTGATATGCTGAGTGATATTGCATTTTATGTATAGACCACATTTTTCTTATTCATTCATCTATTGATGGACACTTTGGTTACTTCCATGTTTTACCTCTTGTGAATAATGCTGCTGTAACCATGGGTGTACAAATATCTCTTTGAGATCCTGCTTTCAGTTCTTTTGGGTGTATGCCCAGAAGTAGAACTGCTGGATCATATAATAATTCTCTTTTTAATTTTTTGAGGACCCTCCATAGTGTTCCACAGTGGCTGTAGCATTTTACATTCCCCCCACCAACAGTGCCCAAGTGTTCCAATTTCTCTACATCCCTCACCAACACTTTTTCTTTTCTCTTTTTCTTTTCTCTTTTTTTTTTTGTAATAGCCATCCTAATGGACATATAGTGGTATCTCACTGTAGTTTTGATTTACATTTCCCTAATGAATAGTGGTGTTAAGCATCTTTTCATATGCTTATAGGTCATTTGTATATCTTTGTAGAAATGTCCCTTCAGGTCTTTTGCCCATTTTCAAATTGGCTGTTTGTTTTTCATTGTTGAGAAAACTCTACTTTTAAAAGGTTCATGTTCAAACTGAATGAAGTAAGTCAGACAGAGAAGGACAAATATATGATATTGCTTATATGTGGAATCTAAAAAAAATGGTACAAATGAACCTATTTAGAAAACAAAAATAGAATCACAGATGTAGAAATCATACATATGGTTACCAAGGGGGAAAGGGGGAGGAGGGATAAATTGCGAGAATTGGATTGACATATGCACACTACTATGTATAAAATAGATAACTAATAAGAACCTACTGTATAGCACAGGGAACTCTACTCAGTACTCTGTAATGACCTCTATGGTAAAAGAATAAAAAAGAGTGGATATATATATATGTATAACTGATTCACTTTGCTGTACAGCAGAAACTAACACAGCATTGTATTATTTTTATTTATTTATTTATTTATTTATTTGCTATTTCATATTCCTGCTTTTTTTTAAACATCTTTATTGGAGTATAATTGCTTTACAATGGTGTGTTAGTTTCTGCTTTACAACAAAGTGAATCAGTTATACATATACATATGTTCCCATATCTCTTCCCTCTTGCATCTCCCTCCCTCCCACCCTCCCTATCCCACCCCTCTAGGCGGTCACAAACCACTGAGCTGATCTCCCTGTGCCATGCGGCTGCTTCCCACTAGCTATCCACCCTACGTTTGGTAGTGTATATAGGTCCATGCCACTCTCTCACCTCGTCACAGCTTACCTTTCCCCCTCCCCATATCCCCAAGTCCATGCTCTAGTAGGTCTGTGTTTTATTCCCGTCCTACCCCTAGTCTCTTCATGGCATTTTTTTGTTCTTAGATTCCATATATATGTAACACAACATTTTAAATCAACTGTACTCCAATAAAAAATAAAATTAAAAAAGGTTCATGTGACTAGGTCTGACCCATTGGGACAGTCTCTCATTTCTAGAGTCAACTGTGCCATATAATATAACCTAATCACAGGAGTGAAAGCTGTCATATTCACAGTCTTGGGATTATACAGAGTGTGTACAGAGCGGGTGAGGAATCCTGGGAGGCCATCTCAGAATTCTCCCTACTGCACTCAGAAAACGTGCCTGGAAAGACGGTGGCTGCCCTTCGAAGTTTCTACAGCACCTATTAGACTTTACATGTTCGACCCCTAGCTTCCTCTCTCCCCCACCATTTAGACATTCTCACTTTTCCTCAGATAAACAAGCGTGTTCCAACTTTAGGTACTTTGTGCTTGCTGCTCTCTCAGACATTTTATGGCCTTCTCCCATATTTCCTCAAGGTCTCTGTTCAGAGCCAGCCCTTTGCTGAGCCCATTTGAAATAGAAATAGTCCCACCCAGCCTGCTCAGTTTCTACCCCTCTTACCTTGCTTTATTTTTCTGTATAGCATTTATTACTACTTGACGTCTTATACATGTATCTGCCTACTTATTTATCGCCTTATGTCCTTCAACTAGAAGTCAGCTCAGTGAAGGCGTTAACTTTGTTTTATTTGCTATTCTACCTCCAGTGCCTAGAATAGTGTCCAACGCTTGCAGGTGCTCAATATTTGTTGAATGAATGATTGGATGTGTTTTCATACTTACTGAGAGCTTTTGAAATGGAAAGTTTATTTCAGAGCACAAAATAGATGAAAAATTCTTCCTGTACTATCTTTGTTTTACAGTTTAAAATTTTTTAATGAATTTTAAAACTTTTATTTTTATTTTTGGCTGTGACTCACAGCTTGTGGGATCTTAGTTCCCAGACCAGGGATTGAACCCCCAGGGACTGAACCCGGGCCACGGCAGTGAAAGCGCTGAGTCCTAACCACTGGACAGCCAGGGAATTCCCGAATTTAAAAACTTTTAACTAGAGCAAATTAAACACAAAGTAAGCAGAAGAAAGGAAATAATAAAGATCAGAGAAAAATTAATGAAGTAGAAACAGAAAAATATTAGAGAAGATCAATGAAACCAAAAACTGTCTTTTAAGATCAATAAAATTAATAAACATCTAGCCAGATTGATCAGGAAAAAAAGAGAGAAGACACAAATTACCAGTATCAAGAATGAAAGCGGTGGGACTTCCCTGGTGGCTCAGTGGTTAAGAATCCGCCTGCCAATGCAGGGGACATGGGTTCAAGCCCTGGTCCAGGAAGATCCCACATGCCGCAGAACAACTAAGCCTGTGTGCCACAACTACTGAGACCACGTGCCACAACTACTGAAGCCCGTGCGCCTAGAGCCCATGCTCCACAACAGGAGAAGCCACTGCAATAAGAAGCTCGCACATTGCAGTGAAGAGTAGCCCCCCCGCCGCCGCTCAACACAATTAGAGCAAGCCCGCACGCAGCAACAAAGACCCAAAGCAGCCATAAATAAATAAATTTATTTTGAAAAAAGAATGAAAGTGGTGACTTCTCTATAGATAATACAGATACTTAAAAGATAATAAGAAAATATCATAAATAATTTTACTCTAATAATTTCCATAACTTAGATGAAATAAACAAATTCCTTGAAAGATACAAACTGTAGAAATTTACTCGAGAAGAAATAGATAACCTGAATAGACCTATATGAATTTTTTAAACATTGGATTTGTAGTTAAAAGCCTTCCCACAAAGAAAACTCCAGGCCCGGATGGCTTTACTAATGAACTTTGCCAAACATTAAAGGAAGAAAAAAAATATCAATTCTATACAAATTTTCTAGAAAATTATAAAGGAGGGAAATCTCAACTCATTCTATGAGGCCAACATTACTCTGATACCCAAACCAGATAAAGATATTACAAGAATGAAAAACTATAGATCAATATCCCTCATGGGCATTGATGCAGAAATTCCCAACAAAATTTTTGTAAATCAAATCTAACTCTGTCTTTATCTCTATGATGACACATCATGCCCAAGTGGGATTTATCCTAGAAATGAAGGTTGGTAACACTAAAAAAAAATCAATCAACGTAATTCATCATACTACCTAATTAAAAAAGAAAAAATGTTCATCTTAATAGATGTAGAAGAAGCATTTGACAAGATTCAATATCCATTCCTGATAAAAGAATTTCCACAAATCAGGAATAGAAAGGAACTTCCACAACCTGATAAAGAACCTCTACAAAAATCCTGTGATGGTGAAAGATTGAATGTTCTCCCTCTAAGATCAGGAACAAGACAAGGACATTTACTCTTACTGTTTCTATTCAACATTGTACCAGAGGTTCTAACAGTGCAACAAGGCAAGAAAAATAAATACAAAGCATTCAGATGGGAAAGAAAGAAGTAAAATTGTCATTATTTGCTGACACCATGATTATCCATGTAGAAAATCTGATGGAATATACAAAGAAGCTACTAGAACTAATAAATGGATTTAGTAAGGTTACAAGATGCAAGGTAGATATTCAAAAATCAATTGTATTCCTATATATTCGTAATGAACAATCGGAAATTGAAAAAACAGTACTTTAAAAAATGATTATCCAGGGACTTCCTTGGTGGCACAGTGGTTAAGAATCTGCCTGCCAATGCAGGGGACACGGGTTCGAGCCCTGGTCTGGGAAGATCCCACATGCCACAGAGCAACTAAGCCTGTGCGCCACAACTGCTGAGCCTGCACTCTGGAGCCTGCGAGCCACAACTACTGAGCCCGTGTGCCTAGAGCCCATGCTCTGCAACAAGAGAAGCCACTGCTATGAGAAGCCTGCACACCACAACGAAGAGTAGCCCTTGCTCACTGCAACTAGAGAAAGCCCCCGTGCAGCAATGAAGACCCAATGCAGCCAAAAATAAATAAATAAAAAAAATTATCCATTGCACTGGGATCTCAGAAGTTCTTCAGTTCTTTTTTAGATTATGTCATTGATGGTGTCTTTCCCTTAGTTTCTGTTTCTCCAGCTATTTGGATGTTCTCCTGTTACTTGGTTACTATTGCCTGAACTGGTCTCCCAGTTTTATTGTACAGTCGTTCAAAATTTTCCGTCCTTTTGTTATCTTTCCTCCACTTTATGATCATTTCCTCAGCGTTATCTTCCAGACTTCTACTGAGTTTTAAAAATTTCTGCTGACATGTTTGATTTTTAAGCTCTCTCTCTTGTTCCCTTTTTAGAAAATACTATTAGACTTTTGTTGCATTTTTGCAATATTTTTCCTTATCATGCTCAGGATATAATAATATGTTGTTATTTTTAAGCTTTCTTCTTGGTACGTAATCTCGGCTTCCTCCAAGTCACTTTTTTTTTTTTAAGAATCAATTTTATTTATTTGTTTAATTTTGGTGGCATTGGGTCTTCTTTGCTGCACGCAGACTTTCTCTAGTGTGGCGAGCGGAGGCTACTCTTCGTTATGGTGTGCGGGCTTCTCATTGCGGTGGCTTCTCTTGTTGCAGAGCACGGGCTCTAGAGCGCAGGCTCAGTAGTTGTGGTGCACAGGGGCTTAGTTGCTCTGCGGCATGTGGGATCTTCCCGGACCAGGGATTGAACCCTTGTCCCCTGCATTGACAGGCAGATTCTTAACCACAGCGCCACCAGGGAAGTCCCCCAAGTCAATTTTTGTTTTGTTTTGTTTTGTTTTGCTCTGTCTTTTGTGTTAGAAGCCTCAGATGTCTCATAAGCCTTGGTTGTTTGCTTATTTTTAAACGTGGGGATCTGAAAAGCTGGTTGGAAGCTGTGTGTGTGTGCGTGCGCGCACGCAAGTGTGTGTGCCTTGTCTGTGAGCCTCATGCGAGGGTGATCTGGCTGGAATATTTCATTTTCAAGCCCCCAGTATTAGTATCTTTGGTCTTTTCTTCCTTTCAGGTTGGTCAGATTCCTCAGAGATGCACCCTCTAGGTTCCAGCCTGGAGGAAAATGGTCAGTGTTCTGAGATTCCAGGAGGTCCAAGGACCCAGGTCTCAGCATCCACTATGTGAACATTTTCAATGAGATACTCCTTCCTTCAGTGTCCTGGGGTTTCCTTGTCAGAGACCCTCTGCTTTCCCCTCACCAGGGAATAGCCTCTAGCTTTTGCCTGGCTGTATGAGGTAGGGAAAAATCTGAGGATCTGACGGCTTTTCTTTTTTTAAAAACTAAATTTTATTTATTTATTTATGGCTGTGTTGGGTTTTCATTGCTGCATGCGGGCTTTCTCTAGTTGCGGTGAGCGGGAGCTACTCTTCGTTGCGGTGCGCGGGCTTCTCATTGTGGTGGCTTCTCTTGTTGTGGAGCACGGGCTCCAGGCTCACGAGCTTCAGTAGTTGTGGCACATGGGCTCAGTAGTTGTGGCTTGCAGGCTCTAGAGCGCAGGCTCAGTCAGTAGTTGTGGCGCACGGGCTTAGTTGCTCCGCGCCATGTGGGATCTTCCCAGACCAAGGCTCGAACCCATGTCCCCTGCATTGGCAGGCAGATTCTTAACCACTGCGCCACCAGGGAAGTCCAGATCTGGCTGGGTTTTTTTTGTGTGTGTGGTACGCAGGCCTCTCACTGTTGTGGCCTCTCCCATTGTGGAGCACAGGCTCCGGACGCGCAGGCTCAGTGGCTATGGCTCACGGGCCCAGCCGCTCTGCGTCATGTGGGGTCTTCCCAGACCGGGGCACGAACCCGTATCCCCTGCATCGGCAGGCGGACTCTCAACCACTGCGCCACCAGGGAAGCCCAGATCTGGTTGCTTTTTAAAAACACTTTCCCAGTCCTCTTTTACTTACTCAATTCCCTTCACCCTTACTTGCTGAGGTAACTGGTGTCACCAATTCCTGAGCCCTTTGGGGATTCTGGGGTATAGATTAGGTGGTAATGACTTTCACCACCACCTGTTCCGTGTTCTTTACTGTTCTTCCACCTGCTTTCCAGCTTCCAAAATTTTGTTGCTTTTTTTTGCGGTACGCGGGCCTCTCACTGTTGTGGCCTCTCCCGTTGCGGAGCACAGGCTCCCGACGCGCAGGCTCAGCAGCCATGGCTCACGGGCCCAGCCGCTCCGCGGCATGTGGGATCTTCCCGGACCAGGGCATGAACACGTGTCCCCTGCATCGGCAGGCGGACTCTCAACCACTGCGCCACCAGGGAAGCCCAAAATTTTGTTGCTTTTATCTCCTCTCCCATCCTCCCTGTCCTGTGGGTATATATCTTAAGAAACAAAATCAAAAGGAAAGAAAAATTTAGAAAGCCTTTCACTTTGTTTTAGTGGCTTCAGGAAAGAGCAAAAGTGGATGCAGGTGTTCAGGCTGCCATCTTTTCCTGGAAGTCCCTTAATCCATCATTACAGGCTTTTATTATTACCACTTCCACATAATCATAGACCATGTATGCTTTGCTCAGGAACTAACATGTACATTCCAAAAGGGCAGAAATTGTGTGTCTGGTTTACAATGGTATTTCATCCTCCTGCACAAGGGCTGGTATATAAGAAAGTATCAAGAAGTATTTACTAACTTTTAAAAAAAATATTTATTTATTTGGTTGCACTGGGTCTTAGTTGAGGCAGGCAGGCTCCTTAGTTGTGGCATGTGAACTCTTAGTTGCAGCATGCATGTGGGATCTATTTCCCTGACCAGGGATCGAACCTGGGCCCCCTGCATTGGGAGCTCAGAGTCTTAACCACTGAGTCACCAGGGAAGTCCCAAGTATTTACTAACTTTATGAACCAACAAATGAACAAATGAACTGCCTTTAGAAACTTTATTACATTAAAATTTTTCCTCAGCAGTATCAAGATTTCATCCTTGGGAACTGAATAGTATGTGGAAATAGCCAAAAGTTATTTAATGCCAAGATGTGTGACCCAGAAGAGTAAGCAAACTGAGCAGGTAGTAACAACACCTCTTTTTTTGTTTTTGTTTTTGGTCCAAAACAAGGTGTGGCACCAAATTATGAGATTGATTTCCTTGTTTGGTGTACAATGAATCTGAGGTCAATTCACAGAGAGAAATAGAGTCCAAAAGTGTTTTGAGCAAACTTGGATTTGTTGGCCAAGGTGTGTAAAGATCCATTTTTTGAATATATAGGATTTTGCAGGTAGTCTGGAAGAAAATGGTATATGATTTGGGGCAAGCCGTGTAGGTTGCAGAAGGTTTTGCCTTCCACGTCAGGAAGAATAAAGTTAAACTGGATGAGCTCCTACTACCTCTTAGCCATGGAGTTCGATGATGATTCTAAGTCTCTTGGGGGCTGAGGTGTGACTGGCGGGGCAAGAGAGTGCAGAAGGCTGATTTCCAGGGACACCCATCCTAGTAGGCAGGAGAGAAGGGGCGCTGGGAGAAGCTGTTTCTCTGTGGCCAGAGTAGGGTCAGCATCTGGGCATGTCTACCCAGCTCGAAATGACAGCACCACAGCCTCAAATGTTGATAATGCACTCACTCCATGCCAACCCCTGTGCTTTATTTACACAGGTCACCTCATTAGGTGCTTGCCATAGCTCTGTGGAGTTAGTACTGTTATTATCCCCATTTTCCAGATAAGAAAACTGAGTCACAGGGAGAGAAATGTAGCCGTAGACATTCCAAGGTGGTTCAGCCCTGGAATGACAAAAGGATTATAGCAAAGGAGGACAGAGGCATGAAGGGGATACATTCCCACCGGCCAAATTTTACTATAACAGCTGGGGATTGATGGGGGTATGTGTGAAAATCAGTCAGCAAGTGGTTTTCTGGTGATTACTCCATGTAATTTTTGCTGACTGACCAATGTTGCCCATTTAATGGTCAAAAAGTGGCTAAATTGGTGATCAGCAAAGGGAAAGTAAGTTTCTCCTACAGACAGTTAAGAGACCAGCTAGGATCAACTTAAACACTCTGGTGACTGAACAATCAAGGTAAGTGATTTTTCTGACTGTGGGATGAGTATTTTTTAAACTTCATTTGCTAATTTTTTTCTAGAACCCTAATGAGTAAGGCAAGGCTACCTGGGTGCCTCTTTCTGCAACGACTGAGGTTTCTGGCCTCACTCTGAACCGTGTGGGATTGGGAAACCCCCCCCCCGCCCCACCCCCCTGCAATGGACTCTGATTTGGAACCCTGAAAGCATTTGACTGAAGTTCACTTTGCTTTCTTGTTATTTCCTTCTTAGAGTGCGAAAAGAAAATTCTGGTTTTCAGTTTATTCTTTTATTCAAATCATAGTGGTTAAGAGTACAGGTTTGGGGGCCAGACAGTTGAAATCCCAGCTCTGTTTACTTGTGGTATGACCTTGGGCAAGTTACTTAAACTCTCCCAACTGTAGTTTTACAATTAGATACTAAGGGATTAATGAGATAATGAAAGGCACACAGGAGGAATGCAGTCAAAGGCAGTATTTACCATTATTATCATCATTATTCACAAAGAGTCTACATGTGGCTCTCTACACCTGCAGGCTTGTATTAGTCCTTAGGCTGGGGTGGAGGGATACAGACCACTGAAAAATACAGTCCTTCCTATGTAAGTGTGCTTGAAGAGAGAACACACATACACACACACCCTCAGAAAGCGAAATGCATTGAATAGCAAACTGAGGCTGGCATGAGAGATAAAGACAGCTCATGCTGTAGGAGTTTGGGGGAGACCACTGAGCAGAAGTGGTTCAGGGAGTCTTGTTTTAAGAGGTGCACCTTCATGGCTGATGGGGCATAAACCAGGAGGAAGAAACAAGTGATATGTGTGTCTGGGGCTATCAGAAGACCTGTCAGGCTGGAGTGGGATGTATATGTAGGGAGGCAGTGGGAAATAAGGCTGCAAAGTAAGCTGAAGCCACATACAATAATTATATTATTAACGATGGGAATAGTGATCAGTGTTAATTTGGCTTCTAACGTGTGCAGGCCAGGTGCTTATGCTACATCCTTTCCATATATTCTCTCATTCAACCCTCACTACAACCCTGTGGTGTAGGGATTATTATTACAAATTTTCAAGGAAACTGAGGCTCAGAGAGGTTGGGTAACTTGCCCACGGACTCAGAGCTAGAAACTGGCAGACCCACAATCTGGATGCACAAACACACATGAAGACACTGACACAGACAGACAGATAGACACAGGGGCCTCAGCTTAGGCAGCAGACAGCTGTGTCCCTCCTCATTCCCTCCCCTCTCGCTGAGTTAGGGGTTAGTTCTTCCCTTTGAGGGGTCCAGTGTGAAAAAGCGACCGTTCTGCTCCCCCACCCCACCTCTGCCTCCCATATGCCTGTGGCTTTAGTCCCCAGGACAGGCGGCCCAGAGCGCAGGTCTGGGACTAAGATGAGGGGAACGAGGTGACAGGGTACAGTATTTATGGGGGTGCTTACGGACAGGGCCAATCCTGCACTTGAGCGTGAGCACCTCCTTAAACTATGTACCCTAGCTGCTTCACTTGCCTTACCCTAGTTCTGATCCTGCATGGGGGTAGGGAGCTTTGCAGTTTTGCTCTGTGGGCCAAGAAGCCCCTCGTTACTCCCAGGTCAGCCAGAAATTCCAAGGGCCCAGGCCACAGCCCTCCTTTTTGTTCCCAGATGAACAGGAGGATAATCTCAGATGGGTCTCAGATCATCTTTCCACTGTTCACACTCGCCCGTTAGCATCCCCTGTAGCCCACTTGTCCCTGCATCCTCTGAGCAGTCCCCTTCCCAGGCCTGGCCCATACATTCCTGTCTATTCCCACCCTAGACAGTGGGTCTGGCTGTGCAGCCTTCAGCCCGGGGCCCCTTCCCCCAGGGGCAGGGTGTAGGGCAGCTGGTTGGTCGCAGGGGCCTGTGCTGAGGGCCACCAGGGTATGCCCCAGGGGCAGGGAAGTCAAGCGCTGCTCTCCCTCGCCCTCTAGAGGCTCGGGGTGGCACTGGGTGAGACACCCAGGAGGGGTCCTGATTGAGGAGGGGGCCCTGGGCTTCCAAGAATGTCCAGAAGGTGTCCATAGTCAGACAACAGCTTCATCTGACGCCTGCTGCTGGAAGTGCCCGGTGAGGCTGTGCTGTAGGTTCACGTAGAAGGGGGTTCCAGGCCCTTCACCTCTGTCTGGGTTACAGCCAGTCAGCGATGAGGCTCCCTAGCCTGCACCCAGCCAGTGTAGCAGGACAGCTCCTCTCCGCTTCTCACTTTCCCCTTGGGGCAGCTTCAAGGATGGGTGGGGTGGGGACAACTGCGGCCCTGTCCTCTGACAGCCAGGAATCTCTGGAAGAGCCTTAGGCCAGGAGAGGAGGAGAGGTGAGGGGTGTGTCCCAAGGTGGCTTTGTGAGGACAGCCCTGGGAAGGTGGTGGGAGAAACCTTCAACTCCTGCTTAGGTAGGACAGACAGAGAAGAAGGAGGATGGTGATGCGGAGAGAGCCTGGGAGGATGGGGGCAGAGTGGACAGAGGCGTGGAATCACTTAGTAAATCTTTCCAGGCTGGAAGATTGGGAGCTGGGGACCTGGGCTTCTAGAGGGAACTGGGTGGCTGACCAGCTTCCTTGTAACACACACGCATAGCAGCACATCTGCTCGCCTGGCCCCCATCCAGGTACCCAGGCCTCACCTCAGATTGTTCATTATTTGGCTGAGGTATTTGCAGGGCTTGGCCCCATTCTCTTGCTCAAACTCCTCCTTACCTGGTCCTCACTGCAGCACAAAGGAAGGTGGATAGAGGGAAAGAGGGACTTCCTGGGTGGTTTTTCAGCCTCAGTTCACTCAGGAGACCAGAGATTCCTGGGTTTGGGGCAGAGGAGGAGGAGGGACTATGGAATGAGTCTCAGAATTTTCCCACCTGCCCAAGGGCTAGGCCAGGAGTAGAGCAAGGGCAGACCCTCTCCTAGAGCCTTACCAGCTGGCCCCAGGTGAGAGGTGGGGGTGATACCCAGAGAAAAAGCAGAACTGGCCTGAGTGTCCTGCAGTCTTGGGGGAAAGAAGGCCCCTTGTCCTCAGTCTGCCCTGTGGACACTGCGAGTCTTACCCTCCCCAGTGCCTGGGCCCAGGCTGGGTAGGTGTCCCTCTACTTCTCAGACAGTGGCTCTGGGCTCCCGTGCCCAAGCTGAAGTCACAGCAGAGGCACAGACCCTGCCCCAGTGAGGTCCTGTTGAGCCTAGAGTGGGGCTGGGGTGCCCAGGGCAGGGAGCCCTGGGCTGAGGCTCCGTCTCACCTCTTCCAACCCGGGAAGGGTCTTTCTCTCCATTTCCCGCAAACACTTGCTTCGCCACTCGACAGCCTTCTCATTCCATTCCCCTGCTGCCCTGCTCTTGGGCCCACCACACCCCTGACAAATTCCTTCCTCCACTTCAGCACCAGACTGGAGGCACGAGCACCCCACCCACCTCCTCCCCTAAAAGGGGGTGGGAGGGAGCTAACACCTTGTCTTTCCCTCTCCTTTCTCTCCCCTTCTCTCCCACTCCCTGACATTTCATCCAGGCCACGAATGGGCCTCGAAGTCTCTAGATAAACATCCTGCTGCCATCATCCCATAAGTCCCTGCAGAGAAGATGAGTTTGCTAGGCTTCTGCGTATCTAACTCAAATCCTTCTGGCTGCAGTACCAGCTGTTCCGGTTGATGGCAACAGGCAAACCCAGCTGCTGGTCAGACGGCAGACTGAAGAGAGTATGCCCTTCTCTGCCTCCCATCCACCTACGCTCCTGTGATCTTCACAGGCCTCTTTAAGAGGTGCTGCTGGCGCGGTGCTCCCCGTCCTCCCTCCACCTCTTTCAGTCTGCCAGGCCACACGCCAGTGTGTACACAGCTCTCATCCTTACTGCTTCCTCCCCATTCCCCACAGCCATGGCGTGGGATCCCTAACAGGGCTTTAGAAATCAGGCTTTGCCTGCACTCTACAGAGAAGACACTGAGGTCCCAGGTGGGCAGGGCCTTGCTCCAGGTCACCCAGCCAGGCAGCAACAGTTCCTGGTTTTCAACTCAGGTGTCCTGACCTCCAGTCGCAGCCCCACACCTGGTCTCTGAGGAACTGCTCTGGAAAAGCAGCAGTATTTATTGGCAGGGCCTCAGAGACACTCTCTGTGTGAGGGGCTTTCAAGGTAATTCCTGCAGGGGCATTGAGAGGGGCTGCTCAGGGGACACCCAGTCTCTCCCCACAGCCCCTGTAGGAAGGGCGCCGTGACCCAGGTTGGCTTGCCTGGAACAGCTGGATTTCTGGGAATACTCCTCTCTTCTCTGTGGGGCTCTGTCATGGGCGGTGGTGTGTGTGTGCGTGTGTGTGTGCGCGTGCACGCGCGCGCCTGCATGCAGTTTATTAGTCCCTGCAGCCTTTAGCCTGGAGATCCGAGGAGATGGAGAGGAGGAGGTTGGTGGATGAGTGGTGGGGAGAGGGTCACGCGGTGGGGGAGGGGTGGGGCGGCTCCCCCAGGACAATGGCCAGAGGCTGGTGAGGGGCAGACTCACCGTACCTACACCTGTCCTCTTTAAAGCCTCAGGTCACACCGGGGGCTTGGCGGAGAGGGTCCGGCCTCCTAGAGTTGCCACCCCCCCAACCCTGGTGCCTGATGGGCAGGGGCACATCCCATCTCCTCAGAAATGTCCCTTCTGCAGTTCTCCCATAGTCCCTGGAGGGCCAGTGGGAATTGGGGAGATGTGAAGACCATCCTTTCCCCTAGCTTGTCCCCCACTGCCCAGCCTGCCCCCCAACAGTGAATGGGAAGTGGGGAACAGTCACCTCCCAGGGGGCTCTGCGAAGCTGAGGCTTCTGACAGGCCAGAGGAGCACTCAGCTAACAGGACTGGCCAGGAGGTCCCCTAGGACAATGGGAGCCGGCGGAAAGGTTGGAGAGAGAAGGAGATGACGAGAGATGAGATATCCAAACAAAGAGAGACAAGGAGGGAAAGGAAAATGCTCTGATTACTCATAACTGTCCATGATCTGGGCAGTTGGGAATTCTGGCTGACCATACCTGCCCTTTTTTCAATAGTGGCTGGAACCCATGAATGGTGAGGTCCCTGCTATGTTGGGTGTGGGCTACACTTGTGGATGGAGCATGGGGGGAACCGTGCCCTGATCTTCCCAGGAGCGGAGGAGATATGGAGGCATGCAGATCAGGGCCCCAGACAGTCCTCATTCTAGGCTGGGAACTGCACATTCCAGCCTAGAGTTGAGAGGAGACTGGGGCAGGGCAGGCGCTCAGCTGGTACAGCCCGGCACGGTCACCTGATTGGTAAATAGCTGCTGTTCCAGCCCCTGAGTCCCCCATATGCCTCTCTGGCCACCCTAGTCCCTTCCTAAGTCCCCTGCCCCTCCCCACAATCCAGAAATGAGGGGTTTATGTCTGGCTCAGCATTATGCCCACAGTTCCATGTAAACTGTGCCTGGGCCATAATGGGTGTTAAATATTTTGGCCGTCACCCTCAACTGAGGGGGCTGGTGTCCCAAAGCTGGAGCAGACCAAGGCCAGGTCTCAGGACCTGGGGAAACTGGCAGCAGGCCCCTCAGCCTGGAGCTGCCCTACTTTACTTTTCCTGATGCTTCCAGCTGTGTTCTGGAAAGAGATGGGTCTGAATGAGTGTGCCGGCATATGGGGAAATGTGGAAAGAGCCATCTCTCCAGGGGACCCCAGTGGGGCAGGGTTCACACAAGCTGTGCCCTCTGGAGGGTACTACATGGAATGAGGAAGTGCTGAGCCCCTCTACGTGGGAAGGGGGAGCAAACGATGGAGTCCTGGGCCCGGAAGCTGACCTGCTCCAGATGCACAAGGCACCTAGTGCCAGCACCCTTCCCTGGCACTGCCTGGCTCCCCAGAGGGCTGAAGCCCTATGTATCCCAAAGGTGCCTGGCTCAAGGCTGGGTCCTGATTAAATGCTTAAGTGGCCCTTGGAGAGGCAGCCATGAGGCTGAGCTATGAGTCAAGAGAGCTGGCTGCCTTCAGACAGCCCTGGCCCTGCTGCTCATCTGGCCAGTGAAGGGGTTTTCATACTTCTTCAGCGGTGGAGCCTTTTCTTCAGATGAAATCCCAAATGAAATTCCAATCAACGAGGCAGATAAAACTGGGCATGCTGTATCTGCCCACTCCCACCCCCTCCCGCGGCTGCCCCACCTCTAAGGACACCCAGGGCTTCCAGGAATCGGTCTGATGTTCTCCTGACATGGATATCCCTTGACTAATTGTGTGTTTCACTGATTATCTCGAGGATGTTAGGGCAGGCCGCTCCTGGAAGCTGAGGGGAAGTCTCCTCCACTCCCCATGGCCCGCCCTGCACTTCTGGGTCTGCAAAGGCAGGCAGGATGGTGGGGCGACTCCTCTCAGGGGGCCAATCATTAACCGGCTTGATCTTTGTGAACCGTCTTGGGGGCCTGGGTCATGGGCCAGACTAGGCCCAGGGGGTCACTGGGGGAGGAGAGAAGGGACCCTTCTTGCTAAGAGGTGGGGGCCACCTTGAGTCCTTGCTTTCTTTTTTTTTTTTTTTTTTTTTTCTCCCTAGGATTTCCCTGAAGAAACCGACATTGTAGCCAACTCAGAGACAACCTGGTGACACAGTTGCTCTGAAGAAAGGCTAAAGCAGGAACTAAGCCAACATATCCCCCACCCCTAGTCATCTTTGGCATGCACTGTGTGATTTCTTTCTTTCCTTTCTTTCTTTCTTTTCTTCCCCCTCTCCCCCCACAGAAGGATGGGATAAACCCATTTTGCTATTCCTTTCTGTTTGACTTTAGCCAAATGATAGTAGGTTTGCATTCTCTGAGAGTTTGCTCACACATGGGGGTAGGGACGGGAGAAGGGGAAGGGAAGTAACATTATGTGATGCTTAACTCTAGGCCAGGAGCTTTGCTTCTCTCCACCATCTCCATATATCTCCCTGCAACCCTGGGAGGTAAGCGCAGTGACTCTCATTTTACAGATGAGGAAACTGCAGCTCAGGCATATGAAGTGACTTGTCCAAAGTCTCATGGCTTGGATGTGGTGAATGAAGATTGAGCCCAGCCTATCAGGCTTTTTCCACTGCATGCTACGGGGGAGGAGGGTGGGGCAGGGGAGCTGGTGGGGGCGTTTGACAGTGAGGGTTCACCAAGCCTTTTCAAAAAGGACAGAGGTCCTGGCCTGCCAGGTGAGAGAGGAAGCAGTTCTCTACCTGCTAGGATTTGAGGGGGTCCTTGGAATCACATCTCCCCTCCACCACTTAGTGCTGTGCTCCAGATTTCACCATTCGTACTGGATTTCTTTGAGTTAAGCATTGCCCTCCCTAGGAGCCTTTAAAAACACACAGACCCCTGGAAGATATGACATTTTGTATCAGTGATCTCAGTTGGAGTGGTCTGATGGAGCTGTTACAGAGCCCGAAAGCTTAGGGAGTGCAACCTCACTCTTTCACCTAGGAGAAGCCTGAGGTCCAGAAGGGGGACTGACTTGGTCAAGGTCACACAGCATGCAGCACATTTGAGTTTTTTGCCCAGGGCTGTTTCCAGTCTCCACATGTCTGTGTCAGGCAGACAGGAGAGCTCTGGGCACCAGGTGGGGATAGGAAGGGGGCAGAGCTGGAGGAAAGGTCTTTGTGCTTTGAGTTCTGCCCCAGCTGAGTGGCCCTGTGCTTGTCACAGGCTGGTGTCCTCTGCCCTCTTCCTCTCGCCCCTGGGGCAAACAACAGCAGTGCTCAGCGTGGGAGCTGGACCTACCTGTAGTGTCTGCTTGTTTGTTTAAATACTCTGGCAGAGGCATGCTGTCCCAGAAGGCGAGGAAACCAGTGTGGGGCTCACCCCCTGAGGGAGCAGCATTGTCCCTTTATGCTTTGGCTGGGAATGTTTCTGAAGAAGCCCTAATTCCCTACTCTGCCTAGCCTCAAAGTCTCTGTCACTCGGGGGAGCAGTGGGAGAGCTGGGTGAGCCAGCAGCTTTTCCCAGACCTCACTTCCCTGCCTGTTCCCTATCCCCACTCCACTCAGCGAACTAGACTCCTGCTCTTCCTGCAAGACTCTAGTGTCACCTCCTCCAGGAAGCCTTCTCCCACTCCCAGCAATCATGTGCCCTTTCGGAGAGTTGCTATTTTCAGTGTACTATTTGGTTCTCCCGCACACAGGAAGCCCCTTCTACATTGCTGTAGCCCCAGGGCCCAGCCCAAAACAGGGCTCATAGGTTGAGTTTAATATTTTCTTGTGGAGGGAGCTCCCTGGCAGTCCACTCACTGTTCAATCACTAGTCCGGGAATTGAGATCCCGCAAGCTACAAGGTGTGGCCAAAAAAATTTTTTTTTTTTTTTTTTTTGTGGTACGCGGGCCTCTCACTGCTGTGGCCTCTCCCGTTGCGGAGCACAGGCTCCGGACGCGCAGGCTCAGCGGCCATGGCCCACAGGCCCAGCCGCTCCGCGGCATGTGGGATCTTCCCGGACCGGGGCACGAACCCGTGTCCTCTGCATTGGCAGGCGGACTCGCAACCACTGCGCCACCAGGGAAGCCCCCCCCCAAAAAAATTTTTTTTTGCTTGTGGAATAAATGTCTGGAGCTACCTCCCACAGAAAGCCCTTCCTGATGCCCATTCCAGCCGGTCTGACTGCTCTGCCTCAGTACCTTCCTGACCCTTTGTGCCTCTCTCAGGGCCTCTTTCCCATCCTACCTTCTTGGGTAGCTGTGGGCAGCTGTTTGTGTGCAGCAACTCCCCAAGGTGGGTGTTTTCACTCTTGTTTTACAGACAAGGGGAACTGTGGGTCAGAGAGGTTGATTAACTTGCCTAAGGTCACACAGTAAAGGAGTGGCAGTACCACTTGGGTCCATTTGGATCCAGAGTCCTTGTGCTTTCCACTGCTCTACTTAGGTGTCCCTGTATCTTTTTTTTTGTGTGTGTGTGGTACGCGGGCCTCTCACTGTTGCGGCCTCTCCCGCTGCGGAGCACAGGCTCTGAACGTGCAGCCTCAGCGGCCATGGCTCACGGGCCCAGCCGCTCTGCGGCATGTGGGATCTTCCCAGACCGGGGAATGAACCCTTGTCCCCTGCATCGGCAGGCGGATTCCCAACCACTGCGCCACCAGGGAAGCCCTCCCTGTATCTTCTATAATATTAGCACAGTGCCTGGTGCCTGTCAGGCTTTGGGAAAGATCCACAAATTGGAACAAAGCTCGGCTCCCAGGCATGGCCCAGGTGGGGAGGGAGAATGCAGCTTTAGGTCCTTAGCTGCCACCTCTGCCACCACCTTCTTCCCAGCGGAGGGATTCCCTCCAAGACTGGGTGAGGGTGTGAACAGGGGCAGCAATGGGCAGGATGGGGGTCAGACTTTGAGGGATGGCAAAGATTGGGGTGTCAGGAAGTGGACATGCCTGGGGCTGTTGGGGAGAAACTATCCAGAGAGACAGCCTGGTGTTCGGGGATGAAACTGAGGCCAGTGAAGGAGGGGCAGAGACGTGGCTGATGGGGCTGGGGCTGCTGTGGGTAGGGGTGCTCCCTCAGACAGTGACCCAACCCTGCCTCTTCTGCTTCTTCCTCTTCCCTCCCCTTTTCCTGACTGGCTCGTCTTCTTGGGCTTCCTCTGCTCTAATCTTGTTCCTCAGTTGGCATCATTATTCCAAGTCAGACCTCCAAAACCAGATGGGAATATGATATTGGCCCTGGAAAAAGAGGGCCTTCTTCCTTGCTTTTGATTCATCTTCCCATTGCTTTGTTGTAAAGATCTAGTGAGAGAGAGAGAGAGAGAGAGAGAGAGAGAATTGAGGGAAACCAAACCAATTCTCTCTCCTTCTATTCAACAGATTCTATTCCTGCCCTTGCTGTGGATCAGCTCTGGGTCCTGCTAGGCACCTGGGGGTTGGGGGATGGAGTGAGTGAGACACCTTTCTTCCATCACAGAGAAACCACTTGGAGAAATGTTCAGACAACAGTGAGACTCAGCGCCTCTCTCCCCCATCTCCCTTCTAGCTTCAGAGAAGCTCTGCCTCTTTACCTACGCAGGGAACAGCCTCCACCCACACAGGGAGAGCGACCCTGAACATCAGAGGTGTCAGGACATCAGGACAAAGTACAGCTATTGTGCCTTGGGCCCGATCACTACTCCCTTTGTCTGGGGCCACTGCTGGCTTCTGGACACCTTTCATGCTCTTCTCCACCCACCTCTGCCCTTCTCTCCCCTTCGCCCTCACCTGGAACACCTTCCCCTTCCTCTTTGGCTCCTTCTGAACTACTACAGAGCCACAGGCCGAGGCTGCCCTGGCTGTGAGGTGGGGCCCTCCGAGTGGGGCTGAGGTTGCCTCTGAGGGGGCCCAGCGTGACCTCTGTCCGTGCTGCTCGCTGCTCCACACGCCCCCACCCCTCCTTGCCATGTTGCTGGGTGACCTTGGGTCCCTCTGTAGCCTTGGAATTCTCTGGGGGGAAAGTCTGCCCTGATAGTCCCTGTCCTGAAGCAGCCTGCAGAGGGAGGATAAGTGGGATCAAGTTTGTTGGAGGGGATTAAGTCCGGAAGGAGAAGATGCTATAGAGATGTGATGTGGTCTTATGGCTGTTGACTTGTGTTCTTGTTCTGTGTGTTTCTGGCCCCCATTTTTGAAGACCCAGGAGCGTGGGGCTCTCAGTTTGATGATAACCCATGGCGTTGGATCCATGACAGTGTATTATTGTGAAAGGTGGTGACATCACATTGGGGGATGGGACCCAGAGTCAGCCCCCCACCCCCAAGTGACCACCAGGTTGTGGATCTGAAATGAAGGGTGGAGATGGGAGACCCCTCCTCACCCTAGTGAAAAGGGTGCTCAGAACCCTTCAGGCAAGGCTGCAGTTCTGCTCCCTCATTCCCCTGGTTTCCTGACCAGAGCTCACAGAGGTTGCTGTAACACACTTTGCTGAATGTGGAATGGTTGGCTCAGGTGGGGGACAGACTTGTGGCTACTAAGTGACAACTGATGGCCATCCCTCCTTGAAACCCCTCCGTCTTCCTCCCAACTTCAGGGTCCTTTATTAAGACCTCTTCAGGCCTCTCTGGGCGCCAAGGAAGGCTGGGATGAGAAGGGATGCAGAGGAGGGGGCCAGGGTGACCCCCGGTGGTGAAGCGGGGAGCCTCTGTCCTGGGCTCTGCCGGCCTCAGGGTAGGGATAAGGCAGGGGATCCCTGCTAAGGTGCCCACATTTTGTGTTCTGGGGGTGCTAGACGAGGACCAGGTTGGGCAAGGAGGAAGTCTAGTGGCTTCGCTTCCATGTCCCACGTGGCATCTTGGAGGGTGGAACCTTGGTGAGGAGGCCTGCCTGGGAGGTGGAGACTAACCGTAAAAAGACCTTGTCCCTGCTGCTGGGGTGGAGATGGGACTGGAGGCGTGAATGATGGAGAGGATGCGATAGGGTGGTGGCTGAGCCAGCCCCTCTGCTTGTAAGGGCCTCAGGACACCACTCCTGTGGAACTGGGGTACTAAAGGGGTAACCTACCTCCCCCACCAAACCACAGCTCCATGAGCTGAGGAGTTGCTGTGTTCTGTTCTCAGCCTAGCTCCCATTCTCAGCCCAGGCCTTCACAGAGGGTACATCAGCCCCAGGCCAGGCCCTGGCCAGATCTGGATGAATAATAAGACCGGTTAGTCCCTCTTCCCACAGGTATCACCACCCCTCCTTGTTCCCTGGGGGAGCCTGGGAGCTGCTGGGTCAAAGCCCAACCAGGAATTTTTCAAGGCTGGTTCCTGTATGCAAGGGTGAGTTGGGGGGCCTTGGGGAGCACTTAGGGAAGACATGAGGAGTTGGGGGAGAGGGAGGCTTTGAAGGAACCGGGGTGACTGAGGTAAACGGAGAAGAGACTGCCAGCTGCGAGAAGTAGGCAAGGGATCCTGGAGGTCTGGGGGCTGCTGAGGAGAACTCCCCAATTCTGTTCAGAAGATGAACTGTGAGCCTGGACTCTGGGGCTGATAGAAGCCTTGGCCTCCGGCCTGGTGGGAGCTCTGGGCAGCTGGCCTACAGACGTTCCTTAGTGCTGGTGAGTAGGTTTGAATCATCACTCAGGCCCTGGCCTCCATCCGCCCCCACCAGCCCCCTGGCCTCAGTTCCCTGGCAGCATCTCGTGGAGGGGGGTGGGGGGGGGCGGGAAGCAGGAACAAGGGCCTCTGTCTGCCCAGCTGCCTCTCCCTTTGGGTTCTGCCAGACTCCACAGTGCATACGTGGGCTCCAACAGGTCCTCTTCCCTCTGGGCCACTGACTAACCCCAGAACCACACGGCTTCCTGTTCTCAGCCCCACGAACATGGTGCCAAATACTTCTCCCCAGGGGAGACTCCCTGAACACTTCCCAAAGGACCCCAGTCACCCCAGCCTGTTGGCTGCAGCAGGCCAGATGAGGGCTCCAGAAGGGCACAGTGTCCAGATGGATACATCATGCCCTCTGTGCCCAGCGCTGGGCTCTGTGCACATGGGGCCATTTGAGTCCCCAACATGCCACTGTTTTGAGAGGTCAGAAATGGGGATATCAGGGGTAATTTCCCTCAACCCTCTTTCTGAGGCCTCTTGAACCGGAGCTGGGGTGTGCAGGCGGTAGTCACTAGGGGGCGCTCAGCCACCACAGGGAAGCTGGGTGAACTTGGGAGAGGGAGAGCAGCATCTGCGTGAGAGTGAGGACGCGTGTGAGTGTGTTGGGGGGGTAGCTGAGAGTGTTGGAGCGGGGGAGAAGGCCAGGGGTCACCCCAGGATTCCAGTAGATCTGTGTGTTCCTCTTTCCTCCATTCCCCTTCCGACTCCCCCAAACCCCTGCCCCCTCCAATATTCCCAGCATAGAGGGAATAGCTCTCGCGTCCTGTCCGCACATAACCTCACTTTCCTGTACCCTCCCCCCAAATACCGTGCGGGCGTGTGTGTCTCCGGGCAAAGGGGGGCACATAGGTAATTTTCAGGCTGTGAACCTTGGGGAGGGGTCGAGGTTTCGCTTCACTGGTGTCGGTGGGGGCCCAGGCTTCGCTTGGGGTCCCCAGGCGAAGGCAGCGCCACGGGCCGAAGACGCACGGAGGGGACGGACTCAAGGAGCAGAGGCTGGGCCTGTTCCCGCCCCTGGGCGTGCCTGGGCGGGGCCAGGCCTTCTTTTTAGTCGGCTCGTAGCGGTGAGGAGCGCAGAGGCTTGGGGCAGCCTGGCTGCAAGGAGGCCGCGGCGCGGGGGGCGAGTGGAGCCGGCGGCAGCGGCGCTCGGTCGAGAGACGCATCGGAGAGGCGGACGAACCAGCGGGGTCACCAGCCAGGAGTCTCCGCACTGGAATTTGATATTCATTTATCCAGGGTTTACCCTCCTCCTTTTCTTCTGAAACATTTTTGTTTAAACCGTATTCTTTCCCCCTTTTAATTTATTTTTGCTTCCCATTCCCCGCTAAATCGGGCCGACCGTTTGGGGAGATTGCTCCTTTACTCCCCCAAATCACTTCGGATTTTGGAAGCCAGCAGAGAAGCAAGAGGTAGCAAGAGCTCCAAAGAGAAGTGGAGGAAGATAGAGAGACCGGGTCAGAGAGCGCGCGCTGGCGAGCGAGAAACGAGAGGGACAGGGGCAAAGTGAGTGACCTGATTTTGGGGGTGACCGCCAGAGCGCGGCGCGAGCCCTCCCCCTCGGGATCCCACGTCGGACCAGCCGCGCTGACGGACAGACAGACAGACACCGCCCCCTGCCCCAGCGCCCACCTCCTCCCCGGCCGGCGGCCGACGGTGGACGCGGCGGCTAGCCGCGGGCAGGAGCCGGAGCCCGCGCCCGGAGGCGGGGTGGAGGGGGTCGGGGCTCGCGGCGTTGCACTGAAACTTTTCGTCCAACTTCTGGGCTGTTCTCGCTCCGGAGGAGCCGTGGTCCGCGCCGGGGCAGCCGAGCCGAGCGGAACCGGGAGAAGTGCTAGCTCGGGCCGGGAGGAGCCGCAGTCCGAGGAGGGGGAGGAGGAAGAAGAGAAGGAAGAGGAGAGGGGGCCGCGGTGGCGACTCGGCTCTCGGAAGCCGGGCTCATGGACGGGTGACGCGGCTGTGTGCACAGACAGTGCTCCAGCCGCGCGCGCGCCTCAGGCCCTGGCCCGGGCCTCGGCTCCGGGAGGAAGAGGCGCCCGCCTGGGCGCCGAGGAGAGCGGGCCGCCCCGCAGCCCGAGCCGGAGAGGGAGCGCGAGCCGCGCCGGCCCCGGCCGGGCCTCCGAAACCATGAACTTTCTGCTCTCTTGGGTGCATTGGAGCCTTGCCTTGCTGCTCTACCTCCACCATGCCAAGGTAAGCCGCCGTGCCCGCCTGGCGCCGCGGGCCGCTGCGAGCGCCTCTCCCGGCTGGGGACGTGCATGCGAGTGCGCGCGTGGGGGCTCAGTGCCCCACGCGGGTCCTTGGGCATCAGGCGCGCGGCTTCGCCTCTATCTTCATACGTGTAGGGGGAGGGGGCGCGCGCTAGGTGGGAGGGCACCGGGACAGAGTCTCACCGCCCACGCGGGCCCTGCCCACCCACCAGAGTTACCGCACGTAGGATCTGGGCCGACCAGCGGAGGGCGGGAGCCGGAGGAGGCAGCTGAGGGGGCTGGGCTTGCGCTGCCGCGGGCGGCTGAAGTTTGCTCCCGGCCGCTGGTCCCCGACGAACTGGAAGTCCGGGCAGCGGGGGCGGGAGCCGGAGCCCAGCGGGCGGGGGTTGGGGTGCTCGGACCTTGGACCGGGGGAGGGCAGAGAGCGTGGAGGAGGCAGGGTGCAGGCGAGAGAGGGGCTTGCTGTCACTGCCGTTCGATCTCTGCGGCCCTCGCCTCGAGTTGGGGAAAAGTTTTGGGGTGGATTGCTGCTAGGACCCCCCCCTCTCCGCCGGGCCACCTGCGCCGCACCACCCCGCCCGTCCCAGCTCGCGTCCCGCTCGGTGCCCGCCCTCCCCCGCCCGGCCGGGCGCGCGCGGCGCGGAGCCGATTACATCAGCCCGGGCCTGGCCGGCCGCGTGTTCCCGGAGACGCGGCGGCCCGAGCGAGGAACCCGGGGCGGCGAGTGGCTCCCCTCCCCCCGCCTGCCCTCCGCGGGAAGGTGACCTCTCGA
Source organism: Kogia breviceps (assembly GCF_026419965.1). NCBI lineage: Eukaryota > Metazoa > Chordata > Mammalia > Artiodactyla > Physeteridae > Kogia > Kogia breviceps. The sequence goes on from NC_081319.1 coordinate 76,771,329, forward strand.
GGTAGTCCCATGCAGAGGACCCGGAGAACCACCCCTATTCCTTCCCCCTGTCCCCAGCCCTTAATCCCCTCCTAGGAGGAATTTCCTAACGTCCCTTCCCCATTTCCTCTCTGCTCGAAGAGAATCAATCCCCTGCCACCTCTTTATTTTTTATTCCCCTCTGCTGAGAAGACCCATCTAACCTCTCTCCGGCCCCAGAGTCCGGGAAAAGAAGGATCGCTGTCAGGAGTCGGGCTGCCTGGGCCCAGCCGGGTGCTTTGTCGAGACTCAACCTAAAGTCCCGACTTGGTGACAGTCTGCTTCCCTCCCCTCCCCCACACTTCCGAGTGAGCTGTGCTTTAGCTTTTATGGGGGTGGCCTAAGGGAGGGTTTAAAGAGGGTCCTCATCCCACTTTACACTTTTTGGAAAAATGGTTTGAAATTTGCTGTGACATGGGCCGTGTGGGACTAGCCCTCCCCGAACCTTTGGAGGGAGCTCCTGCCAGCCTTGCAAACACACTTTGTTCTGGTGAAAGGGCGTTGGAGCCAGGAGCAGGTGGTTTTTTCGGAACTCCAAACTTGCCCACCCACCTTGCTTCCCAAAACCACCTAAGGGATCCTCTTCCGCTCTTCCTTTAGCCACAAAATCCCCTTAGAGAGTGGCAGAGGAAGAAAATGGGCTGGGGTCCCTGCCGCCACCCGGAGTTCCTCAGACCCTGGCACAAAGGCCTTGGCTCCAGGCCTCCGAGGGGGGGAGGGGGAGGAGAGGCCTCCTGGCCACAGTGTGACCTTCAGAGGCCCCCAGAGAAGGGCACCTGGCCCCTCCCCGCCCAGAACTGCCCCTCCCAGTGACCCCTGGACTTGGAGGGGGTATGAAGTTTCTGACCCCTTTGCTCTTTGGGGCCCAGGAGGAGTGGAGGGCATAGGCAGGATGTTGGCAGAGGGAAGCCAGGGGGTGCCATGGGGATGGGTGAGGGGCTGAGGCAGAGACTCCAGGGGGGTCCCTGAGGGAACTGTAGGGGGAGGCTCCAGCTGGGATCCTGGAAACTGTTATCTGACCTTGGCCCTGGAGGCAAGGCTGGGGGTCTGGGGTGTATTGAGGGGGGGTGTGGGAAGGAGAGAGACAGACAGTCAGAGTCTCTGCGGAGTCTGCAGTTCTGTGGGCTACAGTGCAGCTCTGCTGCTCGGGATCTGCCCCAAAAGAGGGGCAGGTGGGGTGGGCAGTTGGTGACAACTGGAGACCCTCTGGAAGGGCTGGGAGAAGGCTTTGCCTGCGGGGTGCTGTCAGGTCCACATGGTTGGGCTAGTTGACCTTCACAGCTTCTGGGGAGGGGAGGAATGATCTGGTGGGGGTGGGGAGGGATGAGAGGCCTCAGGCCTAGGTAGTGCAGGGGGCCCTCTAGAGGTTGGGCAGTGCTAAGGCATAAAAGGCTTCCCTGGTTGCCTTCGAGGAAGGTGCCCAGCAGGTGAGAGAGACTTGGGACCCCCCTCAGTCTGGGAGGGAGAAGAAACCAGGGAACAGGTGGAGCCCGAGGCTCGGGGCCTTGGAGATAAATTCAGGCTCTAGGGAGTTTGGTGCGCAGGGAGAAATGGGGCCCTCCCCTCCCGCAGGGTTTTCTCCCATGTTTTACCCTCTAGGCAACCTGTGGCTTTGCTAAGTATTCCTGAGGATAGAAGAGTTTGGATGGGGGAGGGTGCTTGGTGCCCTTCGGTCCTCTGTACCGCAACCCCCCAGCACCAGCGCACCCTGGTATTTGTTATGTCAGCAGGAGAAGGTCACCATGTTGTTTTTCTTGCCCCCAGTCCTTCCTTCCTGCCCCAGTCCAAATTTGTCCTCCTGTTTGACCTTAATACTTACCCGTGGCTTTGGACCAGGGAGTCAAGGGGGCTGAGAGACTTCACTTCTTTTAGCTCAGCAAGGGGCCAGTGAGGGCTGGGAAAGGGAAATGTGGGGGAGGGGCAGGGACCTGGGCAGCACAGCATTCTGGTGTTTTCCTCCTGTGTTTTGAGCTCCCCCCCCCAATATCTGGTCAGTCTTTATCTTCCTTGGCTTCAGAACTGGAGCAGTCCAGGGGTGGTGCTTTGTGCTGTGGAGAGCCCCCGAGGTGCCCTGCTCCATTCAGAAGCCCCGGAGAAGCCAGAGGCTGCGGGTTGGGAGGGACTTAAGGAGGGAGCAGGGGCGGGGTGGCTGGGTCTGTGCATCCCTGCTTCTGCCCATGCCCATTCTGCGTTCTTTGTTTTGTCTTCAGTGGTCCCAGGCTGCACCCATGGCAGAAGGAGAGCAGAAACCTCACGAAGGTAAGTCCCCCCCCCACACACCCACCCCTGCACATGGATTGGGGAGGGGTGTCCCTTGATCCCCCAGGGAATGGGTGGGAAGGCCCAGTTCCTTCTCAGGTCTGTTGGGATTTGGGTGAGGAAGGGGCACAGGAATCTGGGGATCTAGAAAGGAAAAGGTGAGCTCCGGGAGATTAACCCTTCCATTCTGGAGCACTCTGTCTGTACTACTCAGACCACGGCTAGAAATAGGACTTGTGGTCTTTTTCCTCTGCTCTTTCCAGTAAAATTTTATTTGGAGGGGGAGTTGTGAGAACAGACCAGGAAGACAACTAGTGTTCAAGGATCCCAGATGTCAGGGGAGGTGTCCCTTTTCCCCCCCTGCTCCCAGGGGAGGATGGATACTCCATGTCACTTCCAACCCAGCCAGATTCCACCTGTGGGGTCTGTGTGGCAGAGGCTGTGACGCCCGCTGTCTAGATTGCTGGCTGTGTACGAGCTGGAGGTGCAGAGGGCCCAGGCTCATGGAACTCCCTCCCCCAACTTGGCATTCCTTTGGGGGTGGAGAGAGAAAGCCCTACAGCCTCCCCCTGCCCTCCTGGGGGAGTAGGTTTGGGTGCTTGTGAACTTCCCTCTTGGTCCAGCAGAGGGCTGGCTGTAGCTCCCAGGAGCCCCGCCCCTCTGCCCCGCCTGAGTCTGCCTGCCTTTTGTTTGCCGCGGTTTGGAGTACAGATCCTCCCATTTCTCTAGGGATGCCCTGGCTCTCCCCACTACTGAATGTGGCCTCTGCTCCAGCCCGATGTGCCACTGCCCCAGCTCCCCACCTCTGAGAAGGGAAGGGCCTGGGGTCTTCCTCCAGGCGAGTTTCCCTGACCCAAATCCAGTGGCCCGGACGGTGGCCAGGGGCAGTGTTTCTACTCCCCAGGCTGGTGGGGATGTCTGGCCAGTTCTGCCTCCTTCCTCACTCGGGAGCCCTTTCCTTGACCCAGGGCCTGGCTTCCCCACCTGTGCCACTGACAGGCCTCCGCTCCCAGGGTGCACCCACCCCGCCTCAGCCTCCACTGGTCTCTCTCTGAGGTCTGGGAGAGGCAAGACAAATGGTCTTTGTTTGCTGGGGTAAAGTTGTCTTAGAGAAATAAGGAAAACCACGAAGCCTGAAGTTGGAGTGTATGTGCGCCTATGCCTGAGCAAAAGCAGGACAGCTTTCCTTGACCTCAGGTATTGGCTGGGGTGCGAAGGGTGTGGTGAAGTCACCCCCCTCTACCTCCTGTGGGCCTTGAGGATTCCAGGGAGCTTTTCCAAGGAATTCCCACCCTGGATCTTTTTACCATCAGTTACCAACTGCCATGACCCAGGCCAGACTGTTCTGCCGTCCTGTCCTTGTGGCCCTGAAGTCTTGGCCACCTCTATCCCCAGCCACGACGAAGTGTCAGGGCAAGAATTCTTGATTAGTCATCTTCTTCAATATAGACTTGGTTTACAAAAGGACTTTTTCAGATCCCTGGTCTTGTTTATACTCTTTTTGATGACGCTTGATCCTAACCCTTGTAGTGGTGGGGAATTCTGTGCCCATTGTCTGGATGGGGAAGCAGAGACCTCAGGCAAGGCCAAGGACTGGCTTGGGAGCCCCCACTGTTTTCCTTCCTGTTTTCACACGTATAGCCTCCCCACTTCCCCTCAGCTCCTCACATTCTCCCTAATCCACTATATATACCCCCCTCCCCAGCAATCCAGGCTCATCTTCCTTCACCCCTCTGGAGGGAGGAGTGAGGAGAGGCTCAGCTATGGCCTCTGGGGAGAGGCAGCTGGGGGTATGCCCTTCAGATGTCTTGGTGGGGTTCTAACGTTATGTCACCTGGGCTGAGAAAAGGGCGCTTGTTCTTAGGGCTGGAGATGGAAGGCAAAACCCTATACTTCAACCTCTGTTTCAATGTCTTTAGAGATCAGCCCAACCCACTTACACAGATGTGCAGAGTTTGAGGCCTAGAGAGGGAGGAACTGTCCCAAGGTCACACCAAGTCCTGGCCAGAGCCCAGGCTTCCTCTCTGGCTGGATGCTGCTTCTTCCTTTCTATTCAGGGGAAACTCATTTCAGGGACAGGATTGCTCTGTGGTGGTGGTGGTGGAGGGGTGATGGGGAGTGTCAGGCCAGGCCACAATTTGGAGTAGTCGTTCAGAGTCCTGACTTTATTTATTCTCAGCGACCCCCTTACCTCTGTGGCCCAGAATTACCCCTTCATGCTCTGGTGCACCCCAGGCTCCACAGCCAGCCTGGGAAGTTGTCTTTACCCTGGTCTCCCTCCAGATCAGCTTCTAGAAATGCTCCGTGACTGCAGTGGCGGCACCGTTTTTTCCATGATGCAAGCAGTTTGCCCTCCTGGGTGGGGTTATCGGTGGCTGGCAGGGCCAGCACAGTGTTGCCGCCCATAGCCACCTGCTGTTTCCAGGCAGACCCAACCCCTGTGCCAATGCCCACCACCTCCTCTGTTACTTACTGGCAGTGTGGCCTTGGGGCCAGTTACTCAGCCTCTATAAGCCTCTAGTTCCCCATTTGTAAAATGGGGGGGTCCTACTAGAACCTCAGAGTACCGTGGGGGGGAGAATGGTTTGGGGTGACATCTATGGACTCCTGTACACAGTGCCCAGCACATAGGAAGTGCTCACTCAGTAAGTGGTTGTTGGTTAATGGTATGGCAGTTGCTGTGGGGAGTTGGAGGGAAATGGAGAGTGGGTTTGCCAAGCTGGCTGCTCCTCCTTTCACAGGAAGCTTAGAGACCCCCAACAGGTATACTCATACTCAGACTGTCCTCTGGCATCAAGGTTGACCTAGGGATTGGCTTGGCTGTCATGGCGAGGCAAGGGGATCAGACACGGCAGGCCGACTCCCTTAGAACCTGACAGTGCCATGTGATCTTTGGAATAAAAACAGGCCTTCATCAGTGTTGGTGGTGGAAAGCTAGGAAAGGACTTCAACCACAGCCAAGAGACTTAAGTTAGATTTTCAGAAGGACTATAGTGGGTACCTCTCACAGAAAGGAGTGGCCTTACAAAGCTGGGTGGAGAGAAGGGCCGGCCACCTCTAACATGACCTGCTGGGCTCATGTGTCACCCCCTGCCATGCAGTGGTGAAGTTCATGGACGTCTACCAGCGCAGCTACTGCCGTCCAATTGAGACCCTGGTGGACATCTTCCAGGAGTACCCCGATGAGATCGAGTACATCTTCAAGCCGTCTTGTGTGCCCCTGATGCGGTGTGGGGGCTGCTGCAATGACGAGGGTCTGGAGTGTGTGCCCACCGAAGAGTTCAACATCACCATGCAGGTGGGCACCTGTGGGGAGTGGGGGAGGGGCTGCGGGGTGGGCATTAGGCTTTGCCAACAGGTGGTCCCCGGCCCTCTCCTGGGCAACTCTCAAAGGGAGGAGCCAGACTTGCCTTGCCCAACTCTCACCCCTGAGTCAGTCAAGGGGAGATGTGGAGGTCTTACCCTCTTTGGAGAAAAAGATGCTTGCATTTCTGAGCCCAGGTTTCCAGCAAGCCCCGACCACCTCTTCCTCCTCCCTGACCTCTGTCCCCTGAGCTCAGGAGGGGGCTGACACCTGTTACAGGAGCCCCTCCCTTCCTCTCTAGGAGGGAGAGAGCCCTCCCTCCCTGGGGGTCTGTTTGGGAAGCTGGATGAGCCTGGTCTGTGGAGAGTTTTAAAAGCCAGTCGTTTGGTACTGCCTGGTGATGGGGCACGTCTCAGCCTGGATGGGGCTGGAGGGAACTCTGAGACCCCAGGGAGGGATGGGTGGCTCTTGGGTAGTTACTGGGGGTAGGGTGAGGCCTGGAGGGGACAAGAGGAGGGGAGGGATGGGGAGTGGCAAGAACCCAGGACCCAAATTCCCAGCCTGGCCAACCCTGCAGCCATGTCTGCCCTCAAGAGAAGCAGGGGCTCCTTGAGGTCAGCAGGGCGGGGGGAGTTGGGGTGGGCCTGAGGCTCTTTCTGGTAGAGCCCCTGGTCCCCCCATACTTCCACCACCCTTCCCTGCTCTGTAGAACCCCTGGGTGCTGAGTGGCAGGAGCCATGGGGTCTCCCTCCTGGGTATGGCTGGCTGGGTCACTAACCGCTGTGATCTGCTTCCTTTCCCTCCAGATTATGCGGATCAAACCTCACCAAGGCCAGCACATAGGAGAGATGAGCTTCCTACAGCACAACAAATGTGAATGCAGGTAAGGATGGAGTCACGGAGTCATTTGTTCAGTGAATGGCTGCTGAATGAATTCAGGGGGCCCACTCTGGGCCAGGGTTAAGTATGTTCCACTTGTTAGCCCATTTCCACCTTCCAACTGTGTAACTGTGGGCATTTCGATATTACTTCAATGTGCCTCGGTTTCCACATCTGTAAAATGGGCACAATAATAGTATGTACTGCCTAGCATTGTTATAAGGATTAAATGGGTTACTATATGTCAAGAGTTTAAAACTGTACTGATGTATGATAAATACTATGTTAAGTTTTTATTATTATTATTTTTGTTCTCGTTACCATCACCATCTGAACTCCTCTTTGTTTTGTTCTTTTCTCTTTCTTTACCCACTGCAGACCAAAGAAAGATAGAGCAAGGCAAGAAAAGTAAGTGGCCATGACTTTTCGCTCTTCTCCCTCTACTTGGCTGGTTGTCTTGGTTTGGGGCTCTTGGCTTCCTCTCTCAGGGCGGTCTGATGGCTTCACTGGGTCTGAGAGTTGGTTTCATGGGGACTTGTGGTGGCAGCAATGGGATGGAGCAAACTCCAGGATTATGGCTCTAGAACAACTGACGAAACCCAGCCTGGTGCCTGGAACTTCCTTTGGAAGAGACGATGCATCTCCGGGCCATTCCCGGCCAGGACTTGTGGTCTTGATGTGTCGGGGGCCGTTGTGGATGCTGGCTCCCGGGCCTGCTTTAGCCTCCTGTCACCCATGGCAGGGAGAGGGAGTGGGTGGCAGAGAGGCCAGCTTTTGTGTGTTAGAGGAAATGGCTCTTCTGGTGGCTGCAGTGGTGGTGCGGTTGGATTTGGGGCCAGCTGGGGTGTTTTCTTGGTGCATGCCCTCCTGCGGGAGTGAGGCAGGCCAGAAACTCTCAGCCCCCTTGGCCAGGGAGAAAGTGGTGAATGTTGGCCATTTCCTGAGGCTTTCAGTTGCTCAGTGTGGAGGGTCAGGTCAGGATAGAGCAGGGGGTGAGGTCTGGCAGTGGTGATCCTTCGAGACAGGGCGAGCGGCTGGCACGGGAGAGAGCCTGCAGGGGAAGAGACTGAGAGAGAGCACCTCTGCCCTTCCCCCACCCATCATCCTGTCTGCCCCCAACGCTCTGGTGACATTGAAGCCCCCTAGGCCTCAACCCCTTGCCTCTTCCCTAAGTCCCCAACTTCAGGATTGCTGAGCAGTGATTGGGGACAGGAGGCTCAGAGAGAGAGAGTGTGTCTGTGCGCGTGTGAATGAAGACCTTCCTTCCTCCAGAACTTTCTCCCGAGAGGGAACAGACTTGCCCCGCTCCTCCATCCCTTCCCCTTCACTTCTCCCATGTGGCAGCCATCCTGAGGGGCATTCTCTGGGGCCGGGCATGTGTGGAGAGGGCTGGTTCCCTTGATGGGGACAGGCTTCAGCTTGCCGCCCTTGCCTGTTCCCCAAACGCCTGCCTTGCCCACAGGGAGAGTGGGGTTTTGCCTGGGCTCCGAAGAGAGTCTGGTGAGATGGTGTAGCAGGCTTTGACAGGCTGGGGAGAGGACGCTTCGCCAAGTGCCGCCCAGGCCCCCCTCCCCTCGCCTCCCTAACTCCCACCCCACCCTGCCGCCTGCCTGGGGCCCTGCCTCTCAGCCCAGGTTATGGCCGGGCTGGCTGGCGCCTTTCGTGTGCCACCCTTGGTTTTGTGCCAGCTCCCAAGATAGCTGCTCCCCTACACTGGGATTCACAGAGGCGCAGGGCCCCTGGAGGGACCCCTCGCTCTGGTACTTGGAAATGAAGGCAGAAGTTGCCTGGAGTACAGCCTGCACCCCCTTCCCTCGCCCCCCATCGAGTCAGGTCTCTGACCTTGTCCCCAAACTCTGGCCTACCTCTTATGGCCCCTGATCTTCAGGATCAGACTTGTTCAGGGATGCTGGGCAGAGAGCCTGCCCTCTAGGCTTTGCCCCCTGCCTGGGACCAGGAGACACCATGGGCGTGGAGGCCTGTGGGTCCAGTGCCCTCCACCTAGCCTCTGCTCCCCCTGCCCCCCCCCCCGCCCCAACCCCAGCCTTGCTAGGAGCTGGGTTTGCTCCCCCCCGCCCCCGCCGAGGGTAAAGTGAGAAGAAGGCGCCACTGAGTGCCTGCCACCCCGGCCCATCCCGCGTGCGTGCACGTGTGCAAGCTCTTCCTCGTGCCTCGGAGCGTGTCCTGTGTCCTGCCCTCCTCACTGCTTCCTTTCCTCTCCCCTACCCCCTTGCTTTCTCTCTGTCTGTCTCTTTTTTTATTTTCCAGAAAATCAGTTCGAGGAAAGGGAAAGGGGCAAAAAAGAAAGCGCAAGAAATCCCGGTATAAATCCTGGAGCGCGTACGTGGTGCCACCGCTGTCTCGTTTCCCGGAGCCTCCCCAGCCCCCAGTCAAACTCCCGCCTGCAGGACCCTGGAACCCTGCCTCCCTCCTGCTCCCCTTCCCTGGCTCCTGTCCTCCCTCTTCGCTAGTGTCTCTCTCTCACTCTCACTCCACTAATTGGCACCGATGGGTAGATGTGGTGGTGGCATTGCTGGTCCAGGGTTGGGGGTGGGCGGGTGGGCAGAGTGGGCCTGGAGGATTCAGGGAGGGGCCTCTGGCTTGGCTGGGCACCCACCGCCTTTCCCTCACCCACTGGGCACTGGTGGCGGGCCCATGTTGGCACGGGTGCCGGGCGCTGATGCCTGCTCACCCAACTGGTTTCCACTGCTCTAGGCTTCCGCACTTCTCTGGAAGCTGGGGGGTGGGGGTGGGGAGGGCAGATGTGGCGTGAGGAAGGGGCGTGGATGAGGTGAGGCAGCTCGTTGTTGGCTGAAGGAGGATGTGTCGTCAAACACCGCTGCGGCCCCTCCTTGTGGACTTGGGGCCTCTGGAGGAGAGCTCCCTATTCCAGCCCAACCTATGGCACCCACAGAAGCCTTCCCGTAGGGTGGCCTCTTCCTCTGGGTTTGAGGCTGCGGGGGAACCTTTGGCCACCAGTGGCCTGGCCTGTGGACCCTGCCTCTGGGCCTAGCCTGCTGTCACTCCCTGCTTCAGCCCCCCTTTGGTGGAGGGGCCTGGGCATGAGCCTTCATACAGGGAGGAGGTGGCCCCGATTGCCATCCCCAGCAGGTGGAGAGTCAAGGTGTGCTTTTTCGGGGGTGGTAGCCGTTGGGGCCCTGTGGCCCGAGACTTGCACTTGTGCCCGTGGGACCGCGCTGCCCCTTACAGCAGCCCTGTCCTTGCATTCTGCCCGTGCGTGTCCGCCTCTTCCTGCGGGCAGGCTTCCTAGCCAGTGCTGCCTCTTGCCGCCGCTCTCTCTTGTCTTCCGCTGTGGCGTAGGACCCTTCCAGGGCGTGGAAGGGTGTGGGGCCCGTGAGCTGGGTGGGGTGCAGCTGCCGACGTGGTAGGGGGTATTGCATGGATTTTTTTCTCTCTCTCTGCTGACGCTCTAGCTTAGATGTCTTTCCTTTTGCCTTTTTGCAGTCCCTGTGGGCCTTGCTCAGAGCGGAGAAAGCATTTGTTTGTACAAGATCCGCAGACGTGTAAATGTTCCTGCAAAAACACAGACTCGCGTTGCAAGGCGAGGCAGCTTGAGTTAAACGAACGTACTTGCAGGTTGGTTCCCAGAGGGCGAGCAAGTCAGAGAGGGGCTTTGCACAGAGATGGGGAGAGAGAGAGAGAGAGAGAGAGAGAGAGAGAGCGAGCGCGAGAGAGCGCGAGAGCGAGCGAGCGCGCACCTGAAATGGGCCAGCTGCTTGCTCAGCTTCTAGCTGCTTGCCTGGTGACTGCCGCCTTCTCTGCTGCTTGCGGGGGCCCCCTGCGCTGGGCAGCGGGTGCTGGCCGGCCCGCCAGGGCCAGTTCAGAGCTTGCCCTGGTTGCATGAGTGGGCAGGCCAGTGTGGCTTCCTGTGGTGGTGTGGACGCAAGCTGAGTGTTGTGTCCTGTGGTCCTGCTCGTAGTGGCTGTTGGTTCTGACGTCGTGATTCCTACCTCTGCTGCTAATAGGGAGGGCCCTTCCCGGCGTGGGGGGATGCTGCCTCTACAAAGTGCAAACACTTGGGGGCCTCACCACCGCCTCTGAGGTCCACACCGCTGGGTTTCTCATCCCCTCAGTGTCTGTCCTTGGCGACAGGGCTTGAGTTCATCCTCAGACTGGGGTCCTGGAGGGCGTGGGCTCTGCCTGTTGGTTTAGGGCAGATAGGAGATTTAACATCAGGGGACGCTAGATACCTCAATACTCCAGTCATCTCGGCGACAACCCCAAACAGCCCACCTATTTCCAAATGCTCCTAGGATGGGTGGAGGGAGGGAGCCACACCCATTCTCCTAATATTAGGCTGTGAGCTCCTCACACCTGGGCTTAGGTTTTATTCATCTGTGTGACCCCCACCCCCAGGCATCTGTGCCTCTGTCCCTTGTTCACACCGGGGACCAAGGAAGTGTCAAGTGCGTGAGTGAGTGAATACATGACCGAGTTCAGGGGTGAGGGCAAGAGCACGGGGCCGTGACAGGTGGCTGGCAATCTTTTGATGCCTCACTGGTGTTTATACCCGTCTGGCCTGTGCTCAAAGGCAGGGAGCCCTCTGGGCCAGCGTAAGCTTCACCTATAGGAAGGAGAGGCTTTTATGGGGATTCCCGGGCAGGGCCAGGGTGCCCCCAGCTAGTCCAGATGCCTCACTGGTTAACAGGGTCCTTGGAGTGTAGCTCTCTCCCCCATCTCCCGTGTTCCCGTGGCTTGTGAGTGTCAGGGAGACTGGGGACCAGGCCCTGGGGGGTGTTACTGTGGGTTCTGTCTGTCTCGGCGGTACGTGAAGGCAGGAAGTGTACACTAGTGCTGGGGTGGGAGCTCTGCCTCACCCCAGGGCTGGTTGAGGGGTCTCCACATCTCCCAGGGGCCTCCGAGAAGATAAGGGGATTTGCCATTTTAGGGTTACCACGGTGATCATTCTGCAGAGATGGGAGAGGGGGATGTCTGCCGTGACCTGGGGGCTAACCGAAGTTACCCAAACCCATCCTCTCACCTCCTCAAATAGGAGGCTTAGGATCCCCATTCCTAGGCTCTCAGAAGGGCAGGGCCTGCTCTGACCTCTCAGTAGGGAGGGTAAAAGGCAAGCAGCCCAGGTGCAGGGGCACGATGGGGAAGTTCTAGGAGTCTCCTCTGCCTCCCCAACCCTAAGTTAAATAGCATATTGGAAAGGTAAGGCAGCCTGGTACCTGGGGCCTGCAGCTGAGGCCAGGACGGTGGGCATGGTGAGGGGAGGTGTGTCCCTCACCTTCCCAGGGCCCCAAGCCCTGCTGGCTCTGCCTCTCTTGGGAGCCTCACTTCCCCAGCTTCCTGGCCCGCTTGGCCTCTGCACAGGCCTTATCCTTTGCTCTCCCAACTCGCTCCCCCAAACCAGCACCATAGGGACTGCACTGAAACATCTTCTGCAGGGAGGCTTTGCCGATTAACTCGGTCCACCTCTGCTCACCTGTCAGCTCTTACATGTCAACTAGGGACTGTTCTTTGAGACGTGTTCATTTGTTGCTTGTGATGAGATGTCATTCTGTCTGTGTCTTGTCTCAACTAGATTGTAAACTCCAGAGGGCAGACTGGGAGCCCCGGACGTAGCTGCCACTCTCCGAGAGGCAGGACCACGCTTTCTCTGTCCTCTCCCCTGCTGGTCTCGGGCTGCAGGAAGGGGAGGCTGTAGCCTCCCCACCGGGGCTCCTCCCCTGGCCCTAACCCCCAGCCTCTGTTTCCCGTTCTCTGCAGATGTGACAAGCCAAGGCGGTGAGCCGGGTGGGAGGAAGGAGCCTCCCTCAGGGTTTCGGGAACGTGACGTCTCACCAGGAAAGACTGACACAGAATGACCCATAGCCGCTGCCCCCGCACCACCACCACCATCAACAGGACAGTCCTGAATCCAGAAACCTGACATGAAGGAAGAGGAGGCTGTGCGCAGAGCACTTTGGGTCCGGAGCACAGGACTCCGGCAGAAGCATTCCCGGGCGGGTGACCCAGCACGGTCCCTCTTGGAATTGGATCGCCATTTTATTTCTCTTGCTGCTAAATCACCGAGCCCGGAAGATTAGAGAGTTTTATTTCTGGGATTCCTGTAGACACACCCACCCACATACATACATTTATATATATATATAAAATATATAAAAATAAATATATATATTTTATATATATATATAAAATATATATATTCTTTTTTTTTAAATTAACATTGCTAATGTTATTGGTGTCTTCACTGGATGTATTTGACTGCTGTGGACTTGAGTTGGGAGGAGAATGTCCCCACCCAGATCCTGACAGGGAAGAGGATGGAAGGAGAGACTCTGGCATCATCTTTTTATCCCTCTTAGGGAAGCCGGGGTCCCCTCCCCTGCCTGGGAACGCGCAAGGCCAGGGCACGGGGGCAAATCTGGCCTGCTTTTGGAAACACCGACAAACCCAGCCCTGGCCCTGAGCCTCTATCCCGAGTCAAACGGACAGAAAGACAGGCAACAGGTACAGGGCACGAGGATGCTGGCTCTGAGCAGGAGTTTGGGGGAGCCTCGGGACACTGCTGTGCTTTGGAGAACCCCTCCATGCGCTGCACGGGCATCTTGCCCCCAGGGGCACTGCCTGGAAGATTCAGGAGTCTGGGCAGCCTTCACCTCCTCTCACCCGCTTCTGAGATGCCCAGGAGGCCACTGACATGCCTTGGCGAAGAGGAGAGAGATGTGAGTGGGGGAAGGGCCGCCCGGCGGCAGCTCGTCCTCCGAGGGGAGGGCCTCTTGCCTTGGCCCTCTCCCAGCTTCGCTTCCTGGGCACAGCCCAGGAGGGCCCAATGTCCTCAGACCATTGAAACCACTAGTTCTGTCCCCCCAGGAGACCTGGCTGTGTGTGTGTGAGTGGTTAACCCACCTCCTTCTCCCAACCCGACCCTTCCTGCGGCATAGAGAGACAGGGCAGGGTCCTTGTGCCCACCCTGGAGGCAGAGAAAAGAGAAGTGTTTTATATATGGTACTTATTTAATATGCCCTTTTAATTAGAAATTAAAACAGTTAATTTAATTAAAGAGTAGGGTTTTTTTCAGTATTCTTGGTTAATATTTAATTTCAACTATTTATGAGATCTATCTCTTGCTGTCTCGCTCTCTCTTATTTGTACTGGTCTTTGTGTATAAAATTCCCGTTTCCAATCTCTCTTGCTCTGATCGGTGACAGTCACTAGCTTGTCCTGAACAGATATTTAATTTTGCTAACACTCAGCTCTGCCCTCCCCTTTCCCTTGGCTCCCCACCACACATTCCTTTGAAATAAGGTTTCAATATACATCTACATACTATATATATATTTGGCAACGTGTTTGTGTATATATATATATATATATATATATATATATGTTTATGTATATATGATTCTGATAGACATTGCTATTCTGTTTTTTATATGTAAAAACAAAACAAGAAAAAATAGAGAATTCTACATACTAAATCTCTCTCCTTTTTTAATTTTAATATTTGTTATCATTTATTTATTGGTGCTACTGTTTATCCGTAATAATTGTGGGGGGAAAAAGATATTAACATCACATCTTTGTCTCTAGTGCAGTTTTTCGAGATATTCCGTAGTACATATTTATTTTTAAACAACAACAAAGAAATACAGATATATCTTAAAAAAAAGCATTTTGTATTAAAGAATTTAATTCTGATCTCAAAGCTCCTCCTGGTTTCTCCTTCTCCATTGAATCTTTGTTCCAGACTTCCTCCTGCCCCCTTTCCCTCCTTCCATGGGAAACATGGCATTTGCCTAAGGTCTGGGAAAGGGGTTCCAGGTGTGTAGGATATGGGGTGACCCACCTCATTGTGCCGGGGGCCAGAGTCTTTCCATTCTGGCTGGGCCCGTCCTGGGGGAGCTCGTTCATCTTCTGCCATCTGTGGAAGTGGGGGAGGGAGAGACAGCTCCTTAGACACGAGCCAAGGGCCCTGCAATGAGTAGAGCTACCTTCAGGAGTCATGTGATCCAGGCAATGTCCCTTGTCAGGGAAGGAACTGGCCATGTCTCTGAGCTTGTTTCTCAGAGGACAGGACGGGGCTGGGTTTGGCTCAGGAGCCTTGGCTGCAACAGGCTAGGAATGGGAAGGGGGGGTGCTTGTGCGGTGCCTGCACCCCCAGGGTGTAAATTAGTTTTACATAGTAGTCCTGGAGTTCCTTGAGCCTCTGGAAGGTGGGCCCACAGTTCCGCTTGCCCCTGAGGGGACTCCCTGCCCTGCCTTGCTGCGTAGGCCCAGCTCTCCTGTAGGCCTCGGGAAGGTGGAAGCTGTCTGGGTCTTCGGCATTTATGAACAGTGCTTCCAAATCCCCTTCTCTAGCCTCTTTTATTCCTTCAAACCGTATTTATTGGGCCACCAGCCATCGTGCCAGGGCAAGGGATGCTGTTATTAATAAGACAATTCCACCCCTCAAGGATCTGGTGAGGGTGGGTGAGGAGACAGAACTATAAATCCACAAATAGAAAAATACATACATTATGATGGGGGCATTTGATCCAGCTTGGGAATGGGGATGGATTGGTGGTGGTGGAGTCTGGGAGGTCTGCTCATTATATTACCTTTAGGCTGCCCCTTAAAGAGTGCGAAGGAGAAGACAGAACGTGGAAGGGCGGGCGGAAGGGTTGAAGCCACATCCCAGGCAGGGGGGTAGTGTGAGCAAAGGCATGGAGGGAGGACTCAGGCAGGGAGTGGGTGAGGGCATGAAGGTGGGAGAGAGGCAGGAATAGCCCTTGCCTGCCGCACCCACGGTGCCAAGAGCCTATGACCTGGGGGTGAGCAGCAGTTGAGGGGTTTTGAACAGGGAGCACCCCTGCAGGGAGGTTGTTGTAATCCTCCTGTGGGAGACACCCTGAGGAGGATAGCGGTGACTTCGGTGGCTGATCAGGGAGGGCACCCCCTGCTTCTCCTGGCCACACTGGGTGGGGGGGACAAGGGAGGCGAGGTTCCTGCCCTCCTGCAGCTTTGGTTCTAGTTAAGTGCTCATTTTCCAAGCACTTTCCACCTGTGGCTCTTCCGCTGGTTAACACAATCCACAAGACCTGTGAGGTCAGGGCTCTTGTCATCCCAGATGGATATTTGCCTGAGCCTCCAACTGGCCTCCCAGATTCTTCTCTCTCTTGCATTCTCATCAGCCAGAGTGAGCCTGTTAAAATGTGAGCTGAATCATATTACCTTTTGGCTCAAAACCCTGCAGACTCCGTTTTATTCGGCAAAAGAAGCCAAAGTCCATACAATGGCCTTAAAAGCCCCTGCACCATCTGTGTTGCCTTGATCTCCCCAACTCAATGACCTCTGTCCCCACCTTGGCCACTCAGCTCCAGCCACACTGGCTTCTCTTCCTCGCGGGTGCGCTCCCACCTCAGGGCCTTTGCACGTGCGGTCCTCTCTTCCTAGAGTGCTCTTCCCCCAGATGTGGCATGCGTGGCTCTCTCACCTTCAAGTTTTGTTACTGTCTCAGCAAGGCTGCTTGACTATTGCATTTACAATCAACACCCTGCACTCGGGGTCCTCTGCACCCGGGGTCCTCTTTTCACCATCCTTTTTTTCCCATGGCACATGCCACCATCTAACATACTCTAGAACAGGTCTGTCCAATAGAACTATGATGTGAATGAACCATGTATGTAATTTAAAGTGTTCTCTGAGCCAGATGTTAAAAGGTAAAAAGAAACAGGTGACGTTTAATTTAATCATATATTTTACTTAACCCCAACATATCTAAAATATCATTCCAACATCGAATCAATATAAAAATGATTAATGAGAGATTTTACGTTTTTTGGTACTAAGTCTTCGAATCTGATGTGTATTTTACTTTTATCAAACTTCTCAATTGGGAGTAGCAACACGTTAAGTACGCAGTATACCTATGAGGCTTGTGCCTACCGTTTTGGACAGTGTAGCTTTAAAATTTACCCCTCCTCTCATTTCCCCCACTACTAGAATGCAAGCAATGTGAGGGCAGAGATTTTTATCTGTTTCGTTCAATGTTGTACATTGTATCTCCAGCTCCTAGAACGTGCCTGGGACATGCTCAATAAACATTTGTTATCTGACTGACATTGTTGAAACTGAGGCCTGGTGACTGAGGGTTTGTTTTATCCCAAGACTATGGAGGTAGGTGATGGCTGGTACGGGCGAGAGTGGTGGATAGACAGCCTTTTTGACAGGTGGGGATTTGAGCAGGGCTGGGTGAGGAGAGGGGAACTCAGAGTCGGTGGTGAGGATGAGGAACAGAGAGGGCTCTTCCCCTGTGCCAGGCCCTGTCTCCTCCTTTTAGCCACCCTGGAGATGGGGCTCATTATTTCTACTTGGTAGATGAGGGTCAGAGAGGGTAAATAACTTGCCCGAATCGACTCACAGCCAGTAAATGGCCAAGCCAGAATTTAAACCAGCTTTCCTGACTCTGATTCCAGTGCTCTTCCCACTTCACCACAGTTGCCCCAGGCTAGGGCAGAACATCAACAAATAAAAATGAATCGTCTAGACTGAATACAAACAGGCAGAAGAAAAGTGGGACGGGGGAGGATGTGGTGGTGGCCAAACCCAGGGCTGAAATCCATATTTCCCCAAGCGTGGCAAGGCAAGAGATGTCTCTAGGGGCTGGGCTCGTCAGTAGAAGATCTGAAACCTAAGCATGGAAGAGATTGCAACACGCAGCCTTGGAAGACAGAAACAGTCTTTAAATAGACTCTGGAGAAAAAGAAGGATAAAACGAACATGCTGCCTCCCCCAGTTGTATAAGACCTGCTCATACACCCCCTGCAGCCTTCCCAAAGGACCTCTCAAGGCTCAGTGCCAAGCTGTCCCAGCCTTTCTCCCCTCTGTGGGACTCACACCTTCCCCTCTGGTCTGGCCACTGTTTTCCCTGGAGGCATAGTGCTCCTTCTCAACTCTGCTCTGCCCAGCCTGAGCCCCTTTCCCCTTTTCCTAAGGGGCAACCTACCCTGGCCACAGCCCCAAAGACCTTTGGGTACTTCTTCTCCAGGGAACCTGACAGCCTACTCTTTCCTCCTGTAAGGAGGCTGGATGGATCCATATAGACTTGGTGATTCTGGATCAGTTTCACATGTTCGTGCCATTGTGGTGGCCTGGGTCCAAATATGGCTGCCAGCAGTGCTTTCCACCCCTACATCTGCATGCTGCAAGAAAAAGAGTCTACTTTTCCACTGTTGAATCTGGCCTGGCCTTATGACTTGCTTTGACTAAGAGGATATGGCAGAACAGATGTTCTGGGACTTTCAGGTCTCGGCCTTGAGGGAGATTGCAGTTTCCATTTTTTCCCTCTTAGCAGGCAGCTGCCATGCTGTAAGGAAGTTCAACTACCCTGCTGGAGAGAGAGGCCATGTAGAGAGAAAGAGAGGGGCTCAGGCAGCCCCCAACTCTTCCAACCACCCCAAGCTGAGGCCCCAGACCTGTGAGTGAGGTCATTTTGGATTCTCTAGCCTCAGGTGAGCCACTCTGGCACAGCACAAAAAGGAGGGAAGCAATCTCCTGCCCAAATGTACAGGGTTGTGAGTAAATATATGGCTGTTGTTGTTTCAGACTATGATGTTTTGGGGTAGTTGTTACTCACCAATCATATCTGAACCATCTAACTAAATGGTCATTTCTTTGGGGCTAGGACCTTTGTCCTTTACCATCCATAAGTCTTAGCTGGATGCATGAAGGTCTCAGGGGGTGGAGGGAGGTTCCAGGAAGGAACGATATTTATAAAGCAGTCAGAGACCAGCAGCAGTCTGCCCTGGTGGGAAGACTCAGGGCAAGGGCTGACCCAGGCAGGACAAAGTATTGTCCAAATTTCTAGAATGAGGAGAGCCACTCAGTATTATTGAAGTCTCACCAAAAGAAAGTGGGCCTCATCTATAGCATGAGGGAGAGAGGCTAGAGGCTGAGAAGAACTGGCAGAGAGGGAAGCACAAGGGATTTGGAGGAAAAGGCTATGGAATCTTGTCCTTCCCT
Organism: Kogia breviceps; assembly: GCF_026419965.1. Lineage (NCBI taxonomy): Eukaryota > Metazoa > Chordata > Mammalia > Artiodactyla > Physeteridae > Kogia > Kogia breviceps. The sequence continues at coordinate 76,789,762 of NC_081319.1, forward strand.
TCCTTCCTTCCTCCCTCGCAACCTTCAGAATTTATGAAATACCAGCCATATGGGCTAGGCCCTGGTGCAGAATGGGCTCTCACTTACCGGGGCTGGCTTTAGCACGTACCAGCCTAAGATGGGGGCCAGACAAGATGACCTCTGGGAGGCCCCACCAGGTTGGCCTCAGAGTTCTTGGTAGGAAGATGATTCAGCTGCATCCACAGGACATTATACATCAGGACATGGGGAACAGGGGAGGGCAGGGAAGGAATCGGTGAATATTTATAATCTGCCTGGAAAGGGAAAATGCAAGGCAAAGATAGGGTCTGGCTGAGCATCTGCAGAGGAGGAGATGGGAGTGACTCCAAAGGCGGATGAGCTAGAATCAAGGGGAACAGGGATTCAAAGGAAAAGGACCCGTCAGGCCTAGGGGCCTATAGGAGGAAGGCCGGGACTGGGTCCCCTCAGGACCAGAGGACCGAGAGCTAAAACAGATTTTAAAAGGTTGCATCTGCCTTTGGGTGGTTAGTCTGTTAGTGAAGAAAGTATAAGTACTACCCTCAGGGAGCTCCCAGTCTGAGGCGGCTGACATGGTCCTTGCGTTCAGGGTGCTCCCTGCCCTCCCAGAGTTTCTAGTTTGAGGGAGGAGACAGAATCCCTGCCATCAGACATTTCTTTGTTGATTCAGATGGACACCATTCTCAGGAAGGCACCCCCCTCGCCTTCATTCGGCTGCTGTAGATGTTTGGAATCATGGGATATTGGCGCCTGATGAGCCCTCTGGGGGCCTGCAACCCTCCCTCACCTCCCAGCGCACATTTGCAGTCCCCACCCGACTTTTCTCTGTATTTGTTATGAGCCAAGGGTGGCTGGGCCGTGATGTTTCCCCACGCATCCCCTGATGCTCCTTGGGTCTGGCTCCAAGTGGGGCAGATGCCAGCGTGTACCTCTCTCCTGGGGCTCTGTCTGTCTCCTCTGAGAACCCCATTCTATCACCTCCTCGGGCTCCCTGTGGGGAGACTGTGTCCCCACTTCCCACCCCATTTGTAGCTGGTACAGCCATCCGGAGGCCAGAAGTCCCCAGGAGGTGGGGTGATGGCCTTTGAGGCCAGCCCTTAGGGACGTCTCCTCAAACACCCTGCCTGCTGCCTCTGCAGAGCCTGATCTGGGCTGCCCTAAGCCCCACCAGGACTTCTGACAGATCTAGGTTGGAATCCTGGGTCTGCCGCTGGCCAAATTACTTCTCTGGGCCTCGACTTTCTCATCTCCAAAATGGGGACAATCATACCGGCCCTTGAGCTTGAGGGAAGGAAGTGATGTTGACGTGTAAAGGTACCCAGTACAGTGCCTGGTATGTAGGGTGTGCTCACAATGGTCACTATAATTATGTTGTTATTTCTAGTGCCCACGTCAATGCCTGTTTCTTCTCCTACTTTAGTATAATTTAGTTGTTTTTCTCCCTCCTCACTTTTTAATTTTTAAACCAAAATACTGTGACTGGGCTTTATACCCATCTTTGCAAGTGTACATCCTTGCTCCCCTGCTGAGGACTCGGGCATGCCAGGCCCTCAGGAGAGTCCATTGCAGAAGCCCTCCCAGGAGGGCTCCAGGATCTCTGGGGGAAAGGTTTGTGGTACAGGTTGGGTGGGAGCGGGGCTCTGGGACGCGGCAGGAAGAAGAATGCTTTCCCTGGGACTTTGAGAGCTGGGAGCTGCCATCTCCTGGGGAGGCAGCAGGAAGATGACTTCCGGGGAAATAATTCAGAGAGGGTGTTTGCAAATCTGTTTGCTTTTGGCTTCCAGAAGAGTCTCCACCCCCCCACCCCAGGTGTCTCTGCTTCATTCCCCATGGTTTCCCTCCCAGCTGCTCCATCCTTGCTCCTCTCGGTCCAGCTTGAGAAAGAGAGAGGATGCCGGGCCTGGATTCAGGGCCCGCTGGCCCCCGGAGGCTGGGAACCGTGGGGAGGCCAGCCCCCGGCAGACACCCTCGCTGCCTCCTCTCACCCGGAGCAAGACGCCAGGTCACAGGTCTCCTTACGCACGAACCATCCACACAGCTCTCACACTCACAAGTGTGACAGGGGTCACCACTCCCAGTCACGGGGCGGCCGCCTGGTTGGGTAAGGTTTCCCGGTGCTGTGGGACCCAGCTGAGAGATCCAGCTTCTCAGGACGAGCCCCCATGGGGCCTGCGGGGTGGGGGGCTGACCTGGCTGGAGTCTCATGACCCGGCGCTCCCCTCCGGGAGCTGCTGACTGTGCAGCAATAATAAACACCTCTCAGCTATTAATAACCTGTTATCCGGCAGCCACAGAAGTGATAACACTGGCTCACTTCTGGCCTAGCCTGGTCTGACTGCCTGGGTTCAAATCCCGACGGGTAATTCTGGGTCCCTGGCGTCCAAAACCTAAACCCTAAGCACAGGCCCAACCCTGACAACTTCTAGACATGTTTTGGGACAAAATTACCTTTTTCAGATTCAGTTGTTGTCTGTTAAACAGGTACCATGATACTTGAGGCCCGGAGAAATGTGGACAGGCTGAGGGTTGTGACTGGCATGGAGCGAGTTCTCCCAAAGGGTCAGCTATTGTCGCTGTTGTGACTGGGCACAGGGTGCAGGAGAAGAGGATTTGGGATCAGACAGAGCTGGGCTGTACTTTGTGTGTGTGTGTATATGTGTGTGTGTGTGTTTGTGTGTGTGTGTGTGTGTGGTACGCGGGCCTCTCACTGTTGTGGCCTCTCCCGTTGCGGAGCACAGGCTCCGGACGCGCAGGCTCAGCGGCCATGGCTCACGGGCCCAGCCGCTCTGCGGCACGTGGGATCTTCCCGGACCGGGGCACGAACCCGCGTCCCCTGCATCGGCAGGCGGACTCTCAACCACTGCGCCACCAGGGAAGCCCTGGGCTGTACTTTTGACATCGATAGTCTTTTCTGGCTCTGTGACCCTGCGCAAGTTGCTTGACCTCTCTGGGCCTCATTGTCGTGGTCTGTCCCATGGGCATGGTAAAATCTATCTCCCAGGTGTTACTGTGGATTAAATTAGGTAATGAATATAAAGTAATTTCTACTTAAGAGGGGCTCAATCAATAGAGTACTTGTTTAATGAATGAATGAGTGGATATTAGTTGTGTCACTCTGTCAGTGTCCCCAAGGGCAGGGATGGATTCTCTCTTATCAGCCTGGGTGCTCCCTGAGGACGGGGGTGCCACTCTGGGCTTGCTTCCTTGAGGCTGATCTACAGTACCCAAAGAAGGCTCAGCAGTTTAGGTAGTTTATTCCCTTGGTTGATGTGGAATGTGGAAACAGCCAGTGTAAAAACCCACAGGGAAATAGAAACAACTTTTCCTTTCCTCCCAGTAATACGGTGCAGGCAGGGCCTGGGACCCAGCACTTAGCTCCCCTCCTGGGTCTGGGGAAAGGGATTTTTTTGGCCGCAAAGGCTATGGAAGCTCAGGGAAAGCCCTCCCGGTGAGGCCAGTGGGACCACCCCAGCCATACCCTTGGCACTGCCTGCCCCCAGTGGCCACACTAACAGCCACAAGTGTGGGTGGCGTGTTGGGGGGTGCAGGGAGGAAGGAGGGCAGAAGAGACGTGAGGGTGGGGGAGAGAACTTGATTCAGGGCTGGTAAAACCCTCCCCCCACCCCAGGGCCCATGACTTCAGAGAAACAGCCTCCAGATGCCGGTGGTGTGCCAGGCCCGGCCGTTGGCGTTTGCCTAACAGGAAGTTTCACTGAAGACTGTCTTATCTCGACTGGCCGGTGGGGCTGCAGAGAAGGGGCAAAGGGAGCTGCTGGCTCTCGCTTGGCCACCCACCACATGCCCACCCCAGAGGCCGTCCTGGGCTTTCCCCATCCCAGCCACACTTCCGGGAGCGGGTGCGGGGGGAGGCAGCTGTTCAGGCCGGGAGTGTCTGTGGGTTTCGAGGACTGACTGCTGGAGACTGACGGTATCCCCTGATTAGGACCGGGTACCTAGAGCCCTGAGTTTCTCCTGCCGTTAGTCCCAGGTGGGCCTCATGGCCCCTGGTCAACCTGATCCGTTGGGTCTGAGGAGGGACAGTCCTGGAGGTGGGTTGCCAGATACAGCAAATGAAAATACAGGTTAAAATTTCACTTTCATTGTTTATCTGAAATTCAAATGTAACTGGGCATCCTATACTTAATCTGGCAACGCTGCCTGGAGGGATTGGCTGGCCTTTCCATTCAGGTGCTCCGATGCTTCCCTTCTTCCTCCTCAACCTTCTCCCTGCTTTGCCAGAGAGGTTCCCAGTGTAGACATGGAATTCAGGCCCTCATTCTGGATATATTTCCTCAATTTCTGCCCGCAGCAGAGATAGGGTCTCCCCGCTCAGATGGGGGCTCTCGGAGGGAGGGGCTTTGTGTCTGCCTCTTCAGACCGGGAGCCTCCCTTTCACCTCTCCCTCGTCGCTGGGACTTTTCTGGAGGCGCTGAATTCTGACACACACACCCCCACCCGCCCCGCGCAAGCCCGACCTTTACATAGGCTCAATATGGCCTTGAGCGCTGTGACTTGGGGGAGGTCTAGGGGAGCCTGCTGGTTAGCAAACATCTATCTCATCTTTTCTGATGGTCTGCCAGCAGGAATCCTGCCCGCCCCCGGCCTTGTTTCTGCAGGCAGCTATCTCAAGAAGTCCCCCAGGCTCTGGAAACTTACAGAGGAAAATTTTCCCTGGGAGCCACCTGAACTCCAGCTTGGGCTCTGTCACTGACCAGCCCAGTGACCTTGGGAAGGCTTTGGTTCCCCTCTGGACCTCAGTGTCCCCATCTTAGCAATGGCAATGGATCTAGCTTGGTGAGCTTGCAAAAGTGTTTTCCAAACTGCGAATTGTCATCTATCAATGGGTCATGAGGTCAGTGGGATGGTTTGCAACCAGCAGGATGCTTTTTCTAAAATATGAAAGAGAACAGGGTAGAAAATATTCAGAGAAGCTTGCACGTAATAAGGGTAGGTGCTGTTTCTTGACACTCCTGGGGTACGTGTGTGTGCATAGGTGTTCAGGGAGTCCCATGAAGGATGTATTTTTTTCACATGGGTTATGGTAAAACAAAAAGGTCGAGAATGCCATATCTTGCAGGCTGTGACAGAAGGGTGGGATGGGCAACTGGAGACCCAGAAGAGGGTGTCTGCTCCTTCTCCACCTCATGGATGCCAGCCCTGCCAGCAGCCTCCTCTCTGGGGCTCCTTTTCACTCTCTTAAGTAGAAGCCTCAGCTGGGCCTGGGCCCCCATCCCCAGAGGCCAGACCTCTCCGGGCCAAGAGCCCTCAGGGTCTAGTCTGGTTCCTCAGCCACTCAGACAGGAGACAGCGCTGGGATCTGCAGCCTGGTGGGGCCCCGCCTGCCTGGCTCCTGTCTCTGCCCCATAGTAACACTGGGTTGGGAAACTGAAGCTCTGGCCAAGTGGAGAAACACTGCTCCCTCCCTAACTTTCCCAACTGCCCTCCACCCTGCGAGGCCTAGTGCTCATTAACCCCTTCCTGGGGGTGGGAGAGGTGGCTGTTGGCAGGAGCTGCAGGGTCTGGGTGCGTGGACACTACAGATAGAGGGTGAGGAGCTAGGGACCCCGTGCTGTGTGACCTGGAAAATCCCTGGCTTTCTGAAACTCTGCCCTGTCTTTCCTCTGGGGAATGCAATCTAGGTGTGACCCACATTCCTGGGATGATTTGAGGTAAAACAGGTGGAAGATGCAAAAGGCCTGGTAGATCGCTCTTCAGATTGCTACATCACTGCTCATCTCTATTCCTGTGGGAGCTGTCACCCTGGGATCCAGGTCACATATGGTAAAACAGGCAGAAAGGGGAACTGGCTCTGGTGTTGGGTCAGGATCATGCAACAAGGGGAATATTTGGTTTGGAAAAAAAAAAAAGTGGAAGCAGAGCTTCCCTGGTGGCGCAGTGGTTGAGAGTCCGCCTGCCGATGCAAGGGACACGGGTTCGCGCCATGGTCCGGGAAGACCCCACATGCCGCAGAGCGGCTGGGCCCGTGAGCCGTGGCCGCTGAGCCTGCGCGTCCGGAGCCTGTGCTCCGCAACGGGAGAGGCCACAGCAGTGAGAGGCCTGCGTACCACAAAAAAAAAAAAAAAAAAAAAAAAGTGGAACCAAAAGCTCTTGACCTGTGGGCCTCTCAACTGAGGGGGAGACACAGCCTTACTTTCTTCAGGGACCCCCCCCGTCTGAGGGGAGACACGGCCCCGTCTGAGGGGAGACACGGCCCCGTCCTCGGGGAGCCCCGGTCTGAGGGGGAGCCCCGGTCTGAGGGGGAGCCCTGTGGAAGGCTCCTTCCTAGGCTTGGGGATGGCGGCTGCAGAGGGGCCCTGGAGGCCCTCAGCCAGCTTCTTTGGGAAGAGTCTGCCAGGGCACTACCATCCCTTCCCCTGCTTGCCTGTAGCCTTAGGTGTGGTGGGATCTGGAAGGTACCGGGAAGGAGTCCTCCCCGTTAGCCGTGGCCACCATCACCCTCCCAGCTCTCCCTTTGCTGGCTGACCACAGGTCTGAAATCACTTCATGAAAGTTGCCTCTTAGATTACAGACTGGAAGAGATCTTGGAGATCAGGGAGTTCCAGAATCAGAGGAGGCAACTGAGGCCTAGAAAGGGGAGGAATCCTTCCTGAGTTCACCTAGGGAGTAACAGCAGAGCCCAAGTCCCAGGCCCAGGTTCTGAGCCAGATGGAGACTCTGGGGGATGTGGGGCCACCCAGCATGAGTGCATGTGTGTGTGTGTGTGTATGTGTGTGTGTGAACTGGGGAGGGATCTGGTACGAGCCACTCTGGGTCCTCTGTGAGCAGAGGTGTGTTCACACCGTGTCCTCTGCCTGTAGTCTGGTCCTTCCTGTATCTCCGAACAGGGTGGAGGGAGGGGGAGGGACAGGCCTGGACCAGGGACACCAGACAGGTCTTACCATCCCCATGCCAAGTCCACTTGGCCCAGCCCTCTTGAGAGCAAGAGTAGAGGGCAGTGAGTACAGATGACTCAGGTGCTGGAGGCCACAGCCACGTGTGGCATGTGACAACCAAGAAGAGCCGGGCCTATTCTCAGACAGACAGATGACCCAGGAGGCTGACATTGTGAGTCCCCTCTCCTAGGCGACAGGAGGCTCTCATTCAGGCCTCGAACCCAAGCCCCTGTGCTGGGGATGACAAGAGGGCCCATTGGCTTTCTTTTCCTCCTGAGGCTTTAACCCACTGGCTGGCCATGTTCCTCCAGTGGGGTGGGAGCAGAGCTTGGCAGAGCCATCCCTGTTCTCCCAGAACTGTGAGGTTAGCGTCACTCTCAATGGGAAAGAGTTTTCCCAGCCACTTGGAGCTGGTGTCCAGCAGTGCACCTCCCTGCCCTGCCCTTAGAGCGCAATGTCTGCCCATGACAGCCCTCCCTTCTTTGTCTGAGACAGGGAGTGCCAAAGACTGGCTTTTTGAGCCCAAGGCCTGGGCTGCAGGATGAGACAGTCTGGGGTGTGGACAGTGTCCTGCGTTTGACTCTTACTATGTGACCTAGAGCTGCACAATTTTTTCTCAGGGCCTCCGTCTCACCCTCTGTACCATGAGGGGTTGTGTTTGAAAGCTTGGTGGTTCCTCTTAGCTTCTTCCCTGTCAGGTCTTGAAGGCTGGACTGAGGCCAGGGCCCAAAAGATGCCCCCCACCCCATGCTTGAGGTGGGGGCCTGGGGAGGGGCTGGCTGAGGCTGGGAAGTCCTGGCCTGGCAGGCGCATGCTCCAGGGTCCCTGTGCACCCGAGACTCCCTGATGATTACAGGGTGAGTGGCCAGCCCCAGACACTGTAATCTGCTGCCCTCCCTTCTGCCAAGGGCCTGCTGTAGGGTTTCCTTCTGCTTTTTACAACCGTCTTCTAAGAACTGTGGGAAGGAAGAGGCCCTTATCTCCATGGCGTGAAGCTGAAAACAAAAAGAGGTGAGGGGAAGGAGGGTCAGCGATGAGCTGGGAGAGGAGAGGGAGGGAGGGAAAGAGGATGAGGGGGCAGAAAGGAGAGGGAGGGGTAGTTGGACCACAGAAGGCTTTTCCCTGGTTGACAGACTGAGGAAGAGGAGGGGATAGAAGGATGGGCGTGTCCACGCTCTACCCCTCAGCCCCCAGCTTAGATGCTCCTCCTCAGAGAGACCTCCCTGACCTCATTAGCTAATAAATAAATAAATAGCACACACACACACACACACACACCCCAATCACAGCATTTAATGTGGAAAGTGTGCATCAGATCCCTGCAATGGCTCCTCATTTTCCTCAGAGTAAAAACCAAATTCCTCACCAGGGCCTTCAAGGTCCTACATGATCCCTTCCCAATCTGGTTGCCTCCCTGATTCCACCTTCAGCTTCTCTCCTCCTCACTGCTTTAACCCCACTGGCCTCCTTGCTGTTCTTCAAACATATCAGGCCTGCTCCTGGCCCAGGACTTTGCACAGCTTTTCGCCTCTGCCTGGAATAGTCTTTCTCCAGACATCTGCAGGACACCCTACCTCACCTTCTTCAAGTTTTTGCTCAGACATCATCTTCTCACAGAGACCTACCCTGAGTGTCTTATTTAAAAGGGCAACATGGGGCTTCCCTGGTGGCGCAGTGGTTGAGAGTCCGCCTGCCGATGCAGGGGACACGGGTTCGTGCCCCGGTCCGGGAAGATCCCACGTGCCGCGGAGCGGCTGGGCCCGTGAGCCATGGCTGCTGAGCCTGCGCGTCCGGAGCCTGTGCTCCGCAATGGGAGAGGCCACAGCAGTGAGAGGCCCGCGTACCGCACAAAAAAAAAAAAAAAAAAAAAAAAAAGGGCAACATGCTTCCCACACCCTCATCTCTTTTACCCTATTCTATCTTTCTTCTAAGCACAACCACTTTCTAATTTTCTCACATTATAAAATGGCATTTATTTGTTACGTGCCTCATTTATTGTCTCTCTCCCCTGCTAGGGTTTAAGTTCCACAAGGACAGGTATCTTTGTTTTGATCGCTGCTATATCTTAAATTCCTGGAACAGCACCCGAAACATCATAGGTGTTCAACAGCACCCATCCCTGCTGGAGAGATCTTGTCTTTCTCCATCTCTACTACTTACCTACTCCCCACGCCCCCATCCACTGATGCCCTCCCAGCACATGCTTGGCAAAGAATAGGCACCTGGTAAATATTTGTCAGCTGGATGGAAGGGACCTGAGGCAGAGCCTAGGGAGAGTGAGAGGCAGGGCCAGTAACAGGCTCATAAAGGGGGGATTCTGGAGGAAGAGAGTGGGAGGGGGTTCACTGGTCACTTCAAGACCCCTTAAGATCCCCCATCCTGAGTAGGAGACGTGTTCTTCCAGGCTTGTCTCTCTCACACACACTCTCCAGGGTCATCACACATCAGTGTACAAGCAGAAAGGAAAGGAGGGCTGGAAACCCTACATCTAGGTAGATGGTGGTGGCAGCAGGCTTAACCCCTGGGGGCTTTCTAGAGGAGGTGCCCTGGTGCTAGACCAGCCAGGAGGGAAGACATCTGACAGCTTCAGTCAGAAGGAAAGAAGGACCACATGGAAGAGGGACTGGGATGGGGGAGAAAGAGGAAGGATGTGGCTGAGGTCAGCAGAGGCCCAGGAGAGAGGCCTGGCTGATCCTGGGCCTGAGACTGTGGCTGGGTAAGACTGTGGGTTTGGGGTTCAGTGGGACCTTGCGGGATACACAGTTGGAAGAAGAGGCTGAGTTTCCCAACTAGAATCCCTGGAGGGAGGAATTTGCCGGGTCTTTCTCTGGGGTTTGCAGTGATAGGCACAGGGGCAGTGGTCAGTGGAACCCTGTAATCCGGGAGGCTTCCAGTGGGAGCTCTGGCTGCAGGGTCCATGCCCATGTTTCCTCAGAATGTGGTACCCAGAGTGTGGTTTTGTATATGATTCCAGCTGATACTTTTTTTTCCAATAAAAAGGAACTCTTATTTAAAAAAAAAAGTCAAAATCCAATGATCACTGTTCCCATAATATGAAGATGGGATGAGAGAGTGAGCAAGAGTTAAAGAACCACAAACACTGGGCATGAGGCCTCCCTACGAACCCCGCTGTCCCTGACCACTCTCCTTTGGCCCCAGAGTAGAAGCCTGGCCGTCTGCCTCACTGTGTGGAAAACCCAGAAGGAAAGCAATTTTGTGTGTGTGTGTGTGTGTGTGTGTGTGTGTTTGTGTGTGTGTGTGTGTGTGGTACACGGGCCTCTCACTGTTGTGGCATCTCCCGTTGCGGGGCACAGGCTCCGGACACGGAGGCTCAGCGGCCATGGCTCACGGGCCCAGCCACTCTGCGGCACGTGGGATCTTCCCGGACCGGGGCACGAACCCGTGTCTTCTGCATCGGCAGGCAGACTCTCAACCCCTGCGCCACCAGGGAAGCCCAGGAAAGCAATTTTGAAATTCTACTCATGATTGATACATTTCTGGACATTTTCGGCCATTGTCAGAGCCCGGCCTCTGCTTCCTCCATCTGTCACAATCTCCTTTGATTTCTTTAAAAGGCTCTATCTTTTGTTGTCACGTGGACACACCGTTATAAAGCACATTCAAACAGGACAGGTTTTTTTTTTTTTTTTTCTGAATTTTTGAATTTTTTTTATTTTTTATACAGCAGGTTCTTATTAGTTATTTTATACATATTAGTGTATATATGTTAATCCCAATCTCCCAATTCACCCCACCACTACCACCCCACCTGCCACTTTCCCTCCTTGGTGTCCATACGTTTGTTCTCTACATCTGCAAACGGGACAGGTTTTGTGAGCAAAGGACATTGAGCTTTTTCCCAGGTCTACAACTCATAACCCTTGGTTCTGGAACCTCTTTCTGTACCTGTAAATGGTGCCTTCATCACCACCATTGTCCAGGCCTGAAGCCTGGCATTCATACTTGATCAGCGCTTTTGCTTTAACTCCCACATCCAAATCCATCAGCAACCCTGGGGCCTGTTCTACTTCAAAAATATTTCCATCCCTTGCTCCCCCTTTCCCACCATCTGACCTGGGCTCCATGGCTTTCTTGGTCCCCCTCCAGTCCCTCCAATTCTTGCCCCTCCCAGCAGCCAGGATGAGCTTTGACACCACACACATGGCATCATGCTGTCTCTGCTTAAACCCTCCCTGTGCACCATAAAGTCTGTCCTCCTCATCTGCCTACTGACAACCTCTCCAAGGGGACCCCTCACCCCCTGCACACACTAACCTCTCTGTTCCTGAACATATCAGATTCATGTCCGCCTTAGGGACTTTGCTCTTGCTGTTCCTTCCTTCTGGAACATTCTGGTTCCACACCTCTGTGTGGGTGCCTTCTCCTCACCTTTCGGGATTCAGATCAATGTCACCTCCTCCAAGAGGGCTTCCTTGAACACCTCTCTCCCCCACAATGTAAATTACATCACTGAGCTGTTCGACTCTCACCATATTTACTTGCTCTATAGCATTTATCTCTAGTTGAATTAATTTGATGTGTTTACTTGTTTATCATCTTTGTCCCTCTCTAGGATTCCAGGAAAGCAGGAACCTTGTCCAGGTGATATACCACTGTATGTTCATGTCTAGTGCTTGGGGTTCAATACATATTTGTTGAATGGATGAATGCTCCAACTCTGACTTTGCTGAACATCTAGAGATTTTGCAAGCTCTCTTACACAATCAGGAGCCTGGTAACCTGTTTGCACTCTCATTCCAAGGATTTTAGGCCTGCTTGGCCAATCAAGTTACAACTCATCAATTCTTGGCTGCCCCACCCCTGCCAGCAGGGCACAGAACCCAAAGTAGGTCCTTGGCGCCTGCTTGTGGGACTGAGTTGGTTAAGGCAGTCTGGCCCCTGTACCGATTATCTGGGTGACTTCAAGCAAGTCGGTATACATTTTGTTGTCTGTAGTCCTCACTGGAGAGATAAAGAGGTTTGCACAGATGGTCTCTAAGATTCGGCTTGAATTTCAAGGACCAGAATTAACCAGTTCAGGAGGTTTTAGTGGATTGAGAGGGAATGAATGGGTTGGGGTAAGGGACATGGTGATGAGCGATTTGGAGGGGGGCTCAGGCAGGACTTTTTCCTAGGGCCTTGAGGATCAGCTTTGGGGGACCCTTGGGTGAGGTTTGCTCCCCAAAGTTCAGTATTTGCCCCTTGTCTTTTCCTGCTTCCCTGGGGACTGTGACAGCCTCTCTTTTTCTGCTCTGTCATAGAGCAAGGATCTCCAATCTGGGGAAATGAACCCCCTGTAATTGCCCGCACAGAGTTGGGGCTATGTCAATGAATGTCTTTTGGGGAGAGAAAGTCCTTGCTTTCATTGCTTTCTCTAAGGAACTTGTGCCCCTAAAGTTTAGGAACCCATGTTTAGAAGACCAGGCTGAACTAAGAAGATGAATCATAGGAGAAAGAGGGGGAGGGGAGAATACCCAGTCCTTCCATTTCTTCAGGTCTTTTCTGGACCTCAGTTTCTTCATCAGTCACATTAGAAGATTGGGTGAACTCTAGTTACATCCAGCCTTTAGAACAGTAATGCCTAATTCTATTTCACATACTTTCTCTCATTTACTCTTTCCAAAAGCCCTGGGAAGGGGTTTCCTGTCAGCATCCCCACTCTCCAGATGATAAAACCAAGGTTTGGTAACTTGCCCAAGGTCACACAGCCTGTGAGGGTCAGAGTGGGCCCCACATCTGGCTGCTGGCTGAGAAATTTCAGGGCTTCCTTGCACTGCCCAGGAGGCTTGCATACAGTAAGCTCTCTAGGGTTCCCACTGGCCAGTCTGCGCCAAGGGGAGTGAAGAGAGGGGTGAAGAGGAGGAGGTGGTCATGCCCGGGGAGAGGGGGAATCCTCAGCTCCTTCCAGTGAATCCAGAAAGCCTCCCGGAGAAAGCGGTGCTTGGAGGAACTGAGCTGTGGAGTGGGGAAAGGGAGGAATGCCCAGGCAGCCAAAAGCATCCTTTCTGGTGGGTTCTCAGGTATTTATGGCCTCTTTGGATGTCTGGAATGCAGGTGTGGGTTTGCTATCGGACTTTGGGCTCTGCTGCAGGCCTGAGGCTGGGGAGACTTTTCGGAATGTGCCCCTTGCCTTCCAGAGCCACCTTTGACCTCACCTGCTGTTTACCATCCTCTTCCTCCCCCTCTGTCCCCCTTGGCAGCCTGAGCCAGTGCCAGGAAATTGTTGGCCAAAGGTGGGGTCGCCAGGAACCTGGAGAAACAGGAGGTCCTCAATAACCTCATTTACCTGCCAGGTACCTGTTGCCTTACAAGGTTCCTCCTGCCCCTTCTCATTACCTGCATCTCCTGCTCCCTTTGAAGCTCAGATCCACTGGGCAGATTTTGGTGGGGATTTCTTCACAGCTGACCTTCCCAAGAGGCTCCCCATTCCTCCAGTTTCGGGTACATGGTCTATATATCTCAGGTCACATCTCAGACTGTGTGGTCATCTGAGTTTAGATGCCAGCTTCTCAGTGAAGCTGTAAGCTCCTTGAGGTAAGGGCTATGCTCACTTGCTATTGTATCATCAGGGCCTGGCTATTGATTATGTCTGTTTCAATGATTGGATGAATGGATGAATGAGACTCATGTCCTGGGTCTATACTGTAGTTCCAAACTCACTTCCTCTGGGAAGCCTCCTGGGATTGCTTCCACCCTGTTCTATCACCCTCCCATTACTACCTTGGCTCTATCTATCCCATCCTGATTTCTCCTTGCTGTTGCTCTCAGATTATTTCAGAGGAGTACATTCGATCACAAGTGAGCTCTGCAAAGGCAGAGACCATGTCTTCTGATTCTCCCATGTGGCCCCTAATGGATGCTCACCAACTAATTGGCCTGTAGAATCTGGGCCAAAGTTGGGCCAGGGAGCTAGATTATTTCTCAAGCTCACCTAGCTTTTTGATGAAAGAGCTTGGACCCAGCCTGGCCCAACCTGCAAATCATCACTCAGACCTGGGGCTCCCCCTGCGTGCAGTGCTGATATTTTGAAACCATTGACATTTATTCATGTATTCACTCAAAAGATATTTGCCTAGGGCCTTTGATGTGCCAGGCACTGGGCTTACTCTGGCTCTCAGAGTCAGAGGTGATACAGTTCCCGGCCTCAAGGAGGTACAGAGCATTCACGGAGGTGAGATATTTACCAGAGCAGTGCCTCAGCGTCGGGGCTGAATGCTGGGGCTGTCAGAGAAAGTTTCCCTGAAGAAGTCTGAAAGATTCTTACACAGCCATACATCTGGTGTAAGCCATTTAAGAGAGCTTTTGCCCATCTTGTTTAGCCCAAGATATGCCTGTGACCCACCTGCGGTCCTGGTTCACAGGGAAGAGGAGGGTGGAGGGCATCCCCTGCATCAGCACCACCTGCTCCATCATCGCCATCTGAGGGCTGCAGAGCCACGGCCACTGGCTGGCAATGAGAAGGCCCAATGCCTGCAGGCAGACACACTGGGCTCAGAGATGGGCAGAGACACTCCCGCGGCCCCTGATGGCTCAGGGCAGAGCTGGGTCCAGAACCCAAGTGTCCTGGCTCCTCCCCCGTAGATCACCACCTGCCCTTGTCTTTGCTAGGCCAGCGCCTTTGCTGGGTTGGCACCTTGGGCTCTGGGCTGGGTGCTGGGCACAGATGGGTGGCCCTTACCAGGGCTCCCCTTCTCGCACAGTGACAGATGGACATTGAAAGGATGGTCCAGGCTGAGACAGAAGAAGGTGGGGTATGAACCCAGCCTCACAATTCAGGCAGGATGCCCATCTTCAAGAGTATGACTCCTGGAGACCTGAGTGCACAGCCTGGCTCCATTATTCACTGGCAGGGCAAGCTTATCAGGGGGAGAGAGAGGGAAAGGGAAAGGGGCCAGGAAAAGCTGCTCTGCAAGTAGCTCCCAGGCCTTGTTTTCTACAGCTGCCTCAGGGCACAAAGTCCAGTGGGGTGATTTTGTCATCTCTTCCCAGGGCAGCCTTAAAGGGCCAGCACTTCTCCCTGAGGTTAATGATTACCTGTTGGGTCACCAACAGACCCAGATGTCAATGTGTGTGGGGTTGGGTAGGAGGTGGGGACCGAGGGGTGGCCCAGGGCGGGGCTAAGAAGAGACCCAAAGAGGAAGATGATGGCTCCTCTGAATACCTCCTCTTGGGGCTGCTTCCTCTCCTGGCTGGCCATGGACCACGAGGAGAGACCTGGGTCTTTAAGGGCAAACAGCCCAGGGAACTTGTGAGCCCCAAAGGGAGGGTAAAGTCCAGGGTGCTGCCCCTCAGCACTGACAGGAGAGCAATTTTTGGGGAGAGGAAAAAGCATGCCAGGCTTGGGATTCCCATAGGTGGGAGGGGGCTCCTAGCCAAACCGAAGGGAGGGGCATGTCTGGGACTTAGGAGGTCAGGCCTTGGCTGGACAGGCCCCTGGGCCCCTCACATTCACCCACAGACACTTGAAGGTGCCCCAGCATCGTCCCGTCCTGACCCAGCAACACCCTAAGTCCTTCTGTTCTCATCTCTGTTCCACCCCACCCCCCAGCCTTGGGAAGCAGAGTACAAGTAATAATAATTATAACTTCGTGGGGACCTGGGGACAGTATATAGATTCACCTGTATTCCTTACTACAATCCCGTGAGAAGGGTACAAATGTCACCCCCATTTTTACCAGAGTAGAAAATGGAAACTAGAAAGCTTAACATCGCACAGAGAGCAAGGAGCAGAGTGGGACTTGACCCCTGGCCTGGGTTGTGTCAACGTTCCGTGCTTTTTGCCACTGTGGGTGATGGGCTGTGGCCCTGCTAGTTCCTGGCCAGGCTGGCTCAGCCAAGCTTCCGGAAAGCTTTTGAGATATACCCATCCAGCCTGTGTCTCTCCTTCTTGTCCTCCCTGTGGGGAGGGGAGTCAGGGAACCCTGCGCTCAGCCTGGCTAGATCCTCCTGTGTCACTGCCTTGGGCTCTGTGGCTGCAAGTGACTGTGGCCTCCTTGCAGCCCCAGGGGCTCCCCAGGGGCAGGGGCAGGGGCTCTGAGGGGCTTGGAGAGTAGGACAGGCCTGGAGGAGGCAGAGGCATGGACAAGAAGACCCTCACAGGAAAGCCCTCTGTGGAAAGGCCTGTCCCTGCCTCTGGGAAGGCTCTGTCTCAAGCTCTCGCTCCTGTCCTACATTTATTCAGAGTTCTTCAGGAATGCTTTCTCCAGGTGTGTAAATCTAACGCCTTCCACTAGATCCCCGGCTGTGGCTTTCAATGCTTGTCACCTGTCTCAAATACAGCAAGCTGCCCATTTATCCTTTCCCAGGCCCTTTGCACATGCGATCTCCTATGGGTTTGGCAGAGCAGGGTTTTTTCAATCCCATTAGACAGATGAGGAAACAGCCCTCGAGCGAGTAAGTAAGTGACAGGACATGATGAGGTTTGGTGGCAGAGGTCAGCGCTGCCCTCACCCACACCCAGGTTTCCCTCTTGCTGCTTTCTCCGTGGCCCCTCTCCTGTCCATGCCTCGGGCAAACTTTCTTACCTCGGACTGGCTGGCATTGCAGTTATGATTTGCCTCCAGTTCTTTTACTTAATTATTTTTATTGTGGTAAGATACACGTCACATAAAATTTACTGTCTTAACCATTTTAAAGTGCACAGTTCAGTGGTATGAAGAGCATTCGTATTGCTGCGCAACTATCACCCGCATCCACCTAGAACTTTTTCATCTGTTCCAACCGAAACTCAGGACCCGCTGAACGGCTGTCCGTTTTCCCTCCCCCAGCCCCTGGCAACCACCATTCTACTTTCTATCTCTATGATTTTTACTACGCTGAATACCTCAAGTAAGTAGAATCATACAGCGTTTGTCTTTTTTGTGACTGGCTTATTTCACTTAATAAAATGTCCTCAAGGTGTATCCCTGTTGTAGCATATGTTAGAACTTCCTTTCTTTTTAAGGCTGAATGATATTCCATTGTATGCATAGACCACATTTTGCTTATCTATTCGTCCATCCATGTACACTTGGGTTGCCTCCATGATTTAGCTCTTATGAATAATGTTGCTATGAACATGGGTGTACAAATATCTCTTGAAGACCCTGCTTTCAATTCTTTGGGGTATATACACAGAAGGGTGATTGCTGGATCGTATGGTAATTCTTTTTAAAAAATATTTTGAGGGACCGCCAAACTGCTTTCCACAGCAGCTACACCGTTTTAATTCTCACCAATGGTGCACGAAATTTCCAGTTTCTCCACATTCTCCCCAACACTTGTGATCTGGGGTTTTTGGATAGTAGCCATCCTAATGGGTATGAGGCGGTATCTTATTGTAGTTTTGATCTGTGTTTCTCTAATGATCTGTGATGTTGAGCACCTTTTCATGTGCTTATTGGCCATTTGTGTATCTTCTCTGAAGAAATATGTGTTCAAGTCCTTTGCTCATTTTTTAATTGGGTTGTTTGGTTTTGTTGTTGTTGCTGAGTTTTGGGAGTTCTGTAGGTATATTCTGGGTATTAATCCCTTCTCAGATATATGACTTGCAGATATTTTCTCCCATTCTGTGGGTCACCTTTTTACTCTGTCGATAGTATCTTTTGATACACAAAGGGTTTTAAACTTCCATGAATGCCGGTAGTTCTTGCTGCTCTCATTGTGGTTCCTTCACACGGGGTTCCAGAGTGGCCCATATCTACGCTGCCTCTCTGGCTCCCCACATGGATGCTCTGTTTACCTGGCTGACCTCACCCAGGGCCAGAGAGCTCCCCGGGGCCAGAGAGCTCCCCAGGGCCAGACTCCAGCCTGGTTGAGGGCTGCATTCCCAGCACCAGCTCAAGGCCTGGCACATAGCAGGTGCTCAGTGTGTGTTTGGTGACTGGGTGAAGATGACCTAAGTGTGACGACAGATGATTCAGGCTGGGGTGGGGGGTTGGGAAAGATGAGGGGCCCCAGCGCTATGGAGAAATGGGCACAAGACAGCCTGCTACTGCCAACAGGAGGAAGAGAGCAAGACGGCAAGGAGCACGGACTTTGCAGCCAGGGTGCCCAGTTTGAATCCTCTCTTGTTGGCTGTGCAGCCTTGGGCAAGTTACTTAACCCTTCTATGCTTCAGTTTCTTTGCCATCTTTGAAATGGGAGTAAAAATGGTATCTAGTTTAGAAGACTAGTTGTGAGGGTCATATGATGTGTAAAAACCCTGAGAATAGCGCTCAGCATATCATACACATTATATAGGTGCTGGATGTTCTTATTACTGAATTATAGTCTCAGTTCTTTGAAGGCAGAGAACACACTCCCTACATCACTGTAGCCCCAGCACCTCGCACAGTGCCTGATGCAGAGCTGCTGCTCATATGGTATTTATTAACTGAATTAAATTGTCTTTTGTCAACCAGGCAGTCCTTCCTTACTCCGACCTTAGTTTCTCCTGCTGCATCTTCCTGACACTTTTGGTCCTGTTCTCCATTGTCCTGCTGTATAGCTGGGTCTTGGTCTCCTGTCACTCTGGAAAGGACCTCTAGGAAGGAAAACTACTGGTTCTCAGTACTTCCTAAAGGGGAGCCTGGGGCTGGGCTGGCACAGCGGTTGGGTGGGCTAGGTGACAGTTCAGGAGAGTGGGAGCTGGAAGAGGGCTGCTTCTCTCCATTTTCTTTCTCCTCTGGATCCCCTGCCCCAAGTCCTAGAATCACAGAATCTCAGGGCTGTTCTATTCCCATGGAAGGGCCTGAACCATTCTGTGCCTGCTCTCCTTATGGCTTCCCAGCTGCCTGGTTCTCTCTTGGAACCGAGGAATCAGAGAGAAGACGTTCTGAAAGGGTGTTGGTCTTGTCTCCTTCCAGAGACTCTAAGAGGTGACTCTTGTGATCATCTCCTTGGCACTGTTGTTACTTCCAGAGGCACCTGGGAGCCAAGCCTTAGCGCGAGGATGGAGGGATATCCCTGATGATTCCCCAGTGGCAATCGGACAGGCTCCTCTGTGGGCTGCCCCACTGCCGTCTATTCACTGGGCCCTGCTGTCACGGCCAGCTGAGCCCCAGGGTGCCAGGCCCACACGGACCTGGGCAGTCAGCTGTGCCCTCTGCCCAGGGATCAACCCTCCCTGGGCTCCTGATGTCCCGAGTCCCCTGACGTCGCCTCAGATCCTGTGACTTGCCCCGACCCACTCAGGAGGGACCTTGTCCCTGAAGACTTTGGCCTTTCCTCTGATGCTTGCAAGCAGTGTGGCTGGTGGGTCAGGTGCCAGTGGACGATGGGGAAGCTTGGAGGTTGGCTTGGGCCCTTCCTGGGTGGCTCTGGGTGTAAAAGCAGTGAGTCACAACTTTCAGGCAATGGTGAGGAGAGAAGGCAGGTCACGGGCACTGGGTATGTGTGGGTGTGGAGCCCGGGTTCACACCCCAGATGTTCCCATCTGCCGAGAAGCCTGGTAGCTGACCTGCATCTATCTCCATGTGAGTGGGACAGGCTTGTGTAGGAGTGTGTGGTTTGTAAGTGTGTGTGCAGGGATGTGAGGATGGGGATGGTGTGAAGTGTGGGTAGAGTGTGTGCTTGTGGGTGCCTGTGCCTTGGGTGGGGGTGGTCTGTGTTGGGAATGGGATTGGTATTGATGCTGGGCTTGGGGGCTGAGCAGAGGTCAGTGTAGAGAGTGACCACAAAATTACAAGGTACCTTGATCTCTCTTTATTTTAATTTAACCTCAGCCTCTGCCTGGGGGTCAGCTTTCTGGGTAACTGTTGGGAATGGGGGTAGAATTTAGGGCCTCCTGTTGCCACCCCAGCTGCTGATTATCATCTGAATGATGATGACTTATGTCTCAGTTGGGGGGGGGGCGAGATTTGTCACCCTTGGTAATCACACCTCCAGCAGGCAGGGCCGGCTTTTGGGGGGTGGTCTCTGTGTGTTTATGACTGTCAGCTTGTGTCTGTGGGTGTTGTTTCAGGTCTGGTGTATCTTTGTGTATGTACATGTGTGAGCCTGTGGCCTCTAATGGGCTCTGCATGTCAGTTTTGAGGAATGTGTGTTCATGTGTATATATCCATGAGCAGTGTCATTGTATTTTATTTTATCTTTTGATTGAGGGAACATGCTGGAGTCATATTTTCCAAACAAAAAACATTCTAGAACTAAATTTTAACAGTCCCCGTTATATATATATACATGTATGTCTCATACTTTGTATCATATATTTGATATATATCAAAATAAATGCCTTATTGAAACAATTTTCTTAAACAATTAAAAATGTAAATCATGTCTTCTAATAATTTATTTCTTCTAATAATAAAATGAATTGTATTTTGATTAGATACTTTTATTACCACCAACTGAAAATAGTATTTAATTGTATATTATCTTTCTCTCCCACTAGAATATAATCTTGAGGAGGGCAGGAATTTTGTCTGTCTTGCTTGCTGTTGTATTCCCAGTTTCTAGAACTGTGCCTGGCATGTAGAAGGTACCAAATAAATAAGTTTTTTTATAAGTGAAAGGGAAAGCATTCCTGAGAAAATGACATTTAAGAGTCCTGAAGGGTGAGGAGGCATTTACCAGGCCAAGAAGGGGTAAGGACTGTTCTAGGTGGCAGGCACAGCATGTACAAAGGTCCTGAGGCAGGCGGGGCAGAGTGCATTCTGAGGAGCTGACACGTGGCTTGCGCAGTTGGAATGCTCTGAGTGCATGTATGTGTGTGTGTGTTTGTGTGTGTGTGTATGTGTGTGTAGGGCTTTCTCAGCCATTTGAAGGAATTTGAAAAGTTGTTAAAGAGTTTTAAGCAAAGGAGTGACATGATCAGATCTGGGTTTTTAAAACATCCCTCATATTGCTGGAGGAGGCTGGACTCTGGGTTGGGATGAGAGGTCAAGCAGCAGGACTAGGTAGGGATCTGGTGCTGTCCTCCAGAGAGGTGGTGACTTGGCCTGGGGTGGTTGCTATGAGGATGGAGCTCCTAGGACAGAGTTAGGGCTTTTTTAGCAGTGGACTTGGCAGGGTTACGACGATGGGCTGGGTAGAAGGAGTTGGGAGGTGAGGGAGAGAGAGGTGCTGGGAGTGGTTCCAAAACTTCCGACTTGCTTAATTGGTTGGCTGGTGAGTTGAGTGTTTCCTATGTGTTGGGCGGTTTGCTAACTATTTCACTCTCCCAATTAATCCTCACAGCCCTTTGAGGCAGGTCAAATGATAATCCATGAGGAAATGGAGGTGCAGAGTGATAAGCCCTCTGCTGTAGGGTTTATACTTGGAGCAATGAAGCCCTCCTATCTAATAACATCAAGGCTTGCAGTTGGCTGGTTAGCATGGGGATCATAAAATAATTAGATGTATGAAGGGTAAATATTTCATTTTAACTGGAGACTCATGGATGCAATAACATTTGCCAGCGTTTAGGTGTGTGGCTGAGGCCCCCTCCCCTGGGCCCAGGCTCTCCTGAGTGCTGAATGGTCTTTCTTGCATAAACTACCCCTGACACCCTTGGCTTCTCTGAGCTCCAGTTCTGGTTTATTTAAAGTAGAGCGAGAACTTCATACCTCTTAAGAACCAATCAAGGGGACTTCCCTGGCGGTCCAGTGGTTAAGACTTTGCCTTCCAATGCAGGGGGTGTGGGTTCGATGCCTGGTCAGGGAGTTAAGATCCCACATGCCTTGTGGCAAAAATAAATTTTAAAAAACCATAAAGAACAGAAGCAGTATTGTAACAAATTCAATAAAGACTTTAAAAATTGTCCACATCTTAAAAAAAAAAAAAAAAAAGAACCGATCAAGGGCGGGATTCTTCCAGATGTTTGGACCCCCCCATACTCCCCCCAACTCCCTCCCAGGCCTGCCAGTCTCCCTCTTTACAGTCTGTCTTTTTCCCACTTGACTTAATGGCAATTGTTTCAGTGGTTTGCTATCACCAAAACTTCCAAAGCATTCAACTTGTATTTTTTTAATAAAAAAAGAAAACTCTTTCTTCTCACAGTCCTATTTCATTGTTTTGTGTCATAGTTGATTAAATTACATAATTACAATAACAAGCACAACGGGCAGACAGATTTAGGGACAAACAAAATGCTTCTCGGGACACACGTGGCTTGGCTGGTGGGAGTAGAAAGCGGTGGGCATGTTGGAGAGCTCCCCCAGGGTCAGGGGGGCCGTCTCAGGCCCTCCCTGCCATGGGCATCAGTCTGCAGGCTTCACGGAGGCAGTGCAGGGTTAACAGCTGAGGCCTCAGACGAGGTTGGTCACCAGGTGAGAATGTGGGCAAGGGGGAGAGCTGTCCCCCGGGTGACGCTCTGTGACATTCAACCAGAAGGTGAATTCTGTGTTCAGTATTGGGTACACATATTTGGAGCCCTTGGAAATCAATATGAACTGCTATCAGTGGTTAAGATGATTAGGTTTTAAAAGTATGTTTAGGGCTTCCCTGGTGGCGCAGTGGTTGAGAATCCGCCTGCTGATGCCGGGAACACGGGTTTGTGCCCCGGTCCGGGAAGATCCCACATGCCGTGGAGCGGCTGGGCCCGTGAGCCATGGCCGCTGAGCCTGCGCGTCCGGAGCCTGTGCTCCGTAGCGGGAGAGGCCACAACAGTGAGAGGCCCGCGTACCGCAAAAAAAAAAAAAAAAAAAAAAAAAAAAAGTATGTTTAGTACCTCTATTAATAATGAGCTGGCAGGGCTGGCAGTTCATTCTGGAACTTCTCATTTTCCCGAGCCAAGCCCTGGGAAAGGCAGTAATAGGTAGTGCCATTGGGAGTGGCTGATGCAGTGCCCTCTTTTTTACGGAGGTGTCTACCATACTTGGCTAGGCTGGGCTCCATCCTGAAGGCCAAGTTTCTGCCTTTGAGGAACATCTATTCCTAAAGAGAGTGAAGGTGAGATACCCCGAAGCAGTAGGAATCTGGATCCAGATACTGGGAAGGAGGAACCTTCTGGTTGGGCTAACAGGGTGTGTCCTGCCTGTGGGGCTTCTGGGGCAGCAGAAGGACAGGGATGGGATGGTGCTTTCTTGATGCACAGCGCCCACCTGGCCCAGGGCCCACCTGGCCCAGGGCGGGACACAGGGGTGGGGGGACCTCATCTGCCAGGACTCGCCAGGCATCTGACTAGTTCTTAACGGGTGTTGGGGACCATTTCATGTCTCAGAGGGTTGGGGGAGGTGAATGGGAGCAGGGGGATTGGTTGACAGAGTGGGTTGGCATAGTGTCAGCGATACAGGAAATGTGGGATAAAGGTGAGCTTGTCCCTTACTCCTAATAGTCAGGGAAGGGAAGTTGGTTCAGTTTAGTTGAACCATCATTTCTTGAGTCATTGTGTTAGGCTCTGGGAACACCAAGAGGACTAAGACACCATTCCTGCCCTCAAAAGCATACCATCTTGTAAAGCAATTATACTCCAATAAAGATGTTAAAAAAAAAAAAAAGCATACCATCTAGTCATGGAGACAGAGTCCAACAAGAGCATTTTCATATACCATGTTATGGCAGTTTGGAGTGAATTTGATCTCAAGTAACAGAATACACAATGGATAGTGGCTTGAGCAATAAAGACATTTATCAGTCTCATACAGCAGGAAGTCAGGGGGCAGGTGGCTTCAGGCTTGATGGAAGGACTCAACCATGTTATAAAAACCTCTGGCTTTGGACTTCCTGGTGGCACAGTGGTTAAGAATCCGCCTGCCAGTGCAGGGGACACGGGTTCGAGCCCTGGTCTGGGAAGATCCCACATGCCACGGAACAACTAAGCCCGTGTGCCACAACGACTGAGCCTGTGCTCTAGAGCCCACAAGCCACAACTACTGAGCCTGTGTGCCACAACTACTGAAGCCCGAGCACTTAGAGCCCGTGCTCCGCAACAAGAGAAGCCACCACAATGAGAAGTCCGCGTACCACAACGAAAAGTAGCCCCCGCTCGCCGCAACCAGAGAAAGCCCGCGTGCAGCAACAAAGACCCAGTGTAGCCAAAAATAAATACATAAATTAATTTAAAAAGCAAAAAAACCCCTGTCTTTTTCTTTCTGTTCTGCCATCCTCAACATGTTAACTTTTTGTCCACATGCTTGTTTTTTTAAAAAATTAATTAATTTGTTTATTTATTTTTGGCTGCATTGGGTCCTTGTTGCTGCGTGCGGGCTTTCTCTAGTTGCAGCGAGAGGGGGCTACTCTTCGTTGCGGTGCGCAGGCTTCTCATTGCGGTGGCTTCTCTTGTTGCAGAGCTCGGGCCCTAGGCTCACGGGCTTCAGTAGTTGTGGCACGTGGGCTCAGTAGTTGTGGCTTGCGGGCTCTAGAGTGCAGGCTCAGTCGTTGTGGCACACGGGCTTAGTTGCTCCGTGGCATGTGGGATCTTCCCGGACCAGGGCTCAAACCCGTGTCCCCTGCATTGGCAGGCGGCAACCACTGCGCCACCAGGGAAGTCCCTGTCCACATGCTTGTTGCTTCATGGTTGCAAGTTCGTGGCTGTGGTGCCTCCTACATTTACATTCAAAGCAGAAAAAAAGACCAAGGAGAAAATAGGGTTTATTCTTTTTTAAAAAATTTGTTTTTGGAGTATAGTTGATTTACAGTGTTGTGCTAGTTTCTGCTGTACAGCAAAGTGAATCATTTATGTGTATACACATATCCACTCATTTTTAGATTCTATTCCCATATAGGTCATTACAGAGTATTGAGAAGAGTTCCCTGTGCTATACAGTAGGTTCTTATGAGTTATCTATTTTATGTATAGTAGTGTGTATATGTCAATCCCAATCTCCCAATTTATCCTTCTTACCCCCCATCCCCCTGCTTCCCCCCCAGTAACCATAAGTTTGTTTTCTACATCTGTGACTCTATTTCTGTTTTGTAAATAAGTTCATTTGTACCTTTTTGTTTTTAGATTCCATATATAAGTGATATCTTGTGATATTTGTCTTTGTCTGACTTACTTCACTCAGTATGACAATCTCTAGGTAATGAGGCTGTATTCTTATCAGGGAAGAAAAGTGTTCCCCAGAAGCCCCCTTAGAAAATGACCTCTCATGACTCATTGGCTGGGAGTGAGAGGGGATGCTGCAAGGGAGGCGGGGAAAGTGAGGGTCAGGTGGCTGGGAACAAGATGCTCATGATAGTTTAGATAAAGCTTGATTCATCCTCTGGGCCTGGATACATCGTCAGCTGAAAAGGTATGGGCTCTGGTGGCAAGGAGGAAGGGGTAGGGGGTATGGCTGTTAGGGAGAATGAGCAGTGTCTTCCATGTGTAATAAGAGCCAAGTTCAAGCCCAGGAAGCAAAGAGAAACCAGAAGAGCAGAATTAGCCCCACCTGGAGAGGGAAGGGTCAGGGAAGGTTCCCTGGAAAAGGTGGCCCCTGAGCGAGGTCTTGAGTACCCCTATCAAGAACAGTTGGGGGGCTTCCCTGGTGGTGCAGTGGTTGAGAATCCACCTGCCGATGCCGGAGACACGAGTTCGTGCCCCGGTCCGGGAAGATCCCACGTGCCGCAGAGCAGCTGGGCCCGTGAGCCGTGGCCGCTGAGCCTGCGCATCCGGAGCCTGTGCTCCGCAATGGGAGAGGCCACAACAATGAGAGGTCCGCGTCCCGGAAAAAAAAAAAAAAAAAAAGGGACAAATTGTAGCATATTTCACTTGTCATTTTAAAATCTTTCTCTTCCTCTAACAATATATCTTGGAGATTTTTACATAGCCGTGCATGTGTAGCTACCTCATTTTTTTAACGCCCTGGGGGTAACCATGGTCCAAATGCCCCATCATCTATTCAGCCGGCCTCCCACAGTCCCCAGGCTTTCTCTCTCATCAACATCTCTACAACGAATAACCTTACATATATGTCACTTCCTGAATGTTTGATATATGTGATATGTATATGTTTCTATAGAATAAACACTCAGAGGTAGAATTGCTGAGCCAAAGAATATGAGCATGTTTAGTTTTGATAGATATCATCAAGTTGTCAAATTCCATAGGAGTTGTGCCAATTTTTGTCCCCATCTTGAATATATGAGAGGATCTATTTCCCTGTGTTTTGGCTAACAGTGTGTTTTCAAACATTCAGGTCTTACTGGTGTTGGGTAATCGGAGAGAAGAAAACTCTAGTTTTCGTATATTTTTCTCATATTAAGATTTCTGACTAATGGACTTTCTGACTCTCAGGAAGATTGGAGACTGGAAGATGTGGGAATTGTGGGAAGTATGGGAAATCCACAGAGTTCTTGATAAAGTCTCTCAAGTACTTTGATGGTCGAGATGGGGAAATAGAGCTGGATCCTGAAGTGGTTTTATGGATCAGTAGCTGGATAAATGGTCATCCATTCATTCAGCAGACATTCTTGGAGGGCCTACTATTTGCTGGGCTTTCCTCTAAGACACTGGTATACATCAATGAAGAAAATAGACCAAAAAAAAAAATCCTTCATGGAGATTATCTTCAACAGGGAAAGATGAACAATAAATGAAAACCAGAAAAATTAAGTAAATTATGTAGTGTGTTAGAAGGCCATATGCCAAGGGTATTGCTTAATGAACCCACATAGGTCTAGAAGAGGACAGTTTTCAGTTTCCAATGGATGCCAACCGGGGCAGGGGATCTGTTATTAGTCCTGTCTTGTTCATTCAACAAATATTGATTGAACATGTACTATGTGCCAGGTGTTCTTTTAGGAGTCGATACAGCCGTGAACAAAACAGACAAAAACCCCTGCGCCACTGAAGCTTATATTCTAGTGGTAGGAGACTGACAGTAACAAAATAAGAAACGTATATGGTATATTAGAAAGAAAAAAAAGTGCTAGGGAGAAAAATTAAGTGGGAAGGAATGATAAACAGTGCCAGAGGCTGGGGTGGCAGTTCCAGATGTGGTGTTCAGGGGAGGCCTCAGAAGGTGACATTTGAGCGAAGACCTGAGGGAGGGAGGGAGCGTGAGGCTATCCAGAGAGGGAGGGCAGTCGTAAAGCCCTGGAAGCTGCAGCAAGCTCAGGTGCTGGAGGAGCTGCAAGTAGCCAGCATGGCTGGAGCAGAGAAAATGAGGGGGAGCGTGGAGGGGACGGGGAGGAAATGGAAAGGGAAGCTGGGTCATGTAGGGCCTGGGGGCCCCTGTGAAGACCTTCAGCGTCTATTCCAAGTGAGGCAGGAGCCCTTGAAGTGTCTGAGCAGAGGAGGGCTAGGATCTGAATTAGATTTTAATAGGATGATTCTGGCTGCTGGGTTGAGAATAGACTGTAGTGGGGGAGGGCAGAGCAGGGAAACTGTAGTAATCCAAAGAGCGGGGGCAAAAGTCATGAGGCTCTTGCAAAAATCCGAGCGAGAAATGATAGTGGGTTGAACCAGATTGGAAGTGACAGAGAAATGGTTGGATTTGGATATGTTTTCAATATAGAGCCAACAGGATTTGCTGCCAAATTGGATATGGGATGGGAGAGAAAGAGAGGAGTTGAATGTAACTGCAAGGTTTTTGGTCTGAGCCATTGGAAGGATGGAGTTGACGGGACCGAAATTCTGAGATGGTGCGGCCTGTGGGTGGACACGTTGGTGGGAGTGGGGCGATCAGGTCAGGTATGGAATGCTAAGTCTGAGATGCCCCTTAGACATCCGGGTGGAGATGATAATGTACAGATGGATGTGTGAGTCTGGGATTCAGAGGAGAGGTCTGAGCTGGAGATTTAAATTTGGGAGGCATTAATTTATAAATAATATTTAAAGCCTCTGATCCGGATGAGATCACCAGGGGAGTGAGTGAAAATAAGGACAAGAAGGGGTTCAAAGAATAGCCGTGGGGAATTCCAATGTTACAGAGCTGGGGAGTTGAGAAAGAAACAGTGAAGGAGGCTGAGAAGGATCAGCCAAAGGAGAAGGAGGAAAACCAGGAGAGTGTGACGGCTTGAAAATCAAGTGAAAAAAAGGTTTTGATAAGAGGGTGACCAACTGTGCCAAATGGTACTGAGAAGTCAACCGGGCTGAAGTCTGAGGATTCACCTTAGAATTGACCAGAGCAGTGAAGCACCAGTGAGGGAATCAGGACCCAGATGGGCTGCAACAGGTGGCCACGAGGCATCCAGTGATACAAGATGGCATCTTCCAGGCCCTGCATTGGGGTCCTCAACACCAACTGTCTAAGTGGGAGGCAGCAGAGGGACTTAGTGGAAAAGACTTGAAGACTTGTTGACAACTCATGATGTGTCAACAGTAACGTGTAGTGATTGAAGAGCAAGGCAATTATAGGCTGGGTTAATGGACATATTCAGCTCAAGGGAGGTGACTGACCTGCTGAGCACAGCACCCGAAGTGAACTAGTTTTATCTGGAGAGGGTGGATGGGGAGACTTGGTGAGTGTGTGCAGGGTGTGTATAGAGGGTAAGGACCTGGAAAGGAGGCTTTGTGAGGGTAAAGAGCTAAAATGTTGAGCTTGGGAGAGAGTGGACATGGGGACATTATCCATTCCAAGAAGAGCCCTCCTAGGAAGGGTTTGTGAGTCAAAACATGGTGGAATGAGGCTGAAAGGAGACAGACTGGGTGCCATGACCTCTCCTACATTTATCTGTGGATTCCCCATGACATTTTGCCATTTGTGAACATTCCAAGCCATTTCTAAGCCAGGTGTGTTCCACAACTTGCTGAATGACTGCATCCAAAGTCTTGGGAAAATGATGCCTCCTCTTAAGACCAGCTGAATGAAATGAGCAACTTGTGATTATGGCAGACCACAGGGCTGGGGTCAGGGCCTTCGCTGGGCCACGCCCTCACTGACTTGACGGAGGGCGTGGATGGCCGGCTCCCACCTGCCACCTCTCCCTCCTTCCAGCTGTCTAGACACTGGGGTGAAATTAGGAGAGAGCAGAGACCTGGCCCCTGACCTCAGAGGACCCCAATCTGATGGCAGGAGGCGGGACAGGCTCTAGGGGCCGGAGGAGGTGGTGTGACCCTATCCCGGGTCTGACAGGAGGGAAAGGGTACAGCCTCCAAGATATATTTCCTCTAATGTTCTTGGTCAGCACTATTTAATAGAATTGTAATGTCATGTCTGTATTTTGAATTTTTCTAGTAGCCACATTAAAAAAGTAAAATGAACAGGTGAAATTAATTTTAATAATAGATTTTATATACTTATATGTATTGATTGAACCTCATATATCCCCAAATATTATCAACAGGTAATCAATAGATGAAAACTAATCGAGATAATTAATGTTAGTTTTTCAGGCTAAGTCTTCACAATGTGAATGCATTCTACACTTATTACAGCACGTCTTGATTTGCACCAGCCACGTGGGGGCTGGACAGTGAGGTCTGGGTGATCTGTCTCACTGTCCCTCTCTGTGCTTGAAGGAGCCAGGGCTGCCAGCGGGGGGTGCAGGGACTTGATGTTGGTGCATGCCTGGCTGTGGGAGGGGCTCACAGGGACCCTCAGAGGCGATCAGCTGCATGTGGCTTTCACAAGCCCCTGTGTGCATTCGTTTCCAAGTGGGAGGGCCGCCTGTTCTGTGTGTGCCTGCTGATTTCCAGTGATGGTAAACATTAACGAAGCAGTGGGAGCCAGGACCTCTGGGAGGCCTGGGTTCCCCGGGCGAGGGGAATGGAGATAACGCTGTGTACCTTAGATAGGGCTTTAGACCTGGCCTCCGAGGCTGCTGGGCCTGAGCTACTAGGGAAACATGGGCATGACTTCTGTTCCAGGACCAGGATGCCTGGCGGGGAGATTCTCAGAACCCGCAGACCTCAGAAGTGCCACTTGCTCTACATCTGTGCTGGCCTCACCCCACTTCTCGGTCCCCCCTCCCTCCCCGCCCTCTTTACTTGGAGAGCTCTTCTCTCCAAATCCACTTGCCCATGAGCCCAGCTTAGCCCAATTTAAGGGCATAGGGAACAGATGGAGTTCAGATGATTTCTCCTTTAACCCCCTCCCCAGAACCAATAAGCACTCACTTATTGAGCACTTGCTGTATGCTGGGCCATTACCTAGGCTGCCACCTTCCTCACAGCAAGTGGGGCTACAGGTGGTCACCCCCACCCAGGCGAGGGGCCTGAAAGTCAGTCTGGCCAGCATCACACCTGAGATACAAACCTGGGCTATTGACTGGACTAATTCTAGCTACCAGAAAGTTCTCTCTGGAGAGAGGAAAGCAAGAGTATTCACTTGTATTTACATTAACAGACACTGCAAGGACACATAGAGGCTGCTGTGAGTGATTACATATGGTGGCCAGAATGGGGAGGAATGGAGATATTGGGGTAAGAATTCTCAAGGTGTATCCTTGTGTATTATTTTGATATTAGAACCATCTGGATATATTGTCTAATTTAAAAAGCAAGTGAGATGAAATTTTAGACGTTCATTTTTTCCTTCTGGTAGATTAAGATGTGTTTCTCAGAGTAGGTGAGCTTGATGACCAAACTGAAAATTTTTTTGATATCCAGCATGTGTGTGGGCTTTATTTTCCATAAAGATAATTTAAATGACGAAGAAAAAAAAAGTGAGTTCTTTCTGGTCATGGCTTGGAATTGGTCTTCTTTAACTTCTATTCTTGGCTCCTAGTCCCTGTTCTAGAAACTTCTAGTCTGATGAGGAAAAAAACTTAGACAACCCCCAGTCTGAGGGGAGACACAGCTTTGCCCTAGGGAGTTCACAAGCCCAGTTCATCTGCATCAGGTAAAAGAAATGGAGGGATTCCTCTGTGTTCTGAAGCAGCCACTTATGCTCTGGGCCTGGCTTCCCCTTCCCATCCCAAGATACCACCTTAGCTCCCAGCCTGCTCAGTGTGTCAACACTAGATTGTTTTCCTCTGAGTGCTTGTCCCTGGTCCCTGGAAGGTATCCGTGCATCATCCTTTCTTGCCTCCAGTCTCTCCTGGAGCCTGGGGACATGGGGAGCCAGGTGCCTCTTTGAGAGCCTCCCCTGCGAGATGTGGACTCTACACCACCACACAGACTGAGGCCCCAGCTGGGCTGGGGTGAGCGTGGGCCACCTGCAGGTCTGTGTGGGGCTCTGGGGGGCTGCCCTGCCCTTTTCCCAAGCGGTGTGTGGGCACTGAGAGCTGAGGCGAGCACCCAAGAGGTTTCTCCCTGCTTGGGGATCTCGTTCAGTGATTCTGACCTGAAGACAAGCAGAAGGATGGGAGATTTCCTGAGTGTTCTTGGAGTTCCAGAGGTCACTGACCTGGGAGGGAAGGGCGAGCCTGGGGAGGAGCAGGCCAGGGCACACACACACACAGGCTGTGTTTCCTTCTGAGCAGAAGGCGTTGCCCTTGGCAGAGCTGGAGGGGCCCATCCCCATCCATCCCCATCCCCATCCCCATCCATCCCCATCCCCATCCCCATCCATCCCCATCCCCATCCATCCCCATCCCCATCCCCATCCCCATCCCCATCCCCATCCCCATCCCCATCCATCCCCATCCCCATCCCCATCCCCATCCATCCCCATCCCCATCCCCATCCATCCCCATCCCCATCCCCTCCCCCTCCCCATCCCCATCCATCCCCATCCACATCCGCATCCATCCCCATCCCCATCCATCCCCATCCCCATCCCCATCCCCATCCATCCCCATCCCCATCCCCATCCCCATCCCCATCCATCCCCATCCACATCCCCATCCACATCCATCCCCATCCCCATCCCCATCCCCATCCCCATCCCCATCCATCCCCATCCACATCCGCATCCATCCCCATCCCCATCCATCCCCATCCCCATCCCCATCCCCATCCATCCCCATCCCCATCCCCATCCCCATCCCCATCCCCATCCCCATCCATCCCCATCCCCATCCCCATCCATCCCCATCCCCATCCCCATCCATCCCCATCCCCATCCCCATCCCCAGCCAGGGCTCCTCAGCATCCTTGAGGGGAGGCCAGCCTCTGAGGCCGGTGAGCCACAGACCCCAAGTCACCCCGTCCCAGCTTACATTCTCTTAGAATTCTTCCCCCCACCAGCAGAGGGGTCCTAGGGGTCCAGCCCAGGCCTTGGAGGCTGGCAAGCCATGTGGGGATGGAGTGATGAAATCTGGTTAGGAGACTAGGGGGTGGTGATGAGTGAACCCCTTCTTGAATACCCCTCTCCAAGCTCCCCACCCTTCCTGTCTTCCTGTCCCCATTCTTGACCTTCTCCCAACCTGGTTGTGAAACTGAGAGCAGACCCCAGCTCCCTGTAGGGTCCAAGCAGGGTCCAGGTGGAGACAGAAGCCACTCTGTGGAATACAGAAATAGAGTCTGAGATTCCTAGTATCTCAGAGGTATAGAGGGCATGTTCTTGGGGCTCAGCCAGCCCAATGCCCTCAGGGAGACCCATAGAGGTTTTTCCAAAACATACTGGAGAAGCCACAGAAGACAGGGCCCTGGGACTGGGACCTGGAAAGCAATTTGCTGGGGTGATGTGAGAAAATGTTCAGGGTGAGGATGAGTGAGGTGGGAGAGGAGAAAGAGATCCAACGGGGACACGGGCTGGGGGTGTTTACCCAGAGTATCAGCCCTGCAGGAAAAGAAAACAAAGCATCTGGGATTCTTGGAAGACAAGACCTCAGGTAACCCCAGGGCTCAGCGGTCAGCTTCCTAGGAATGTCAACCAGTCAGCAGCACCTTTGATTCAGAGCCCTTGCTCTGCAGCCCCGAGTAATTATGTGCAAGTCATTCCCCCACTCCGGGCCTCAGTCTCCACATCTGTAAAAGGTGGCAGGTACCCAACCTTCTCAAAGTACCTCCCATCTCCACATTTCTACATCCACACCCTGAATGGCCGAATGATATCTCTGAGAGACTTTTCTCTATTTGGCATTTGTCACTCTCCCTGTACCTTGGTGTCTGCTTCAGTGAAATGGGGATAAAAAAATAATACCCAATTTCTTAAAGTTATGGTGAGGATTAAATGAGTTAATACATGTAAAGCATTTAGTGCCTGCTATGCAGAAGATTCTTAATAAATGTTACTTATTATTAGTAACTGGGAAGGCAGTTGACTGCTACACAGTTGTCCATGGCCTGTAGTGAGTTTCTTCTTTTAATGAATGCGCTGGGACAAGGGCCTCCATGGGGCATTTTAAGGGCAGCCTGGCTCCAGGGAAGCCCACATCCTGTTCCAGGTGCCACCCACATCCAGGCTGGAGAGCCTAGAGGACAGTGAGACCCGGGCCTGGAAGCTCCCAGAACCTCATACCAGGACCAGCGAGGCTGACACCGTGTCTCCCCCGCAGGGTTTCTGGGCCTTGGGTCCCAAAGGGAGAGCAGCAGCACTTTAGTCCCCTCCCCCGCAGCTGGAGGCACTAGGTGAGGGTGGCTGGAGATAGGAGAACAGCGAGAGGCATCCTGTGGAGGGCTTTCAAGAGGCCGCCCTGCTTAGGGTCAATATTTGTTCAGCTCTTGGGCTGGCGTGGTCCATCACTGCCTCTGGCCCCTCACATTCCTGCCATTGCATCCCTATCTCAGGAACTTGCTCCAGTCGACTTGGGGGGACCACGCCCCTTGTTGCCAGTGGTCTGCCCTGGTCTGCCACCACCACAAGATCAGGCAGAAAACTGGAGGCCCCAGGCAGGTGTGTGGAGGATACAGGCCAGGTGTGGGCACCTGCTTCCCCTTGATGAAGGCCTAGCTTCCTCACCAACTGCAATCAATGGGGTGGGGACAGGACCTTCTGGCTTCCATCTGATTCCTACTTAAATTAGATAATTATTTCAGCAAACATTTTCTAAGCACCTACTGTGTTCCCAAGAGGATACGCCCCCTCCCCAACTAGAACCTCATTTCAAGGGGAAAATATCCTTAGGGGGCCCCAGTATTAACTTCAATCAGGTTCACTTAGATATAGGCAGACATACAACTAGATATAAAACACCTTTCACTAGCAGCTTTTACACGACTCAAAAACCAGAATCAATTTGCAGTTTAACTACAAAGAAAAGAACATAAGCAATCAATTTCAAATGGAGGACATACACTTTAGTGCTGAAGCCAGATCATCACTTGTGGTGTGAAGAGTGCCAGCGACAACCAGCATACATTATGGTTTTGTTCCTTTGAAGGGGGACCTGGGCAGGGCTTGCTTTTACCAGATACAATGCCTCATTTACATACTAAGCCCCACCTCTTTCCTCATTGGCCCAGGACAATTGGCCCTAATGAGGCCGGGGGCAGTGCGCTCAAACTTACTTCCTGAGGTTAGCTTGTAAGTGAGAAGACCCTGGGGGATGAGGGGGAGGCCTGGGTACAGGACTAATTGCAGCCAGGCTCTAGCGGTACCTTCCCCTGGTCGGTGACAACGTCCAGAGCTCTTGACTTTCTCCTGTTACCTCATTCACTCTTCAGTCCAAGGTGGAGGCATGGGCAGGGCAAGTTGGTTCCAATGCTCTTAAGCTGTTACCCTGTCTCCACAAGGGAAGGCATGAATTTTAAAGTTTCTGTTCTTATTTATTTCCTCCCTTTCCTCCACAAAAGGTAGCATACTTTACACATGGTTCTGTACCTCAGCTCTCCAGTTTAGTTTATCTTTGAGGAATTTGGATCATGGTACATAAAGAATGTCTTGATACCGCTCCCCACCCCTTTACAGCTGCATAGTATTCCATTGCACAGCTGCCCTGTCATTTATTCAACCAGTCCCTTGTTGAGTTAGGTCATTTCCATCTTTAGCTTTTACAAACAATGAGGCAGTGAATAATCTTCTACATGCGTCATTTCACACTATTAGGTATATCTGTAGCATCAATTCCCAGACCTGGAATTGTTGGTCAAAGGGTATATGCTTTTGTAATCTTGATACATATTGTCAAATTGTTCTCCAGAGATTGTAACAATTAAACTTCCTGCAGCAATGGATGAGTGTGACTATTTCCCCACAGCCTGGCCTAACAAAGTGTGCTCTCAATTTTTTTTTTTTAGAATTTTTGCCAATCCCATAGGTGAAGAATTGTATCCTGCTATAGTTCTAATTTGGACATGCTTTTATTTACAAGGTCTGGCTGGGGTGAGATGGATGCAGTATCAGAGAGTGGAGTATTTCCCAGGGCTAAGGGGTCCAGGGAGGGCCCGTGCTCCTGACCTTATTTGCTTTAACCTGTGGACAACTGGCTCCAGGGAGAGACTCTAACCGTGGCAGGACCCACCCAAGTCATCGTCATATCTGAAGGTGCCTGGAAAAGCCACGTGCCTGGAAAAGCCACATCGGCTTGCCTGTGGATGGGTGGGCTGGGGCCTTGTGTGTATTAATTTAGAGCGCTTTCCCGGGACGTGGCCAGGTCCCTGGGACTTCACACCAGTGGGAAAGTTTCCCTGAGGTTCAACCTCCTCCACCAAAGACCACGCTGTTCTTCCATGTTGGCCCTCTGTGGCATGCGAGAATCACAAGATGGGAGGCGCCAATGAATGACTGGGTGCTAAGCCCCTTTTGGTTTCCCTGGAATCATAGCATCCATGGTGTCTCTCAGGACCCGAGAACCTGTTGAAGGAGAAAAGAAGGTTAACTTCATGATTTGTTCTCTGTGACCCCATTCTTGCTCCAGGTGATCACCACTCTCTCCCCAGAAAAGAGAAGAGAGGAGAGAAACCAGAGGCAACCTGACCCTAAAATAGGTGGGCCTGCTATTGCTGGGGCCTGGTTGGCTCAGAGAGAGGCCAGTGAGGATCCTCACCCCCTGGAACCTGCCTGAGTGTTCAAATGCTGGTCTTCCCTCCTGAATTGTCATGGGCTTTACAATACCACTCTGGCCCCAGCCTGGGACCCCAGAGCAGTTTAGTTTGAGATTTGTGGGTCAGTCCCTTGAATATCTGGGCTGAAGAACCTTGGACAGAATGCAGCTCAGACTTAGAACATGACGCATCAGAGCTGAAGGGACTCTGTATTCAGTTCCTTTATTGTACAGCTGGGGAAACTGAGTCACAGGTAGGTTAAGGAACTTATCCAAGGTCCCCCAACTAGCAGAAGGCAGAGCCAGCCTGGGCATGAGGTATCTGGACTCCTCAGCCAGCCCTCTCTGAGTTTCATTCTAAGGGCTGGGGGCTTAGCCTCAGAGCAAACCTGGACGCCCTTTTCTGGCTGAGCGTGGCTGCCCAGGATGGACGTCACTGCTGCTGCTGTGGCCACCACTGCCTGGATGGCTGCCAGCTCAGGCAGGAACCCCAGAGGCCAAGGTGGACGAGGGGATTTACAGGGCACTCTTGACGTGCCCACGTTTGTTTCCTGCCTACTTTTAATTGCATTTAATGATCAACAGAGAAACGGAGAGCACCCCTGGCTCCCTCCTTCTGCCTCCCTCCCTTCTCCAGACGTGGGGAGAGGGAGCAGGTGGAGGCATCAGCCTTCCCAGAAGTCAGCCTAATCCCTTTGCCTGTCTTGGGAAAGCTCTTGGGAGCAGTGCTCCAAAGGGTGGGGGCAGGGAGGGGGCTTGCTCCTTGCCAACGCGTGGAATTTCTGAGAAGCTCCTCCCGAGATGCCAAGCCCCAGGTCTAGCTGCTGAGACTCCGGACTCAGAGAAAGAGGAACCCAGGACCTAGGCATGGAACAGGGAAACCCCTTGGGGCAAGGGTGGGGTGCGTCACTCAACGCTTCCTCATTGCCCTCTGGATTGGTCGCCTTCTTTCCAGCATCCCCACCTTTGCTCGGCTCTTCTTTCTCCTGGGAATTCCATCTCCACTGGTCTGCCTGTTCCACCCTGCCCATCCTGGATGGCCCAACTCTATCCACAGGTGCCTCAAGAACCTTCCGCTACTGCTCCAGCCCAGTGAGATTTCCCCTCTTTGAACCCTCCGTGTCTTGGACATAGACGTTGCTCAATAGACCCTCATTAATTAGAATTCGTTAAGTACCTAATATATGTCAGTGTCTTGGTCTGGTTCCCCCCCCTCCTCCCTGAGAGAAGGATCTGAGCAATAGTAGCTGATTTGGGAGGTGATCCCATGAAACACCAGTCAAGGGGTGCATATGGGTGGGTATGTCCATATCTGTGTATGCTGGTGGCCGGGGATACAAAGATGAATATAGCAACCCAGTGCCGTGTAGGAGTTCACAGTCTAGGGAGAGCAGAGGGAACGTGGTAAATGCCAGAATGTATCCATACTGGGCTGTGGGATCTTAGAGGTGGGACCCTCGTCCAGCCTGAGATTCAGGGAAGATATCCTGGAAAAGAGCAGAGATTTGGAGTTTGGAAGGATGAGTGATTGTCAAGGTGGAGAAAGGTGGAAGGGCCTTCCACACAGAAGGAAGAACACAGGCAAAGTGATGATGGGGTGTGTGTGGGAGAACCTCTCAGCCTGTTGTCAGCTGTCAACACCGGCTCTGCCACCATCTCTACCCTCGCACAAGGGTTCACTCACGTTCAAACTAATTTCAAGATAGCCACTAATCTTAACATTCACCTGGGGAGAATGGCTGATGTCAAATTTGCAAACACAAGATTTGCTTGTTTAACGAGCTTAGTTAGCAATGTGTCACCCACACTCTTTAAGTAAATCAGTGGTCTCCAAAATGGGGTGCAACGAGACTGATCCGTCAGTGCTTCGGAAAGAATTGGAAACTGGCTGTTTTTTCTTTCCTCCTTTTAAAATGTCTAGTTTTTGTGTATTTTTCAATCATGTACATAATTTATTAGTATGAGAGTACATGTAAATTATAAAGAAATATACATTTGTTGGGGCACACATCACAGATTTTTTATCAATAGAGGTGTGTGATTGAAAGAATCAGAAACCTACTGAAATGGATAATGGCCAGGGCCTGCTTGGGATCTGCCACAGGAAGAAGGTTCTAAGAACTCACTCCTCCTGCCGCCCTTTCCACCCACCAGCAAGAGGTCCAGGTGGGGCTCCTTGGTGGCATCCCCAGGCCCTTGTCAATATGTGTGAACATGGGTCCTTTGAGGGCCGGGCTTGGGCTGGGCCACCATTTGTGGCTGCAGAATAGGCCTCTTCCTTCCCAGGTCCACTGACCCACCCAGGGGCTTGCACCCTCTTTCACGCTGTTTCCATGGTAACAAGGCTGAAGCCATCACTTGCCATCTCTGTTCCTGGGCCCCCTCCCCTCAGGCCTGAGGCTCCCAAGCCTGGCCCAGGCCCCGTGTACTCACAATTTCTGGCTGACTCACAGCCTCTTCAGCCACACTCCAGCCCCTGCCACCCCATCCTCTCCTGGCCCTTCTGTCTCAGCTACAGTCAGTCACTAATAACCTCAGTCATCTTTCCATCCATGCTTGTTAAGCTAATGGAGAAGGCAAACAGAAATCTCAGCAAATGTGGAAAATTCCTGCTGATGAGGCTAGAGGCTGTGCCTAGGTCTGGGGGGGATTAGACCTTCCCTTGTGAGGTTGCAGGGATGGACCCCCAATGCTGAACAGTTTCTATTGTTTAATCAGGAAGTGGTCGGTAGCTTTCTCGGTCAGTGCCCCATCCCTGGATAGAGGTTCATCTTATCGAACATGAAGCAAGGCTTGGCTCAGGGTGGGGGGCAGGGGAGCGTTTACTCAGCCTGGGGCTGTCTCCAGGTGGGACTCTCAGCTCTGGGCCCCCCAAGATGCCCAGCTGGCCCAGTCATCTGGATGGGAGGGTTAGGGACTGGGCTGCATGCTCTCTCACACCTGAGGCCTGTTAATAATTACCCATGGGGAGGGCAAGGCCCCAGAAGACATCACTAATGAGCCTGCTAAGTGACAGCTGGACCCTTTCCTCCTCACCTGCTTGGGGAAAACAAGATCTGGCCAAGGAATTAGTTAACCCTCTTTGGGCTGGGAGCTCCCTGAGGACAGGGGCTCTCTGCCCCCCAGATGGGGCTCCCTGAGTCCTTGAGGCCTTCTCCATTGTCAGTACCAGATTTCTGTTCCTGATGTTGATGCCAGAATTTTGCCCTGAATGGGTCCATCTTCACCTCTGCAAGGCTACTCTGCCTAGTAGTGGTTATAGGCAGAGCTGTCCAATAGAATAGTTGGTGAAAAGGTTCTAGATGGGCACATGTGGCTTCTGAGCTCTTAATCTATGCACTTAAACTAAATTCTGAGTTACTGAATTTATAAAACCTAATTTTCATTAATTTAAAATTAAATAGCCACATGTGGCTCGTGGCTACCATACTTCATAACGCAGGTCTATAAAGTTTCACAAGGTGGGACTTGAACCGGTGGCAAACAAATTTATGCCAAGTGACCCTCCATACTGCCATGCCATTGGTGAGTCAGAGCCCATGTCCTCGCCCTGGCAGGCCGGAAGGGACCCAAGGTCATTTTCCTTGGAGATGGCTCTGGGGAAGCTGGGTGGGTTTCCTCCCCCCGAACCCCCTCCCCAAAGGGAGCCAAGGGGCCCGGAGAAGCAAGGAGCTGTCCAGAAAGCACCTGTTCTTAAGAAGGGTCCTCAGGAGCCAGGCAGCCCTCCCTCTTTAGGCACGGGGCTGTCGCCGTCGCCGCCTGAATGAGGGAGATTTATGGAAAATCCTCTCACACAACAGGCGGATTTTCCAAGCCTCATTGGCTGTTCTGGTTTGAGCCTTCATTAAGCAAGATGGGGGACAATGGAGGAGGCGGGGGTGAGGTCCTGGGCCATTCAGCGCTCTATCATTTGGCACTGGAAACTCTATCAAGGCCTGCCCCCCACCCCCTTGCTCAAGGAGAGGTCACCTTCTCTCTCCTTTAAAAAAAAATAATAATAATAATAAAAGGGCCCTACCCTCTAGTAAATTCAGATTCAGACTTTGAGGGGCATCTTTCTTGCATTTTGAAACATTCTGTGGTTTTGCTTTGACGATTCCCTAAGCTTTGTGAGGCACAGTCTTCCTTATAGCTAACTAAATTTTGTCCCGCTTTAGGCCTGACCCAGTAGGATTTCTCTCCCCCTTTAAAGTTATGGCGACATTTCAAAGTGGGAAGGTCAAGTGTGTGATTTCCCAATAAAAAGCCTTGATTGGAAGGAGAAACCACTGTCTCCTGGAGCTGAGGGGCCGAGAGATCTTCAGGCCCATCCCCCTCACTGTGCATTCAGAGGGCCATGATCCTCTCAAGCAGGTAGTGACAGAGTTTGAGCCAGAATGCATGTTCCAGTGTAGTGCCCCCTATGTACCGATTGCCTCTGATGGGGCACATCCGCATAAATACCCAAGGACCCTTCCTGAGGAGAGACTAATGCTCAAGCCAAAGGAATGAATTTCTAACAGTGAAATAGTAGGTCTTATTCCACAGATGCTTTTTTGGTTCTAAAGCCTCTTCCAGAAAGTACTCCCTGTATGTGACAGAGATGAGTGGAAGTGTCTTAGAGGAGGTGAGACTTAATGTGGGCCTTTCAGGGTGCTGAGTTTGGAAGGAATAAGAGAGGTGAGGCATTCCCAGGGGCAGGTACAGCTGGGCAAAGGCTCAGGAGAAGCACAAGCAGGATCCTGGAAGGGAGCCCAGGGAGTCCCTGTGTTGGGGACAGGAGGTTAGGTGTTGTTCGCCGAAGAGAAGGTAGATGAGTACAGCCAGTCCCTGTGATGATGAGGTGCCCGAGTCCTGGGAGGTGACCTGCCTTGTTGGGGGAGCTGGCCAGAGCAGGAGGTGTTTATGGTTTTCCCTCTCCTGGGGGCAGCCAGAGGGAGCCACGTTTACAGTTGCTCAGAACTCCATAAACACACTTAGTGAATGTGTGCGTATGTGAGTGCCTGTGTAGACGAGTGACCTCTGCCATGTGACCTTCACTCCCAAGGGTATGCTGGCCCTGACCTCCCTCACCTGGTGAAGATACTTCAGATGGGGGGCTGTTCGCTCTCTTGGTCCTGGTGACACGTCCTGGAGGGGGTCAGTATCAGGAACAACGTGGGACCCTCGGTGCCCCGTAGACTTCCTGGGGAGGCAAAGTCTTGGTGGGGGGGATCCTAGGTCATGAGTGTTGGGGAGGCGGAGCAAGGGCATTCCAGCCAAGGACGGGTGTGTGTGTGTGTGTGTGTGTGTGTGTGTGTGTGTGTGTGTGTGTTTATGATCATACAGTGGGGAAGGGTGAGCCTTGGGTACACAGAGGAGAGGAGGTGAGAAGTGACAGGATTGGCTGGAGGTTTTCTAGCTTTTGGGAAGGCTTTACACCTGACCTGATAGTTAATAGAGTAGTACAGGAGATCCTTTGAAGAGATCATGGATATGAAAACACCAACCTCCCGGCTGGCACACAGGCCCCACGTGTTCATTTTATTATTGTCAGTAGTTACGATACGACGCAGAGTTATTTACCAGTGTCGTGACCGGGCTGCCCGAGCCCTCTACATTCTGACCAGTGATGAATGTGTGAGGGACAGTGGCCAGCATTAGGGACAGCCTGGCCCTCAGGAAGGACTCAAGGAAGAACTTTCTCAACCTTCTCCACCCGTTTCTTCATCTGTAAAATGGGGATCTCAACTAGGGGTCAGTCATGGTCAGGGTTAGGGGTCAAGCTGTGGTCAGGTTGGAGTGAGCTTGTGGTGGAGATGAAGGGTCAGTCGTGGTTATGACGGCCGTCAGTCAGTGGCCAGGGCGAGGGGTCAGATACTGACTGGGAACTGTTTTCTTTGTGTTAAGCTAACAGCTCTGGAAGAAGCTGACCTTGTCAGAGGCCAGACCATTTGTTTGAGAACGCCGAAGACCTAGGTTTTAGTCCTGGTTCTGCTAATTTAGGAGCTGGGTGACCCGGCAAGTTGCCTCACTTCTCTGTAGAAAAGTAACAATACATGTGTACCTAGCGTGTGAGGCCTTTGTTTCTAAGTATCCTATTATGAAATATGAGCTACATAATAGCATACAGCCTACATGCCTCACCCAGACAAGCCTATAAGTAAACCCTCAGTGGTTGGTGGTTGGCTGGGAGTGGGGTGATGGAAGCAGTGGTCCTCAAACTTGCCTACTTATTGGAACCACCTGGACATTTGAAAAACATAGACATCCAGCTCTCACTCCAGCCCTCCCACATTCTGAATTAATTGGTAGGGGGGTAACCTGGGCAGCAGGAGTTTTAAAAGCTCCCCAGGTGATTCTAATGTGCAACCAAGTTTGGAAACCACGGTACTAATTAATGAGCTCATAAGAGTAAGTCTTTAAGCGGCCACCTGAGCTGCAGATAAAACCAACCAGGCTGGCTCCAGCCTCCCTCTCTGTGAGGGCCTGGCTAAGAGAGATGAAGTGAGAGCAGCAAGAGACTCAAGGAACTTTCTCACTTGATCTTTTCTACACCTCTGTTTCTTCATCTGTAAAATGGGGTTAAGTTATACTTATCTCATGGAGATTATTGGAGCACTTAAGTGGAATAAATCATATTGTAAATTGTAATCATCGGCACCAGTCAACCTAGAGGTTGACTGAATATTGGGGATGTGGGTTAAGAAGAGCAGAGCTCTGGAAACTCCCTTCAGATCTCCCCCCGAAATTCCTGATGATGGTCCGAAGCCAGGGGATGGACCACATGGCCTCTAATGAATCTGGAACCTCTTGGTCCTGTGCAGGATTTGGGGGGGTATGTGTCCCCCTGTTTTAAGTATTGTCCCCCTAAATACATTCAACATTAGTTTGACCATGTGTTTCATTTTTGGTTTCAGAAAATACCATCCCCATAAGAACCTGTAGGGTGGTGGGGGATGGGGAGATGGGGGTTCTACCCCTTTGCAGGGGTGGGGTGGGGTATGATGGAGCTCCTGGAAGTTTCAGCTTAGGCTTGGAGGCAGCTCCTGGCTGGGTTTCCAATGTCTTGGTCCACAGGGGAAAGTGGAGTTTTCCTTTGTGGCCTGTGTCTTTAAGACTTGGAGAAGGATGGGGGATGGGGGTGGGGTGGGGAGTGGGGGGTGGGAACCTGAGGGGAAAAAAATGCCAACCAGTGGGTTCCTTTGAAATGGAAGTGACATCTAGTGGTTTGAAAAAGAACTGCCAAGCCGGCCCCCCAGGCCTGGGCTGGCCCTTGGGTTCCCTTCACTGGCCACCAGGCCCCTCTCCCCCAGGGCCACAACCCTGCTTGAAGGGTCTACAGCCCCACCAGTGGGCTCTCCTGGCCCAACACCGGCCTAGAACCCTTAGCCAGGCCCAGGCATTGGCACTCAGGCCCAGGTGCTCTGAGGGGCCAGGCCTGGGGCTGCCAGGAGGGGCCCAGGAAGTGTGTCTCCTTCCCAGCGTGTCAGGGCTACAGTGTAGGGTCCCCAGGTGAGCTGGTCTCCTTGGGCCTCCAGCTTCTTGATTCTGAGTAGCCTTGTCCTGGGTCCAGCCCCACAGAAGTCCCGTGCAGGCCACAGTGCTGAATCATCGGAAGCCTGCGGCCAGGCCTCTGTTAGGCAATGGCCCCACCACTGGCCACTGGTGTCAGCTACAGGCCTTCAGCCTCCCTTTCAGGCAGGCAAAGGGCCTCAGGGGGTGCATGCATCCAGATTGGGGGTGTGTGAAATGAGTGCCTGCAAAGAGCCTTGGCCTTGGAACCAAAAGGGACAGTGGGAGGAGAGGGACAGGGCCCAATCTATTGCTCTCCAAGGTCCCTGACTTGAGGAGCCCCAGTCTGAAGGGGGAGATGCAGAATTGCCCTCAGGGAGCCCCAGTCTGAGGAGATACAGCCCTGTTATCACAAAAATCCCAGGTGATAATGGGGGCAGGAGAGAATGACGCACACATGAAACAAACTGATGACCCTTGCAAAGCTCTAGAAAAATTAGGGCAGATGATTATAGGGCAGCAGAGCCCCAGGGGCTGGCCCAGGAAGGGGGCAAGTGACAGGCTCTGGGATTAAGTAGCAAGTGTTCAGGGGAGGCAGTGCCCTTTAAGGGGGCAAAGGGAGCCTGCCCTCTGCCCTCTATTTAGACCATGTGTTTGGACATGAGATTTTCCCCCCAGTGTCTGGCTTACAGGGTAGTGGTCCTCAGCCCATCTCAGGCATCGAGTCCACTGGCACCAGGGCCTGAGCAGGTAGTAAAAGGGACCAGGCAGGACTGGGAGGGCTGGCTGGCATTGCCTGGACACCTGGCACCCCTCTGTTTTATCCCTGACTGCTGTGGTCCTCACCATGTGGAGAGAACCTCCCGAGGGCAGCAGCCCTGTGGCCTGTGTCAGCCCTGCCTCATCCTCTGAGTAAGGCTCGGCTGCTCCTGGCCTCAGCTTGATGGTTCTGGAAGCTTCCTTAGCCCCCTTCTCCAAAACTCTAAGCTCAGTCACATCCTTATTGGTGAGGAAGCACCTGTTCCAGAGGACAGAGTGTTTCAAGATCAACTTCCTAAAAAAGCTTATGCAGTCGACTCCCTTCTGAGAGATTTGAACACCCAGCATCTTAAAGTCTCCAGAATTTCTGTGGTAGAAAATGCTTGTTTAACTTTGTCTTGTTAATTTGTATTTCAAAGAGGTACTGTATGGACATGGTAAAAAAAAAAAAAAATTCAAGCTCAGTAACAATTAATGAATCTAGGGTATAGGCAATCTTCTTGCAACTTTTCCATAATTTTGAAATCACTTCAAAATAAAATAAAAAGCTGGAAACAAATTCAAACAGAAATGTTAAGTCTCTTCCATCTTTTCCTCCA
Organism: Kogia breviceps; assembly: GCF_026419965.1. Taxonomy (NCBI): domain Eukaryota; kingdom Metazoa; phylum Chordata; class Mammalia; order Artiodactyla; family Physeteridae; genus Kogia; species Kogia breviceps. The sequence goes on from NC_081319.1 coordinate 76,834,040, forward strand.
ACCACTTCTTAGTTCCCTTTCTTGGAGGCACCCGAGTTACCAGTTTCCTGTACACCCTTCTAAAGATAGTCCGAAATATATGTACTTATAAACTTTTTCTCCCATTGCCCCACACTGCTCTGCACTTTGCCTCTTTCACTTAACAGTGTATCTGGAAACCATTTGGTGTGAGCACACGTAGGGCTGTCTTGGGCTTTTTTTATGGCTCCAGTGCATTCCATTGAAGAGGTGATTCAAATTTTCATTTGGAAAGTGTGATAGAGGGGTGAAGAGCATTGACTTTGGAAGCAGAATGTTAGCGTGTAGATTGCTGCTCTACTACAAACCAGTTGTTTCAAGTCAAGCCAGTTACTTAATCTCTTAGGGACTCAGTTTCCTCATCTGTCGACCAGGATGAAGAGTGGCGTCTACCCCTGAGCATTTTGTGTGGATTAAATGAGATAAGGCTTGTAAAGGGCTTAGGATCCTGCCTGATGTGCAGTAAGCACTCCATAAATGTGAGCCATTGCTCCCGAGATGATCGTGCCAGACCCCCTTCGAGAGAGTGGGGCTGTTTCCAGGCTTTTATTATTATAAACAATGTTGCAAAACAAATATCCTTGCCCACACCACACGTCACTTGGTACTTGTGGGAGTGTAGGAAAAATGCCAAGGGAGCAGAATTGTTGGGTCAAAGGCCATGTGCATTTTTAATTTCAAAAGATACTGCCAGGTTGCCCTCCATAAGAATGCTCCTAGTTGCATTGCCGCCAGCTGTATTTGAGCCTGTTACCCCATAGCCTTGCCAACACAGTTTGTTTCGCTTGAACACAGCATTTCTCAAACTTGTTTGGGCACAGAAGCCTGTTATGGTGCTTGTAGGGGATCACCTGCCCTTAGAGCCCCTCCCCCAATACCCAGCAACTCTATCAGGGTATTTGCTGGGAGAAGCCAGCTCGTGATGAGGGCTAGAAAGGTCATCAGCCAGCAAAAGTCTCCAAAATTCGGCTCTGCCAAAGGCCCCTGTGCATTTATTCATTCTCCACATTTTTCTTAAATATTATGGTGCTCACAATGAGTTTATACACTGTTGATGGTTGTTTTTTTCTGGGTCTGTTAACACAGCAGAACTGTCGGTGAAATCTGATAATATTTTAGATTGTGCATGTTGTCACTATTTCATTCCTGTGTCAGGGACTTGGGATTTCCAGTCACATTTTTAGCGTTTTATCACACATATGGAGGCACATGGACAATGCCAGTCCAAAATTAGCTGTGATAATGGGGAAGCCTGACTGTTCTACCTGGAATTAGATTTCCTGTTATAGATAACCTATAAACCGACCTCTCACCTTTCCCTTCACGGAAAATTGGAGTAGGCTATAAAGAAAAAGAAAGGCAGATCTTGCACTGAGAAACCTGTCGTCTGAATACTGAAACCTCACAAATACAAAATACATCTAAAGGGTGAGTATTCCTTTTACAAAAGGAGTTCCGACTGAGTACGTTTTAGTAGATTTTTGTTAAAGCCCTTTGAGATGGTTTTGGCAAGGCAGAGGATTATTAGAGGATGGCGACTTTGCGCAGGAGAGTGGACCTGCTACGTCTCTCCCCAATTCTTCACGTTCTTCTCACCCACAGCTTGCATGTACCCTGATCTCACACAGGCCCGGGCTGGAATGCTCCTTTATGATTCACTCTGATTTAGGGTGGAGTGCCAAACTTTCTAGGACTTTGTGGGTTCCCTGGGCTAGCCTGGCATCAAAGCGTCTGACGCCTCTTTCCCCTCCAATGACCTTGCAGATCTAACAAATGCCAAGGTCTGTGCCTCCGCTAGACATGGTGTGGGGACCATCCCAGGCTGCTCAGAGGAGCTGGAAGCAAACTGGCTACGTCTCTGGGAGCCCCTCAGGGGTCAGGTTCAAGGTGAGAGCTTCCTTAAGGGAAGGTCAAATTGGTTTCTTTTTAAAAAAAATTGTTTAATAAACTTAATTTTTATCTAATTAAAACACTCATGCCGAAGAGTACACAAATCCCGTTCCTAGCTTGATCATTTTTTACACGCAACTTATGAGTTTTACATGCAATTAATCATCCAATAAACAGCACTGCCAGCTTCCCACAACCCTTGCTCGATGCCCCTCCCAGTTGCTGCCCCAACCAAAGGCAGGCACACTTCCATCTCCTATTCCTGACAGTTAGTATCGCCTGACTTTGGAATGTTATATAAGTGGAATCACATCCCATGTACTTGGTTGTGTGTGATCTTTTTTGCTCAACACCGTGATCACATGTTATGAATTCACCATGTTGTGTATTTGTGGTTCATTCATTCCCATTGCTGCGTGGTGTCCCACTATATGAATATACAACTTTTCATCCGTTCCACTGCTAATTATTGTGTTGTTTCCAGTTTAGGGCCATGGTGAATAATGCTGCTATAAACGTTCTTATCTGTGGCTTGTGGTGTACAAGTGTACACATTTCTCTCATATACCTAGGAGAGGAATTACTGTCATAGGGTAGACACTACCTGTTGTCCAAAGTGACTCTCAATTTCTGCTCCCAGCAGCAGTGAGTCAGAGTTTCAGTCTCTCCACATCCTCACCACCACCACCATCAGTGGTGTTCATATTACCATTCTGGTGGTCAGAGTGACCTTTTAAAATCATAGATCCTTTTATAAGATCCCCCACCATTTTATAGTGAAAACTTTCAAACATACAGAAAAGCTGAAAAAATTATACAGGGGGCACCCATACCAATACAATCACATGATCTAATCACACAATCAACATGTTATAACAATCGTTTTTTTCACGTGTCTAACCATCCATCAACTATCTTCTTTTTTTAATTGCCATGTTCCTTTAAGAAGGTAAAACTTACCTATCACCACATTGACTCATTTGAAGCATACATTCAGTGATTTAAGTACATGTACATAGTTGTGCAACCATCAGCACGATCCAGTTTTGGAACACTTCTGCCACCCGGCAAAGTTGCCTGTGCTGTTTGTTTCAGTCCCTACTCCGGCTCTCAACCTCAGGCAACTGCTGATCTGTTTTCTCTTTATGTAGTTTTACTTTTTCCAGAAATGTCATATAAATGGGATCATCTCGTTAGCGTGTAGCTTTTTTCTGTCCAGCTTCTTTCATGGAGCATTATGCCTCTGAGATTCATCCATATTGTAGCATGTACAACAGGACATGCTACAACAGTAGCTCCTTTTTCTCACTGAGTAGTATTCCAGTGTATGGCTATTCCACAGTTGGTTTACCCAGTCTCCAGTTAATTGTCCCAATAGAGGTTTTTTTTTTTTTTTTTTTTTTTGGTGGTACGTGGGCCTCTCACTGCTGTGGCCTCTCCCTTTGCGGAGCACAGGCTCCGGACGCGCAGGCTCAGCGGCCATGGCTCACGGGCTCAGCCGCTCCACGGCATGTGGGATCTTCCCAGACCGGGGCACGAACCCGTGTCCCCTGCATCGGCAGGCGGATTCTCAACCACTGCGCCACCAGGGAAGCCCACCCAATAGAGTTTTAATGACAGGATCACAGTCTGTCATAAAAAGAGATTGCTCATTTATAGAGGGGTCTATGTATGGGGGGAAGAAAAGGTAGAGAGAGGTAGAGACAGAGACAAAGAGAGTTAGAGACAGAGAGACAATATTTTGTTCCCTCCACATCCTCTTTCTCCAAATCAGCACTGGGTCTCTTCCCTTTGGGGAACCTTCCCCACTACCCTGTTCTCAGCCACACCCCTCTCTGGACTCTGCACACGTGGCCAACCATACTTTTCTGGTGCTCATAGCTCACTGCCCTGGGTTGGTATCTGTTTCATGGGTGACGGTCTCATTAAGTCCTATAATGTTTACAAAGAACTCAGCACAATCTGCACACGGTTTACAACTTGGGGAACAGTGGCCTACTTGATGGGTTCTTTAAGGGCAGAAGTCATGGCTTTTGTGTCCCTTCACCCTAGCTCCAAGGCCGGGTGCAGTGCCAGGCACACAGGGAGGGAGGAGGGGGGACTGTGACAGTGCAGTGGCCGGGGGGGGGCCTTATACAGTCAAGGCCTGAGCACCCCGAACTCAGGTCCTCTGGTTGAGGTCCCTATCGGGGAAACAGCCCTGGGTTGGGTCTGGGAGGGTGCCAGACCTTGGTGCCAAACCACAGCTGGAAATGCCAGCATCACTAATGAGTTCAGGGTGAGCCTGGGGGAGGAGGAGTTTCCTGCCAACAGAGGCAACTGTGGGAAGCTGCTGGGACCCCCAGCCAGTGAGAGGCCACCAGGCATGCTGCTCCTTTACCACTTCCCTCTGGGCCCCGTAATTCCCAAGATTTCCGATGTCTCTCCGGATTCAGGCTGCCCTCCCTGCATGCTGACAGGAGTGCTGAGAGCCCAGCCCTCTCAGGCCTGTGCCCACCATGCCCTCCCTCCTTTCTTTTCCACGCTAAAATGACTTCCTCGGACCTTCCAGGAAGGAAGGTTATGTTTCCTACTGTCCATGCATGTCGTGGTTGAGGGTTTCTGTTCTCGAATGTGGTGAGTTTCAAACCCGGGTGATGCATGCTCAAGTGCAGAAATCAGAGTTTTTGATTCAGCACACGTGGGGGGCGGGGGGCTGAGAATTTTGCACGACTAACAAGTTCCTCAGTGAGGCTTATGCTGCTGGGCCGGGCCGGGGACCACTCTTTGAGAAGTGTGGCCTAAAGCTTTGGTCTGTCCTCTGCAGGCTCAGCTTGAACCCTCCTCCTGCCTGGTGGGAGGTTGGGGAGGACAGGGGGAGAGATGTCTGCTTCCTTTTCTGCACAAGTCCCAGGAAATATTCAGATCCTAGTGACCATCACAGTGACAGTCAGAAGTTCACACTGCAGCTGCCTTTGGCCAAAGGGTGTGACCAGACTTACACAGGGAAGAGCAGATACAACGTCTTGTCTCCAACGTATCATAAAGATAAAAACAGATCAAAGCTGGAGAGAGTGTCTGCGTATAAAAATAAGTAAGCGGTTTCATAAAAGAAATTATCGGAACTCACTGTCCTGTTTTAACTGCACTGTCGGTAATAAGCTTAATTTTGATTTTGGAAGTGACCCATGTAAAACGAACTCTTAAAATTACAGGGGTCAGACAAGATAGTAAGTGCAGTTTTTCTGGCAGTGTTCTAGAATGACTACTCAGATTCAACTCTTGCTCAATCTTGCAGGCAAGCTGAGCTTGAAAAAAAAGGTCCTTAAGAGTTCTTCAACACACTCAACCCTCAAACTAATCCTATGAGGTGAGTATGAGGATATTCTCATCCTCATTTTACAGATGAGGAAACAGAGGCACATTAGTTAAATGGCAGATTCAGGATTCCAACACAAGTCTTTTTTTGACTCCAGCTTAGACTTTGAACCCCAAAGCGAGTCTGTTTGGTTTTTTTTCCTACACCACAGCTGAATGTTAATTAAGATTCTCTGGAATAATTTCTAGCCCTTACGTTGCAGACACATCAGGCTTGATGAAGGCTCAGGCAACTCTTCTGCTATGACTTGGAGTGTGAACTCCATTGACCCCAGCTGGCTCTGCAAGGGGAAATCCAGCGTATCTGCTGTCAGACATGACAGATTTGGAAACAGATTCCTCTATAGGTTTATCTGAGCTTAAGACAGGGAAGACTGATCAGGGAGGCTGATCCACTGTGAACACTTTTAATTGTTCTTCAGCACCTGGACTATCTGTGTTTAAACAAACCAGGTACATTGCTTACTGCTTGCTCAGAGGAATTAGAGATGCTGCTGCATCCAGCTGGGCTCCCCTCAGCTCACCCTGGGACAGCTGGTTATTAAGTAAGGGAAGTGTCCCCATCTCCTGAGGATTTGTAGATGGCCATATGAATAGACCCCACTGGAAGGGACACCAGTCAAGTAGCAGACAGAATGCTGTTGTCTCCTGGAGCAGTTGTTCTGGATATCATTCCAGCCAAAGTTTATCGCTCAGGCAAGAATTTAGACAGTGGGTGAGATCGATTATGGATTAGATAGTGAACTTTGGGTTAGGGTGGGGGAGCACTGATGGAGGTAGGGGTGAGGATGAAGATGGAGGAGAGAGGATGGTCTTTTGGTGGTTGGAGATGACAGATATGGAGGGTGGAAACAGCACTGGTGGGGCACAGTGGTGCAGGAGATGGGCTGGGCTGAGGAAGAATAGTTGTTGAGATGATGGGCTGAGTAGGTCAGGGAACTAGCTGGAAGATCCAAAGCCAGGGATGAAAATTTGATCATGGTCTCGGGTGCCTGGGGAAGGGGCAGGTCACCTGGGGGAAGCATTGCTTTCCGGTCACGCACTCCTGGTTCCAGAGGCGCCTGCCCAGGATATTTACCAAACCTGCTCCAACAGCCCAGCTGGGAGGTCCTTCCTGGCTGAGATTTAGCAAACCTCTTTCCCTAGGAGGCCTCTTTTCCCACCAGAAACAGATGGGTGCTGATGTCAGCAACAGGCGAAACTGTAAGTCAGCACCAGAGGGGCTTGTGCTCAGGGGCCAACGGAAGAAAAAGCCCTGCCTGGCACGGCCTCCTCTAACCACCACCCCAAGGGGGAGGCAAGGCAAGAGGCCATCCGGGGAGGCCCTGCCAGGTTCACACACAGCCTTGTGTGGCCCGAGCCTCAAGTGTAGCCTCAGAGAACCCTGGGTGTGGGAATCGGAAGGGCCCTTTAAGGGCCATGTGGTTTAATCCCATGCAGAGAAAAGAGAGGTGTTCTGATTCCTATTTCCCAGGTGAGGACACTGAGGCCTTGGGAGGGGAAGAGCTGCACCCAGGTCCCCTTGGAGAGGCAGCTGCAGACCAGGCTCAGCACGTCAGGCTCTGGACCCCTAGCTCTGGACTCCTTCTGCAACAGCCCCTCCATGTGTGCACATTTGGGGCCCTGTGTGGGGCAGTGAGCTCACGGGAGCTGGCATCGGACAGAGCCGGGCTCACTCCTGGGTCTGCTGTTCCCCTGGGGGAGGGTGTGACTTGGAGCCTCTGTCTCTCCTTCTGTAAAAGAAGAGTGCTCAAATATTACTCCACTGGTGGGAGGAGGGTTAAATGCGACGGGCAGAAGTAAAGCTCCCCACGAATGTCAGTTTTCTTCCTTCCACAAATCATCAGTCCCCGTGGGAGTTCTCTGTGTACTTCAGCGTGGGCTTGTGTGGGAGAGCACGCACAAGACTCTGGGTCAGAGCACGTGTGAGAATGCGTGTGAGATTCGCAAATCCTGGCCAGGCAGCCACAGCAAGGGGAAGCCACAGTGTTCACTGGTCTGGGGAGGCCTTAGAGGTTGGAGCCTCTAGGATTGGCCTGGCATGGGGGGTGGTGCCTGAAGGCAGAGGTGCTCGGGACCCCCCAGGCTGCTGCAAACCCTGGAGGCTCATGGGGCGGGGCAGGGCTGGTCTCAGGTTTGCGCAGCTCTTCTTAGGGGCTTACGTGAGGTTGTCCCCCAACCCTGGATAAAAGATTGGTCCCACTGTCAGGAGTCAGTTGTGAGGAGGTCCCTGTGGGCATTTGTAGGGCAGCCCAGCCGGGGGTGTCTGACTAGGGATTAGAGAATGAGGGCACCAGAAGAGGAGAGAGGAAGCAGGGCTGGCTCGCAGGCCTCCAGCGAATTCTACCTTCCTTGCAGCCCAAGGGGATCCTGCCCCCACGCCCCTTACTCTAGCCTGAATACGAGTCTAGTTATTTGTGCTAATTGTTGACATTTGCACGACATGCCACCCCAGGAGCTTAGGGACCTAGAATGCAAATCTACTCTTCAACATGCAGATTTTGTGACATCAACAGGAAAACTGGACCTGGGGAATAGCTGGGGCAGAGGATGATCTCCTTCAGAACCGCTTCTAAGCTGCCTGGAATGTTCCCATGGCATTCACAGAGGCATAATGTGTTGGAGTCCTGGAAGGTCAAAGCGGAGGCCAGTCCTTCATGGCCTTCCAGTCCAACTGCCTCACTTTACGCAGAAGGAAACTGAGGCTCAGGGAGGAGGCCTGACTTGCCACGGTTAGTGGCAGTGTAGGGTCGGAACCTCACCCAGCATCTTCCATATTCATCCTTTGACTTAATATGCATAAAGCACCCTTTTGGTGAACATCCTTCATACACACCCAGCCTATCCCTCCCACAGCGCCTCCAGCTTTATTTTGCTTCTGGCAGTACCTGACATTATATATGGATACTCTTTGCCTTCTGTCCCCTTCCCCCACTAGAATGAAGCTTCATGGGGACAAGAATTTTCCCGGCATTTGATTTATCACCATATTGTCAGCATCTAGAACACACAGTTGCTCAGTGTGGAACTGTGGGATTCATTCATTCATTTGCTTGTTGATTTATTCATCTGTTGGCTACCTCTCTCGTGGGCCTTCTCCATTCTAGACCCTGATAATACAGAGAGGTGTCAGACCCGGCCTCTGTCCTGTGGAGCAGGTGGTTTCAGACCCTTTTTTTCAGGCCCCAGCTGCCTGAAGATGGGAGCATGTTGCCTAGGTACGCTGGCTGGGACTCTGGAAGGTCCCCTTGGGGAGAGAGGGGAAAGCTGGGGCTTGGGGGAAAGAATTCTTCTTGAGAAGTAGGTCAGGTCCCAGAGCAGCCTCCAAGGCACAGAGGGGACCAGAGGTGTTAACACAGATAGCCTGTGGCCAGAGAGGGAGGGGGAAAGGAGCGTAGCAACCCACAGGGGGTGAGGGGAGGGAGCATGGAGGAGGATTCTGGGAAAGGAGGGCAAATGGGGTGCTGCAGAGGTATCTAGGGCAGGGGTATGTGGGAGTTGGGGTGGAGGAGAAAGGACAATGACATTTATTGACATTTGGGTGGGTTGGAGAGTAGGGGCTAGCATGGAGAGACAGAAGACCAGGCTCCTACAATGCATATGGTCAGATGGGGAGACATTACACAAACCCAAAGAAAAACTTTATTGAAGGCTCAGTTTTCTCATCTATAAAATGGGAATGATGACCTGACCCTCGGGATGGGGGAAGGGGAGGTGGGCCTTATATGAGACCATCCCCCTGAATGCCCCCAGCCCCTCCCTGTTGGACCCCCAAACACATGCTGGATTGTCCTCCTAACCACTTCTCCCTTTTCCCTGGACACAGTCTCTGGGGAGTGTGGCTCTGACCCACCCTCCCTGTGCCCCCACCCCTATGGTTGGTGGCCCAAGAGGATACCCAGTTTCCTCCATCCCACTTGACCAGAACCATCTGGGCTCTGTGGGTGCTGCGGGTTTCCTGGCAGGGGCCCAGGCCTCTGCCTCGCTGGGGGCTGTGAGCAGGAGAGCTACAGCCCAGATTTTGCAAGCCTGAAATAGTTTATGGCTGGGCTGAGGCAGGGAGGAAGGAGGGCATGGCCCCAGGAATGCGGGAGGAATGCCTGGGAGGCTTGTCTCTGCCCCCCATCCCTCCTCAACTCCCCAGGGGGAAGCAGCAAGGCTTCCAGCAGGCTGGGCACTGGGTTGCACAGAAGGAAATGGTTTGGACCCTGAACATTCCTGGGGCTGGGGTGCTCTCAGGGCCCAGCAGAGGGTGTGTGTGTGAGGGGAGAGCTAGTCTTCCTTTTGACGTGGGGGTCATCTCCAAGGAGGCTGCCTGGATAGACCTGTCTCACCCCCTTTAGTCTTCCCTCCCGACTTGGCCAGCAGTACCATGGGCACACGTCGTCACTACTGGCAGGGGAGCGGGCTGTGTTTTGGCTTGACGTAGGGCCTCTGGGTCTTCCTTCAAACGGAGAGCTTTCTGAAGTCAGGGTCTCTGTTTTCCCTTCAGATTGGGGGGTTTCCTTAAGGACTGAGGCTATGATGCTGAGGGGAGGGCTGTGTCACCCCTGCACCCAAATGTTTCCTACGGCCGGGATGGGGTGACACTGAAACTGGAACCACAGGTGAGTCCTCACCCCTGTTCCTTTAGATCCAAGACTGAATTTTCTTCAAATCTGGCTGGAAAGTGGGAACCCTATAAGGGTGAGTTGAGTCTTGTGGACAAGACACCAGCCTCCTAACAGCCTTTGCCCCCACCCCTGTTCATGGGACATCTGAGGCCCCTTCCTAGGTGAGGCAGGGAGAAGCCAGACCTGTTCGCCCATCTGGAAAGTCCACTTGGCCTTCCCACACCACACTCCAGGCTCACCCCCTCTGCTTGTGCCCTGGGGTCTGCCCCCGGGAAGGGGTTTGGAGCAGACAAGCCAACGCGTGCCAGGCCTCTGTCCACTAATGATACCTGCACATTCCTGAGCCCTGCATCGGGGCCAGTCATCTTCCTTTTCCCGTCTGGCCCTGCGGTGGACGCGGTGGGGCTGGGCATGGGCCCTGGGGCAGCCAGGCAGCAATAGTGGGAGGCTGGCACCCGGCCAAGGTCACAAGGTGCCAGTGCCCTCAGGCCCCACCAGGCGCTGTCAGGGAAGATACAAGCTGTCAAAACTCTGGCTGATCAGACCCCGTCCCTTTTTTTCTGGCCATGGCTTTCTGGCCTCCATTGACAGCACATCCCTTTCCCATCTGCTCCCCCCACCCCCTCTCGTAGACCAGCCCCAAGGGGTCAGTCTGTGGTCAGGGTTATGGAGAATCTATGTAGACTTGGGCCACTCTGTGGTTAGAATTACAGGGACAGAGATCAGGGTTTAGGATCAGGCTCTGACCAGGGTTAGGAGTCAGCCTGTTTTCTGGGTTAGGGAGATTCGATTTTGGCTAGGTAGGATTAAGGGTCAGGCTGTAGCCAAGATTAAGGGTCAGTCTACACCTAGGATTAGGAGTCAGTCTGTACACAGGATCAAAGATACGGCTTACTCAAAAACGGAGTGGTCTATACCCAGAAGTAGGAGGTGATGGGCACCAAAGGGCAAGTGTTTGTTTTGCACTAGAACTGAACCTACAACTTGGCCACAAAAGGTGACCCTGGCCCAGTTGGTCATAGAAAGCAGAGAATAGTTTGCAGTGTGGAGGGGCAGGATTCACTGATCCCTTGGCCATCCCCTCTGGGTACCCACCAGCAGGGGGTACTAGGGATAGAGTGAGGAACCTCATCGCTGTCAGAGAAACCTTCACCATAAGCCCCATGGGGATGGAGCACGGTGTCCAGGCAAGGTCCAGTGAGTGGCTCAGAGGCAACATTGCCCAATGCCATGGCCAGCCAGGAAGAATACCAAGCGATTCCCTGGATGGCGCTTCTGTTTACACTGTACCTCTTGAAACTCATTCACTAGTAGCTCATTCCGCACACATTTCCTGAATACCTACCATGCTTTAGGCCAGAGGTTCTCAAATGTAAGTGCACGGAAGAATCAGTAAGGAAGCTTGTGAAAAAAAAGGCTGATTCCTGGGCCCCTCCCCAGGGACTCTGGAGCAGGAAGATACTGGGGGCTGCACAGGAATCTGTACTGTCAGTAAAATTCCCAGGAGATTCTGCTGCAGTGGTTTTTTTTTTTCAATTGCTGTTGTGGTGTTTGTTTGTTTTTTTTCCAGAGTATTAATAAAACTTTTAATAGACGATCAGAATACTAGTAAGTATCTTCAAGAAAAACAAGGAAAAGGAAGCAACATGAATTCTTTCAGTTAGAATGGCATGGTGTGGTGGTTTTTAAGATCATACTTTTGGGACCTGTCCTCAAAAGGCTCATCGGATTAAAACAGGATTGTGGAAGGGACTTCTTCCCTGGTGGCACAGTGGTTAGGACTCCGCACTCCCAATGCAGGGGGCTCGGGTTCAATACCTGATCAGGGAGCAAGATCCCACATGCTGCAACTAAGAGTTCGCATGCCACAGCTAGGGAGTCTGCATGCCACAGCTAAGGAGCCTGCGTGCCGCAACTGAGGAGCCCAGAAGCCACAACTAAGGAGCACGCCCGCAACTAAGGAGCACGCCCGCAGCAACTAAGATCTGGCGCAACCAGATAAATAAATAAATATTTTTTAAAAATATAAGGATTGTGGAAAACACCTGTAACATCTTCTGGTGAGTTCAGTGAGCAGAGTGGGTGCCAAGGATTTCTGGGATAAAAGGGTGTGTGACCATTTTCAGAGAAGACCCAGGAAGGCCTTGCAAGAAAGTCAGGGAGTTTCTCTCTCATCTCTTATCACCAGTAGGCTAAAATTGTACTCGTCTTATTGCAAGAATTGTATAAAACTTAGCTGTTTATCCAACCCAAAGCATTTTCATGTACTTGGCAAGGTAGGAGAATTCAGGCAAACACACAGAAGATTACTTTTAGCAAAGAAGTATAAAGCAAAGTATAATTAATGCATTAAATGAGGCAAAGTAAAAGAATGCATATAAAAAATGCTGTCTTGGTACAGTGCTAAGGAAGGGAACAATGCATGACAACCATTAATATTAATAACTTACCAATTTCTATAAACAATCGTCCTGAAAAACACGACTCAGGCAGCACAGGTCAACTTTGTTTAAATTGTGGCCCTGTGGTTTGCCCCACTGTCTCCTGCCTTGTTCCACCGGCCAGGAACCTTGTCTACAGTTGGTATATGGAAACAACAGGGTGTGTGTTTTTATGTTCCCAATATTAAATCACAATATTGATCATGCTTTAGCAGACAGCACATTTCTCTCTCTCCCAGCTGCTCCCTGGTCAAGAATCTGGCGCTGAAGTGCTCAGTCATTTTGAGGACCTTGCTGAAGGCAGGAACGCTGCACGGGATGCCTCCCTGCTCCCTGGCTCACTGCCATTGGCGTGTTTCTAGAAGCTTACCTAGCCTTTCTTTTTTTAAAGTTTCCATTCTTCCCTCTGAGAGTGAATGGACTTCTGGGCCTGCCTGTGGAGCAAGTGCTGGGGGTATTATGCTGCTCAAGGGGGGAGAGAGGGCTGGACTGAGTCCGAGGAGCTTCTGGAGGCCACACCCTCCCTGGCTGGTACTGGGATGGCAGACCCTCCCGTGGGGAGGGCAGGAGGCAACCTTCCATTCCCCTGGCCTGGCTGCAGGCCACCTGGTCACAGCCTTCTTGGATACAGCCAGGAAGTTTTTTCATTTATTCCAGTTAAATTTCACCTTGTTGATTTCAGGCCAGTGTTTCCAGGGAGGGACAGGGTTCCTGGCTAGCCAGGGACTTTCCCAGCCCTCTGGACATTCCCATAACTTCTGGGGCTCACCTCCCCAGGGCATAGCTCCATTTTATTCATTCATTCAACAAGCATTCATTGCACACCCATCAGATACCCCATACAGTGCTAGGCACTGGGTTTGAGAGGTGGAAGCCTGGTTCACAGTGTAGACAGGTGGACAGGCACAGAGGCAGATCATCTCTCTAGTGAGGTTTAAGTATGCCAAAAGATTAAGGGGGCATTGGAGGGGGACCTGATTCAGCCTTGGGGTGCATGTGGAAGGCAAGGAGATAATGGCTTATCTGAATCTCAAATTATGAGAAGGGAGGAGGGGGCTTGGAGGGTGTTCAGGCAGAGAGAGTACCCTCCCTGAATGTAAGTCTAGAGTTTGGAAACAGCATGGCCAGGGCTGGTTTAGAAATCACCTTCTAGTGGACAGATCATGAGGTTTGAAGCAGGGAGAGCATGGGGCTGAGTCTGGAGAGGACTGCAGGTGTGAGATCACAGTAGAGTGCGGGGAGCTAAGGCCTTACCCTGTGGGTACTGGGGAGCCATGGAAGGTTTCAGCTAGAAGAGAATGAGCTGGTTAGGTCTGCTGACATGGTCCATTAACACCAGCAGCTAATGTATCTTTCCCATGGTTGTGGGTCCCATGGGTCTTTTTTTTTTTTTTTGTGGTACGTGGGCCTCTCACTGTTGTGGTCTCTCCCGTTGCGGAGCACAGGCTCCGGACGCGCAGGCTCAGCGGCCATGGCTCACAGGCCCAGCCGCTTCGCGGCATGTGGGATCCTCCCGGACTGGGGCACGAACCCGTATCCCCTGCATTGGCAGACGGACTCTCAACCACTGCGCCACCAGGGAAGCCCCCATGGGTCTTTCTTAACAGAGAGGTCTGGGAAGGCAGGCTGCCACGAGAACTGGACAGTGTCACGAGACACTCAACTGCAAAATGCGGGGAAGGGAGAAGACTTCCAAGCCAGAGTGACCTGGGTTTGGATCCTTCACTGAGCCTCAGCTGCCGCGTCTGCAGAATGGGAGCCATCTAATACTGATGGCCAAGTGGTGGTGAGGGAGGGACAGAACCTACACTGGAAACTGTCAGGGAGTGCAGCACAGGGGAGGGGGTGGCTGGAGCTCATACCAAGCCTGTAACTTGGGGTGGGGGGCAGAGCTTGGTCTCCCAGCCTGGGGTCCTGGCCACCATTCCCACTGCTGCCTGAGCAGCTATCTGTGATGTCCCTCCCTGCGTGAGGTCTGATAACAGAGCCTGGGGAGCTATCCCCACCATAAACAGTGGGGCCCTGAGTTTTTCCTGATCTGGTGGCTCAGCCCTGTGTGCCCCGTGGCCCGCTGGCCCTCTGGCTCCAGAGCAGCGGTAGAAAAGAAAGGGGTCTGCCCAGCTTCCTGCAGGCCTCATGGTTGTGCAAGGCTGTCTGATTCCAAACAAACTGTAAACCTGCTGCTTCCCAGGCAATTCCAAGCATTCTGGCCAGCAGGTGGCCAGGCTGCCACTGCTGGGGACAGCCGGGGCCCAGGTCACAGGCCAAGCCTGCCTGACCAGGGGTGAACCTAGACTCACGGTGTCCGGGCCTGGCATAGCTGGGTTGCTGGTGAGATGGAAGGAGCTCTGGGCTGGGCGTCAGGGCTTCTAGGTCCTAGTCCTAATTTCCCCACCAACTCACTGTGTGACCTAGGGCAAGTTCCTTCCTTTCTCTGGGCCTTAGTGGTTTCAGCTGAGGCTGAGGAGTTTGGTGATGATGATCCAGGGTCCCTTCTATCCTGGTGTGCTGGGAGTCTGAGTTCCTGTGACCTAGAGACCCCAAGAGATTGGTCAGCATCTCCCCAGACCCTGGATAAGGGCCATGCCCACCCCTCTCCATTCATTCCGTTTCAGCTCCAAATCCAAAGAGCAAACCACAGGCAAGAGAAGAACTCTGTTTGGTTAACCAGGGCCGGTGTAAGAGCAAGGCACATCTCCTTGGAAGCTTCCAGGTGCTGCTTCATTCGTTATTTAATTCATTCTTTTATTCAATGAAATTGAAAAATGAATCCATTCATTCATTTGGTTAACGAATATAAACGGACCCCTACTAGGTGGCAGGTACTTGAGATTTACTAGTGAACCAGATGGGCAGGGCCCTAGTTTACTGGAGCTCACAGGCTGGCCCGGCCTTTCTTTCCTGAGAATCGGGAACAGCAGGCTCATGTGTCATGTCTGGAGAGTAAGCCCCGAGAGCCGTGCGCCCCAGCGGGACCGCATCCGCGCTCACCGTGCAGAGCCCTGTACTAACCACTGAGGGGAAATGGAGGAGACCAAATCTATCCCTGCCCCAGGAAGCCCCCATGTTGGGCAGATACCCAGCCCCTACCTCTGGGGCCAGTGAGGAAGCCAGCCAACACCTCAGGGACCCACAGAAGCCCTGTGTCAGCAGGCATAAAGCCGGGCCCTGCCCCGAGGGTCCTGAGTGAGGGCAGCCTGCAGCTCCCAAGGAGTGGGACTGTTTCCTCCCGGGCCTCTTCCCTGGCATATGGGCTAATATAATGTTCAGTGAGAAGGGGTTGGAGAATGGAGGCTGGACATGGCCCCTCAGTGCTTTGGGTCTGGGGGAACCATCCTGGGGAAGACTCTGGGTCCTACTAGACCTGGGAAGGGAGAGGAGCTGCCCTGGCCAGCATCACATGAGTAGCTGACCCCTCGTTGTTCCCTAAGCACGAGGCCGCCCTCCCACCTAGCAAAGGCAAGGATGGTATCAGAGCATTGGCTCAGAGGGGGCTCTGCCCACAGGGGGTGCCTTCCACTAGGGTCATGGGCACCAGGACCATGCCTGCCCTCCCTCCATGCCCATGGCCAACTGGACTACCCCCTCTCCCTGCCTGGCCTTCCCAGCCCCCAGGGAAGGGACACAGAGGCCCAAGACAGGCACCTAGCTCTGCTTCCCCCACACTCCTCGCACCAGGCTCTGTCCAGATGGGTGCTGACAGACCCCTTTCTTCTTTTCTGTCCCCTCCCTGTCTCTTATCTTCCAACGATCTCTGATTTATTTAGGCCCCTGTTGAACTTGGCTTTTTGGATAGTTCCAGACAGCGTGTTTGGTATTCAAGCTAGATAAACTAGTTTAGTATTCCAAGTCAGTGTTCTCTTGGGGAAACTGAGTTCCAGAGGGAGGACAAGGACTTGCCCAGGCTCATACATCATCCAGGCTGAGCTGGGACCAGGACCCAGGTTTCCTCAGAATCCCAGGCTGGCTGCCTCCTGGACTTCCTCCAAAACTCCATGAGGGACTGGACCCCAGCCAGATTGCCCCTGGAAGGTCAGAGGATGTGTGCCTCACAGCTGCACGTGTCTCTGAGCCAGCCAAGCCCTTCCTATTCCCAAGGTCAGTAAAAGCCCCAGTTTGGGGATCCCGCCTGCACGAGGGCCAGTGGGGTACAATGTCAGGCTTCCCTAAAGTCAGGGGAGACAGATTCAGAGGTGTGTCTTTATTAGCAGTTAGCTGCCTTAACTATCCCCTACTAGAAAGTACTTGGGGACCCTGGGAGGGACTGGAGTTGCAGCCACAGCCCCCAGCAGAGGCTCCAGGCTGAGTGATAAGGGAGGTGCTGAGGGGGAAGAGGCTGCAGCGGCTCCTACCACCTTATGCGAGAAGGAGAAAAAAGGGGCTTTGCTGAGGTACTAGAAGATGAAGTGGCTGGGTCCAGAGCAAACTCAGCAAGCTTCCGGGGACCTGAATTAGCAGCAGCGACTGAAACGGGGGGGATTACATCTCCTGGCCCCCGTCACCGAGGTCCCGCCCCCGTCACCGAGGTCCCACCCCCTTGGTCCCCGCCTGGGCCTCCTCATCTGCTGCCTGGCCTGAGCTCCTGCCTGGGGCCTGTGTGAGGGGCTGGTCCCCTCCACTTAGAGAGGACTGGAGCCTTCCTGGGGAAGGAGCTGCCTGACCCCGGACCCCTGTCCCCTGGGGCACAGGCTCTGAGCAGGCTGGGTGGCCCAATTTGGGCTGAACTGGGATATTTGGTTGAGCTATAGGTTTGAGGGGAAATCACTGCTCCTCTCTGGACCTCTACTTCCGCTGATAAGTGGGAGTTTGGTACCGTTGACTCACTGGCCATCCCAGCGGTCCTTGGGCTGGTTCTAGCAGGCATTAGGGAAGCCTCCTCTCAGTCATGTGGTACCTGATGAACAGGAGTGTCCCCAACACAGATGGGACTTTGGATTCTTGGGCTGATGGGTGTCTAATTGTTAAATAAAAATAAGAAAGTGTTTGAGGTCCTACAATCTGGTTCCCACTGGCCTTCCCAGTTTTACTGCTTACTACCTCCCATGTTATAATTGATGCCGCAAGAACAGCAAGCTGCAGACACCATGCCGTTTGTGTCTGCTGTTCGAATTCTCTGGAATTCTCTGTCCTGGCTCACTCTTCATTTCTTAAGGCCCAGCACTGTCAGCGTCCCTCTTGCCCCTCCTCACGGCTCTCAGTGCACGTACAAATTTAACAGTCTTCTCTGTGTCTGTGTCTCTTCTCCCAAGAGACTGCTGGCTTCTTGAGAGCTGGGACACAGCAGGTGCCTGGGCCACACAGGACCTGAGCATGTGGGCAGCACCTGGTGACCAGGACACCTCACAGCACACAGGGGAGACAAGGATGACACGGCAACACAACTATGGAATTGCCTGGGTGTTGAGGGCAGTAGAGAGAATTACAGGGTGACAGGAAAGCATAAAACTGGGGGTATCTGTAAATGGAAGCTTCCAGAGGCAAGGCCTGACAGGGTAGAAGAAACCTGAAGGAGCAGAGCATTCCAGGCAGAGGGAACCGAAGGTGTAGGGGCCCTGGGAGGGGAAGGTCTTGTGGGAGGAGCTGGGGCCACGAGAGAGGGTGGAAACATGGCTGGGGTGGCCCTGCGGGCCTCAGAGTCTGTGCAGGGGAGTTTAGACCTTAACGGAAGAGCAAGGCCAAGCTATTAAGGGTTTTTTGTTTCTTTTTTTTTAAAAAACATCTTTATTGGAGTATAATTGCTTTACAATGGTGTGTTAGTTTCTGCTTTATAACGAAGTGAATCAGTTACACATATACATACGTTCCCCTATCTCTTCCCTCTTGCGCCTCCCTCCCTCCCACCTCCCTATCCCACCCCTCTAGGTGGTCACAAACCACCGAGCTGATCTCCCTGTGCTATGCGGCCGCTTCCCACTAGCTATCTATTTTACATTTGGTAGTGTATATATGTCCACGCCACTCTCTCACTTTGTCACAGCTTACCCTTCCCCCTCCCCATATCCTCAAGTCCATTAAGGGGTTTCAAGCAGGCAAAGGAGCTAGGTGATGAGATTTGCATTTCTAAAAGATCACTTTCCCTGCTGTGTGAAGAGTGGATTAGGAGGGACAAGAGGCAATTGCTGTCGAGAGAGGGGACAGAGAGGGGAATGGGCAAATTGAGAGATTTAGGATGGGAGCTGACAGCACTTGGAGATTGGAGGATTTGTAGGGAGAAGGAGGAGGAAGGGAGGCTCCAGGTTTCTTGCTCACCCCTCAGGCCGGTCAGTGGCCCTAGGCAGTCTGTGAGCATCTGCGTGCTGTGCACCTGTGTCTGCCACGGCGTGGGGCTGGGATGCCGGGTCCAGCCTCCCCTCCTCAAAGCCAGGCAGCAGCTGCCCAGCTGTTCTCCGCAGTCATTATGCCCGTAACCCTGTCCACGTGGACAGGGGGACCCAGATCCTCACGGACGCCGACACCACGTGTGTGCACCCGTACCCTTAGACTCACAGATATATTAACAGCATCTGCTTGGATGTAGACATTCAAACACTTACCTGGAGACCTAGATTTACAGAGTGGGCCCCTGCATGCACTTGCTGACATGTGTAATTAGATCTATTAATGATAAAAATAACCAACATTTAATGGGTGCTTGGTATGGGCCAGACTTTAAACACTTCAGACCAATAGAGATGCACAAATATTGACAGAGCACACTCACAGTACATGTGTGTATAAATCATGCATGTATTCACGTGTGCACAATCTATGCACACGCAGGCACCTAAATATTATGCAGTGCTTTGATATAAATGTACACACATTTATTACAAAGGCACACGTTGCTGCAGAGATATTTTCAAGTGCACACACAAGCACACTCATATATATGCAGTATACATGTTCAGTTCACACACGTGTACTTTCTCTTTTGTGCCAAGCACACTTGCTGTACACACACATCCTCATACGCAACACAAGTGATACACACTTGCACATACATCACAGGCTTCTGTACACACACACACACACACACACACGTGCAGGACACACAGATACACATTCTTTCACCTTTTCTCACACAGAGCAATTTATGACTGGCCAGGCTCATGTCCGGACTTCCCATTAACATTAATGAGGTGATGTCTCCCGGGTGTTTGGAAACCCTTGTCTTGCCGGGGCAGGGGTGGGGGGTGATGGCCAGGGGGAGAGGACAGGGAGGCTATGGTCACAGGGGAACAGCTAATTATCCGGCTGACCAAGGTTTGATTGTTTTTCCCACGGCTCCCCCCACTGTCCCCAAAGCAAGGCCAGGTCTGGCTGCACCAGAGGGTGTTGGGGGCAGGGAGCGAGACTAGGGAAGGGGGAGGGGGAAGAAGGGAGCAGGAGAAAATGGTGGGAGGTGGGCGGTGACTGACCCCAATTTCAGTGTTCTCCCTCCCCCTTCACCAGACATCCTCTTTGCCTGGGGCTGGAATTGTTTCCTGAAAGGGTTCAAAATTCCTTAAAGGTTTGTGTCTCTGGGGCCTTGTCCTCCCCACCACGAACCTTGTATCAGAGTAAAATTCAACTTTTCATTTCAGGAACTTTCACTTGCTGACCCAGGGGGCAGAAAAAGAGCCCTGCCCATATGTTCCCACCTCAGCACAGGATGCAGGAGTAACCGTGCACAGAGGTCATTGCTTCCTTCCTCCATTCAGTCTCTGAATCAGTGTTTATTGACCAGGAGACACGGTTTGAAGCAGCTCAACTTCCCACAGTCACCTCAGTGAAAAACCTTCTCTAAGCACGAGTGAGTGTGGGCTTCCCATGAACTCCTCAGTGAGAGAAAAGGCTCCCAAGCCTTTTGGGCTAATGCCCAAATCATGATAATAAATGAGAAACTATAATCATTTAAAGGCAATAAATGCAGATAACCTCTGCACACCTCTTGCCTCCTTGCAGAGGTGTCTTTCACATCTTGTCACCTGAGGCTCAGAAGAGTCCTATGAGGGTTGCAGGGCAGGTACAGTTATCCCCATTTCACTGATGTGGCAACTGAGGCTGAGAGGAGAGGTTCACTCATAGTCATGTGACTGGGGACTTGAGGCTCAGTCATGAGGCTGAGACTTGGATCTTTTAAGCCACTTCTCTGTGAATCACTCACACGTTCTCCTTCATTTATTTGTGGGGCTTCCCCTCCAAACATAAAATGAATTAGTCTTCATGTGTTTCCAGGGAACTTTGTATTGCATCTCTTGGGATGCCTGGAGCAGTGCTGGGGTGGAAGGTGGAAGGCGACGGTCATAGACCCCGATGCTGGGAGGAACCTGGGTGGCCACCTTGTCTCCCCAGGTCATTTCATAGATGGGGACTCGAGGCCTTCTTGAGCCCTGGTGGCCCCTGGATGACTGTCTGGGAGGCCCAGATTAAAGATCAGAGGACTGGAAGGAGCCTCTAAGAGCTTGGCCTAAACACTGCCTCCAGGCATGTCCACTTCAGGAATTATTAGCTCAGTTTACAAACAAGGAAATTGGCTGAAGTCATTAAGGCAACAATACTTATTGAACACCTATTACATTACATTCAGGGTTTACCCTGAACTCAGTGCTGGATATGGTGGAGGATTCAATGGTCATAGCTCTCAAAAGAGTTTAGAGTCTTGTAGGGAAGAAAGCATTTAGGACTGGGAAGAAAGCATTTAGGACTTGGAATCACAGAGTCTGGGTCTGAGTTCCAGCTTAGAAGGTCACTTTTTTTTTTTGCGTTACGTGGGCCTCTCACTGTTGTGGCCTCTCCCATTGCGGAGCACAGTCTCCAGATGCACAGGCCCAGCGGCCATGGCTCACGGGCCCAGCCTCTCTGCGGCATGTGGGATCTTCCTGGACGGGGGCACGAACCCGTATCCCCTGCATCGGCAGGTGGACTCTCAACCACTGCGCCACCAGGGAAGCCCCAGGTCATTTGTTTTTGAATGACTTTGAAGGAAAGTCACTTTACCTCCCTGAGCCTCAGTATTCTCATCTCTAGAATGGGGATGCTCCTACCTTCCTTCAAGGCTGTGGTTACAATTTGATACATGCAATGCCTGTCCCAATGCCCCTCACAAACACGATGCTCATTTGCTGTGTTCTTCCCTCAATTTCCTGCCAGACTCTTCCCGGCTTCACTTCTCCCTCCCCCCCACCCGCCTCCCTCCCTCTGGCCACTCTGTCATGATTGACCACCTCTTTTAGAAATACCTGAACTCTCAGCCCAACTTTGTCAAATCCCCCACCATCTCCGGCCCTGTCTTAGCTTGGGTGGGAGTGGGGACCCTCTTAGGAGGGATGCTGAGCAGCATGGGGGGCACTGGGGGGTCAGTGGCTCTTCCCTGCAGCCTCTTACTTCATCGCCCTACCACCCAGAGGAGACAGGGAGACCCACAGACACTCCCTACCCCCTTCTCTGGCTTCCTCAGTCCAGGACACTGTTTTTCCCAGGAAGACCCACTTCACCCAGCCAGGGGCTCTTGAAAGCTTGTGGGGGAAACTAAACCCCTTTCTCAATGCCCTTAAGGGACTGAATCCAGAGAGACAAATGCATGGATCAACTAGCCCCATCTGGGATGTCCTAGGAGGGGTGGCTTAAAAACCCCCCAGGGGACATTTTCTCCCCTCCCAACTCTGCAGGTCAGCCCTGTTGGGTGAGGATGCGGGTGAGCCTCTGTGACAGGAGTCTCCTTCCAGCTGAACAGAAAGTGGCCCCTGATAAGGTCGTTGGGGTCAAGGTCTGTCTGCCAGAGCTCTGCAGAACCTGTGTGGCCTCCCTGTCTCTGTCCAGCCTGGATGGGGACGAGCACCCCAGATGGGGGTGAGGACTTCTGAGTACCTGTCGCTGCTGTGCCACCGCCTTCCACCTTGGCCTCAGGTCTGCTCTCTGGGCCTCAGTCCCTTTTCCTGTAAAATGGGTGAATAACCATCCCCACCCCCGCCAAACCTACCCAAACTGGTATGTTATGGGCCTCTCATAAGACTATGAATGAGAAACACTTTTAAATGCCTGCAGTGCCATTTACTTGGAACAGGGGTCCCTTGTGGGGACTTGGACAGGGCTGTGGTGTTCAGGCTAGACCCCTGCACATTCTTGGTGGACAGGAGGGCTGCCGATGTCAAGGGACCGTGCGTCGCTGGCCCTGCCCCTCCTCCAGCCTTAAGCAGTAGAAACGCCAGCTAAACAGAGCCAAAGATGCCTCAGAATTCTTTTCGGGGGCAGCACGAGGCAGTGGGTCCTGCCAACACCAACACAGAGAGCCTGCTGGCTGCCTGGGTGCCCTGGTCAAGTCCCCTGGGCTCAGCAGGTCCCCAGGGCCTTGGTCCCTTGGGAAGGTAGCCTGGCAGGAATCTCATAGTGTTCCAGGTTCAGGGCCTGTCCAGGGGCACCTGGGGCAGGGTGTGAGTGGGGGGTGCCTGGAGACAGTGGGTTGGGAGGGGACTTGCCAGGAATGTAAGCAGAGAGAGAGGAGCATGTGAGTAAACAGTGGAGGGGGCAGAGGGCCATGGGGAGCTGGAATGTGGATGCGGATATGGGGGTGGGGGCACTGGCTGGGAGGGGCTGGGGGTGAGGACCAGGCTGAGTGATTGGTCCCTGGTTAGAATTTCGCACTGGGCTGTGAACCTGTCCGCCAGCACTCAGACTCACCAGCATGAGCGGGTGGGGTTGGGATGGGATACTGGGTTCTGGGGTTCCTCCCCCGACGCCCCAGGGCAGGCCTCTGTGCTTTCTCAGGGGTCTCATCTTAATAGCCTGAGATCTTACGGGGAGAGCTGGGCTCTGTGCCTACTATGTGCCCTGTACCCTTTCTACCTAAGGCTAAGGACCTCGTCTCAGAAAAGGCCCCAGAGCTTACATGTGCTTGTAGAATCAGGAGCGCTGGGTCACCAGGTTCAGAAGCCTGTTTGTTCCATTTTTGCCTCTTTGCATCACGGCCCAAGTCAAATGGCCTCCCCTCTTTGAGACCTCAGGTCCCTTTATCTCTACAGTGGGGATTAAATAATCTCTGCCCACCACTGCAAGGTGTGTGGGGTTGGGGGACTGGTGTGGGCCTCTGGAAGAAGCTGACAGGGCCGCAGAGGTGGTCTTTGTGGGCGAGAGGGTGGGCGCTTTGGCGGGACCCAGGGAGGAGGAGGAGGGACACGGAGCACCTACTTGGCCAGCTCACTTAACAATAAGCACATGATTTAACGCGACCAGTAAATCCTTTTCCACCTCAGCTTCTCAGCTACTGCAGGACAGGCTCACAATTCAGTTTTTTAAAAATAAATTTTAGTTATTTATTTATTGGCTGCATTGGGTCTTCGTTGCTGTGTGCGGGCTTTCTCTAGTTGGGGTGAGGCGGGGGCTCCTCTGTTGCGGTGCACGGGCTTCTCACTGTCGTGGCTTGTTTTGCTGCGGAGCACGGGCTCTAGGTGCGTAGGCTTCAGTAGTTGTGGCACGTGAGCTCAGTAGTTGTGGCTTGCGGGCTCTAGAGCTCAGGCTCAGTAGCTGTGGCGCAAGGGCTTAGTTGTTCCGCAGCATGTGGGATCTTCCCGGGCCAGGGCTCGAACCTGTGTCCCTTGCATTGGCAGGCAGATTCTTAACCACTGTGCCACCAAGGAAGCCCATAATTCAGTTTTTTTTTTTTTTTGTGGTACGCGGGCCTCTCACTGTTGTGGCCTCTCCCGTTGCGGAGCACAGGCTCCGGACGCGCAGGCTCAGTGGCCATGGCTCACGGGCCCAGCCGCTCCGCGGCACATGGGATCTTCCCAGACCGGGGCACGAACCCGTGTCCCCTGCATCGGCAGGCGGATTCTCAACCACTGTGCCACCAGGGAAGCCCCCCATAATTCAGTTTTAAACAAGTCTAGGATTAGGGCTGCAGCTGTGAGATGCAGGGGGTGTCTGTGTGTGTGTTGGGGGGGGTGCATCTGTCCTGGTGGGCTGGCCACGCTGCCTCCTGTGCAGGGGCGGGGGTGGGGCATGGTGTCCATGGAAGAAGTCCTGGCAACTGTCTCAAGCAGAGACCTCATGGCCTTGGGGAGGGTTAAGGCCTTGCAGAGGAGTTCCTAGAACCACAAAATCTCAGGGCTGGGAGGGACCCCAGGCTCCACCACGTTTTGGGGAAGCAGGAGAAGATGGGACATCATCATCCGTCAAGGACAATCGGTCTCGATTTTCACGTGTTGAATTTTTTTGAAGCGGAGCCTGCTTCTAAATTCCCATGAGGCTTTTTCTTATGTTTCAGGTTTTCAGAACCTGAGGATTGGGAAACGGGGATGGAGAGGGACCCTGAAACCCCCGCTCAGAGAGGAGGATGGGGAGATGCAGGTGCTGCGGGAACAGTCTTCAAACCCAGTAACTCTGTCCTACGGAGTGCAGGCTGGGTTTCTGCGGGGGCTGCTCCACCAGCAGGGTTAATACTCATGGGGGGAGCAACGGAGACAAGACTCCTCAGAGCCCCAGAGTGCTGGAGAGGAAGGAATGAGCTCCTGACATGGACAGAAAGCAGCTGAGGCATGTGTGACCATGAGGCAGGTCACACAGAGACACGGAGAGGGTAGCCGGACCGCCCTGGTTCAAATCCCAGCCTCCCCAGTTACCTAAGTTGTGTGGTCAAGTTACTTCTGAGGCACTTGATATGAAGGTTAAATAAGATAGTAATTCAAGAAATGTTTGTCCCATTTCCCCCAAAAGGGTCTCAGAGATTTGTAGTGCACAGAAATGGAGCCTTTCCCAATGGGCTATCCTGCTTCCGGGCATAGCAGGGCATTTGCCCCTGGGCATGAGGGGTGTTTGCACCTGGACATGGTGGGATGTCTGTCCTACAGACAGCGGACTCCTTTGTACACTAGCTGGATATTCTTCCCTCGGCTCCCAGGACACCCTGCGCTTTCTGATTGCTTTGGCCTTTTCCTCTGCCTGCTCTGGAGAGAGTGGGCCCAGGATCTCATCCACATGTCTGGCTCCTGCCAACACCTCCACCCGCAGCTCCTGTCTCTAGCCCTCGCCTCTCCCCCAGACCCCTCCCTCCCTCCCTCATTGTCCTCCCCCCGTCCCCTGCCACACCTGCTCCTCCTCTGCCTTCCCTGCTCATCCATGAAGCCAGACCAACCGTGACTGCAGAGGCCCGTGGCCAGACAGCCAGCATGTGCAAGTTCTGGTCAGTTCTGCCTCTCAAACCTGCCGAGTCTTCCCAAACTCTCTTCTTCAGCTGCCTTCTCTATTAGGCTTCCAGCAGGTTCTCTGGCTTCTCATCGACATGCCCCCCAACCCCCACCAGTCTATCCCCAAGAGGTCACCAGTGAGTTGTTTAAAATGCACACTATGGGACTTCCCTGGTGGCGCAGTGGTTGAGAGTCCGCCTGCCGATGCAGGGGACACGGGTTCGTGCCCCGGTCTGGGAGGATCCCACGTGCCGCGGAGCGACTGGGCCCGTGAGCCATGGCCGCTGAGCCTGCGCGTCCGGAGCCTGTGCTCCGCAACGGGAGAGGCCACAACAGTGAGAAGCCCGCGTACCGCAAAAAAAAAAAAAAAAAAAAAAAAAAATGCACACTATGTCATGCTTTAAAAAGCTCTGATGGTTCCTATTACCTACGGGATAAAGAGCAAACTTCCCAGCACACAATGGGGGCCTCCCCTCCTGCCTCCCGCCCTTCCTACTCCCTGTGCCTTCTGCCTTGGCGTCCTGAGCTCAGTCACCCTGGCCTGTGTCCCTCACACTTTCCTACCTCTGTGCTGTGGCAGAAGTTTTGCCCCTCTGCCTAGAATACCTTCCTCTGCTTCTCCATCCCACAAAGTGCCACCTCAGTGGAGCCTCCATCACTCCTTCAGGCTCTTTCTCTGTCCTAAGGCCCTCCAGTGCTCCTCCCAGGCCTCCAGAAGCAAGTCTCAATGGGTCAGGGTCCCAACAGGCTTCTGAGGCTGTCTTAAAGGGGTAACTGAAGAGAGTTGGATGCAGGACTATTTACAGGGGTGTGAGCAGAGCCAAGGGAACCAACATGGGTTGGAGCCACCCCTTGGCCTGTAGGGACCAGGGCAGTAGCCATTGCTGCAGGAGAGGGGTCACCTGCCAGGATCTGTGGCCATAGATAGAGGGACACAACCCACTGCCAAACTGTGATCTAGCAAGGCTTCTGGGGTCCTCTCTTTCCTCCCATCCTCAGATCACCTGCTGGTATCTCCCATTGGCTCAATTCAACGAGAAGCCAGAGGGCGGGCGAACTGGGGTGATGGTGTCCTTGGGAGCCAGCCTCCCCAAACAGAGAACAGTGGAGAATGGACCTTGGACCCCAGCTCCTTGTGTGGTTGCCTTGGTGCTCTGGCCCCAGTCCACCTCCCCAGTTACATGCCTCTCCTGGCCTCTATGACTCTAGCTAAACGGGCCCCTGAAACTGCAGTGCCCCAACTTGCCAAGTCTGTATCTTAGCGATGTTATTTCCTGAGTTTCAAAAGCCCTTTGCCAACTACCTGTTTTGGCTGAGGCTTTGGACCCTCAGCTAAGGTAGTGCCTCTGAGGGTCAGGACTAGGTTTCAAAAGTGCCTATTTGCTGCCCACCTCATAGTAAGTGCTCATTTAAATGCTTATGGAATTGAATTCTAGCACTTGTGTCACTGTAGAAGGGTGATTTGCTTATGTTACTCTCTCCCCACAATCACCATCTCCTTGAGAGCAGGAAGAAAGTCTAACTCTGCTCAGCATCCCCCAGCACCTAAGATAGTGGCTGTTTAAATAATGTCTGCCTGCATGAATGAATGAATATGTGGGGGCAAAGCAGACAGAAAGAATGGGCTACATAAACCACATGCTCTGAGAGTTCAGAAAGAGACACTAGTTAGGAAGAATCAGGGAAGACTTTACGGAGGACCTAACTTGGGAGTTGGCCTTGAAGGATGGAGTTGTGAGGAAGGATTGGAAAGGCACTTCCGGTGGGGGGGAAATGGCATGTGCAAAGGCCCCGGGGCAGGAGAGTCCTGGCTTCTTGGGGAAGCCCGGTGGGGTTGGGGAGCGTCAGGAGGTAAGTGAAGAGAGGCAGGAGTGCTCTGGTTGGCCACCCAGCTTCCTGTCCTTTCTTCTGTGCAGAGTCTTTCTTTTCCTTTCCCCCAGCTTCTCTTCCACTTCTGCCCTACCTCCTCCAGGAGCTCCGCAGATTGATCTGCCCCTCTCGGTATTCCCGTCTCTCTGGCTCAGCACACTCCCCGCTCTGCCCGGACTGTGAGCCACACCCGGGAACTCTGCATCGGCTCCTCTGTTCTCTCCCCGTCCCTCCTCCTTGGGCCCTGGCTCTGAGCCTCAGGGAGCTTGAGCTGTGAGTTCGAGTTTGGGTAGGAGCCCACTCACCCCACAGTGACGTGTTGGGGCCGTCTGGGCCGCAGGGAGCCAGACGGGAAAACCACCAGTCCACGGAGCAGGGTGGCTGGCCACAGTGCGCCAGCCTGGGTGCCCACCCTGCCCCTCCCAACCCTCCCTTCCCTGAGGGGTGTCCCCAGTGCACTGGCCAGTGGCCCGTGGCTCTGAGGGGAACATGCTTTCTGCAGGCTGTGGCTGAAGAAGACATGAACCGGGAACCGGCTGTCTTGCCAGCTCTGTGTGGGGAAGGGGGGGTTCCCCTTGCCATCCGGCACCCCACAGGACTCCAGCCACAGTCAGATTGACCAAGGCTCTGGCCTCTGTCCCCTACCCCACTGGTCACTTTCCCCTTGGGGCCCCTGATGGGAAAGGCAGAGCCTCCAGTACTGGGGTGGGGGGGGCATGACCCCCAGGAGGGTGTTTATGGGCACGGGCTTGGGGCCTGAGAGAAGCCCACACTGACTGGGACCACTGGTTCTACAGCTGGCAGACTGTGGTGGGGCCCAGGGAGGGAGCGCCCACCCCCCGAAACCTGGACTCCCTTCCATTGCCAGCCATCTACCAAGCACCTACTGGGTGCCAGGCTCCCACTGGTCCTCAGAGGGCCCGGGGGGGGGGGGGAAGAGGCCAGAGAGGTCCCAACAGAGCCTCTCGGGCCTCCTTCCCATCCCTTCCCCCAGCCCTCCCAGGCCTGAGGCAGGCACCCGAGGAAAAGGGGTGTTTGCCGCTCCAGTGATGCAGAGAGGGGCCTCCTCTGAAAGGGGCCAAGCGTGGAGGAGTGGGCCCTGGGAGGGGAGGCTCTAGAGGGGGTGAGGACGGGGCTCGCTGCCCAGTGGTGGAAGGCAAACAAAAACAGAGCTCATTCTTACGCTACAGCACGGCCCCCTGCAGTGAGGGTCTACGTCCAGGCTGTTGATTTTCTTCCAGAGTAATAAAGAGAATCAAGACAAGGATTCTGTTTCCTTCAGATTCACTTATGGATTCAATCCTGCCCTCCCTCAGTGTTTGCCTGGTTTGTTCCTTCCTCTTCCTTGGTTCCTTCGTTTGTTCGTTCATTGATTCAATAAATGCATCTGAGTACGGACAAGTACTTGGCCTTTTGCTGGGCTCTGAGGGTCTAAAGAAGTGGGGAATGCGAGTTCTTAACCTTTTGGGGAGCAAAAGTCTTCTTGATGGGTGATAAGCAGTATATATCCCCTTTCCCAGAAAACTGCCTATGTCACCAACCTGGCTTAAAAATTCCTTAATGCTATCAGCCTTGCCAGGGAGGCAGACATGAAACCGGGAACTAAACACGGTGTGATAAATGCTAAGTGGGTTTGATTTCTAGCTTACTAAGTAAGTCTCTTACCTCTTTGAACCCCATTTATTCACCTTTAAAAAGGGGATAATTATATCACCTCTAAGTGTCATTGTGGAGAATAAATGAAATAAACTCTAGAAAGGGCCTAGCAGTGCCTATGTATAATAGGCGCTCATATATATGAATTCTCTTTCCCTCGCCTACTTTTGCTTGAGCGATGCAAACTCCTGTGACAGCCCTAAGCAGGGAGAGCAAACACTCTAGCAGGGGCCTAGAGGAAGGGTCCTGTCTTAATGGGTTCTGAAGGATGATTAGGTGTTTATGATAATCTCTCTCTCCCTCTCTCTGTTCTTTTAATGC
This sequence comes from Kogia breviceps, assembly GCF_026419965.1. Classification (NCBI taxonomy): domain Eukaryota; kingdom Metazoa; phylum Chordata; class Mammalia; order Artiodactyla; family Physeteridae; genus Kogia; species Kogia breviceps. Next base: position 76,863,344 of record NC_081319.1, read on the forward strand.
AAAAGCTCTGGTCCATATCACCAGGAGCCAGACATGGTGCTAGAAATCCTGCTTCTCAATAATGTTAACGCCTGTCTGACACTCTGTTTGTGCCCTGCACTGTTCTAGGCATCTTGCATTTATCAGATGACTCAAGTGTTATAACCCTAGGAGACGGGTACTATTATCACTCCATTTTACAGAAGAGAAAACTGAGGCACAGGTAAAGCAGTGTCACACAGCTGATAAGTAGCAGAGTTGGGATCTAAACCTACCTGGTCTGGCTCCAGAGTCCTTGCTCTAAACCACTACCCTATACTGCTTTATCAGAGTGGCTCTGCTTTCTTTCCCAGGTTTGAACCTCTAACTCCCACTCATCTTCTGTTGGACCAAAGGATCCAGGTCAGAAAGTGGAAGTCCTAGAGGAAATCTACTTCCCCTCCTAAAAATACAAGTTCAAGTTTAAGCGTAGAGGTGAGGGGGAAGGATGTCTCTAGAGGAAAATCTTTAAGGAGTGGTAGGAACATCAGCCTGGAGCCAGAACAGCTAGTTTGGGTTTTGTTTTTGCCATTTATAAACCAACCTCTCCAGGCCTCCATTTCCTCATCTGTAATGGGCATGGCAACTCCAATGTCATAGACTGGAGCAAAGTCTGTAAAACCCTTTGAGGCAGCTGCCCTGCGTGCCTCCCGTGGCCTCTTACCAAGGGCCAGTCCTGTTCCAGGGCCTAATGTCTGCCTCTCCACAGACTGCAACCCCTCCAAGGCAGGGCTGGGTCTGTGTTATTCTACCAGCTCTTGGTACCATGTCTGGCACATGTGGCACTCTATAAATGCTTGCTAGATGAAGAAACCAAGAGGCACCTCCGAAATGTCAGACCGACCTTACACCAGGAGACCTCCTTCCTTTTCGCAGTCTGGAAGCCTGATCCGTCCCTGTCTAGGGAGTTCCAGGAGAACAGCCAGGGTTCCTGGAGGCATGCCTTTCCCAGGGTCCAGGAGAAGCGCCTCCCCCTAAGCCACTCTGTCCTCGGCCCAGCACTGTCAACCCCCACCAACCCAGCCCTCAGATGTCTAGCAACGCCCAGAACACGCTGGAACCAGAAAGAACCCCTCAGCCTCCAAGGTACAGACAGGTGGCCTGAGAGGGGCCAGGTCACCTCAACTTCATGCAAAGAACCTGCCAAAGTTCTTTTATTAATGCACTGGCCTTCTACGCACAGTCCCCCAGAGACCCACCAGGAAGGCAGGAGCGGGGGTGGCCAGCAATGAGGTCTAGGAACCAGCCTCTATCAGAATTTTATTCTGTAACTTGCATCCTATATACTAAGCCATAAGGTCATTGGTTATTTGAAGAGATCTGTGGTGAATCCCTCTGTAAAAGTAGAGAGAGAATTCCTTGAGGGAACCTTTGTATAAATCCAGGTTTGCTTAAAGGGAAGCTGAAGCTTGCCCCAGGCTCCCTGCTCTCAGACCAGAAAACCAAGGTCCCAAGGGTCCAAGTGCTTGGCCCAGGACCCAGGAGTAGAGTCTGAGCAGAGAGCAGGCCTGTCCCCGCCAGGGAGGAGCTGGGGAGGCAGCGGACTCAAGGCCACAGCAGGCAAGAGCAAGGGCCTGTGCAGCCACGCGAGGGTGCCGGCAGGGGTGAACAGGGCGGCCTGAACGGGTGAAGAGGGCAGTGTTGCCACGGGTATGGTTACCTGACCATCCACTCTGGGTCAGTGGACCTTCATGCACGTGGACAAGGCAGCGCGATCTCGTGCACCAGCGTCTGAGTCCAAAGCAGTGCTGCCAGAGTGGGGCCCAGCCGGTCATTGCTGGATGATCACCCAGAACAACTAGAATGGATTCCGTTCCCCTCCTCAGCAGCTGGCCAGCTTTTAGTGAGGGAATAAGTCAGGTATGCAAAGCCCTAAGTTTCCATAGACTTTTCTCAATCACCCTCTATGTGCTTAGGGCTCTGTGCTGCTAAGGGAGGGGGGCTGGGTGCGGATGGGAGTAGAGAGTAGAATAAACAGGAACTACAGTCAGTCCTCAGCCTGAGGGGTCCCTAAATCTGCAGGAAGGGGCTGCCATAGCTTGTGCCCACAAGGAGAATTTGAGGAGGGCAAGCACAGCAGTAGGAACAGCAGAATACAGAAAAACTGCAGCTCTAGATCGTTCATGCTTTAATTCATCTGTTCAACAACTATTAAGCACCTAGTATGTGCCAGGCACCATTCTAGGCTCTGTGGATACAGCAATGAACAAGACAGATAAAAACCCTTCCTTCCTGGAGCTCACGTTCTGGTAGGTGAAGATAAAAAACAAAACAAAACAAAAAAACCCTGATAGACATGCATATACATCAGTAGCCATAATTACTCCAAAGAAACGTAAAGCAGGGCAAGGCAAGGGGGTGGAGAGTAGATAGGAGATGGGAGGCAGGTAAGTTTTCTCTGAAAAGGTGACATTTGAGTAGAGACATGAGGGAGTGAATCATATGGATATATGGGGAAGAGCATTTTAGGCAGCAGGAGCAGTAAGTGCAAAGGCCCTGAGGCAGGTGTATGCTTGTGTTGAAGGAACAATGATGAGGCCAGGGTGGCTGGAGTAGAGTGAGGGGGCAAGTGGAGGGACTGAGTTCAGGGAGGTAGCAAGGAAGCAGATCACGTGGGGCCTTGTTGGTCACAGTACAGTCATGAGTGAGCTGAGCAGAGGAAGGCCGTGATCTGACTCATACTTTAACAGGCTCACTCTGGCTGATGTGTAGACTATAAGGGACAAGTGAGAGCAGAAGCAGAAGACCAGCAAGGAGGCCCTACAGCAGACCAGGTGGAAGATGATGGTAGCTTGGAGAGGGTGTAGCAGTGACCTTCTGAGTAATAGAGAGAAAGTGGTCAGATTCCCTGCTCTGCTACTTTCTAGCTGTGTGCCCCTGGGCAGATTACTTAACCTCTCTCTGAGCCTCTATTTTCTATCTGGAAAACACGGTTGATAATAATACTCAGATACTTACCTGGTGGGGTTTGGTGATGCCTACACAAGACATAGCACAGTGCCTGGCACACATTTGGTGCTCACTCAGTGTCAACTCGTAGTCATTATTAACCCTGAGGAACCATTGCTCTGGGAACCACATATTCAAGGTGGAATTAACTGAGCCCAGAAAACCCAAGGAGATCTGAGGGGCCAGCTGGATCTGGGGGAGAGTGTCTTAGGGCTCAGTTGGGCACTGTCCTCCCATTGCCTGCTTCGGGTCCCATGCCCCTGGACAGAGGTGCCTTTCGGCCTCCTGTTTACTTGTTTGCCTTCCACCTGCGTTGAAGTTTCACCTGAGAAATCAGCCCCGCCAGTCAATGGGCGCAGCTTCCCGCCACATGGGCTGCCAGAGACTCCTGCAAAGTCTACATCGCCTAGGACAGTGAAGCGGGAGGGGACAGCAGGGAGTTCACAGCCCACGGTGCCCCCTGGCAAGGATGGGACCCTCAGAGATGACTGTCAGAGGTAATGATGCGGGGGAAAACTCAGGGAGTTAACTCAGTTCTCGGGTGGATACTGGTGGCTGCAGTGCCTTCAGGACTGACCCTCTGGCTGTGGACAGGAGATGGCTATGCTAAACAAGGGATGGCTCTGGGGGCAGCTGCTGACATTTGCCCTCCCTGGGAGATACTGGCTTAGAAGCCTGAAGCCTTGGTCTACCCCTGCTGCACCCTCGCACTGACTTACCCTCTTATCTGTTAATTCAAAATACTGAAGACTGCTGTGTGCCAGGGCTTGGGCTTAAATGTTCCTCCCACAAAGAGCATTTCTTAGGAAGAGGGAGAGTCTCATGGGGAGAAACAACTTCTGCCTATGGGCAGTCTCCAGGCTCTTGCATCCAAGGGCTTAAGTCTTGAAGAGTTAATCCAGTGGCCCTGCAGGCCACACCACCCCATAGCCCCCTGCTCCGGAAGCTAGTGGGTGAGCTGGGGGCCTGCCCTCATCTCTAGCTTAAAGGGTAGCAGACCTCTGCCTCTGGCCATGGAGGCTGACCTGCACGGGGTCTTCAAGCTACTCCCTGCAAATGGCGAGTCCCCCTCTGCCCCAGAGCCTCCCCCAATGTAAGCAGCCCCTGCTGCTTCTTCACACCACCTCGGGCCTCAGGTATCTCTCCAGAAGGCTCTTCTCCCTGCCGTAAGCTCTGGCACTGCTAGTCCAACCTAGAGGTATGCCCAGTGCCTGCTTCCTATCCAGCCCAGGCTCCCCATGTCGAGAATGGTGGTGGGAACAGGGCTGAAGGTCGGGCCTGGGGCCAACGGGGCCTGGGAAACTGCGAAGTCCGCGGTGGGTCAGGAGGGCCCAGCTTCTGTTTGTTGACCCTGAGCTGTAGACACAGGAGGAAGCATCTTGTCCCTTCCCGCGTCTCCTCTCTGGGCTGAGTTCTGCCCTCCTCCCTTCCCTGGTCCTCTGTGGTCACAGGCGCTGCCCCCACCCAACTACCCAGGCTGCTCCCCTCTCGTCCACCCTCCTGCTCCTTGGCCACCCTACTTCAGGCCCACTCCAAGTGGGGCTTACATGTAAAAATAGCCCAGCTTTTTTTGAGCTTGTTATCTACTATTTTTATCAGATGGTCCATGCAAAGCATGGCCGAAAAAAGGGAAAATCATACAGCTCTGTTTGCCAAGCTCTATAGAAATAGCAACAGGGTGGGCTATTTTTAACAAGATGAATACCCCTGTCCTCTGAGGTCTCCCCTGGCCCTACACCAGCCTCCTTTGTCTCTCTGCCTGGACAGCAGATTTTTAAATATACCCAGAGTTGCCAAACCACTAAATGCACCCAAGACGGTGACTGAGGCACTTGGAGCCAAGGAGGACCGTGGGGGGTAGTTTTTCCCTTTTCCTTCCCTCCCCCGAAGGAAATCACACTCTTTTGTTTGAAAAGCCTTCCAGGTCGGTTTTCAAGGCCTTTTCCTGGTTGTCCCACTCCCACGGGAACAGCAGAGGTTACTCTGAAACATGCGGTGGTTTGGGCAGAGTGACCCCAGAGGCCTGGCTCCTGTGCCAGGCTATGGCAGGGCAGGGACACAGATGGAGCCCGTAGAAGCCAGGGCTTCGAGCAGGGGCGGGAGGAGACACGTGGGGAAGGCTGTGAGCTGGGAGGCACCGGGTCTGCACTCCGCCACTGTCTCCTCGGTAGGCTGAGTCACCACCTGCCTCTCTGCTTGGCCATGGCAAAGCCAGTCTGTTACACACACCCATCACTATGGGAAAGCCACCTCTCACCCCAGAGCAGTGACTGGGGTGAGAACCAGCCCTGGAGTCAGGAGACTTAGTGAGGGAGCAAGTCACAGCCTCTCTCCAGGCCCCAGTGTACCCCTGTATACCAGGGGGCATGTGACCAGCCAGAGCAATCTGGAGTGTGTGGCTGGGAAGGAAAAAGAAAACAGAAACAAAAGGTAACATTCACCAAGCACTTAGGGAGTCCTTGAATGAAACACTGTCTATCAGTGTATTGTTATCTCCCTTAATTTGCACCACAACCCTATTCCTGCCCTTTACTGAGGTGTACAGAGCGTCTCTCTTTCCTAGGGGCTGTATGTGAAATCCAGGAGAGGTCTTGGATTACATGTTCGTCCCAGGACCCATCACTGCCCGAGGGGATGGGATTCTACGACAGGCCATCTCTGATCCCAGGCCTTCGCTGTAGCCAAGAGCATGGGGACAACAGTTAGCAGTCCTGCCAGAACTACAAGTAGCAGGAGTGCTAAGCTGCTCCCACCAGATGCTGCTGGAGAAGGGATGGGGAGTCTGGGCAGAGAGACTAGCAGCACCCTCTGTAGGTGGTGCAGCCAGGTACCGACTCCAGACGCCCCCATCCCATGCCCTCCTACTGACCTTGCTGGAGAGCTATTCTGCTACGGGTCAGGGCAAAAGGAAAGAGGGGTGGGTCATGGGTGGGAAGAGGTGAAGAGGACCCTGGAGTGACTCCACTTCTGCCACACTGGATCCCCAAGTCCCCTACCCGCCCACGCCGTGCTCTGTCTTGTCTCCGGGCCTTTGCAGAGCTGTTCCTTCTAGAAGCAATCCCCTCCCCCACCCTCACCTTCTCCATCTCATAAGCACACATTTTTCAAGACTCATTTCAATGGCCCTTTTCTGGGCAGCCTTCTCCCCTTTGTAGGCAGGATGCGGACTCCGGAGCCTCTGACACACACCTTTACCCGGCCCTTAAACGCCAGCAGATGGTGACTGCTGTCACTTGCTTTCCTGGGGCAGGGACCATGGCCCATTCGTCCTGTTCCCACAGGCCAGCACGGCATAGGAGTGCTAAAGATGTCTGCGGAAGGGATAGAGGGAGAAGAGACCGAGGAATGGGGAGTGAGAAAGGAAAATGAGGAGAAAAGAACAGGTGGGGGAGGGGGGACGGTGGAGCCAGAGCAGTCACAGGCCAGGGCCGTGGGGGAGGGCGTTCAGGGAGGGCATGTCAGGATGGGAGGGAGGGCTTTGCACTGGGGCCAGGAGCACAAGCGGTTTCCCCAGTCCCGGAGGAATCTGGACAGAATCGCTCTCCTGAGAGGCTGGTGTCAGAAGTGGGAAGTGGCAACCTGACCAGTTATTCAGTAACATCTGTCGATACCCCCTGTCTGCCTGGCACTGTGCTGGGCACAGGGTCCCTCTTCTCTGCTGACTGCCCTAGGAAGGGGGATCGGAGTGACGGGGAGAAGGACCCTTGAAATCATCTGGAGCCCCGAGGAAACGGAGCTGCCCCTCTCTGGACAGCGGGTACCCACCAGCCTCTCTGCTTGGCGCCATGGCTGGCACGCTGCTCAGAGGACGTTACGTGGCTGGGACATCACTAGAGGCCATGAGGCCTTTCAGTCTTGCCCTGCTTGAGTCTCGCCCCCGCAGGAAGCCCTGAGAGGAGGAGTGCAGGCTCCCACAGAGGCGGGCTCCCCACCCCAGGGAAGAACGGAAACAGGAGGGGAGGGAGTCGGCCGGCAGTGGCTGCCCAGCCTGGTAATGAATCGTCCCAAAGTTTGCCGCCCTGTCTGAATAGCTTCGCTTCTGAAAGGGTTTTGTGACAAAGGGTACATTGATGTCCTCCACCGGACAAGGAGGGCCGCCCGCGTGCACAGGGGAAGCCCCTTTTGGGAACCATCAGGAGGCAGCAGCAGGGATCCAGACGTGGAGCAACATTCTCTCCCAGAATCCACCTGGTGCCTGGTGGGCGTGACTGGGTTCTCCTCTTTCTGATTCCGGGCCTGAAAGGGCTCGGGCCTGGTGTGTATGAGGTGATGGAAGACCTCCTTGGTTGCATCTGCGGCCTGAGTGACCAGCTGAGCTGGGGCGGGGGCCCAGGAGAGGGTGGGGCTGAGCTGGCATACTCAGAGCTCTTGGCTGTTCAGTTGAGAGTAGAAAATGCCTTTTGAGTTGAGTGCCTTTCCTGGACACTCCCTTCTCCTGGGTCCTGATGGTCAAGATGCTCCCTAGGCCTCCTCAAAACCCTAGCCCAGGTAGCCTGTACTTTTAGAGGCTGGGGTCTCCATCCTGCCTGTCTGGGGGTCCCCGTGGCTTCTGGCAAAATGAGCGGCCTAGGGTGGGGACCCTAGAGCTCACAGTTCTGGATTTGATTATGATTTTGTTTGTTCAAAAGTTATTGGGAACGGTATTTTTTGTTGATTCAATTTAATATGCATATGTATGTACATATTTGGTTTTCTCCACCAAAAATCTGGCTCTGTGGAGCCTAATTGGTTTGTGGCCCCACCTTTAGGCCTGAGGTAATTCATGTATTTAATCAGGGGACTTTTTATGAGTGTGGGATGAGCCAGGCAATGACCACACATCTGGAGGCCCAAGGGCTACCCTCACTCGATGGGCCTCTTTTGTCCTGCCCCCTGGAATGTGAGAGAGGGATTGGACAAGAAATAGCCCCGAGGTTGCCCTTGTTGAACCCATAGGGACAAATCATGGCTTGATGGGGTGGCCTGCCCTGGGTCTTCAGCCATACCATGTTATGGGACATCCTCCCAATGCCTACTCAGTGCCAGGCACAGTGTCTGCTGTGGTTTGGCCCATGAACCCTGCAGGCTGCGTCATCAAAATGTGTGTGTGTGTGTGTGTGTGTGTGTGTGTGTGTGTGTGTGTGTGTGTGAGTGTCTGTGTGTGTCCATGCCTTACCAGAAGTGGTATCAAATAAGAATCCTGACTCTGCCACTTATCTGTATGAGGATAACAATAGTATCTCTGTGGCAACTGACTTATCCTACCTGTACCTTGCTTTCCTCTTCTGTGAAGTGGGGATAATGGGAGTAACTACTTCATTGGTTGTTGTGAGGTTAATATTGTAAAGCACTTAAGACAATATTTTGCCCACAGCAGGCACTAATAAATGTTAGCTGCTACAACTACTACTAGCACCTTAGAAGGTGTCTCAGGTCCAGTTCCCCAGAAGCAGATGCTGAGATGGGGAATCACAGCTAAGTGATTTCCTAAGGCGGAGCTCCCCAAGGACTCTGGCAAGAGACTGAGTGTAGCTGGACAGGAGACGAAGAGGCCAACAGGGGTGCAGAGGGTGCTTTCAGCCTGTCCCACAGGGACAACTCTCAAAGTTGTCCCCATCAGAGGTAAGGGAGCTGGGATCTACTCTCCTGCTCCCTAGTCATTGGCTAAGGGCCACTTTGGGGGTGTAAACTTCCAGGTACTTCTGGCTCTGCAGGCAAGGCAGGTCCTGTAGCCTGGGGCCATCACCCAGGGAAGTGTGCCCAAAGGGGAGGGCCACAGACGGCAGAGGAGGAGCCCAGGCCCCATAAAGAGATCTGGGGGGAGCCTGGAGGATCTGAGGGTGGCACCAACAGTGTCCTCCAGGCAGAGCTACTGTGAGGGGCAAATGAGCAGGGCCTTTCCACGGCAGGCTCTCGATCAGTGGTAGTCGCAGCCTTTCTGCCTCGCCAGCCACAGGCTGCCTCTGGTCCAAGGCCAGGGTTACCCCAGGTGTCTGCGAGGTCCCAGCCAGGCTCAGAGCGTCATATATTTGTGTAGGACAGTGGCTCCAGCCGTGCTCAAGGAACCAGTGAGAAGAGCCTGCCTGCTTGGCTGCCTGAGCACCGTGGGAGACAAGGAGCCCTGCCAGCCAGTGCAGGCTGCCCTGGATCTGCCCCAGGGCACTGGTGTCAGGAAGGAGGGAGAAGCTGTGACAATGTGACAACCACGTGCATCCCCCCAATCCCTCCTATAGACACAGCTGCCACCTCTTTCCTGCCCTCTCCCTCGCTCTGCCATCCATCCCACCCACATGAGCAGTCCTGCCCTGGGTAGCCCTGAGCCCCACAGCCCAGGTCAGCTCTGGCGGGCCTGGCAGCAGCTACCCAAGCCATGGCCTATTAGTATTCTCCTGCGGGGACTGCCTGCCTGGGTATCAGAGGGAATGTTGGAGAACATGGCAGGCCCTGCATACCTGTCTCCTGCGAAAAGCCTAGACCCTCCTGGAAAGTTCCCACGGCCAGGGGGATTCAAGGAGAGGCAGGAAGGCCACCTATTGGGGGTGATTCTTGGGGGAACCCACATGAAGGATAACAAGACTAACCTATTATCACCCACGATGTGGTGAGTCATCACTGCATTTCAGGTGGAACCCTTTATAGGAACAGTTTTATTCAAAGCTCGCCAGAACTCCGAGAGGTTTCTGCTCCCGGGTCGGAGAGGCAAAGTTTCAGACCCCAAATCATACAGTTCCTATCTGGTCTCCCTGCTCCTCCCTTGCCCCCTCAGACTATTGCCAGCATGGCAGTGGAGCGAGTCTGGTGGACACAGCCCACAGCTGTCCTCCCTCCAGACCCTGCAGTGGTGGCTTCTTCTCACCCAGGGTAAAAGCCCGAGGCCTCACACAGGCCACCACGCCTTTGCCTGATCTGGCTTCCCAGTGCCCCCAAACTTCTCTCCTACCACCTCGCTTCCCTGGCCCCACTCCAGCCCCACCAGCTGCCTCTGCTGTTTTTCAAATGGCCACACAAACTCTGGCCTCAGGGCCCTTGCACGGGCTGCTCCCTCTGCCGGTAGGCTCTTCCCCAGCCGCCGTATGGCTCCCTCTCACTTGCTTCAGGTCTCTGCTCCAGTGTCACCTCCTGAACCCCCCAGCTTTCTCTATTCCCTTTACTCTGCTTTATCATTATTATTTTCGGTGGCTCTTCTATATTGATTTGTGCATTGCCTGTCTCCCTTCACTGAAATGTAAGCTCCACGATGGCAGTGATTTTGCCTTGGTTCACTGCTGGATCAGGTCCTCGATCAGTGCAATCGATACTTGATAAATGCATGCAGAATGACTGAATGGCGCCAAGACCAGAACTCAAAAGCTCTAAGCATCAGGTACCCTGAGGTTGGGGGAGGGTGGATGCCAATGGTCTGCTAAGTCCTGGGGTCTGTGGTTCTGAGCAGCTTTCTTTTTCTCACAGCCAGAGGGAACAGAGGACAGCGAGTTTGACCCCAAGCACCCGCTTCCTGTGCCCAGTTCATGCAGCATGGCCTCGAGCAGTCTGCCTTGGGCTCTGCACAGCATCCTTCTCTGGGCTGCCGTCCTTAGCCAGCTCTGCCCTACTTCCTTCCTCTGTTTTCAAGTTTTTAAAAAACTTTTTGGCCGCACCACGCAGCATGTAGGATCTTAGTTCTCCGACCGGGGATCGAACCCGCGCCCCAGAGTCTTAACCACTGGACCACCAGGGAAGTCCTCCTACTTCCTTCCTCTTGACTCTGAGGCCTGAGGGAAACACTGCCCTTTCTCTCCCAGCCTTGGATTCAAGTCCAAGTTCAGAGCAGCTCTGCAGACTCTGAATTCCTTGCCTAGCATTTCCTCCAAAAGGCCTTCTGCAACCTCTCCACACTTGTTCCCTCAAAATAATACCTACGGAGCATCTTCTATGGGGAGAGGGATCCAATTTCCAGCTCTCTGTGGCACTACCGGCCCAACCTGACCCAGGAGGCCACATAAGACGAAGCTGAAGCAGGAAGGGCTGGGCTGCTGAGGCAGGGCCCAGAGAATGTGGGAGCAGGAGAGGGAGCCCCTAGAGGCAACCCCATCCCACCCTACTTACTGCCTTGGGTGAGAGAGGCAATTTCTTGGGGCAGCAGGGTGGAAAGCCAGCTGTACGGAGGACGGAGAGCAAGCCAGGAACTTGATTTGAAGGACACATGCCAGCCTGTGTCTTCTTCCTCAAGCGCCATTCTGAGAAAGCTTCCCTCTCCTGCCCCCTCCCCGACCCCCAGCTGCTGACCCCCTGAGCCAAAATGCCTGGTTACCTGCCCAAGGTCCCTCTCCTGGGAGCACCTTGGAGCCATGGCAGGGGTCTGATTCCCCCCAGCCCACCTGTGTCTCCCAAGTGGAGAGGTGGGCAACCTTTTCCTGTGCTTCAGAATCCAGGCCACAGGCTGCCACCTGCCCCTGCCCCACGTGGGCACACGCTTCCTCATTCCAAGAACTCCTAGATGTTAGGCTTCTATCCAGATTTCTCCATGTCTTTGCTGACTGCTGGCAACGAATCCTGGAAGGAGAAGAGAAATGAAGGCCTCCACCAGGCCAGCAAATCGGAATCATGAGTGTCCTGAGGAGGGACCCTGGGGAAGGGTAGCTACTGGGAACAAGAAAACACACAGAGTCCCAAGACTTGTGGGGTCCCTGTGGCAGAAGGCGGTCTCTGAGCCTGATCAAATCCCAAAAGGGCATTAACAGTAGACCATGAGCTCCCTCCTTGGGCCTCAGAATCCTGGAAGGGCCTCTGAGTGGGTGGTAATGGGGTGGGACCCTCAGGACTTAGCTCCTTTAGATTCCTCGTACCCCTCTCAATGGCCCTAGGGGATCCCCCTACACTTTCTCCTCTCCTCCCTGCAGAATGGAGTGGGCCCAGAAACAGGGGTCTCACCTTCGAGGCTGGGCTGGCACTCAGCCAGTCAGCCCTGCTGGGGACCTCCCAGCCCCCTTACCCCTCAAGCTCTGCTCTGTGGGAGGATGTGTTCAAGTTCCACAGGGCAGACTAGCCCAGGAACTTCAGAAGGCCCAGCCCTGTCTCGTAGGCCTGCAGTGCACACACCTTGAGCCACTACTGTCTTCTCCTTGAATGTTGGGCCTCCCAGACCAAGACGACCTCAAGAGTAGGACCCAGTGTGACTGGTTTGTGCCCCCAGGCCCAGGAGCAGGAGGCACACTGTGCCTCCACCACTTTCTAACTGTGTGACCTCAGTCATGTGACTTTGCTCCTCTGTGCCTCAGTTTCCTCCTCTGTAAAATGGGTAGAATCATCAGCCTATTTCATAGGATTGAGGTGAAGTTAACTGGGATACTCCATGTAAAGCACTTCAAACAGTGCCGGGCACCTAGCAGGTGCTCAATAAATATTACCTGTGTGTCCCTGTCACCACTTAGCGTTCCTCCCTGAGCTATGAAGGATTCCAAGATTGGGGCCAGCTAGGCTTTCTCCCCAACATGACCTGATCCCTTAGGAAACACGAGAGGAGAAGGGGGCCCTCACAGCTGCCTCCAGGCCCCTGGGGGTTGTGGCCACTATGGAAAGCCCCAACTCACCACACTGTTTGGATTGGGTTTCTATTCCCAACACCGGTGAGAGGCCTGCTATTTATGGGCCCCCCATCCCACCCCCTGGGCAGCCAGACAGTGCGTGGGCTAGGGACCACATGGCTGGCAGCCCGCTCCCCCACCCAACCCAGGCACTCTGACCGGGGCACGTTTCACACGCCAGTTACCCAGCCGGCTCGGCAGTGGCTTTCCCAGCTCCATCTGGCCCCCTGAGGGAGGAGCAGAGATGGAGGGGATGTGGGATGAAGGGTCTCCCGCCTCTTCATCCTGGCCTCCGGCTTCTAGAAGGTCTCTTTGAGGAGAGGTGGGTTCTTGGGGGCATGGGGCTGATACACACACCCCTTTCCATTTCCACCTTTACAATGACACATGCCTCACCTGGTGTCTGCCGTGGTGAAAACCCAGGCTCTTGGAGCCAGACTGCCTGGGTTCATGTCCCACTTTGGGTCCTCGTTAGATGTGACCTTGGGCTAGTGCCCTAACTTCTTTGTTCTCAGTTTCCTCACCTGTAAAATGGAGCTAGGGCTAATACCTGCATCCTAGGGTCATCATGCGGGTTAAAGGAATTGACACAGGTAAAGTGCTTAGCACCAGGCTGGGTACACAGAAAGCTCTCAAAGTCAGTATTCTTATCCCTGTAGGGTCTGGTGCAGGACGGCACCTCACCATCCTGCCTCCTTCACCCGGCTCCTGTTCTCTGACCAGGCAGGATGGCTGTCGCCTCCGTGCAGATGTAGAAACTGAGCCCTAAATGGGAGAAGTGACCTCTCCAGGGTCGCACAACTGGGGATGGCAGGACCCAGGCCCTCTTAGGGCTCTTTCCAGCGCACCGGCTGCCTCTTGATCTTTAACCACTAGAGTCCGCCCCCCACTCCTCACCAAAGAGACAAGGAACTCCACTGGCCAGTCCCAACAAGGGAAGGTGAGGGCCCTGACAGGTGTGCGCCCAGCAGGAGCCAGGCTGAGCCCATCCTCGGGGCCTGCCTGCCCCTTGGCCAGTGCCTCCAGCCAGCCCACTCAGGACAGGGGCTATTTTTAGCAGGTGCTGTTTGCCTGGCGGTGGGGATATTTGCAAAGGGTCAGTCTGGTAGTGTCCCTTGGCTTTCAACTAGAAACAGCCCTCGGATGTGCAGCCGATTGGCTGAGAGCATGAGGCTTTGGCGAGCCTTTTCCCTTTACAAAATGTGGCCGTTTCTCCTTCCTGTCCACCCTCTTGCCAAGCCCACAGCTTCTGTTCCTGGCTCCCCGCCGCCAAGATGGTGACAGCCTTCCCAGGTCTGGTGGGATGGGCAAATTGGGCAAAGTGTGGTTTCCTGGCCCTGGCCCGGCATCTTCCTTCCACTAGTAAACCTGTGGCTAACCAGCCGTGGCCCCACGCGCCATGGCTTAGAGCACCATGCCAGCAAGGCCAAGGTCAGGCTCTACCCCGACTGGCTGGCATCCCAGGGAGGTGCGCTCTGTCCCATGCCTCAGCCTGCAGCCCTCAGGGATGGAGGGGGTGGGGAGGGATCAGCCCTGGGGGCAGCCGTGAGCCAGTTAGCGTGTGGGCATCTCTGTGTCCGCAGCCCTGGGAGGGCCTAACTGAGCTGGTCCACCTGCTGCCGCTGGGCAAGGCGTGGAGCTGGGCGCTCTCCTACGTGAAGGCTGGCACGTATGTTGGGGGGAACATGCTGGAGACCAAGAAAGTGCCAGGTGGGAGGCACACACAAGGCCGCTGAGCCAGCTTTCTACATTGGCTGGAGTGGCCCTGGAGAGGTGGCAGAGAGTGGTGATTAAGAGAACAGATTGTGGGGTTCAGATCCCGGACAGGACACTTAGCAGTGGTGTGCCGTTCTGTGTGTCACTGTCCCCACCTGTGAAAAGCGGATGAACATAGGCCTCTCGTGAGGATGAAGTGAGCTAAGGCTTGGAAGCACTTAGAGCTGTAACCGCTACGTGAGTGTTAGCGCTTGTTACCATTGCAGTACCTCCACCCCCAACACTGGTTCCACGGACCCTGAACCCCTCTTCTGGCCCCCACTCCCACTCCTTCCCTCCTACCAAGCAAGCCTTCACTGGCCCCAAGGCCCTCAAGCTGTTGAAGCCCAGGCACATGGGTGGCCCCTCCTCACCCCTCTGGGAGGCCAGATGCTGGGGGCGGCCGGGCCTCAGGTGGGTCCTGCCACAACCCCAGCCAGAGAGAAGCCCAGTGTCCGGGGAATGGGCTGGCACCGGGCAGGTGCCCTGCTCTGCTCCTGTGGCTCCTGCCCAGGAGGGCGCGGCCACTGAGCTCAGGTCTATAAATAAGGTATCTGGGAGGAACGGCTTTAATTTGCACTTTACCTATTGGTGTTTACTTTGCTATTTCCAATATGGTAATTTAATTCTGTTGGGCGCCTGGCTGGGGGGGCACCTTGGGTGTGCGGTTACCTGACCGCACCAGGAGTGACTTCTGTGTCCCTCTGCAGCTCTGGACACAGATGCCTCAGGGACAGCCATGGTCTGTGGAGCCCCCAGGTGTGGGCACAGTGTGGAGGGACTTGGCTGGACATTGAGACCCCTCTGTACCCAGCCCCACAATCCTCCCCGCTCCGTTCGGCTTGTCCTGCTGACAGCAGTGCCAACGCCTCCCTTCCCTGCTGCCCATTCTCCACATCTCCTCCCGCCTTGGGCCAGGGCCTTCATTCCTGCTGAGATGACCACCTTCCTTCAGCCACCTGGGAGCTCTCTCCAGACTTCTCTCATGGCCATACAGCTAATTATGGGACAGACTTGGAGATTTTGCTTGCTGTTTAAAATTTTTGTATTTTGTCTCTGCTATGAGATTGGGAGCTCCCTGAGGGCAGGGCTGTGTCTCTCCTCAGATGGGGGCTCCCTGAGGACACAGAGAATGTGCTTTTCCGCCAGCTTAAGGGTCTTAAAGGCTTTGGCCCAGCTCTACTCCCTCTGGTCAGGGCTGTCCACTTGGGCCACAAAAAGCGTGCTTGTCCTTCCCTTCACTGGCTGGCAGGATGGAGCTCTGACTTTTGTCGGCCGTAGGCACGTTGCCCGTGTGAGGCCTTCTTCCATAAACTTCGCTGGAATAAAGACAAATCCATTTGTATTACATATGAAAACCTTTTCTTTGACTTAAAAGATAATTCTTTTTCCTTCTGACTTTAAAATAAAACCAAACATTTTCCTGGGCCCCGAAATGTCTTAAGGGTTAATCCTGTCCCAGCTGTGCCTGGTGGGTGCACGGGGCCTGGGCACAGGAACCAGCACGGAGTCCGACCATCTGGCAGGGACACCTTTCCCGTCCCTTAGCTCTTATAAACCTCAGGAAGTCCCTAGGAGTCCGGCAGGGCCAGAATTCCTATCCCACACCATCAGCACGGCCAGGGCTGCTGCCACTGGCAGCAGCACCCCAGGGACACCCCTCGGCGGCACGGTGCTCCGTGCCAGGCACTGTGCTGAGCACACGTCACACCCTTGTCGTATCTAATCCTCAGAGTCATCCCACGAGGCAGGCACTGTGATTATCTCCCATTTCACAGATAAGGAAAATGAGGCTCAGAGGGGAGAAGTGATGGGTTCAAGGTCACCCAGCCAGTCAGTGACAGGGCGGGAATGGGGGACCCAGAGGTCTGGCCTCAGAAAGTCTAGGTCATTGCCCTCCAGAAAGGGTGAAGGGCCAGGCCAGGCGTAGGTCAAGGTCAGCTACAGAGATTGGTTCTGACGCCTCCAGGCCTGTTAAAAGGGACGGGGCAAGATCCTGCCCTGGAATCACCAGCTGTCTGGCCCACACTGCCCTCCAGCTTCTAGCCCAGGGCTCTCGGCACAGGGCTGGGCCTGCTAGACTTGATTCCCTGGTGGGGAGGCAGTAAGGGGACTCCTGATGAGGTGCCCCCACCCTTCCTGCTCCAGGTCTGCTAGCTTTCAGGCCCCTGCCCCTGCCCTTCCAGCCACCTGGTCCCAGAGGCTGCCTGGGAGTCTGGGTGGGGAGCTGTGGGGCCCGGAGGGTAGGAGGTAACCTCGTGGCATGGGGAGTGAGGGGCTCAGAGTGGGGGTCAGGTCCAGAGGAACCCCAGTCAGTGACGATGTGAGGGTGCTCAGGGCCCTGTCCCGAGCTTGGGGATGCGCCCTCCTGCTCTGCCAGCCCATCTCTACATCACTACTACGTTGTTTCCTCCTTTTACCACTTTGCTCTACATTTTTTGGCCTGTCTTTTCAAACTCCATCTCTGCTTTACTTTTGACTCATCAATCTCTTCGCCTTCTGTCTCTGCCCTGTTCCTCTCTCCCTGCTTCCTTCCCCTCTTCCTGCCATCTCCGTATCTTCTCCCTCTGCGTCTCCTTTGTGTGTCTGGTAGGTTTCCACTGTCCATCTTTCCTCTCCCCCTCTGTCCCCCTGTTTCTCTTCCTTCTCTCTGTCTCCGAATGCTTCTCCATCTCCTGCAACGTCTGTCCCTCTGGTTGTCTTTCTCCCTCTCCCATATTCTGAGATGTGACAGTGCCTGGCCCAGCAGGGACAACAGTTCCACAGACAAATCACCCAACAAAGGTGAGAAAATGTACTCCAAGGGAGCATAAGGCGCTGGCCCTACTGCATGTTGTGGGAAGTGTTCCCCGTGGTGTTCCCCTCCCCCACCCTGCTTCAGCCGATCGGGTGCAGACGCCCATGGTCAACGGGAGGGGCTGCGTGCCCAAGCTGGGGAAGGGAAGAAGGAAAGGCCTTTTGTGCAGCCCAGGCCCCTTGGCTTTCAAGAAGCAAGTCTTTCTCTTGATCCCTGGAGACACTAAAGGGCCCATCTGCATTTCTGTTTCATGCAGGTAGAGGAGCAGGGGTAGGGATGGGGAGAGAAAAGGGGAGGGCAGCAGATATCTGGGGCCACCCTTGGCCCACCTCTGCGCCTTCTTGGCTGGGGGACCTCTTTGTTGGTGGACATAGATAATAACTGACTAATGGGGCTGTTTTCAAGATCAGATAAGATGATGTGTTGTAACTAAAAAGCCCAGTAAAGGGGCTTCAAGGGGTTTGGTGTGGGCCAGGAGCAGAGCACGTCCTCTGTAAGTAAGAGGGCTTACTTAGCCCTTAAAGTAAGCCCCAAAGGGCTTACTTTAAAAGCCTTCATTGGGGCTTCCCTGGTGGCGCAGTGGTTGAGAGTCTGCCTGCCGATGCAGGGGACACGGGTTCGTGCCCCGGTCTGGGAAGATCCCACATGCCGTGGAGAGCCTAGGCTCGTGAGCCATGGTCACTGAGCCTGCGCATCCGGAGCCTGTGCTCCACAACGGGAGAGGCCACAATGCTGAGAGGCCCCCGTGTACCGCAAAAGAAAAAAAAAAAGCCTTCACTTACTTGAGGTGAGTCACCTCCTCCAGGAAGCCTCCTAGATTAGCTCCAGTCCCCTAGGGGTCCCTTCCAGCCACTAAACCCCTTCAGCTCTTAGGTACCTTGCTCACCCTCCACATCAGAATGGGCACTGGTCATTTCCATTTCCCCAACAAGTCAGAGGGCGGCTAAGGACAGGGCCACATCTCTGCTTTCCCTTGTGGCCCCAGGGCCTGGCCCAGGTGGGGTGCACCGGATGTCCTTGGTCACAATAACACTGCCCTGTGGTCCTCCTCCTGAAAATCAGAGGAGCCTTTGATTTTCAAAGCAATTCAGCAGATGCTATACCATCTGATTCTCACCCAGCCCAGTGAGGAAGGCAGGGCATGGATTAGCGTCCCCATTTTACAGGCAAAGAAACTGAGGTTCAAAGAGGTTGAGTAACTCGCCCAAGGTCAGTTAGCAAGTGGGACTAGTAAGAAATCCAGAGTCGGTATGCAATTCCCATTTTATAGACAGGGAAACCGAGGCTGAGGACAATGGAAACAAAGCTTAATAGAGATAGGGTCCAAGTTAAAACCTAAGTTTCCAGGCTCTTTCTTCCATACCACAATGACTGGACCATCCTTCTGACCTCCACATGGTAGACACATATTTGGGGGACATCTGGCTTTCAGACAGGGTTTAGAAGCCCCAGGGCTATGTTGGGGGGCCTGCCAGGTGACTCAGTGCCATGGGGATCCCAGATGTGCCCTCGTGGCCCTGCCCAGAGGATAGGCCACTGTCCTGCCCACAGGTGACATGAGCAGAGGATAGGCTGGATAAGGACCCCCTGTCCATCTCTCTCCCTCCTTTACATGCCAAGCTGAGTGCTTGGCTCTGCCTTTGGCCGCCAGGATAAGGGAGCAGCAAGAGACAAGGAAAGGTTGGTCCCACAGAAGCTTCCCACAGGCCACATACGCCTCTACCCTCCTTTGAGACGATGAAGAGTGTCTCACGTGTGGTTTGAGGACTCACCGCAATGTATAGACCTCTCTCCAGCCACCTCGGCTCTCAAGATCTCCAAGTCCTGACTCGGAATCCTTGATCTCGGGCTTCTCAGCCCTAGGATTTCAGGATTAGCATCCCTGCCTGGGTTCTGTGTTTTGTCTACGAAACATGCACTGATCCATTTCCCCATTTTATTAATGAGGGAGGCCTGTTCCTGAGATAATCAGAGTTTCCAGTGTTACACCAATAAAGTGCCACCTAAGGGCAGAGACTTGACATTTGAGTTAGAGGTTGCAACTATCTAAGGGAACCAGGTAGAATTTCCAGGTTAATGTTTGAAATATTGAAAAGAGCTCAGGAGCCGTCCTATCATCACAGACTCCTGAGGGTTTGGGCCCCCAGGCTCGGGACACTTAGAGGAGTCATAGGACTCTTCTGTGGCACACACGGGCTCCAGACACATACATACAGAGGCCTGCAGGCACGCACATTCACATATACACAATAACACACATGCCCCAGAAGAACCAGCAGGCTGGGCCTGTGGTGATGTGACTTGTTTGCCAGCCCAGTCCTTGAAGCTCAGCTTGTCTCCTGGCTCCAAGCATTGTGATTTCTCACTTGGGGCTGTTCACTTTAAGCCCTTCCCATATGAGCTGTGAGCCGCGCGATGTGTGGGAACTTCCAAGCTAGTTGGGGGATAAGATCTGTGGACTGAAATCACAGGTCCAAGCAGGGCGTGATGTGTGCTATTGGCAGGGCGAGGTCCAGCATGGGAGCAGAATTGTGGGCCAAGTGGAAGGCACATCCCGTTGGGACAGTCTCTGCTGTGGTGGGTACATTCAGGTACATTCTTGCCAGGATCACTCTTTATGCTTTGGGGGAGTGGAGAGGAGTTCCAGGCTTCTAGCAGCTGACTATCTTCAAGTCTCATGTATTTTGCTTCAAATTGCACTTGTAGGATTTACTCCCTAATTAGCTTTGGTTTCGGCTGTTACAATGAGTGTTCATTCCTTAAGGAGGTACCCCAACATATGGAGGGACCTCAAATATGTGCTTGGAGCTGGGGGAAGCTCACCTGAGAGGCAGTGATGGCCACAGATAATCATTGAGGTGTGCCATCCACCTGGGGAGCTAAGAATTCACAGCACCCGGCAGTTCCTAGGAAGATGGTAGGTAAAGGTGGAAACAGCTGGCAAGTCTGGCCTCCAGCCTGGGATGGAGGATGCAACTCATCAATCCAAAAGCTGGTGGAGCTGGTCTTATCCAACTCATTCATTTTACAGACACAGAAATTGCTGTCTGGAGTAGAAAGTGACCTACCTCCAATCCCACAGCTAACAAACAGTAGAGCCAGGAGTCAAATGCATATCTCATGACACCAATTCCAGCACCCCCTTCCCCTCACTGATGTCCTGTGGCTACCACGTGGCTCTTCTTCCGTCCTGTAAGTGACAGCAGTAGGGGAGAGGGTAGTGGGCAGAAAAGGATGGGTATAGGTGAGGATGGGACCACTTTGGCCAACTCCTTCCTGGCATGTCCCTTCTATCTCGGTCTCAGTTTCTTTATCCATAAAATGGAACACTTAGCCTCTATGACCTCCAAGACTCTAAGACGTACCAGACCAGGACATTCCTCCTTGGCCGCTGAGAAGCCTTAAGAGATGGGATGGAGCCAGAGTGAAGCAGTGGAAAACCATGGCTCCAAGACCAGGAGGCGCCTGGTCCAGGGGAGTGGGGGGGGGGGCACACAGAAAGCAGTGAAGTTAGTTCTGTGCCCTCCACCCCAGCTATTTTTACCCTGGAACACTGGACTGCAAGAGGCCTGGCTAAAAATACCAGCAGCCCGAGCCCTGAGCATCCTCTCCCCAGAGAAGCAGGGTGGGGGCTGGCAAGGAGTGGGGTGTGGGGACCGGGGGTTTGAAGGGCATTTATCCTTCTTCTTCCCAGGCTGGGGTGCCTCGGGGGTGACCGGGAAGGAGACTCCTTCCCCCAGAGAGCCCTTCCCCCAGATAGCCCAAGAATAAGCTTGTTTTTGTCATTTTCGGCAACCTCAGCCAGCCTTGTCCACACACATACACAATTTTTTTTTGTACCCAATGTAATGAGTCTCCTACAATTTTGCATTCTGTTCTTTTTCACTTATTCTTCCATAAACAGTTTATGTTGCCACATAGTCTTCATATTAGTCATTCTTAATGGCTGCATAATATTCCGTCCAAGGGACTTTTCTATTCCCTGATCTCCAGGCATTTGATGGCCTCCAGCTTTCCATTATTATAAATAAAGCTGCCTTGGACATCTTTGTGCATGTGGCTTTTTCCTTCTCATTAATTATTTCTGTAAGATAAGTGCCCAGGTCAGTGGGCAAGACTGTTTTTGTGCCATTTGATGTGGCCTGCCAAACTGCTTTCCAAAAGTAAATGAAGGAGGTTTAATGTAAGGATACATCCACACTGGAGCCAAGTAGAGTCAGGCTGCTGGGAAACCGGAGCTGGGAGCCAATGGGAGCTCAAACAGATGCCTCCAGCTCCCAAGGGCCTGCCTTGTTCCAGCTTCTCTGCTCTGCCAGCTCCATCTCTCTCTCTCTTTCTTGAGCTTTTAAAATTTTGACCTAGCAGAGCTGTCAGCTCTGAGGACAAATCACTTTATCACTCACTGCTCACGTGTTCTTAGCACTTACTTTGTCCCGGGTACTGTACCAACTGCCTGTGACAATTACTTTAATTTTCACAACCACCTTCTGGGGTAGTGACTATAATTATCCCCATTTTACAGATAAAGAAGCCAAGACAAGGAAAGACTAAGTGACTTGTTCAAAGATGTGGTCAGTAACTGGTGGGGCCAGGTCCCACCTCACTGGCTTGCCTCACTGCAAACATATACTCAGGACCACTATCCCAGTCTCCCTGGCAACACAGAGGCCCCACATCCACCACTAATGGCCTGTCATTTCTGAGTCTCTGAGTTCAAATTCTGAAGAGGGAGAATCTGATTGGCTCAGGTCAGCCCATGGATTGGAACCCTAGAGTCAAGGTCCAATCATCTGTGATGGGGGTGGGCTCAGACAGGAGGAGGCTGGGTCATGAGGGCAGTTGGACAGACTATACTGGTGTCCCAGCATTGGAATTTGCTAAAACACATTTTAAAGTAGTACAGTTGAGCCTTGAACAATGCGGGGGTTAGGGGCACCCATCCTCCACACAGTGGAAAATCCGTGTATAACCTTACAGTTGGCCCTCTGTATCCATGGCTTGGCATCTGAAGACTCAACCAACCATGGATTGTGCAGTACTGTATTTTACTTTAAAATTTATTGAATTTTTATTGAAAATTATTCCACATATAAGTGGGCCTTGCACAGTTCAAACCCACGGTGTGTTCAAGGGCTAACACTTAACACACTGTTACACTGAACAAGAATTATACACTGTATAACTGGTGTAAATGCCAACTTGTTTGCATTTGCCTTTCTTGGATTATTTGTAATGCTGAATATGTTTCCTTATGTTCCTTTTGTGTGTGTTATCCACATCCATCCATTTTGGATATGCTTTATATCTTAACAGGTATGAAGGCCACACAGAACAACGGTGTGCTTAGAGGGGCTGTGGGTGCAGCAAGGATGATTTGTCCCTAAGTGGTTTCTCCTTTGTCCTGAAGCCTGAGAGGCTTTGACTGGCTTCCTAATCAGTGTTTCTGAGAAACGGCCTTCTCCCTGCCAACCTGGTGTGCTACTTGGACTAGACAATCTTGAGCAGGGACCTCTCCAGCTAGGAGGATCTCCGCGTTTGCCTTCTCCTGTCTGGCACCTTCTTCTGAATGAATCAACTGCTAGGAGTTCCCAAGAGCCCTGGTTTGCTGCTTGTACTGCGGGACACATCCTCAGTTTGCCTCCCCTGTCCGCTCTTCCTTGGCTCTTGTCTCGTCCCAATTCTGGACTGAACGTGTACACACTTTTGCCCCCAGGCTCCCAGAGAGAGAGCTCCTGTATCTGTACCACTCTTTGTGGAAATGTGCCATCGTTCTTATAAGAAGCTGAGGGTCCTTTCCTGCCCTCTGTCCCCAGACCCTTCGGGGACAAATCGCCCACAAATCGCTTAGCTCCGAAGCACAGAACCTTCAATCAAAGGGGGTAAGACCGAGGAGGGGGCATGCTACAAAGTAATCTAAGCAGCTGACAGCGACAGGGAGGGGCCAGGCCTGGTGAGAGACCCTTCCAGGGTGCCAGTGGTGTGGAGGCAGGGGGAGCCCCTCCAGGCAGGGAGAGCCCCTCCAGGCAGGGAGAGCTGACAACTATCAGATCAGCCTTTAACCGGCAGCCAGATAGCTTTGCACTGAGCTGCCCGCTCTTGCCAGATATTCCCAGCTATGGAATAGCTGGGGGTGCTGGTGGTACAAGAGGTGTTCTCTGAAGCCAGGGATTCAGGTTTACCTGTGAGATCCTATCCATGACCTTGGCCTCTGTAGTCCAGAGCTCCATCACAGGCTCTGGGAGCCAGCACACGCCCAGTGCTTTGGGCTGTAGCGGATGGTTCACAGCCTCCTCTAGGGAATTGTGGGTGGTCTCAGTGGACCCTCCTCTGCCATGCCTTGGAGATGCTCAGGGGCTGCCCACAGGCAGTGAAGTTGATAGAACCAGTAGGAACCAGTGCTCCTCTCTGATGGCTCCCTAGGAAGTCGGCTGGCTCCTGATTGTTCAGAGCCCAGTCTACCTGTCACCCATGGGTGACCTTTCTCCTATGTCAAGAGCCATAGTTCAAGGTTGTTTTAAAATCTCTGCTCTTGATGTCAGGAATATGATCCCTCCTAACTCAGAAGATCAACAGAATGTCCTGGGGCTGGTCATTTGTTTCCTGTGGCTGAGACCACAAAGTTCCTTTATATCTGTTCTCTTCTTTTATGGTGATAAAACTTTTAGTTGGGTACAACACTCTCCACCAAGGACTACATTTTCCTGCTTCCCTTGCCATTAGATTGGCTTGTGACTAGGTCCTAGCCAATGGGATGGCAAGGAAGGAATGCTCCCTTTCATTTTTATCTTTCCCTCTGGCTGGAATGCAGATGCAATGGCAGGAGCTGGAGCAGTCATTTTGGACCATATGATGAAAGCTGCACATTGAGGAAGGCAGAGCAGCAAGACTGAAGGAATTTGGATACCTAACACAATTAAGCCATTGCATCATCTGTGGGCTACTTACTTGGATGTATATATGTATCAAATTCGATCCTGCTTAAGCCTCTGTATTTTGGAGTTTCTTTGTCCCAGCAGCTTACCCTACATACTCATTATTGTTGTCTCTCAGTGAAATGGCCATATCTGGACCTACATGGATATGTCTGGTCACTGGAGAGACCGGGACTCCATTCCCTGGCAGACTATTATTTTGGTGGTCCCCAATAGATCATCCCTCTCAGGATTCACACCCTTGTGTGGTCTCTGCTCACAGTGACTCTGGACTTAGCCGAGTGACTTGTTTTGGCCAATGGGACATTAGCAAGAGTGATGCAAATAGAAACTGGGTAGCACTTACGTAGCGGGGCTTGTACTCTTAGAATTCTGGCTCTTGGGATGCTCCTTCTCCAAACTCAGCTGCCAATCTTGAGAAGCCCAACACAGCCAGAAGGAGAGGCCACGTGTAGGAGAACTGAGGCCCTGCCCTCAGCCCCAGCTGACCCTGCACCGATTCACCACCCTGAGTGAACGCATCCAGGAAGTGGGTCCTACAGTCTGAGGCATGGAGCCATGGAGTAGAAATGAGCTGTCCCTGCCATACCCTGTCCAAACTGCAGAATCAGCATCAAATAAATAAATATTGTCTTAATCCACTAATTTTGGGGGTAGCTTATTACGCAGCTCAAGGTAACTGAAATACATGTGGATGGCCCCAGGACCTTTGCACTGTCTGAAAAACTTGAAGTCTACTGTGCTTTTCTCTACACCAAAATACCAAATGTGTCATCCTCACACCTTGAAACTAAAACACTACACAGGAAGTTGTTGATGCTCTGGAAATACTTGGGGGTGGGGGTGGGGTGGGGGGCTACCCACCCCTCCCTCAACTCTGCAGGTGGTTCCTCCCTCAACTCTGCAGGTGGTTATCACTTGGCTTCATGCTTGGATTTGTAGCTCCAGGAATGGGATGGGTTCCACAGACCACCCCTGCTTTCT
This sequence comes from Kogia breviceps, assembly GCF_026419965.1. NCBI lineage: Eukaryota > Metazoa > Chordata > Mammalia > Artiodactyla > Physeteridae > Kogia > Kogia breviceps. Next base: position 76,888,321 of record NC_081319.1, read on the forward strand.
CATAAAGCTGCTGAAGTGCCATGCCTCTTAGATGAGGATTTGGGGCAACATTTGGCAGGCAAGGGCTGCCTGTGTCAACAGTGGACTCCCCAGTACGTATTGGAGGACCCAATGAATGAATGAACAAATGAATAAGTTGCAAACAAAAAGTAACTCATCTGGATCAAAGCAGAAGGTGAAGGTGAGAGAAGTATAGAGGGGTGTCCCAGGAGGGCAGGGTCAGTAGAGAGTCCAGGTGTAATGAAAGATTGCTTTGGAAGTATTTTTAACTCTTTCAAAATATCATTATAGTAGCTAACATTGAGTTCTTACTATGTGCCAGGCACTGTGTGAAATGCTTTATGTAAGTTATTGCATTAATCATCTCAACAAGCCTGGGAGGTATGTATTATAACTTTCATCCCATTTTATAGATGAGGAAATCAAGGCCCAGAGAGGTTAAGTAACTTGCCTGTGTGGGCATGGGAGGATTTGAACTCAGACAGTCTGGCGTTAGCACCCAAGGGCATAGCTACCACGTCCTGACAAACAGCAGGAGTCCTGTATTCTACCCTAGGAGAAAAGGCTAGCCCCTGGCATGCTTTATAATATGAGTGCCAAGCCCGAGTCTGCCACGTGCTCCTGGGGACCTTGGAAAGCTCAGGTCAGAAGAGAAGAAGGAGAAGGGGTCCCTGTGCCAGGCATGTGGGACACTAACATTGCGGCCCAGAGGTGGTGCCGCCTGCCCTGCCTGAGCACCCTTACCAGCTGCTCTCACTCACTCCTCAGAAACGAGCCTGGCCCATTCACACGTGTCCCTAATGCCAGGTTCCAAGAAAGCCACCTAAATACCTGGTATTTGAGATGTAAAGAGACCGGCTCCCTGTACTTAGTGCTTTGCTAACTTTTCCAATTATAGCGCCCTATTTTCCAAAGTCTAAAATGGACATATGTTATAACTGTCTTGGGCCCCCAAGGTTTCAGAAACACCCTTAAGTCTCCTGAAATATAATCGTATATTTTAGACTAATTCCTAAAGGGCAGAGTGGGGTTCTCTTTAACATCTGCCAGCACTCACGCAGATCTGGTCTTTGTTGGTTAATGAGCCTGGGGCCTGGGTGCAGAGCAGCCTCAGGTGGAACCAGCTCTGTGCTGAGCTGGCTGGGAAGACGTGAGAAGGGAGATCCCAGGCTGAATGGGGCCGGGAGTGAGGGGGAGACCCAGTCCTGCCCTCCGGAGGCCTCAGTCTGAGGGTAGACACAGCCCCTCCCTCAGGGAGCTCAGTCTGAGAAGGGCACCCCTGCCCGAGGTAAGCCCCAGGCTGGAGGAGGAGGCAGGACCCATCCTAAAACCCAGCAGAGGACCTTGGAGGTCTGTGGAGGGATTCACTCCTGCTGGCTCCGCTGTCACATGGTGGGCAGGTGGCAGAGAGAGGCAGGTGAGCAGGCTGTCTGTGAGCTCCCAGAGCCTGGAGGCAGGCAGAGTAGGTAGGTGGGGGCACTGGAGCTGAACTTTCATCGCTCCTGGAGCCGGTGTGACTTCAGGCCTGCCAGCCAGGGCATTTTCTGGTCAATCCCCAACTGTTGTTATTAAACATTTATTATGCAGCAGAGATGTGCTTTTCTGGTCCCAGCGTTTGACCAGCGGTCTTGGTGAATAAATGGACTAGAACTAATCCTGTAGCTAAACAGTAAAGGCTTCGGAAAAGTCAACACCTCGCTTGCCTAATAGTTCCCAGGGAGGGGTGAGGTAGAAAGTACCAGCGTTCACAATGCCCTTTCTCCTGAGATGGAAAAGCAGCTGGCCTGGCAAGCCAGGCCTCCTGACAGCATTGTGAACAGACAGGGGCAGAGATGACTCTGGAGCTTGTTAGAAGATAAAGGACACGTTGAGAGTTTGAGCTTGTTCTGTGTACAAGACAGAGTCCTGGCCTGACAGCAGGAGAGCTAATTCTGCTCAACTCAGTCCTTCATTTGCCAGCCATCACCTCAGAAATTGGGAAGCAAATCCCTTTTCCCCAGAGGCCAGGCATGGAGAGGAGGAGAGGGGAAAAGTCCGCAGTCTGAGAGGCGGACACAGTCCTGCCCTCAGGGAGCTCTAGTTCAAGTGGAAAGAAAACACAGGCCAGCGACTCAAAAGACAGAGCTATCACTAGCTGGGCCTTTGGGAAGTAAGGTCCATCCTTTCCCATCCGCCTCATGGTTGGATGAAGGCCAATGTCTGCTGGGATAGCCATCTGGAGGGAGCCAGTCTAGACATGTACAGAAACCATAATGGATTGGGTTATCTGCCAGTGTTTAGAGCCTATTCTAGGCAGTCCTAGTCCCTCACTCCAGGTGAGTCTTTCATCAAACCCAGAATGGGCTTCTATGGGATCAGTAAAGTGTCCCTGTGGTACTAGCCAAGTCATTATTTCCTGAGGGGTGATGCAGCCTAGATTAACCCTCTCAGTGGAGAAAGGGGCTTGTTTGGTCTGGAAAAGCGCCCCCCCCCGCCCCCTGCCAACCATGACTGGGTGCTTTAGTCCTAGAATAATTCACTAGAATGTACACTCCACAGGGGCAGGAGGAGGTGGCTGTGCCTTATACACTGCTTCACCCCTAGGGCCTGAGACCTTGCCTTGTACATGGTCGGTGCTGAATAAAAATTGTTGAATTAAATAGAGACCATTTTCCTTCTCAACACTAATTCAGAACTCACCTTCTACCGAAAAAATCTCTTTGCTCAAGCTTTCCTAACTTCAGTGACAACTACTCCATAGCAGTGTATATCAAATTCATTTGCAAATATAATCAGTTGAATTCCAACAACTGGCTGTTTTGAAAAGGAAAAATAATAAATTTAGACTATGATTATTGTTGTGTAGCAAGCCCTATGCCAGTTGCTTTATAGGCATTATATGGCTTAATCCTTGAAGGAAGGCCCTGTTTGCTAACAAGGAAACTGAGGCTTAGGAAAATTAGAACACACCTGAATTTACACCTCTTGGACATTGTAGAGCTGGGACTTGGACCATTCCTGACTCAACCCCTCCCTTGACTTTTTTTCTGATTTCCATGGAATTATCTTTTCCCAGTTAGGTTTGGGATCCAAAAGGTAATTCCGTAAGGATTTGTTTAGGTCCTGCATGTGCCCCACGCTGCACCCAAGAAGTCCCAGTCCCTAGAGCCACCAGGCCAAGCAACAGCCAAGCGTTGGGCCTGATGGAAGCTCCCGTGACAGTTGACCCAATCTCCCCACGACTGTGGTTCCCAGCAAACCCCGGTCCTGCCAGCCCTGACTTAGTGACACCTGCCATCCAGACCAAAACGGATTATCCTCCAAAGCAGAGTGCATGCCAGACTTGTCAGTTCTTCCCAGAAAGTTCTCTCTCAGTGTTCAGAGTGGTCCGGCCAGAGGTGGAAAGGCATCTCATCTGGCCCATCACCCCGCCTGGCCCCCCCCACCCCAGACGCTGCTCGTGGATGGCGGGCATGCGGCTCACTCTTTCACTTTGTTCATTCACGGATTTTTCAGCTGGCCGAGCTCAGAGGATTCATTCTGCAGGCGGCCTGCCTTTTGAACCCTACGCTGAAACCCTCCTCGTGATTGTTCTCATGTTACTCCGTATACGTGTAAATGTCTCATCCCCTTTGTTGATATTATTATCTCCTAATAACGTCTGCGTTATTGGGTTTCCCTCCTATAAATGGCGGCCTCCTGACCACACTGTTCTGCCCCTTGGCTCTTTCCCCTCGTCATCTATCTGGGAGAGCTGCTAGTATTCCACAGCCGTGCACAGAGAGCCACATCGCGTCTCCCTGGGTCCAGGTGTTGGCATCTGTCCAGGAGAGGTGTGAGCATTAGTGACTCTGGAGCCAGACATTCCTGGGTTCAAAGACCAGCTTTTCCACACTTAACTCCGTGACCTGGGGCAAGCCCTTACTCTCTGTGATGTGAGGATATCAAGCTCTCAGAGTGAGGCCTGGCACATAGGAAGGGCACACGAATTTCTCTTCATCGTTACCATCATCCCCGTGGTGTCAGAGGGAAGACTAATGAGAGGTAGAAATCGATGTCTGGGCTCTGGAGTTAGACAACGAGGCCTCCAATCTCACTCTGAATCTTCCTAGCTCTCTCTCTAACCTCTCAAAGCCTCATTTTCCTCACCTGTGAAATGGGGCTGATGCCGGCCTCCCAGGAAGGTGGAGGATGTGGTCTGGTACCAAGCAAATGCTCAGCTAAACATTTATAGAATGAACAGCCGAATGAAAGTGGAGCAGAAGGAAGCTTGGTGGCCAGAGGTTGCTGCCTGCCCCGCTGCCCTGGTTGGCTGGGAAGGGTCTATTGGCACATCTGACTGGGGCGCAGGAGGACTGGCTGTCCTGGCCCCCCCTCCTCCCCAGTGCCCAAGGAGATCACAGCCTGAGGAAGACCCTAGACTGCCCAGGTATTCACTGGGGTGAGAAACAGGCCTACTACCCAGCCTAGCCCTCCTGCCAGTGGAAACCAGCCACACTCACAAGTCACGTCATTCACTTCCAGGAGAAAACATCGCCTCGAGGAGCGGGAAGTCTCCTTGGCCATGTGGTGGGCGAGGGCTCTCTCGGCATTCAGATTAGAGAGGCTCTGGACTTAGCCGAAGGGGAACAGACAAGCAAAAGCAGAGCCTGTGTGGCGGAGCCTGTGTGGCGGAGCCCGCGGGCTGCTCAGCGGGCCTCGGCGGAGCTGCCACCCGTGCCTCCAGGCTGCCTCCTTCCAGGGCCAAGCGAGCCCTCTGCTGACGCTCCAACCCTTCTTTAGGGGCGTCAATCAGTCCAACTGCTTGGCTGTTCTGATTGAAGCTGGAGGAGGAAGGACGCCTCCGGCCCTCGCTGAGTCCATCACCCACGGGCTAGTTTTCCAGGACCAGAGGCTACGAGGTGCCCACCTTCAGGCACAGTGAACTCACTCATGCCTTCGTTTGGTGGTTATTTTTCTGTTATTAGGCTGAAAAGCTTGCTGAGAGGCAAGCTCTTGTTCATCTTATTACCATTCCTAGGGATTAAGTAGGTGAAGCTCGGGTGTTATTATTCATATCCCCAAAGGTCAAGGGACACAGAGTGGCTAGAGTAATTGAGCACACACTATGGGCCAGGCACCATGCTAAACTCTTCGCAGCTATTAACTCACCTAATCCTCACACCAAACGGGAGATCGGTGCTGTTATGATCTTTGTATACAGAGGGGAAACTGAGGCACAGAGCAGTTGAGTAACTCATCCAAGGTCACACAGCTAGGAGGTGACAGGAATCAAACCCCCACGTTCTGGATCCTGAACCCAGTTCCAGCCACCCGATGAGCACTCGATGGGCACCTCTGTTGTGACTGAGTGACTGCCGTGCCGACAGGCAGGCGCACCATGCGGGAGGGTCGAAGGACCAGGCCTGCATTTCTGGGCTGATTTGGAGCTGATGTCAGCAACTTGACATCTGAAGGCCTTTCGGCTCTGGCTCCTCCTCACCCTATCACCTGCCTGGTCCCACACAGACAGCCCAAACAGGACTCCCTGTCAAAGGCCCTGGCAGGGATGCCATACCTAATAGTCCCTGCCCCCCATGGGAACATGGCCTCTCCCTGTCAAGTCCTGATATCAAGGTTACCCAACGTGCTTGGCTGCTGGCTGTTCCCAAGGCAATGGGCCAGGTGTATCTGTCTCTTTCCCCACGCTGCTTCTATGGGCCCTCTCGAATAATTGGTGGTTGAGAGCATGGACCCCAGGGTCAGACTGCCTGAGTTCCAGTTCTGCCTCTGCTCTGTGGCCTTGGGCATGTTACTTAACCTCTCTGTGCCTCATTTCCTCATCTTTACAATGGAAGTCAAAACAGATTATTGTCAAGGTGGGTGGGAGGATTAAAAGAGTTAAAACATGTAAAAGGCTTAGAACAGGGCTTCCCTGGTGGCACAGTGGTTAAGAATCTGCCTGCCAATGCAAGGGACATGGGTTCGAGCCCTGGTCCGAGAAGATCCCACATGTCACGGAGCAGCTAAGCCCGTGCGCCACAACTACTGAGCTTGCGCTCTAGAGCCGGCAAGCCACAACTACTGAAGCCCGCACGCTTAGAGCCCATGCTCCGCAACAAGAGAAGCCACCGCAGTGAAGCCTGGGCACCGCAACAAAGAATAGCCCCCGCTGGCCACAACTAGAGAAAGCCCGCACACAGCAACAAAGACCCAACACAGCCAAAAATAAATAAAAATAAAATAAATTAATTTTTTAAAAAAAGGCTTAGAATAGTGGTACCTCTCAAACAGCATATAAGTTTTCATGAATATCATTATATTTCTTCTTACCCATGCATTCAGATGGATGACTAAATAGCCAGTACAGAGGAAAGGGAGGGGTTGGCAGGGGTCAAAGTAATGATGGTCTGCCAGGATATGCCCTTGTTAAAGTCATCCCTGGTTGGGGTGAGGAGAGAGAGGCCCCCCCTCCCAGACACCCCTGGTTCCTGGAGACCCTTGCTGGCATGTCTCACCCTCCACTGAGACAGAGAGCCAGCATCACCTGTTTAATATTTAGAGCTCAGGTATGCTTGACCGCAGGCACAGGTTTCTACTTGATGTATTTAAATGGATTTTTACCAATCTTTATCAAAGTTGTTTATACACATAAGAGTCACAGGGCTCTATAAGGTTCCTTACCCAGCAGAGGTGCCCACTTTCACTGGCCAGGACAGATTCTTCTGGTGTCTCTGGCCACAACCCTGCGCAGCCTTCCCACCCTCCCCCGGCACAGTCCCCATGTCATTCTGGTTAGATGGGAATGGAACGTGACCTTGTAAAAACATTGACATCCAAGGTTGAGCTATTTAGTAAACTGTGATTGTTGGGTTTTTTTTTTTTTCCTTTACACAACATTTTATTCTCCTGGAATTGATGATGGTCCTTTTTGTTGCTGTTAGCTTGATTTTCTATGTCCTTAGAACAAATTCAGTGGCTTCTCATGTTGTAGTAACAATAACAGTTAACACCCTTTGAGCACTTTCTCTTTGCCAGGCACTCTTCTAAGTACTTTCCACATATTAACTCATTTAGTCCTTACAATAGCCCTCTAGGTGTGCAGTACTGTATCTCATTTTGCAGATGAGGAAGCAGAGGGACAGAGTGGTTAAGTGACTTCCCGCAATCCCAGAACAATTGCACCCACACACCCAGGCTCTCACCACTGCAGGTCTGAGCCTGCCTGGCCCCTCCCTCCTGGCTCTGCAAGCACCTCGGCCAGTCCTCTCCAGCCCCTTCCTCGTCCTCTCTCTGTTTGCCGTCTCCACAGCTGGACTGTGAGATGGGTGAGGGCAGGCTCTATGCTGTGCCCCACTGCAATCCGAGGAGCAGGGCTGGACCCAGCACACCTTCCTGTGCTTGCCAGGACAGTCCTGCTCTGGGCTTTCTGCTCGCCCACATGTTCCTCCACCTCAGACCCTACAGGTGGGAGGCAGGGCAGGGAGCTCCGCCAGGGTGGTTAGAGCCGGGCCCACAGAGGCTCAGAAAGGCCAAATATGTGCGCCAAGGCCTCACCGTCAGGGGTCTGAACTCTCTCCTCTGGCTGCAAGTCCAGGGCGGTTCCTCACATGCTAGGCTGCCTCCTACGGGCCCAGGCACACACACACACACACCACATGTCACACACATAGACGTGCAAACACATATACATGGGGTTCACTTATGCTAATTATGCACACATATTTCTACATGGGCGTATTACATACAGACTCAGGTGCATTTCATATAAACGTACACACACACAAGCACACACACACCCACACATGATACACAGGCATGCCAATTATACACAGATGCATCATACCCACAAACATATATTAACACAGAAACATATTATACAAACACATATATACCTTATTTACAAACCCAAACCCATGTAGGTCCTATATTCACAAATATACAAACACACAGCATATACACATACTGTACAAAAACATATAAGATGTAAATATATGCACATAGACGCATAAGCATGTAACCCATATTTGCATAATGTATGCTCACATAGTCACACAAACACAGGCACATAGTTTCCACATGTTGAAACACACAAACGTTTGCACAGCACACAAAACATGTACAAATAAACACCACACACAGAACATATCTGTGCAAACATATACAAGCCCACGTGCACACCCACAGATGCAAAAATGTGCACAGACACACCCACGCTCACGTGTGCTCTCAAGTACACACACGTGCATATGCAGGCACACATACTTGTGTGCGCCTGCTGGCCTGGTTGATGGGAGGAGGAGGGGAGAAGGCCCATGTGTCCAGGTCCTGTGGCTGTTGGCTGGCTTAGGGGGGTGAGTGTGTTTCCTGACCTCCCCAGACAAGGCTGGGGCAGCACCTGCCTCGTTACATCCGTGAAGGGGGCCGAGGGTGTGCAGTCCCCAGCGCATGGAGCGTTGAGGGTCTCCCAGATCTCCTGCCTTGCTCTGGAGCCCCATCCAGGATTAGCACTGGCCACACTCCCAGGGAGGCCCAAGAAGGTGCAAGATTATGCTGTTTTACAAAGGAGAAAATGGAGGCTTGGCTCACATTTTGTGAGCCGGTTTAAGGAGAGAGGGGATTTGAACCTGAGTTTGTCAGAACCCGGAACCACGCTGAGCTACACCTCTGAGCATCTAGGCTTCCCATACTTGTGGCCACGCACACAGTAGGTGCTACATTAATGTGTGTGGAGTGGTCATTGATCTGAAGGACAGCAGCACTCGGGATCTGGGGTCTGATGAGTGGTTGGGGGGGGCTACAGGGAGAGAGACCCAGGATTTTGAGGCAATGTGGACCTTCCGTATGTTTGGGGACCCTTCCTTCCACACTCCCAGCCCGCAGGTCCAGCCTCAGTGTTTGTTGGGGGCCACCAGCCCAGGGAGGCCCCCACCAGAGGCTCCCAGGCATGGTCCCTTCCGTTCACCACCACCCCCACCCCCGCCTCCTAGCCCAATCTGGTCTCCCCGCCACCACCAACTCTCCCCAGATGCACGCCTCTCCCTCAGACATTCATTTCAAGGGCTCAGCAGTTTCTTTGCAGGATTTGATTTGCCGCTCAGGCATTTCCTCGAGTGGCCCCTCGATGTTTGCCCTTGTCCAGATGGCATCCAGATGCAAACATCCCTCCTTCTCCCCAGCTCGGCTGCTCAGCTCCTCAGCTGGGGGAAATTAATCCTGACCCCCACCTCACACCCACCTCCCTGTGTCCCTGGCTTTGTTTCTCGGGCCTGAGGTCAGGCTCAGGCTGACACCACTGTCTGCTTCTCTCTCCAAAGCCAGGGCTTCTGGCTGTCCTATTATCTGCCTTGCTCCTGGGCCTTTGTTCAATGCAACAGGTAATTGCTCTGTGAGCCAAAGCAAATGTCAGCGTGATAATGAGGGTGATATGATGCTGCTCTGGCCCTGGCAAGGAGGGGGAAGAGCAGGGGGTGTGACTGAGTTCAGGGAGCAGGTGGCTAGCACCCTGGACCTCCAGGCGAGGTCCACAGAGATGACCAAATCCAGATGAAGAACAGAGGTGCAGAGAGGGAAACAGATAACAATCATGCTGACAGTTACGGACCAATGTCCACATACAACAACAATATAAAGATTAGCTCATTTGGTCCTGTGAGCTGGGTGTGATTATCCCCATATATGGAGGAAACCGAGGCCCCGAATGGAGAGAAGAACTCACAGGAGCAACCATCAATAACATAACTTCTATGTGCCAGGCAGTACAGAGAGATCAGCTAACTTAACCCTTGGAGCACCTTGAGAGCTGGACATAATTGTCCCCATTTTATAGATGAGAAAACTGAGACTCAGTGAGGCTTAGTAACTCCTATATGACCATGTAGCTTTGAAAGTGGCAGAACTTGGCTGTAAACCAAAGGCTTCCAAAGTCCATGGGGCCTCCCGTGTGGCCTGACTGGGTCAGCGACAGGGCCAGGCCTTCCAGCACTGTCTCCAGAACCCTGTCCTGGCACAGGGACAGCCACCCTGGTGGGAAACATTTCCAGGAGTCTGGGAGACAGTCCTGGGTGGGAATTCCTGTGCCCGGGGGAGACTCACTGTTCCTCAGAGTCCAGGCCCCAGGCCTCCCAACTCTCTGTCCAGCGCTGGACTCTTGACCTGGTGCCAGGGCCAGCAGACGCCAGTCCCCAGAGGACGAGCTCTCAGCTCCCCCGAGAGAGGCAGGCGAGGCCCTTGTTGATTTCACAAGCCCTCTGCTTCCCCTTAAAAGTTAATATTTACACACTCTCCACCATGCTGCTGTGCTGCTGTCGTGGACATCACAGTGGCCAGGGCGGGGGGGCTTCTCTGGTCCCAAGACCCCCTAAATCCCTTTTGGGCTCCAAGATGGGGGATCATCAGACTCCAGCTAGCCTGATGATGGGGACAGTCGTGCTGTGCCCAGATGGACTTCCCTTTCCTTGTGCAGCCAAGCTTCCTTGACAGAAAATGGGGCATTTGGCTCAGGCTCAAGGCTGCTGTGCAGGCATTTCCTAGAACCACGGGGCATCGGACCCTGGAGGTGTGAGGAGCGAGGGCCAGGGGCAGGTTGTGTCCTGCTGAGCCACAGGCAGCTGTGCGGATGCCGATGAGTAGGACCTGCCCAGTAAAAGACCAAGGTGGGCCTGAGGTGTACAGGAAGAGTCATCTGTGTCCACGGGGGGCTCACCCATCCCTCTGGTCACCACAGCCCCAGACAACACCGGAGCCGGACACGCAGGTGCCTTAGAGACAGGGCTGGGATGTCTCACCTGCCTGCCTCTCCCAACACCTCCTCCAGGTGGCCTCCCAGTGTGCTGAGGGGTGTATGCCAGCGCTGCCTGGACTCTGCTGTCCCCTCCACTTCCTTCGGGATTCTCAGCGAGTTTGGCTTTTTCAGGCAAGACCCCAGGCTGAGCAGAGGATCATCCCTGAAGTCAGCAGTCCGGGCGGCCAGCGGCACCTGTGCCCTCGGGGCCTCAGGTGGGTGGGTGCTCCCTGCTGGAGCTGGCAGGTAAATGTCCGAGAATTACAGCAATGGCCACGGGGAGAGAATGCCGTCACCAGCTGCATGTTGGTGGCCAGGGAAACTGGGAAGGGACACAGTGGCCGGCATGCCAGGTCCCGCAGGTTAATGTTTGACCTGGAGCCACGTGTTTTTCCACTGGTTAATTTTATCCTCTGTACCTGGCAGTGGGCAGCAGGCAACCTCCTCTGTGGGCAAAGGAGGGAGGGAGGAGGGTGTCCAGCTGGGGTTGCTCTGGGGAAGCAAGGGCTGCAGGGAGGCCAGAGGGGCCAGCGTGGATGTGAGGGCCACGGAAGAGAGAGAACAGGAGGGGCCTGGAGCGGGGCAGCTCACTATACCTCAGCCACATCCCAGGTTCTGCCCTGGGGCCACCCCAGCTCTTAGTTCTCCTCTCCCTGGGAGGAGTGGCACACGTGAGAGGACAAGGAGAAGTGGGGGAAACCGAGAGAGCCTTCTGGGAGTTCACAGCTTTTCAGAAAAGTTAAAAATGCCCGACCCCACCGATCCCCAATCCCGTGTTACTCTCATCAGTAATGACACTCTCAGACCCTGGATACCACAAGCGAGAGATTTCTCTCTCCTGAGACACCATGGTCTTATTCAGATGGTGGGAGAAAGTCAAAGCTGATTGGTCCCACCCCCCCCACCACCCCAGGCACTCTGATAGGGAAACACAGCCCTGCTCTCAGGCAGCCCCCAGTCTAAGGGAGTGGGGACCATGTCTTCACTTAGGACGAGAGCTTAACTCCTTTGAATCCAAGAACCCTAAAATTGAATTAAAGACTCCCACTGGGTCATACAGCTAGCTCTGGGCTTCTCAAGCCCTCATTGTCTCTCAGTTTTCCTCCTTGGCAGGGGACCTCCGGCGGCCTGCGCTAGCTTTATGACTGTTTACGGCCAGTGGCCACTGAGCCCTTCTCACCCCTGCCGAGGCCTGGGGGAGGGAGGCCCTTGGAGGTGGCTCAGCCTGGGACCAGCTGATGCATCAGCGCCAGCCGCTTGGCAAAGCCAGCTTCCCTCCTGCCCCACCACAAGGTCCGGAAGGGCTTTCGATTTATACTTGAGTCTGGTGGGAACTGGGTCCCCAGCAAACCTGCCCACCAGCTGGCCCCCCAAACCACCAACGGGCTCCCCACCCCAATGCTCACCAGCACTGGTCTGAAGCAGGCGGGCAGGCTGGCCCCCAGCCTGGAGTCTTCCTCAGGATCTTGCAGGAGAAGGAGTAAGACTGTCTGGGTTAACCAGTCCCATGAAGGGCTTCCTGGGGTTGGTAAATGAAGGTCCCCAGATCAAGGTGGGATTAGGAGCCTGCAGGAAGAGCAGAGTTCTCCAGGGAGGGGGGGTCCCAGTTCTCTTACTGTCCTTGCACGATTGCCTTGAGGTAGGGTGTCGAAGCGGGGCTGGGGAACAGGAGGCTCTCAGCCAGGGCACAGGGAGTGGGGCCCATTGCTTGGCCTGCAGTGGAGCTCCAAGGTCACCTCCAGCTGGGATAACAGGTCTTTCCCGTGGGGCACTGAGCTCCCCACCCCGGCCTACCTTCCTGCATGTCTTCCCCTCTCACTGCTCCCTGAACCCCCAGCCTGCTCTGACCTGGCCACCTCTCTACCCCCACCCCCACCCCCAGGATTTGCCAGTCAGTGGGCTGGAGCCATTCACCTACAGGCCTCCCTCCCTCCTTAGTACAACCTGGAGGGTGAATCTCTTTATCCCCATTTTACAGATAAGGAGCCTGAATGGGAACCTCATTAAACAATTAACCCAAGGTCACCCAGCCAGTCAGTGGCGTGGCTGGGATTTAAACTTAAGTCTGTCTGACTCTCAGTCCAGCTAACTGGGAGATCATAGTGGCCATATAGCCTGTGTATTTTAAATCCCAGTTTTCTCATCACCCCACTCTACCGGAGCCCTCCCCATCAGCCTGATCAGAAGATTGAGTACAACTGGCTCCTACAACCAACTGTCTCATATTTCTCATCATGAGGAAGTCCTTCCTGGAGTCTAACCTTGGTGCCTCCTGCTGTCTCGTACTCTGAAATCAGGGAAAGTGGAGCAAAGATGGTCCCTGTCCCATGCACTGTTTCATGAGACTGTGGCATTCCTCTGTGGTTCTGGAGGGTGGGTTGCTCCCGGCTGCAGAAGCAGGAGTCCCAGACACTGGGGGAGGAGGGGACTCTGGCTGGGAGAAGGAGGTGTTCTCTTGGGCCACCTCACAGAGGGGCCTTGGGCCTTGCCCGCGGACCCTTCCATTTCCTACTGAGTCTGGGACAGGTGAGGAGCTCTCCAGGATGAAGGCAGGGACTGTGAGACCCTCAGAGGGTCCTTGGCTTCTGATGCTGATTAGTTCATTGGGGAAATTTGAGGCTTTGCCTCGGGGGGTGGGCACCAAGAAGTCCCGGAATCCAGAAATCCCCACGTGGCCCTTGCACCCCTGGGGAGGAAGAAGCTTAGAAGACAGGACCCAGCCTCGCACCCATTCCCTGAAATGGAGGAATTCTGTTCCTCATCATGGTGAGAAGGGAGGGGGAATTCCAAAGACTCAGCTCCAGGGCCCTGGCGTGGGACCCAGGTCTTCCATTTCTTAGAAGCGTACTCACTGCTTTCCGGGAGAGCCCTCCTGACTTCTGGCCTCCTCTGGCTTCGTGGCCGAGTTTGGCAGGTGGATCAGATCATCTATCTCCATGCTTGGAGACAGGGTACAGTGGACACAATTTGACTCCTGTGGCTCCCTGTGGCCTGGGAAATTGGAATGAGGAAAAAACCCTCACCCCTGAGCCCATCGGAAACTCCTCTTTCAGGCTGCAATGCCCCAAACACCCCAGGACCAGAGGATGAGCTGTCTCCTGCAGTCCACCCCTTCTTGAGAAGGGCGGCAGGCCCACACCACAGAGGGGAGAGGGGCAGCCAGGGCATCCTTGTCCATTGGCCTTATCATTCTCGGGACATTCTGAGTCTCCTTCACCCCCTGGTCCGGTGGACACTGGTTTTCTCTGCCCTGGGCTGAGGCCCTGAGGAATTCAGAGCAGGAGCAGACAGAGGCCCTCAAGGCAGGAGACACAGTCATGCCCATGGATTACAGACCAGACACCAGTGCTATTCAGAGAGCAGTAGTAACAGACTTTCCAAAATGGGGGACTTGGGCTTCCCTGGTGGCGCAGTGGTCAAGAATCTGCCTGCTAATGCAGGGGACACGGGTTTGAGCCCTGCTCCAGGAAGATCCCACATGCCGCGGAGCAACTAAGCCCGTGAGCCACAGCTACTGAGCCCGCATGCCACAACTACTGAAGCCTGCGCTCCTAGAGCCCGCACTCCGCAACAAGAGAAGCCACCACAGTGAGAAGCCTGTGCACCACAACGAAGAGTAGCCCCCCTCTCCGCAACTAGAGAAAGCCCGTGCGCAGCAATGAAGACCCAATGCAGCCAAAAATATTTATTTTTTTAAATGGGGCACTTTATGTAGGTTGACCCAGTTAACCCTCAAAACAACACTGGGAATTCAATACTATAATATCCACATTTACAGATGAGGAAGCTGAGGCCCAGCATGGTTGCATAACTGGCCCAGGGGCTTACAGCTAGGAAGCAGGACGGGAACCCTAGTGGTCTACCCCAGAGCCTGAATTCTTACCCTCTACACCTGCACAGCCCAATACAGTAGCCACTAACCTCATGGAACTATTTAACTGAAATAATTAAAATGAAATACAATTACAGATTCAGTTCCTGGGCTTCCCTGGTGGCGCAGTGGTTGAGAGTCCGCCTGCCGATGCAGAGGATGCGGGTTCGTGCCCCAGTCTGGGAGGATCCCACATGCCGCAGAGCGGCTGGGCCCGTGAGCCATGGCCGCTGAGCCTGCGCGTCCGGAGCCTGTGCTCCGCAATGGGAGAGGCCACAACAGTGAGAGGCCCGTGTACTGCAAAAAAAAAAAAAAAAAAATTCAGTTCCTCAGTTATACCAGCCACCTTTCAAATGCTCTGCAGTCACACGTAGCTAGTGGCTACCATATTGGATAGTGCAGATACTGAACATTTGTCATCCTAGAAAGTTCTGTTGAACAATACTGGTCTACTCTCTACTGTCTCTAATGGAAACTCATCCTTCAGTTGATAGATAAAATAATAACTAACAGTGCGGTAATAATAGCTCTAATTTACCAAGCTTCCTACATGCCAGGCACAGTGCCAAGCCCATAATCCTTACTCAATCCCAGGCTCAGGAAGGTTACCCAAAGTCACAGTAGCTAGGAAGTGAATCCAGGTCTGGGTGACCCTGGTCTGGTCCTTCCCCCTCCTGCTCCACCCCATGCCAAGCCCCCAGGAGTTCATAGCCCCTGGGGAAAGGAGGGGAAGGCAAATGCATGCATTTCACAAGAACAGGGATTAAATAAATCAGCACATAATTAACATCATCACATTTCCTCAAGCCTGTTGACCAGAACATGGTGCTAATGAGGTCAAGGTCTTGATTTTGAGCTCTGTGAGTATCACTTCACTTCACATGAAAAAACCCTCACTCCCCGCCTTGGAGGGCTGCCTCAGGCCCCCAGATATTGCAATTGATTAGGAGGCTGGGAGGCTGTGGAGGTGTTTCACCATAGCCTGTGGCCTGCTATCAGAGGCCAGCCCAGGGCAAACTGTTTTAGGCAGGGCCAAGCTGGAGAAAAAGCCCTGCTAAATGCTGGCAGGTGCATGTCTTCTGGAATACGGAGATGGCAATGTCTTCCTCCTCTGGAAAATGTGGAGTTAGCAGAAAGCAAGTCCTGAGTTTGAAGAAAAGATGCAGTGGAAGATAAAAAAGAGCTTCTGAGACATGCTTCCTCTCAGGTAAAACTTTGGTGGGGGACGTGGGGTTTATAGGAACTTTGGAGGGTTTGACTTGGGTGGGGAAATCTGCTTTTAGTATCCCATAAGGATTGTTCTATTGTGGGAAAGTTAGCTTCAATTATATGTCAACCACCATATGTCACCTGGGGAGATAAGGACCAGTAAGTGATAAGAGCAGAGCTTCTCCCTGACAGACTGAGGTGAAGAAGACATGTGCCTACACAGGGCCAGGCATGTGGTGGGTCTCAGTAGATACTGATTGGTTTAAATGATCTCTCTCCTTAAGCAAATTTTTACTGGGCCGGCATAGCACCAGGTCTGGAGGACTCTGATGAGGTGCCAAAGGCACCAGCCAATGACTGGCCATGCAAGTCAGGATAGGCTATGCTGCACTGCAGTAACAAATGAGCCCTGAAATCTCAGTGGATTCACTCCACAAAGGTTTGTTTCTTGCTCACACAATTTGGCCAAGGCTGACTGACAGGGGTTCTGCTCCACAAAGTCATTAGAGATCCTGGATATTAGATCATCATCATTTTTAACAGGTGGCTTCCATGGTTGTGCCTGCAGGGGCAGAAAAGAGCAGGAGGGCTGTGCACTGGCTCTCAAATGCTCTGGCTCCGAAGTGAGAGATTGCATCTTTGTTCACAGCCTATCTGTCAGAGTTAGTCTCATGGTCCCACCTAATGGTGAGGGACTGGGAAGTAAGTGGTGGGGCATGTGTGTATGTGGTGAAGAGAAAATGTCTCTGTCATTTTACCACTTCTTCTCTCAAAACCCATTTTCTTCTCCTGTAGAAGGACTCTGAGGTGTCTTTTAGCTCTGGGATTCCAGGTCTCCATGGAATGTTATTCCACAAATATTTCTTAGTTATCTTATCTAAGTGATGAACATCCTCAGTGGTATTTGATCCTCCCCTATCAGAGCTGGAATTGACTTTTTTTTTTTTTTTTGCGGTACGTGGGCCTCTCACTGTTGTGGCCTCTCCCGTTGCGGAGCACAGGCTCCGGACGCGCATGCTCAGCGGCCATGGCTCACGGGCCCAGCCACTACTGCGGTATGCGGGATCCTCCCGGACCGGGGCACGAACCCGTGTCCCCTGCATCGGCAGGCGGACTCTCAACCACTGTGCCACCAGGGAAGCCCTGTTTTACCCATTTTTAAATTGGATTGTCAAATAACTTTTGATTGTTTAAAAAGGTCAATTCCAGGGCTTCCCTGGTGGCGCAGTGGTTGAGAATCCGCCTGCCAATGCAGGGAACATGGGTTTGAGTCCTGGTCTGGGAAGATCGCACATGCCGTGGAGAAACTAAGCCCGTGCGCCACAACTACTGAGCCTGTGCTCTAGAGCCCGCAAGCCACAACTACTGAGGCTGCGAGCCACAGCTACTGAAGCCAGCGCACCTAGAGCCCATGCTCCGCAACAAGAGAAGCCACCGCAGTGAGAAGTGCATGCACCACAGCAAAGAGTAACCCCCGCTCGCCACAACTAGAGAAAGCCCGCATGCAGCAACGAAAACCCAACGCAGCCAAGAATAAATAAATAAATAAATAAATAAATAAATAAATAAGAGTGAGCCTTAACATATGCAAATTTTAAAAAATCATTTAGGAGGCTGGGAGATCACAGGATAGAACACAGAATGAGAAAAGAATCTAACTGTATTACAAAAGTATAAAACCACCTCCTTGAATGGGAAGGGAGGAAATGTACTAAGTAACTCTGGGAGTCTATAAGACTAAAGACTAAGGGAGCTGCACATAGCACTGTACTCTAGTTGATAAAGGTTGATAAAGTTGTTTCCCATGGAAATATGGGTTAACAATCTGAAGTAATATACATATATACTGGAATTGAACATTTAAGTAAATGGATGGCAGATAGGAGCCAGTTTCCTCACCGTTGGAGTGAAAGGTTTCAGTCAGAGGAGGAGCCTAGAATGATCCATGTGGTAATGGATTAGATCTGGGGACATAAGTACAGATTCAGTCTAATTTAATAAAGATGTGGATGGTTACATAAGAAATACTTACAGAAATGTGTATTATACACATGAGTTAGTAAAGACATATATTTCCTTTCTCTGTCAGCTGGGAGTGTCTATAAACAACTATACCCCAGTAGTGACAAGCACACCTAGTGCTCAGATCTTGGTTTCTAATACCATTCTTCATTCGAAGAAACCAGGGCTCCCTGGAGAAAAGACTGAGTCTAGGACTGGGGCAAGAAATAGACAAGATGAGCCCAGAGTATCTTACAGTGCCAGGAAGTAAGGAAGTGCTAAAAACAAAAAACAAACAAACAAACAAACCCAAAAAACCCACAGGAGACAACTGAAAGAATTCCAGTGGCCAAGATGGAACTTGAGAAATGAAATAAAGTAGTTTTGTACTATAACCCAAATATAAAATAAATTTCCATGAGCCCATAACTGATATAAATAAATGATTAAATAAATCAATGGGGGAGAAGAGACAAAATTTCCTGTGCAGAAGAATTCCAAATATCCAGGATGTAGATATTTCACTCTCGAGGAGGTAGAACATAGCTCCCTCCCCCTTAAGTGTAAGCTCTGCATAGTGACTGCCTTTCAAAGAGGACAGTATGGAAAGGGTGGGGTGAGGGGAAGCAGTAACTTTAGGATAGAAAAAGCTGACGAACACCACCTCAGCCATGTGATCAAAGTCAATATCAACGGTGATAAGTCATGTTGATGGTGTGTACCATTTATATGATGTGATGAAAATGGCACTTTATCTGTGTTCTTCCTCCATAAACTTCTAACTCAAGCCTAATCATGAGAAAAACATCAGACAAATCCCAATTGAAGGATGGACATTCTACAGAATACCTGACCAGTAGGCCTCAAAACTGTCAAGGTCATTAAAAACAAGGAAATGAGGGAACCATCACAGCCAAGAGAAGCCTAAGAAGCGTGAAGACTAAATGTAATGTGGTATCCTGGATAGAATCCTGGAAGTGGAAAAGGACATTAGTAAAAACTAAGGAAATCTGCATCTCCTTAGGAAATTAAGGAAACATGGATTTTAGGTAATAATAATGTGTCAATATTTCTTCACTAATTGTAACAAACATACCATACTAATTAAGATGTCTATTGTAGAGGAACCTGGGTATGGAGTGTATGGGAACTCTGTATTATCGTTGCAATTTTAATGGAAATCTAAAACTATTCTAAAGTAAAGGATTTGTTTTTAAAATGTTACTTGAAATCAAGCTGAAAAAAATAATGTGATGGATTAAACTGGGTAAAAAAAAACAAAACCAGACAAAGTCGTCACAAAGAAAGAAAACTACAGGCCAGTATCACTGATGAACATAGATGCAAAAATCCTCAACAAAATACTAGCAAACAGAATCCAACAGCACATTAAAAGGATCATACACCATGATCAAGTGGGGTTTATTCCAGGAATGCAAGGATTCTTCAATATATGCAAATCAATCAACGTGATACACCATCTTAACAAATTGAAGGAGAAAAACCATATGATCATCTCAATAGATGCAGAGAAAGCTTTTGACAAAACTCAACACCATTTATGATAAAAACCCTCCGGAAAGTAGGCATAGAGGGAACTTTCCTCAACATAATAAAGGCCATATATGACAAACCCACAGCCAACATCGTCCTCAATCGTGAAAAACTGAAACCTTTTCCACTAAGATCAGGAACAAGACAAGGTTGCCCACTCTCACCACTCTTATTCAGCATAGTTTTGGAAGTTTTAGCCACAGAAATCAGAGAAGAAAAAGAAATAAGAGGAATCCAAATCGGAAAAGAAGAAGTAAAGCTGTCACTGTTTGCAAATGACATAATACTATACATAGAGAATCCTAAAGATGCTACCAGAAAACTACTAGAGCTAATCAATGAATTTGGTAAAGTAGCAGGACACAAAATTAATGCACAGAAATCTCTGGCATTCCTATTCTTAATGATGAAAAATCTGAAAGTGAAATTAAGAAAACACTCCCATTTACAATGGCAACAAAAAGAATAAAATATCTAGGAATAAACCTACCTAAGGAGACAAAAGACCTGTATGCAGAAAATTATAAGACACTAATGAAAGAAATTAAAGATGATACAAATAGATGGAGAGATATACCATGTTATTGGATTGGAAGAATCAACATTGTGAAAATGAATCTACTACCCAAAGCAATCTACAGATTCAATGCAATCCCTATCAAATTACCACTGGCATTTTTCACAGAATTAGAACAAAAAAATTCACAATTTGTATGGAAATACAAAAGACCCCAAATAGCCAAAGAAATCTTGAGAATGAAAAATGGAGCTGGAGGAATCAGGCTCCCTGACTTCAGACTATACTACGAAGCTACAGTAATCAAGACAGTATGGTACTGGCACAAAAACAGAAATATAGATCAATGGAACAGGATAGAAAGCCCAGAGATAAACCCACGCACATATGGTCACCTTATCTTTGATAAGGAGGCAAGAATACACTGTGGAGAAAAGGCAGCCTCTTCAATAAATGGTGCTGGGAAAACTGGACAGGTACATGTACAAGTATGAGATTAGAACACTCCCTAACACCATACACAAAAATAAACTCAAAATGGATTAAAGACCTAAATGTAAGGCCAGAAACTATCAAACTCTTAGAGGAAAACATAGGCAGAACACTCTATGACATAAATCACAGCAAGATCCTTTTTGACCCACCTCCTAGAGAAATGGAAATAAAAACAAAAATAAACAAATGGGACCTAATGAAACTTAAAAGCTTTTGCACAGCAAAGGAAACCATAAACAAGACCAAAAGACAACCCTCAGAATGGGAGAAAATATTTGCAAATGAAGCAACTGACAAAGGATTAATCTCCAAAATTTACAAGCAGCTCATGCAGTTCAATAACAAAAAACCAAACAACCCAATCCAAAAATGGGCAGAAGACCTAAATAGACATTTCTCCAAAGAAGATATACAGATTTCCAACAAACACATGAAAGAATGCTCAACCTCATTAATCATTAGAGAAATGCAAATCAAAACTACAATGAGATATCATCTCACACCAGTCAGAATGGCCGTCATCAAAAAATCTAGAAACGGGCTTCCCTGGTGGCACAGTGGTTGAGAATCCGCCTGCCGATGCAGGGGACACGGGTTCGTGCCCCGGTCCGGGAAGATCCCACATGCCGCTGAGCGGCTGGGCCCGTGAGCCATGGCCGCTGAGCCTGGGCGTCCGGAGCCTGTGCTCCGCAATGGGAGAGGCCACAACAGTGAGAGGCCCGCAAAAAAAAAAAAAAAAAAAAAAAAAAAAAAAAAAAAAAAAAAAAAAAAAAAATCTAGAAACAATAAATGCTGGAGAGGGTGTGGAGGAAAAGGAGCACTCTTGCACTACTGATGGGAATGTAAACTGATACAGCCACTATGGAGAACAGTATGGAGGTTCCTTAAAAAACTAAAAATAGAATTACCATACAATCCAGCAATCCCACTACTGGGCATATACCCTGAGAAAACCATAATTGAAAAAGAGTCATGTACCAAAATGTTCATTGCAGCTCTATTTACAATAGCCAGGACATGGAAGCAATCTAAGTGTCCATTGACAGATGAATGGATAAAGAAGATGTGGCACATATATACAATGGAATATTACTCAGCCATAAAAAGAAATGAAATTGAGTTATTTGTAGTGAGGTGGATGGACCTAGAGTCTGTCATACAGAGTGAAGTAAGTCAGAAAAAGAAAAACAAATACTGTATGCTAACACATAGATATGGAATCTAAAAAAAAAAAAAAAAAGGTCATGAAGAACCTAGGGGTAAGACGGGAATGGAGACGCAGACCTACTAGAGGATATGGGGAGGGGGAAGGGTAAGCTGTGACGAGGTGAGAGAGTGGCATGGACATATATACACTACCAAACGTAGAATAGAAAGCTAGTGGGAAGCAGCCGTACAGCACAGGGAGATCAGCTCGGTGGTTTGTGACCACCTAGAGGGGTGGGATAGGGAGGGTGGGAGGGAGGGAGACTCAAGAGGGAAGAGATATGGGAACATATGTATATGTATAACTAATTCACTTTGTTATAAAGCAGAAACTAACACACCATTGTAAAGGAATTATACTCCAATAAAGTTGTTAAAAAAATTTGATTCTGATGGGATGAGTTTAATTGACTTTAAAAGGACTGTGAATAAAACTACAGAAAGCCACAGCTTTCTTTATCACAGCTGAAGAAAGGAAGGAAGTGGCTGGTGGCACTGAGACAGGTCAGGGGCAACCTGCTTTTTGATCTTTTCTGTTGTGCCCCTGTTGATTCAAAGAAATAAAACGTAAAACAAAAGCAAAAGCAAAACGCACTGAACAAGCAGCATGATCAGAATAACTGCTCTCTTCTGAGGTAACTTTTTGAATGATAACCTCATGCGTGTGTGTAAGTTCCAGTGTACTTTTACGAAAACCGCCCCCCCAACCCGCCAACCCCTTCAGACCCCACCTAATCAAGAATATGTTGCTCCTTGTCTGGGGTGTGCAGGAGAGCAGGCAAGGTGGTGCCGTGGACAGAACACGGGTGTCAGAGCCCCGTTGCACTCACCAGCTGTGACTCTGGAGATAACCCAACCTCCCTCAGCCTCTGTTCCCTCATCACCATAATGGGGGCCTGAAATTGCCACTTTGCGGGTGGTGGAAAATTGGAAAAGATGTATGTAAGCTAATAAGGCCAGCGTCGGGCATGTCAAAGGCCTTCCATGAATGGCGGTGACTATTAGCAGAGGTGCTTCGGGGCAAGCAGATTAATCCAGATGACCTGGATCGGACTGTGTAGACAACAGCAGGGAAAAGGTCTTGTGGACCGAGCTGCCCAGGAAGGCCCGTTCTGCAGGTGCTTAGCGTGTGGATGGGAAGGAAGGGACAAGGGGTGAACTTCAGGCACGAGAATCACAGGAGCAAACACAGGAGGTGGAGGGAGAGGCAGCCCTCAAGCAGGGGAGGAGAGGGAGGCCTGGAGGGGCCAGGGAGAGGGCCCAGGGGCGGGCAGGGCCTCCATACCCTGGTAGGAAATCCCTGTAGCGTTTACCAGCCTAAGTGACCTCTTGGGTAACCCCGGTACCTTTTGAAAAAATAAATAGTAGGTGATGGCGCTTTTGGAGAAAGAGAATCGACCAAGGCTAGAACCTACACCAGGGCAGAGAGGGGCCCCAGTGAGTCTTCAGCAGTGTTTCTCTTGGGGAGGCCTAAATGGTCACGGCCACCATTAGGGCCTTTGTCCTCCAGGGTGGCCTGTTCCCTCAGTCTACCTGAGGCCTTGAGCTTCAGGTGGTCCAGTCCAGTCAGTACCGAATGGGAAGGGACACAGAGACTGCTCCTGCGCTCTCAGACTGGGCAGGAGGAGGGAAGGGACTGAGGACAGGAGCTGTGTCTCCACCCTTAGGCTGGAGGCTGCTGTGGGCAGGGGCTGGTTCTTTCCATATGCTGGGGACTCCTTGGGGGCTAGGTTGAGTCTTCTCCTCAGTTTCTCCCTCAGGATCCTGCATGGAGATCTACCCCAATGCATTCTTAAGATTCGGGGCCAAAGCTCCTGCTTACTTAAAAAAATGTCCTCCACAAACTGGATCAAAGGACAAGGGCTAAAATTAAATAAAGAGCGGATTTTGCTATTCTTCAACTTTCCATAATTTCAAAACACGTCATTCTGGCCTCTGAGAAGAAACCTCCCCTGGCCCAATGTTAGGTCTTGGGGTTGGGTGGCAGCCGGAAGTGCCAGGGATCTAGGTCTTGACAAAATAAATCCCTCTCCCAACCATCTTGGCCGGCAGAGCTGAGGCAGCCCACGTGGTAGAGTTTTCCTGGGGCCGCCAGGCCGAGGCCATCATAAATAGTTTAACTGTGTTTACGTAGCAGTAACATGCGTGTTACTGTTCACAGCGACTGCATTCCAGAGGGCAATCGTGGGTGATTTACCTTGCAGCGCACAGCCGCCAGTTCCTATGGCGGGTGGGTGGCCTCTGGGGCCCAGCTCTGCTCTCCCAGGAGGACTGTTTTTAAAGAGCTGCTCCTACCTTGCCATGCCCTACCACGTGTGTGTTCCAGATCTGGGGATTCCTCAGCAGCCTTCCC
The DNA here is from genome assembly GCF_026419965.1 of Kogia breviceps. Lineage (NCBI taxonomy): Eukaryota > Metazoa > Chordata > Mammalia > Artiodactyla > Physeteridae > Kogia > Kogia breviceps. The sequence continues at coordinate 76,912,268 of NC_081319.1, forward strand.
AGGGCCCTTTGAGGAGTCCAAGGCATCTGTCAGAGGCGAGGGCCTCTGAAGCCCTGGGCCGTACCCTCCCCTCCTCTCGCCTCTCCAGCCAGGCATCCGGTGTTTGGAACTTGCCCATCTCGCTCATGGAGATGGATGGACACAGGTTGCAGCCCTGTTCTCAGTGCTGGCCCTGGTACCCGCAGCAGCAGCAGCCCCCAGCCAAGATCCTAACAGCAGCTAACCTTTGTGGAGCCTTATTAAGTACCATTTTTCAAGCCTTATAGCTCAAAGGAAGTGCTGTCATGAGCCCCTTTTACAGACAACAAAACCGAGGTAAGGAGAGTTTACATAACTTGCTCAAGGATGCACAGTGGGTAAGGGGCAGAGTCAGACTCATCCAGGCAGCCTGCCCTCCCAGCCACCACACTTTTCTACCTCTCTCGTGCCATGAGCACTGCCCGCAAGGGTCTGGCTCCTGGATGGGGCAGGGTGGCGATGGGGAGATGGAGTGCAGAAAGCAGAGGATGGCTGGGTATCTGTGTGCACTCCCACTGACACGTACCATGTGCGTGCAGTTGCATGCATGTCTCCCACACAAACATGCACATATGCATGGGTCCCTAGCCACACATGTGCACCTCCTATATGTATTTTTATAATCACCTTCACACATACACAAGTGTGTGCATACATATCTATATCTTCACCCTCTATAAATGAGTCCACCTTATGTGTATATGTCCCGCACATGTGCGTTCTTACCCAGACCCACATAAATGCAGATGTGTACACCAACAGTTGTGAGTGGAGTATGTCCCACCACTCTGCTAACCAAGAGCATCCTTCCTTTCCCTCACCTCCAAGCTAAGTGTCAGCTCTAGCACAAATGAGGCAGAATTGAATCTTCTCTCAATATCTCCAGCGTTCACTCAACCAGTATTTCCTGAGTACCCACTGTGCGCAGGGCCTTGTGGCAGGGGCTGGGGTGGAAGACACAAACTGGGGCTCAGCCCAGCCTCTCAGGGGCACCATGTTCAGGTCAGAGGAGGGTCGCCAGCCAGTGGATACAGTCATCCCTGTTGCCGAGAGCCAGCCTAGGGGATGCAGGCTCAAAGTGGGCTCCAGGTTCCTGTCTGGTGACAATGTACGTGCCTCTGGAGGCCAAGCTGCCTGTCTGATTCTGGGCACCCACAGGACCCTGGGCTTTCCTGCAGGCTTGAGGTCTGCACGTATCCCGTCTGGGGACTCTGGATGCCTCTGGAAGGGCCTGGGACCTCTCCCCAACATGCTCACAGCGAAAGCAGCAGCACAGCCAAGCTGTGTGAGTCAGCAGGCAGGCCACACCCGGAACGCCTGCCTGCCTGCCGTCCCAGCAGTGTGCTGGCTTGCCTTTGTCCACACAGCTTCCAAAAAGGTCCATGGCACGAGTCTTCCTGATGCCCGGCCCCTCTGCCAGCCCCGCCATGCCCTGCACTGTGGGTTACACGGGCTCCTCCCTGGCAATGAGGGGCCAGACCTTTTACTCTATGTCTATTACCCAAGTGCCATGCCAAGGTGAAGCCTGAGCTGGGAGCCAAGCAAACAACCTGCTGGCCAGGACTGGCTGGATGGGTGACCCAAAGGGCCCATACTTATGAGGATCCAAGACTGGTTTAAGGTCTGCTCTTGTCAGCTTGAAATTCTTAGTAGTTTTGAACAAGGCCCCCCAAGATGATGTAGCCGGGCCTGCCACTGGCTGAGGTTTTCTGTGGATGAGTTAGTAACCCTTTCCTGCCCCCTCCCACCTACCCCCCAGCCCACTGCCCACCTCCCCCAGCCTTCCTGCCACTCCTGCATGCCCCCAGCTGCCCTGCCACTGCCAGCTCGGCCTCCTGCCCCGGGCTGGCCCTGACCGCTGAGATGTGGGCGGCTGTGGTTTCCCGGCACCCACAGCGCGGCCGCAGTGTTTGAAGATGAACTTCAGCGGTGTCCTCAGACTGTGTTCCTTCTGTCGCCCAGCCTGTGGTCACCCTGGCCGGCTCCCGCCCCACGGTCTCTTGCCTGCCTGCTGCCACCCAGGCCATGAAAAGCGGAGGAGGGGGGGCCCCCGGCCAGCACTCAGCTTCTGGTTTACAACCCACGTGTGGACGTCTCAGCCCCGGCCCCACCCTGCTGGACACGGGCTGGATGCTCTCTCAACCTCAGTGACCTCAGCTGTGAAATGGGGATTAAGCAGTCCTCCCAGCAGCTTGGTGGGAGGATTCCTGGTAGCACATAGGAAGCATCTGGTAGGAGCCTGGCACGGAGTGGGTGCCTCGAGAGCATTTTGTTTCAGCTACTCATTAGTTCAGCGTTTACCGAGTGCCAGGGCAGCAGAGAATGGAAGGCGAGGCCCTACCGAGGGAGCGGAGCCGGTGGGGTGGCTGAAGGCAGAAAAGCAAGTAGCTTAACTAGAATGCAGACGGAATACTGGAGTGTGAACTTGATGGTGGGAAGACCGAGGCCCAGGGAGAGGAGGTGATTCGCCTACACTAGATCTCAGTGGTCTTGTTCCTCTGTCCACCAGACACCCCTCACTGACAGGCTGTACCGTGTCCCTGGTTATGCAGAAGTCACGCCAGGCTTGGTACTCAGCAGCTGTGGCCTTGTGGATGGGTGTGTTCCAGCTTCTGTCTTCAGGGCATGAGCTGGGGTGTTCTGGATGGGATGTGGACATGACCCATGCCTCTTCCCATCCCTTCAGACCACTGAGTATTTATTAAGCACCCCCGTGTACCCAGCACCTGCAAAGGCTCAGTGACCATCCTTTTTTTTTTTTTTTTTGTGCTAAGCGGGCCTCTCACTGTTGTGGCCTCTCCCGTTGCGGAGCACAGGCTCCGGACGCGCAGGCTCAGTGGCCATGGCTCACCGGCACAGCTGCTCCGCGGCATGTGGGATCTTCCCGGACCGGGGCACGAACCCGTGTCCCCTGCATCGGCAGGCGGATTCCCAACCACTGCGCCACCAGGGAAGCCCTCAGTGACCATCCTTAGGCACAGCACAGCAGCCTTAGATATCTAGGTGGATAGAATCTAAACATTGAACATCTATGAAATAATCCATACCTCATCCATCAAACTAAAGGCCAGTCGTACATGGAGTAACCCTTCTGTAGCATTCATTTTAAATTAGGGGGGGGAAAAAGGCTTACAGTATAACTGAGAAGGTAGCATAGAACTTTGGCTTTTTGATCAGATGATTTAAACTCTTGCCCAAAAGCTTGCTAGCAATGTAAAATTTCCTTTTGGGGGGAAACATATCAAATACTTCTGAATGAGAAGTAAATTATCTTCTTCACTTTTGTATACCCAATATAAATCCCTGCCCCTTGGCCTTTTGGAGCAGTGATGAGGCAGCTGGCGTCCCTCCATTTCCATGTCCCATGGCCCCGGGCACTACTGGGTAAGTGACAGCCAGGCACAGACCCTCTGCGCATCCCCCCTTCCAATTCCCAGACTCCTCTTGCCCAGTTCTTCGGGTCACTCATCTTCCAGGGGCTCAGCCCACTCCCAGCAGGTTTAGTGAGGACAGAAAAGCCCTGGGAATGACTTGCTGGAAGCAGAGGGTTGAAAAGGAAGGTCTTGGTGGTCACTAAAGGCAGTTTGAGCAGTTTGACGCAGGCGTGGCCTGTGTCATCTTGAGAGGCTCATTCTGCTGGGATGTGGAGAAGGGGTTGTGGGGTGACGGTGGACACAGGAAGAGCTGATAAGAAGGAATTTCAATAGTCCACACACTGGCCTATGGGAGCCAGAGCTCTGGAACGAGTAGGGAGGCCTCCAAAGAGGTTTGGAGATAGAGCCCTAGCCCTCCTGCCGTCCGTACCCCCATGCCCTGGCAGCATCCATCCTTCCCTCGCTGAGACCTTGTCCAGCCTGCGGTCCCCAGGGCTCGGAATTATTCAGCCTGGGAACCAGGCAGCGAGTCTCATGTCTGCCCCAGGCCACAAAATGGACTATATTATTTTTATTAGCTGCCCCTTATTAATTCATAATTGCAATCATGTAACATTTAATAGAGACACAAAGCGATCCCCATCGCTGCCCCACAATCATTCATAAGCTAACAAGATGGAGCGGCTCATAGATCCCACATGCCGTGCAGCGCGGCAAAAAAAAAAAAAAAAAAATTCCGCAGAAATGGAAAGCAGGAGGTGATGGATGCAAGCTGTAGTTAACAAAGGCCGGGGAGGCGTGAGCGGGTGTGAGCGGAATAACCCAGCCCTGATAAGCCGCAGAGCAGAGCCGGCAGCTCCCGCCCCCCTCTGCCGCCTGAGTCAGAGAAGCCAGGATGTGTTCAAAATCTAACAATGTAATTAGCAGGTTGCATCATGCCCCTCGATTATAAATTACAATAGGCACAAAGAGGGTGGATGGAAGAGCAGGGATTATGTGGGTAACTCAATCCTGGTGCCCAGGAAGGGGCTGAGAGCTGCCACCCAGCCACCCAGCCACTCGACCCTAGTAGTCTCTGCCTGCTGTGTCACAAGGTGATGAGAGGCTTGCTCAATGCCTGCTTTGTGTAGCCTGGGATAATGATTTACAAACTCGAGGAATCAGGAGGTGCGAAAAGAAGATGACCCTCTTAACCCGGCCATTGTCTACCCGCCCCCCACCCCCGCTGGAATGCCCAGCCCCCCCCCGCAGCCCGGTGCACCTGTGCACACGGATGCTGTTTGGGGATGGTCCAGGTGAGGAGCCCTCATAGGGGCTGAGCCGATAAGATCTAAAGGGGCTGAGCAGGGCGTTTGGAGACACCATCAGGGATGACTGATACTCAGCAAACAGAGATGGACTGTGGTGATGCTGAGGTTTCTCTGCAGAGCAGTAGGGGAAGGGGGAGCGGACAGGAGCTCAGGGTTGATGACAGAGCCAGCTCTGTCCTGAGTCCAACCCTAGGCTCTGCCACCAGCAGGTTGTGGGAGCCTGGGCAAGCCACTTCTCCTCTCCAATCCTCATTTTCCCAACTTCAATCCATCAGCTAGCTGTACGACCAGGGCAAGCCATTTCCCATCTCCATGCCTCAGTTTCCCTACCAGGCCTGGCCAGAGCTGGCTGTGTGACCTGAAACAAGCTCACTTCAGTGTAAGAGGGGACCTCAGTGTCCCCATTTACCATGAGAGCAGTGACGCAGACAATCTTAAAAGTCCAGTTTGGACTTTCTCTGGGTCTAGAATAAACTCTTTTCCCCAAAGTTAACCAACTAGCCAGGTAACCTGCACCTTGGAGAGCAGGGAAACGGGACGGGCAGCTCTGCAATCTGGCCATCTGCATGAATCAGAGTCTGCTGAGACAGAGGGAAGTCAGCACAGGCACGCGGCAGGCTTGGGCAAAGCGAGGTGCCGGTGGCATCGTTCCCCACAGCCTGGGAGACACGCCCTTTACTTCCTCCTGGTGGCAAAGATTTCCCCTTTCTGTCTGGCCTTTGCAAACAGCCTTTACTCCACAATGTTTTCTTAGCAGCCCTATTCTTCCACATGGAAAATAGTTCCATGAACTTTATTATCTCTGCAGAGGAAGGACAGGATATAGATGTGCCCTTAAGTTCAATGAACTCTGCTCTCTGGAAAACCAGAGTTAGAGCAACTGTCCAAAGGGAAATATTTTTGAACAAGCCCCAGCCCCAGCAGAGTTTCATTCTGAATCCAAGAGAGAGAGATCATAGCTGACCCCTGAACTGTGAACTCAGCCACTCCGGGGCCTCCACGTCTTCTCTCTGGGCCTCAGTTTCCTCAATTCTAAACTGATGGGAGAGGAGGAGGTACTCTCAACAAGTAGGTGGAGGTTGGGATAGAATCCCAGAGAGCACTGCCTTTACTCAGACCCAGCATCTCGCCCCTGGACTGTCGTACAGGCCCCCAGTCTCAGCCCCCAGGTCCCTTTGCCTCTGTAGCCACAGGACGTAGCTGAAACTCGTGACTCTGATCACACTCTGCCCCATCAAAGTCCCCCCTCCCCAAAGTCCCAGGCCAGGGCCCCACCAGAAGGTCCCCAAGTTACCCTGAATGGCAGGTCCCTTCCCAGCACACCCCCGACTATTTCACACCTCCATGCCTTTGCAAATGCTGTTCCTCCTGCCCAGATTACCCTCCCCTCCCCTTGTTCAACTGGCCAGTTCAGATTCAGCCTTTGGGACCTCACTCCTGTGTCGTCAGCTCCCAGAAGCCCTCATCGAAGTGCTCCTTCTGTGCTCCCCGACCTGAGCAAAGCTCCATCTTAGCAAGTGGCGTGTCAAGATTGCAAAGCAGCATCTGTACTGCGTCTCCACTCGACCGCGAACTCCCATAGCCAGGGCTGTACCTGCATACAGTCAGCACCCAGAAGTGTCTTCCGTATTGAACTGCTGCCTTTTCCCACAACAGGAAAGAGGCAGATGTAGCCTGAGGCCCTGGACTGGGGGTGAAGTATGGAAAACTAACTCATTCATTCATTCACTTACTCATCCATGTAACCTGAATATGTGTAGTGAAGGGAGAGGGGGAGTGCCAGACCCATCCACTTTGAACATTTCCCAGAAGACACTTCCAGAAGTCCCTGACCTTGGGGAGAAAAATGTCCCTGAAGCCACTCCCCCCAGTTCACGCCAACCCCCAGGTAGACTGTGGTAGTGGGGTAGCTGTCCTGTCTGCTTAGCCCAGCAGGCCCTGCACCTTATCAGCTGCCATCTCCCTGCTCCCTCAGTTAACAGAAGCTGGGTGTGAGGAGGTGGTGACAGGGAGGGAGCCACCTGGAGGCCTCTTCCCACCTGTCGGGAGCTCCCCCCTCCCGCACATCCTCCTGTTGGTGAGGCAACCGTCCTTGTATCCACATCGCCCAGGCAGGTTACTACTCTGCTCCCATGTCAGGATGACATTAGATCCCTAAGTCGTGACCTCACTCAGGCATCTGTCCTTGGTACCTGTCTGCTTCGGAGCAGAGAGCCAAAATATCAGCAGAGACAGAGTGCCTGGATACCCTTCCCAGCAACAGCAAAACCCAGAACAGGTGTATGTAGCGGTCGCATTTGATCAGACAGAAAACTTGGACTCGAAGTGTGGGCACGCCCACCCGAGGTCCTACAGCTCCTGTGGGCTTCCTTCAGCCTGTAAAGTACATCCTTTCCTTCTTTCCCAACCCTTGGGGGTTGAGTCGTGCCCCATATATGGTCTTTACCACATCCAATGTAGGTGGAGATGTGAGTGACATTAATTACTACATATATTAGACACCTACTATATACCTGGCACGGTTTTAAGTACCTTATTTTCATTCATTCAATCAATAATATTTATTCAGTGCCGGGCTCTGTTCCAGGTGCTTGGGGGTATGGCATTAAGCAAGGCAAACAAAGTTTCTGCCCTCAGAAACTTGCTAGTGGGAGAAACAGAATAAGCCAAGAAGTGAGTAAATAGAAAATAGTCTAGGTGGTGAAAAGTCGGTCAGGAGAATGGATGATCAGCGAAGGCCTTTGATTTGGTGACATTTGAGCTCACCCCTGAAGATGTTGAGGGTGGGAGCATGGGACTATCTGGAGGACAAAAATGCTAGGAAGAGGGAACAGTAAGTGCAAAGGCCTTGGGGCTGGAACATGCTTGGTGTGTTCAAAGAACGACGGCTGTGGTTGGAGCAGAATAAGAGAAGAGCAGAGCACAGAAGATGAGATAACGTGTGATATTAGCTGCGTGTTAACTCATTTAATATCACAGCAATGCCGAACACCGGGTCCTAGTGTTATTCCCTTCAGCTGATGAGAAAACTGAGGTACAGAGAAGGAAAGTAATCTGCCTGAAGTCACACAGCAGGCACGTAGCTCTGTACTGATGATTTGTGAGTGTCCTTCATGGCCCAGAGCACTGGTTCCCAGTCCCAGTAGGAACTGAAATCACCCAGGGAGCTTGCAAAGAACCCGATTATCAGGTTCCTAATTTTAACAAGCTGCCTGGGTGATTATGACAGAATCTTCATGACCCCAGCTTTGGTGAGCCATTGGGAGATGGCTGTGGGCAGGCTGAGGTGGAGGATCGAGCACTGGGCGAGGAGCCTAACCCCAGCTCTTCTGTGATCTCTGAGTGGCTGCAGTCCCTCTGAACCTCAGTCTCTTCGTCTGTGAAGTGAGAGGGTTGAACTCCACCAATGCATTCCCCATGTGCTTGATAGCAGTGGACTTCTCCATTCGCTCAGGTCTTAGGTGGAGCCCACGATATGATACAAGTCAAATGAGCTTTATTTGAGGGGGGGGGGGTGGCTTCAGGCCATTATACCCTTGGCAGCCTCTGAAGCACAACTTACCAATTTCCTGAGTTGCAGTCTGTGGAGAGCATAGGCACCTGGCCAGATGCTTTGGGTTCTAGATATCCATCCTGGGTCCTCTCTTCAAGCAGTGGCCCCTGGAATGACCCCAAGTCCCTGTATTCTTATAAATACTGCTTCAGGAGCCCTCCAAGGAGGCTGCTCCAAACCCAGGCTCTGAGCTCCGGGGAGGCCTGTGTGCTGATAATGGGTTGTGGGTGGGAGGTGAGGAGACCTGGGGCTGGCACACAGTCAGCCCCCTTCAACTTGTCAGATTCCTCTACCTGCTTGCTGTCCTCGCTGGGGAGGGGGAGGTGGAATGTCTGAAATACCTGGGATGATCTTTGGACCAGTTGTTGAAGACCAGTATAGTGGGTAGCAGCTGGTCAGGGCAGGAATTTGCTTTCATAAGCGCAAGGCCTCTGACGTCTTGGATTGACCTTCCTTCCTTGCCTTGGGATGGTAAGAACATCTCTGCACGAATGGGCCCCTGGAATTGGCCAGGTCCTTCCTTGCCAAGATCCCGCCCTTCGGCTATTTCACAGACGAGGAAAATGAGGCTGGCGAGGTCAGGAGATCTGCCTGGAGTCACGTGGCTTCAAAAGTGGTGAGATCAATCCTCAAACCTCAAGTCCAGGGCTTCACCTGCTGGTACTGGGGTCCTCTTGGACAGGGGGGAAAGATGCCCTGCAGAAGACAGACAGACCGACAGACAGATCCCTGTCCTGACAGAGCCTGCACTCCGGAGGAGGGTAACCTAGGTTGAAGTCCTTCCATACATTCCCTCAACATCCAGCACAGTCCCCTGCCTACACAGTCCCCTGCAGGTGCTAAATAATTGTTCGTGATAATCATGCTTCGGAGTTGGGAGTGAAATGCATTTCCTATCTGAGCTGGCTTGGAATCTATCTGGAGTTCTGGCTTCCTCGCCCATAGAATGGGGACAGCACCGTTCTCTGCCCAGCCTGGCGGTGAATGGGAAGAGGGTGTGGTGAATGGAGAAATTGGCACAGACACCTACTACACGCCATGCTTGGCCCTCGGTCTTTACGACAACACCCCATGAGAGAAATGACTCTCCCCATTTTATGGAGAAGGAAACTGAAGGTGGAGAGGCAGACCTACATCGATCACCAAAGCTCCCGTTCTCTCCACTACAACCTGCGACCTCCCTGTCATTGTCCCTGCGCCCAGCATGCGGCTTGGTTTGGTTTGATTTTTATTCTAAGTTCCCAAGTGAGACAGGGCAAGATTGAAATAAAGCCTTTAGGATCCCTCCCTTCCAGTTGCAAATACCCAGGGGGCCTGGGAGGAAAGGACTGGGCTTGTACTCCGAGGGCAGAGACCCCCTCTCTGGCCAGCACGTGGAGCTGACTTGAATTCCTCAGCACTTCCTTGGTGTTGGCGGGGAGGTAATGGAGATCAAGTGGTCCATGGGGTCCCCTTCCCCCCAGGATAGATGCTGGCTGCTTTTGAAGGCCTCATCAGGGTCTAGGGCCTGGCTGCTGGCTCTAGAGTCTGGAAACCGCTCCCCTCTCCAACACAGCCATGTGAGTGCTCCAGCCAGCCACCCACACAGGGCTGCGGCCTTGGACAGACAGAAGTCCGGGAGTCAAGAGTCTGGGCTTGACCAGGGCACAGCTGTCTCCCGTGGGGAGACCTTCTCTGGCCCCCAGAGTGAGTCTGTGCTGAGGCCCAGCCAGGGAAGTGACCCAAGGGGAGGCCCGAGCCTTGGGTCTCCTGATGTCTGCAGCTGCTCCTGGGACCACCCCATGAGATGGAGGCTACCAAGCCCCCGAGAGACCTGTGGGGCTGAGGAGAGGCGATATTTTCTCAGCAGGATTTATGTGTGTGTGCGTGTGTGTGCGTGTGTGTGCGTGTGTGTTTAACAAGCAGTGAGGCCTGCCTGACTTCTGAGCCTGGAATTTATACAGCCCCTCTTTGGCGGCTGCAGTTTATCTTAAGCGAAAGAATAATAAACTGAGCTGACAGGATGATGTATTCAAAGCATCTTCCCATCACTGCACAGAGCCCTGCCTGCTGTTAGGATGTCTGGCATGGTGGGGACCGTGTTATCGAATGTTTAGCCCCCGCAGATTGTCAACAACGCATTGTTTGCAGGTTTGGGGCAAGGCAGAGATGGGCCGGGCTGGGGTGGGAATGGGGGGGGTCTGGCTGCAAGGGCGGGCGAACGGAGGGCTGCCCAGATGGGGTCAAAGAGGCGTCTGCCTTTGATGGAAGCTCAGAGGTCCAACCCCTCCTCCCTGCCCTGATGTTCCCTTTCCTGCCTCCCAGAGTCCTCCCCACTGCACTCCACATCGTCCCAGTCCAGCCTGAGGCATAGGGACAAACTCGGGTCCCCCTGCTCTCTACAGGATTGGGAAAACCTCCTCCACCCTCCACTTCCCATTTTTAACTTAAGCAAGGAAATCAGCATTAAACCTCAACTTCAAAAAATTATGCCAGACTTACTAAACCCTGGAAAGGATGAGAGAAAGCCAGTACCCTGGCCTTATTCATGAGAGCGCTCTCTCCCCAGTTCCCTGACCCTCTTTCAGACAACCATGGGCCATCCTGTGGCCTCTGGAACCTTCCCTCCCTGTGTGGGAGGGAATCACACTGTTGGTCCCTCCTATGTTATAAATTACACTGTTGCCACGTATTAAGGGCTTATTATGGGGGTGAAGTAAGATAAGGATCAGGCAAACACTTTAAAAACTTGGAAGAAGGGCTTCCCTGGTGGCACAGTGGTTAAGAATCCGCCGGCCAATGCAGGGGACATGGGTTGAAGCCCTGGTCTGGGAAGATCCTACATGCTGCGGAGCAACTAAGCCCGTGCGCCACAACGACTGAGCCTGCACTCTAGAGCCCGCGAGCCACAACTACTGAAGCCTGCGCGCCTAGAGCCTGTGCTCTGCAACACGAGAAGCCACCGCAATGAAAGGCCCGCGCACCGCAACGCAGAGTAGCCCCCACTGGCCACAACTAGAGAAAAGCCCGCGCGCAGCAACAAAGACCAAACACAGCCAAAAAAAAAAAAACTTGGAAGAAGATAAATTCAAATTATTTTTTCTCAAAGTGCCCTAAACTTCAGGCAGGAGAACCTTGACTCCTGCCTCAGCCAATGGGCTCTCTCCCTCAACCTCCATTATTGGAAAGTTCTTTCTTGTACCCAATCTCAAGCTCTCTTGTTTCAGTTTTAACCTTTCCTTTGGGCTGTTTCATATATAGGTTCCAGTTCCAAATCTCTCTCAGGATACCTCTTCTTTTCTGGCTTTAATGGTCCTCATTTTTTCTCTGCTCCCGGGCTGGGGGCTCCACCCAAACCAGCTCCAGGACTGTACTTCCTATAGGCGTGAGTTCTTTACTCCTACTCCTAGAAAGTAGGGGGGCTCTCCTTGGTCCCACAGACCACGGGCCCACGGGGGGTAGCAGTGGCAGGGACAGGGAGGCAAGGGAGGCCCCACATACTGAGTACTTGACTGAGCATCTGGGTCCATTCCAGGGGTCAAGTTGAAACCTTATTTAGTCTCTTAACAGCTGGTACTAGCCCCATTTTTCAGATGAGAAAACTGAGGCTGGGGAAGACTCAGTCTCTTGCCCTCTGGCCGATGGCAGAAGGAAGGCTCAAGCCCTGAAAGTCTGGCTGGCTCCAGAGCTGCACTTGACCTGGCAACCTCAAAGGAAGGCAGGAAAAGGCCACCCAGAGGCTGTAGGGCTCTAAGTCAAACAGCTGGGCAGGTGGGGTCAAGGCCACAGGAAGAGCCACGGGGGCTGGGAGCCGGGGATCAAGACTATGGGAGAGTGGCTGGAGTGAGGAATGGTGTAAGAACAAAGGCCTGGAGGCTGGAGTGGGCTCCAGGGGAGAAGTTGAGAGAGGAGCTCAGATCTGAGCACAGGACACTTATGTGTGCTGGGCCACCTGGGCTGGGAACAGTGACACTGAACATCAGACAACAGCCCCCTCAGACCCCCGATAGGACTCGGCCATTTATTCACTCATCTATTTACTTGTTCATTCTTGCACTTCATCCATTGTTTGCCCAGGAGTCAAGCCCCTCGCAGTCTAATAGGAAAGACAGACCGGTCAGCAGGTCAGGGCCCCAGAGGTCCCCATTCACCCATCCATCTGTCCCCAGTGTAGTGAGTGCCTGCTCTGTGCCGAGCCCTGAGTTCTCCAGACAAGGGAAGCTGCCCGCACCCTCCAGGCACTCATGGTCCGGTAAGGGGTTGTGAGAAAGAGACACGCATATTTATGCGTTCGCTGAGTCAGCCAAGATTTGAGTGCCCTCCATGGCAGGTGCCAGGACCAGCGAGAAGACCAGGACACACTCCTGCCCGTGGCAAACTCAGGCCAGTTGAGGGCATGAGAAAAGAGCCCAAACATTTCAGCTCTAATACGCTGGCAGCTGCAAAAAATACCGAGCAAGAAGCAGCAGGGGAGTACGACAGTCCCCAGAGGGAAGTGATTGTACATTTGAATTTTGCATTTGTGTATTCATTTATTCCATCATTCATCTGTTGGTGAGCATCTTTTGTGTGCTGGGCATTGCCGGAAACAACAGGAGGGCCCCCTGGCGGAAGCCATCTCTCTGATAAGTAGACCACACTTTTGGGCCCCATTTGGGGGACAAGGCAAGCTTGGGGTGGAGACTGTGGTCGTGGCGGAGTGGGCAGCCACAGACCCTTTCCAGCCACTGGGAGGGGGACTGTGGTTAGGAGCTGGAGGGCACTTAGCAGTGCAGGCAGGGGGAAGCTGGGCCCCAATGGAGCTGCATCTGGGCCATCCTGGGCTCTGGCCACAGCTTGAGTAACCAAGGGCCAGACCACATGATGCAAGCAGAGGCGGGGGGGGAGTGGAGTGGGAGAGTTTGGATTCTGGTAGAGCCAGAAGACCCAAGCTCTGTGCAAGGACATACTTGGGGATCCTTGGGTCCCGTTCATTAGAACAGAGAGCCTCACTGTCAGGACTTTCTGGAGTCCTGATTTGCACATGTCCTCCCCATCCTGGGGTAGATTTGCATGCCTATTTGTATATGTTCGCATAAAGCATGCTTCAATCCATATTCATTTCAGGCATTTTGATTTCTGTCATTGTTCCCCTCCCCCAGCTGGCTGTCCCCATGCCTTGTGCTCCCCCTTCTGGAAGGGAAGACAGGGCAGGGACCATGCCCAGCTGCAGACAATCTCAGCGTTTCTCTTCAGCCTCGCCTGGTGAAGGCTGACTTGATTTTCCTGAGAGCAAATCCGCCTGCCTGACCATACTGTGCTCTGGCTAAAGTTGCTGTGAGCTGGGAGGTCCCTGAGGACCCATAAGCTGAGCTGTGTCCTCCACTCTCTTGCTGGGCCTTGGGGAGCGCCGGCCAGAATGAGATCCGCCCTCGGACTGTCGGTTAGAACACTAATGGAGTGACGAGTGAGTGTCGCCTTGAAGTCTGGGGGCCATCCCATGCGGCTTGCCTCCTCTGACCAGAGGGTCAGGGGCCTGCACAGGGCTGGGCTTGGGACCCCTTCCAGGACCTGGCTGCAGCCGCTGGGCCTGCAGAGCACACGCCCACGGCATCCATGCATGCACGGATCAGAGTGGAAATTTGACTTCACAGTTCTTGCAGAGCCTGGAGCAGGGAGAGAGCTGGCAACTCTCAAGTGCTGTGTGACCCTAGGCGGGACCCTTCACCTCCTTGAGCCTCAGCTTCCCTTTCTGTACCACAAGAGTCTTCCCGGTGCTGACTTTTGCAAATGCATGCTGGCAGCCCCAGCTCATTATCCTGGCCCCAGAGGGGATCCTCCTGTCAAGAAAAGGCCACAGCCAACTATGCCACACTCTTCCTCCTCTGGAAGCCTCCCTCAGGCTTCAAGGTCATGGGAGCTTCAGTGAGCGCCCAATAGACATGCCTGCTGCTAGTCAGCTCGCACTCAATGTGATGTGACAGGTGGGGTGGGGGTGGGGGTCGGAGCCAAGAAGCTGCTGGGAACCCAGACACCTCCCCTCAATTCCATCCCCACCGTCTCCATCGTAATGAGGTCCCACTAGAGGGGCTCTGGTGTCAGGGAAATGGGAATATTTCCACCTGGGCAGAGACAGACAGGAGGAGCGGGGGGCCTGCCTCAGAAGGCCTCTTGCCCAGCAGCCCTGACCTCATGCCCACTCCCTCACCTCCCCACCACACACATCCTGGGCCGTGCAGGGCTCGGCTGGTCACCGACAGGCTCTCCACTAAATGAGGTGACTTGATTGCTTCTTATCTCAGGGGCTTATCTCCCGTGGCCACTCGCCTGCCAGACTCCAGAGAGCCACTAGGCAGGCTTCTTGAGCCCTGACTCTCCCCTGTCCCGAGGAGACACTGGATTCCAGTGACCCTCAGTGATGGTCGGTCAGGCTGGGGACAGAAAAGGGAGAGAGGAAACTAAGAGGACAGTTCTTCCCCACTGCCCCTTGTCCCGACAGCTTCAGACACATTCTCACCCACACCCTTTTCGGGGGACCCATCCCTCCCAACATCTGGCTGTCCGGCACCAAAAGTGAAAAATAGGCTGTTATCCATAGTGCGGTTATCTAACTACTCACTCAGATTGGGGGTTTCATAGAGCAGGGGCTGTGTCTCCCCTCAGACCGGGGCTCCCTGACGGCGGGGCTGTGTCTCCCCTTCAGTGACACTCTTGCCACCAACCAGCCGGACCTGGGCCCAGCTCAGCCTCACCTGCTCTATGTGTAAGTGGTTAGCTCTTGGGGTCTACCCTGGGCCCTTTGTTGCCCAAGGATCATTTCCTAGAGCTGGGCCTGATGGCTGGACAGAAGGGGCCAAAGCAGGTGCCATAGGGCACCTCGGAGGGAAACAGGGCAGCACCTGTGTGGATCTATACGCAGTTGCAACTGGAAGCAGGGGAAGGTACAGGATGACCCTTTTATTGACTCTTTGAGTCAATAAACCCTTTTATAAGTGCTCAGTGTTCAGCACAGGATGACACTGTGAGGGGGAGGGGGAGTTTTTGTTTTGTTTTGAACTTGGGGTGGGGGTTGTTAATAAAGACAGAATGAAAAAAGGAAGGAAAGAAGGAGGACGAAAGGGAGGAAAGGAGAGCGAGAGAGAGGGAGAGCGAACTCACAACCTTTCCTCTTTTAAGTCTCCTGTCAGGGAGTTGATTTGTTTAAAATCCTCTTATCTCCAACACTTGCTTCTCCACTGGTTGAAGAGTCTCTGGAGCGAGGCTGGTTTTTCTCTCAGTGACAACAGGATTCCAGGCTCCGCAAATGGCCCATGGGTGTCTGGCCGGAAGAGGAAGATGGGTGTGAGCTGAAGGCCCCGGCTGCCTTTCCCTGCTCTTTTCCCACCCAGCCTCACTTCAGAAGCAGCTTCATCCAGCCCCAGACCCCTGAGACCCAGGACAGGGGACAGGCCGGCCAGCCTCTGCGGGAGGCTGTGGCCAGCTTGGTCTCCCTCCAGCCCCTCTCCTTCCTGAACGCTCAGGCCCGGCAGGGCTCCTCTCCTTGACAGCCTCCCCTGACGCCAGCTCAGCAGCGGCCTCCCAGCCTTCGAGGCTCTCCTCCCCACCTTTGTGGGGCCCTTTCCCCAGGTGCTGCCTCTTCCCGGAAGAAGCTCTTGATGCCCTACACTCCCTCATCCACTCGTTCACGCATTCATCCTTTCAACACGTAGTTTTGAGTCCCTGAGATGTGCCAGGCATAGAAGATAAAGGGCCTGGGGAGCTCAGAGTCCAATGGAGGAAACCAAATGTCAACAGTCAATTAAAGCCCTTTAGAGTGGGTTACAATTCACTCCAATCTGTAACAATCACGTCCAACATCAACTGAGGGCTTACTATGTGCCAGGCACTATTCTAAGTGTTTTACATGAGAAACTCATTTAATTCTGGAAACAAGTCTACCAGGTAGGGCTATTAGGCTCGATGTTTCACAAAGATCGTGTGCCCGAGGTCTCAGCACGCGAGGGTCAGGCCTGAATGCAAACCCAGGCAGTCAGGGACAGAGGCTGAGCTCTCAAACCAATTTCTGAAGGTTTCTACTCACCCTCAGGCCCACTCCCTCCCCTTTGCCCCATTCGAGGGTGCTGTGCCAGTCCTGCTGTGTGCCCTGCTCTTTGCCAGGGCTGAGTCGGCCATCTCTGAGCGAAGTGACTTGCATTTGGCCTTGCCTGCCCCAGCCGTCCTGAGCCCGCTGCCTGTGGCCCACCTCTTTGTGGAGAGTGGGTGGGCTTCTCCCACGTCAGGCTGTCAGCCCCTGGCAGCCACAGCCTGAACTCTCCTCCCATTCTGGGCCCAGGGCAGGACTCCTTGAGCTGGCCGAGGAGGGCAGCCCTCAGACCGGGAGGAGGGTGGGTGCTGAGGGCTGTCAGAGTGCCAGGGTCAGAGATGGTCAGAGCAGAGGCTCTGCCTGTGATGGCTGTGATGAAAGTGCCAGTCTCCTCTGAGGAAACTTGTCTCTAGAAATAAATATCCTGCTGGCCAGCCTCAAGTCTCAGTTGCCCCAAGGCCCAGAGAGGCTGGATCGCTAGGAGATGTGGCCTCTGATGGGATAGCCTCTGGAAGCTCAGGTCATGCCCCTCCCTGGGGGTCCTAAGCAGGCTCAGCAGTGCTGAGGATGTCCCCGGCCTAAGGCATAGGAAGGGAAAGAAAGGGAGAAAGAAATTGAACAAATAGAAATAAAGGAATTGGGAACAAAAAAGGGTGCATTGGCATACTCCATGTGTACTGAGCACCTACTGTGTGCCTGCCACCATCTTGCCTGGGTGTCCACGTAGGGATGGAAGCCCCAGCCTCCAAGGAGCTCTCAAAGCTGGTTGTAGCTGGTGGTAGCCCATAGGCCCCCAAATCCAAGTAGGGAAAGTGGGCTGGGGTGGGATGACCCATCCCCAGGTCAGCCGGGCTACCCCCAACAGAGGCTGGGCCACATGACCAGGTCCGTGTCCAAGGCTTTAGGCCCCAGTGCCCTTGCCTCCTGGCCCAGGGCAGGGGGACGCCAGCCGCCACCCCAGAGAGGAGGGAGTCAGCTCTTGTCTCTGAAGTTAACCACGGAGAGGCATCGCTCAAGAGTCGCTTCAGGTCCAAGGCTGGAGTCTGACCCTGCCTGCCGGACCCACACACAGCAAGACGAGTGCAGGTGAGATGAGTAATCTTTGGCACCAGCCTTGTTCTTCTTTGTGTGGGGACAGAGGATAGAGAAGGCTCCTCATACCTCACGAGCCTCACGCATTGGCCTAGAAGCCCCTCTAAGTCAGGTAGGAAAGGGAGAACCTTTCAGAGCTGAAGCCAGAGCCCATGCCCTTCCCTGTCCTGGGGCCAAGTAGCCTGAGGAGGAAGATGGGACCAGACAGGGTGAGGCCTCCTCAGACCAGGCCCTCCTATCTCCCTGGCTGCCAAAGTCTGAGCCCTGAGCACGTGTGCCTGTGGGTATTTGCATGCTGCATATGTGTCAGCCAATCCACACGTGTGTGTGTGTGTGTGTGTGTGTGTGTGTGTGTGCTTGTGCACGCCTGTGCAGACTTATGAATGCAGAGGTCCTGGGAACTCAAGGACTTGGCCTCCCCTTGCTTCCAAAACCACAAGGCCGCTGGCCGGCCTCAAGCCTCGGTTTTCTCAAGGCCCAGAGAGGCTGATGAGAAACAGACCCGACTGAGCTGCCCATGGGCATGGGTAGCTCAGTAACCCATTGGCCTGAGGGCTTGTCTTCTCCTGGGATCTGGGTGGCCTCAGACCACTGAGAGCCGCCTTTGGGCCTTCCCCATCATGGATGCAGAGAAGCAGTTCATGAGGCCAGGGCTGCCAGGCTGACCCAAGATGAGGCTGGTGAGCCCCTCTGCCAGGGAAGCCACCCGCCTGCCTGCCCTCCACCGTTGCCATGGCCTCTGGAGGGATGCCCGAGGTACCAAATGTTCCTCAATGAATGAGGAGAGGAAGCGGCTGAGGGGAACTCTCCCCTTCCCAAAGGAGTGGTACCCCCCTGCCGCAGGCAGCGTAGAGGGTACCATGGAAGAGGGGAAGGAGGGTCTCTTAGGTCTGAGTTTCTTGGAGACAGAGCACAGATCTCCTGCATCACAGTCAGTCATGATGTGGTGGTTAGGAGCTTCCTGAGAATACAGCTTCCTGGGACTGTCCCTGTCCCCAAGAAGTCCTGACAGAGCGGGCCTGGGGTGAGTTAGGAAACCTGCATTTGTTATAAGTGCCCCAGGTGACCCAGGATGGCACAAGCAGAGCAAAGTGTAATATTTAAGAGACCAGGTTTTGGAGACCTGAGTTTGATTCTCCAATCAATTTCTCCCCATCCTTAAAGCTGGGTTAATAATATGACTTCATAGAGATAATGTTGACTCACAGGTGCTCAGCACATGGCAGAAACAATAACAGCAATACTAATAATGACAGCGGTCGACCGCAACCCAGCACTGCCTGTGTGCCGAGTCCTCTCTGTCATTACAGGACTCATATCCAGGAGGTTGGGGTACTGAGTGCAGGACCCACCCCTGCTGTCCCCTACCTCATACATGGCAGACAGGAAGACCCCCTCCTGTGGGTATCCTGTGGGCTCTGAGCATAGCCCCACAGCTGCCCCTGTTCACCTAGCCGGCACTCCCAGAAGGCCCTGCTCTCTTGGGAGATGCAGCCCAGAGCCCCCAGGAGCCAGACCTGCTTTCCTCCAGGCTAATTGGCTAATCATTTGCTGCCTTGATAGCGGGAGGTCTAGACATGACTGCTCCCGGGGACGGGCGCACATTCTGCCCACCTCCCTAGTCTCTCAGAGCAAGGAAGGATTAACATGCAGGCTGGATTTGCTCACCTAATTCCTTATCGAGCCCCTGTCCTCTGACAAGAGAGGGCAGACAGTTTCTTTCTCAGGCAAAGGACCCTGGGAGGCCTCTGGACAGGACGAGGGAGGGAGGGAGATGCCGTGAGAACAGGAAGGGAGGGCAGCTGTCCCTCCATCCTTGCCTACCCAGCATCACCCACCCCTCCCTCCCAGGGAGTACAGCCACCGACCGGAGTCACCTCAGCTGGCCCTGAGCCCCCCCAGGAGAGGGCCCCCAAACAACCTTGCTTTTCAGATAGGAAACCCCAGTGAGGGCTGGTGGCTGACCCAACCGTTAAATGAGATGGAGCCTGCTTTGAACCCAGGTCTCCAGCACTTAGCTTCGGGGCACCTCATCTCCTGCCAGTGGGGCAAAGGCAGAGAAAGCATTCCATGAGGCCTCAGGCTGGGGTCTCACTTGCAGAGGAGTTAGGGAGTACAGGCTGCAGCGTGTGGGCCCCACCAGGGAGAGAAGGTAGGAGGGGGACAAGGTAGGAAGGAGCTGGTCACTCAGGGAGTCCACTGCAATGGGGAGGGATGGTTTGGGCCACCGGGGACGTCAGAGACTCCAGCAAGGAGGGCTCTGGGGAAAGATGAGAGCCGTGAGGCCTCAGCCCAGAGAAGAGAAGGTGTGGGTGAGGAGTACTGCTACCTTGCCTAGTCTCTGCATGAGTTACTCCGTTCACTCAATCTCATTATGGTAACAACCTCCATAGTATAATTCCCATACACAGATGAGAAAACTGAAGTCTTCAAAGTCTCTAGAACTTCCCTAAGTTCTCACAGCTGGTAACGAGCAGAGTAGTGAACAGCCTGCTCTGGCACCCAGCTCTGGAGGGGGTCCCAGCTCACTTCCCCCAGGGCCGAAGAGGGGCAGAAGTAAATCTCCCTCTCCATCCTTCAACTCCCACCCTCAACCTGCTAAATGCAGGTGTCAGTTAAGGATCCAAGTCTCAGCTACCAGGCTTCCACCAGCCCTCCCCTCCCATGCTGCCTGTCCCCATGCTAGGATCTGCTCCATCTCCCTCTCCTCCAGGAAGCTCCCTGACCATCCCACCCCTATTGCCTCTGCCAGACCTCCAGAGCCGGCCCTGTATTTGCCAAGATGCGGGGCATTGTTTCCTGGTCTCCTGGGGTGGCTGCACAATGCAGGGCTTTGCATCCAGACTCACACAGCTCTGGCTTTGAAACCTAGCTCTCAGCTGTGCATCTTTGGACAGTCTGCGCCTCAGTTTTCTCATCTATAAAACGGGTCTAATAATGGCACCGACTTAAAGTAGGTAAAGATGTAGAGATACCACAGGTGAAGGAGTCACCCCGAAAGGGATGAAACAAGGCTTGAAAAGTGTGTGTGCTCTCTCTGACGTCCCAGAGCATACTAATGGCAGTTAGAACCAGAACTTTAGAGCTAGGAGGATGAGGCCCACATTAGAGGATGCCCCGGGTCTCTGGACTCCTGGATCAGCGTTCCTATGCCTTGGCTGTGAAGTCACAGGGTCTCCATGGTTGTGAGTGCTCAGCACCAGGCCCTGGAAGCCCGCCCTTCCGGCTCCCACGCTCCCGCGGGGGCTGTCTCCACCTGTCCCTGGTGGTCTGTCTCGGGTGTGGGCCTGTTTGCAGCCGGCGCCTATCGCCTGCTGGCTTGAGTGCACCTGTAGTGCCTCGTCCCAGCCTGGTGAGTCAGCCCTTGGCAGGCCGTGCAGCAGCCACTCCACATCATCTTAAGCCTGAAAGAGAACCTTTCTTTTTGCTTTTCTCCTCCTTCCTCCCTCCGCTCTCCGTGAAGTGGTCATCTCCGCAGGGCAGCAGGGAACAGCATTCTCTGCCAGGATTTCTTGAGTCTCCTTAGTCAGGAGACAGGGTGGGGCCTCGGAAACAAAGACAAGGCAGCCTAGCACTGGCCAAAACCCCTGAGCTGCTTTAGGACACTGCTTGTGCCCCCAGACTCCGTGCTTCCAGTGGTGGCATCTAAGTCAGGGCAAGTGAGGTAGCACTTCAGTTATCCAGAACCCACGCATCTGACAACCTCAACCATCCAGACTGAGATCCGAGATTAAAAGGCTTCTGAGGAGACTAAAGATGCTCTCAACAACTGTCTGACAGTTAAACTTTACTGATCTATTTTTCCCCAACCTGAATCAGAGTCTACCTGCTCTTACCTTACACACTATTCTTGTATGCTTGGTTATCTAATTTACATATGTATTAAAGGGTTTGTTTTTAATCTATGCAAACAGGTCATTTATTAAACCTCTGTCATATAAATGCTCTTAACTTTTAGATGTTACATTACCAAGTCTTTGAACAGGAAAACAAAACAATTTCCAAGGGGTAAATAAATAGGAAAAACTCACTGTGAAACATTATGGATATTAATCATAGTATTTCATGCCAGTTTATTCCCACCCCCACCATAGATGGGTTTGAGCCTTTTTAGTGAAGACTGTATTATTTTATCTTCATAAATGCTTTCTTTTATTTTTTATTATTTTTTTAATCAATGCTTTTTTTTTAACAAAAAGAATTTTTACCTATCCTCTTGGAAAGTGTTGGAAATGCAGTTCATTAACAAAAATCTCTGCAAATAAACACAACGAGGAGACTTAAGCTGGCTTGACTGCACTATTTGAGCTTCAGGATTCATATTTCATGACTGAAAACAATGAGCAAAAGTTTTAAACTAGGATTGAATTACCTCATTTATTAAGTGGAAATGATAATGTGATCCATGTTTTAGAGTGGGTTGGGAGAATTAAATGGCATAACATGTAGAGCACTTAACACAGTGCTTGGCAATTCGCTCTAAATAAACATTAGCTACCAGTTTTGGTATTAGTATTACAGTGAGCAGTAGAATTAGTAATTGTTGTTATTCCCATTCTACAGGTGGCCAGACTATGGTTCAGAGATGTTATGTATAACCACCCACGGTTTGCTTGAAAGAAGAGGGGCTCTTGACTATATAGCAGGGAGACATCCAATGACAGATTTGTTCTGGGACACTGGAAACTAATGTTGTTTTATACATCCAAACTTGGCTGTGCTCAAGAACATGTCTGATGATTGGCCGGCTGTTGGCTGGGGGGCCCTGGTTCTCCTGGGCCTCCATCATCTCGTAGGCTAGCTGAAGCTTGTGCCTCTGGTGGCTGCAAGGTTTCAAGAGCATGAGAATAGAAGTTGCTGGGCTACTTGAGCCCTGGGCTTGGACCTTGTATAATGCCACTTCCCCATCTGTTGGTCAAGTCAAGTCACAAGCTAGCCCAGGGTGGGAAAATAGGTCCCCCCAATAAACCATTTTGTCAATAGACAGAATCTCTTGATGGGAGGAACAAAGGATTGTGGTGATTTTCTGCAATCTAGCACAGCTTATCAATAATAAAGTGATATCCCTTACTAGCAAGACTGATTACTGAATATGATATGTACATAGGAAGCAAAATAGATGCTAAAGGACTGTCTTTTCTCCCCTGATTCTTATTTTGCCAGAATTTTGTTCACTGGATGAATGGCAGCTGCATAGAATGCCCACCTCAGAAGGGAAAGGAAGAAGACTTGTTATAATCAGCTTTTACAATGATATTTCTCAGAACTCTCAGATAATTGAGCAGGTTGTTATGATCCCCCAAAATATACACAGGATTCTTATCAATCTTATGAAGTACCTGCAGAAATGGAAGCAGTACTGACAGTTCTGGAAACTGGACAAAGCAATTGTGATGGAGAAGTTTGCCGCCAAGAAGCCCCCTCGTGTCGCCTATGATGAGAAGTTGCAATTCTATTCCAGTGTCACCTCTGAAGTGATGCATCACCCCTTGATCAAGGATGAGCACTGCATCCACCTTCAGCTCGGACCCCTGGCAAACACCGTGCAGGAAAATGCCAAGGTTTAAAGTTAGAATGGGGAAAATATCATTAAGGATATTTTTACTGACAGCAAAATGTATCAAGTGAAGACACAAACAATAAAAATGAGACCCAAGAACTCAGAATTCAGGGTAGGGACGAAGAAAATGATGTACCCCAGTTTCTAGGGGCATCACTATGTTTCAGTTACGATAGGGGATATTCTTAATGGGAACCCTGGGTCTTCAGTGGAAAACTGTATTATGGTCAATATCTGTTTAAGGTTTGAGACAGTGTGATATATATTTTTATAAGAACTTTTGAAGAACATAATTTTATATTTCTTTGTGTTTTTGACATTTAAAGAATTAATTAAATGAGTTAATAATGGCAGACAAAGTGATTTAGACCAATGCTCTCACTGAGAACAACCACAACAGCTAGACAAAATAGTTTTAAAATTTACTTGAAGGCATCAGGGAGCTAACAAGACAGCAATGAATTTCTTTACCACAGCTGAGACCTAGAAAAGTCAGAGTGGCATTTGGGTGTTTGCCCATTCTGGAGGGTGTCAGCTGAGAGTCCAAGAAGCTGAACAACTCTTTTTACAGCCTTGTGAGACTAAGAGACATAGATTGGAGCTCCAGGCTTACCAAGCAGTGGGACTTAGTGAACCCTCTCTCTTTGGGCAGGCACCCCAAAAGGGCTATATATCCTGGGAGTTAGGGGTGAACCAGAAGACAATTCAGTTTCTAATCACTCAGTCCTTAAAATTGAAGTAGGTGATTCTGTATTATTAGTGCCCCAGACACCTGGCAGACACAAATGTCAATCCTTTCCACAGGAAGGTAACATTATTCTACACCTCAGATTTTTACAAACAAGACTGTAAATACAATGTCTAACACATAATTGAAAATACCCATACACATGAGGAGTCAGATAACAATTTTTAAAACATCAGAAATGATAAATAGAAACAGACCTAGAAAAGCTGCATGTATTAGAATTATCAGTAAAGATTTAAAGTAACTATGCTAGCTATGTTCCAGGAGATTGTTGTGGTTACTATTGCTGTTTAACAAATTATCCCCAGAACTTAGTGGTATAAACAACAATTTTGTTGTCTCGTGATCTTGTGGGTCAGGAATTCATGACGGGCTCGGCTGAGCAGTTCTCCCTGCAGGGTCTCTCATACAGTTGCTGCCAGATGTCAGCTAGGGCTGGACATCCAATACAGCTCCCTCACATGACTAGCAGTTGGCACTGGTCATTGGCTGGGAGCCCAGCTAGTGTTGTTGACCAGTGTCCTATGTGTGGCTTCTCCAGCATGGCAGTCTCAGGGTAGTTGGATGTCTTATGTGGCAGTTGGCTGCCTCCAGAGTAAGTGTCCCAAAGGAGCTAGGCAGAAGATACAGGGCCTTCTCTGACCTAGCCTCAGAAGTCACACAGCAACACTTTCGCTAAATTCTACTGGGCACAAAAAACAGCCCATATTCAAGGGAAGGAAACACAGACCTGCCCCCACTAATTCCCAGTGGGAGGAGTGTTGAAAATTTTGCAGTCAAATTTTAAAATTCCACAGAGGTAAAAAAGTTAAGTTGCTATTGTTGAGAACATTCCAGTAGATTGAGGATCTCTTCTGAATAATGAGATAATTTAGGTTTTATCCAAATGAGCTGTGTATCAACCCCCAGGAGGATCTCACAAGCCTGTCTGGGCCATGTCACATGAACATCTTCATGACACAATGCACTGCTAGAGACGGTCAAGAAACAGGGGTTGCCCCAGCTCCACATCCACATTCACAATGACATCCCTTTGCCCTCACACCTCCTGAGGCCTCTGTTTCCCCCACAAGTAGTAAGGAATCTTCTCAGAAAGCCCAAGAATCTTAAAAGCATGCAGTGACAGAATTAGAAATGATCTACCCCAGGGCTTCCCAAACCCAGCTGAACCTTAGAACACCCGCTAAAATGGAAGATTCTCAGACTGGGAAAAGAGATTCACAACTTCCAAACCTGCCAGGGATTAGAACCTAAAATAGTCAATGAACTTCTTTTATCAACAAGAAAGAGACAGGAAATCCAATAGAAAAAAAAAATGAGCAAAAATATATGAATAGGCATGCCACAAAAGAGGAAGTACAATGGCCAAGGATATGAAGAGATGGGTAAATTCATTAGTCATCAGAGAGTTGCATACTTCAAACAACAGTAAGCCTCTCCACACGCAACTGAATGGCACAAAGTAGAAAGGTGGATTATACCCGCTGTGAGGAGATGAGACTCCTGTGTCCTGCGGGTTGGAGGATAAGCTTATATATCCATCCTGAGAGCGGCAATCTGGCAATATTTAGTGAAACTAAGTATGCACACACCTGACATCCCAGAATCCCACAAATGGGTATATAGCTTGGAAAATCAATTATATAGGGTGGAAAGAGGACATGTACAGGGTACTCATGACAGCAAAATCTAGCGTAGTGGGGAATTGGAGGCAGCCTAAGTGTCCATCCCTGGGGGAGTGGATAAGTAAAATGTGGTAGCTCCCTTCCACATGGTGGTTAGAAACAAGCCAGATGCATGTACCAGGATACACAGATCTTCACAGCAGTGCTGAATGAAAAAAGTAAGAAAAAGAGGAGAGTTATAGCATAACACCATTTATATAAATGATAAAACATGCAGAAAACAACATGACCCAGTACACAAAGATGCATATTTCAAGACCAATATCAAGTGCACAGAATGAGGGTCTGGAGGCAGGGGGCTGGGGATGGTGGGGAATGGGAGTGGAGATCAGGGGTGAAGGAGAAAAATAAAGTGAAAAATAACATTAAAGGGGGCTTTGAACAGAATAATGATGATAGTATAATTAGTTCAATTGTCTGCATCTGGGATAAAAATAAATAAGTAAAGCAGATTTCTAGACTGAGCTTCAGTAGGCCTGCCATGAGCCCAAAATTATGGGTCCTAGTGATTCTGCTAATGCTCTCTGCAACATCCTAGATAGATGTCATCAGTGGCTACTTGAATACACCCAGTGATGCAGAGTTCAATCCTGTACTAATTATTAGAAAGTACTTTTATTATATTATATTGTTAAATTATGTAGTACATATTTATATATTATATTATTATTATATAATTCAGTTCTAATGATTAGAAAGGTCTTGCTGAGGCCAAAATTCATCTCCTTGTACCTTCCAAATCATCAATCCAAGTTTTATCCTTTGAAGCAAATACAATAATCAGATCTCTCCTGATTCTACATGACAGCCCTTCACTGACCCTCTCTCTTTAGCATCTATCCCACCTCCACTCTAGCCAAGCTGTCCCCTCAGGTCTGATCTAGCTATCAGTGCTTCTCCTCCCTCAGAGAGGCACCACATTCTGGATACAGCCTTACTAGCTCAGAGTATAGCAGGACATACATCTGCTTTATCCTGTGTCCTATGCTCCTATTACTATAACCTCAGATTATGGTTGCTTTTTTTTTTTAAAGTAAATCTCAGTGAGTTTATGGTTAACCAAACTTCCATGTCTTTTTCAATAGAATTTTTATAAAGCTTGCTCCATCCTCTTCCCCCTACACACACACACACACACACACACACACACACACACACACACACACACACTCATATATGCATTTGGCCAGTGTATGAGCCATCCACTGGAATTTGGCCAAGAGCTCATTTTGCCAGATTTTGAACACGGACTTTCAAAATGGAGTTTGTTTCAGCATCCTCTCCACCCCCAGTGTCACCTAAGGTGCACGCTGCTCCCTCCACGTAAGCCTGGCCATGATGGTTCGGAAGGGGCCTCTCTTCCCAGCCTTGCATACTTCCTGGCTCTCAGTGCCTCCCAGAGTGTAAAGCCATGGGATCCTTCCTTTCCTGGAGTCCAGGATACCCATCACCCATGGGCCCCACTTCCTTGGGTTCACTGCTGAGCGAGCATTCACAAAGAGAAGCCACTGTCATTTCCAGCTGGCGCTCGCATGAGCAAGGACCCCACTCACCTCAGCCAAATTTGTTCAACAATCACATGTTATGGGCATGTTTGGGGCCCGACTCTGCCCTAGGCACTAGGAATACAACCCAGCTCCTGCCCTGGAGGAAACGCACAGAGACTCGGACGCCACTGGCTGCCACGATGGGTTGTGATCAGGCTGCTGCGAGAGCTAGGGCTGTGGGGCTGTGGCCGCTTCTGCAGGTTTTCTCTCTGCCAGTTTCACGACATCTATCAGGAGCACATCCTCCCATCCTGCCAGCTCTGAATTCTGAGATGCATAGAGCCTTTGTCTGATGAGACAGCCTGAGCACGTGTCCCCAAAGGCATTACTTTCAGTCTCAAACATCTCAAAGGGAGGCAAACAGGACGTAGGTGCAGTTGGGCAGAGCCAGGACACCAGTCCAGGCTCTTCCTATTGTTCCCTAAGCACACCCACTCCACCCCGCCTCCACCCCACCCCTTGCCCACTTCTGTCTGCTGTTCTCTGGAAGGGAGAGAAGTAGGAGAGGACCTCCCTCTGTACCAGGCCCTGTGCTGAGTGGACTCCCACCCAATTCCTGCATTTCCCCCTGGCTTGTCTACGCTTGGGGGTGAGAAATGTGCACAGATGCTTATCAGTCAAGGGCAAGGTGCACCGTGCCCAGGTGAGAGATATAGTTCCTGGGCATTAAGTTCAGAGGAAAGGCCACCCAGCTGTGAACAGTGGTGACATTGTGTGAACTGGTGAATTTACAGAGCACTTTGCAGCTTTCCTGCCCCTTATCTTCTCACCTCCCATGAGCCAGCAGGCAGGGAGGCAGCGTCGCTGGCCAGAGAGGGCAGCTGAGGCCTGGAGTGAGCAGGGCTTGGAGCAGGGGCCCACTCTCAGTCTCCTTCGCCAGAGCAGGAGGCACGAGCTCTGGAAGACTCTGTGGGTCCCCCAGATCTGTCTTCTGTTCAGCCAGGACGGGGAGGCTGGGCCTGGCCCTGCTGGCAGCACCTCTCTCCAGCAGGGCCCAGCCGGCCCAGAGATGAAGAGCGAGCCGCTGGCAGCCCCGCCGATGGGAGAGGCAGCACACACCCCAGCGGCACCCAAGCCCTGAGTGCCAAAGCCACCTTCACTCTCCCCGCAGCTCAGCCAGGGACAAGGGACAGCAGGGGGCCGCTTCCATCTCACAAGCCCAGCTCTCCTAGCTCACTTCCCTCCCACCCCAGGACCCCAGCCCTCTCCTCTGAAGGGTGGGCAAGAGTTTGACATCCTCAGCTGGGGTCTCCAGGAGAACGCGGGGTCGTGGACCGAACCCCTCTGATTAGATGCTCCAGGACAGTGGTAGGCGGGGCCGTCCTGAGCCGGGGCCCTGCAGGCCTTCTACCCCCACCCAGAAAATGCCTCCAGATAAGTTCTTTGACCTCTTAGGGCCCCAGCGCCCTTGACTGGTGCATGGAGGCCTCTGAGCTAAGTGAGGTAATGCGGCTGGTGTGTTTAGGACAGAGTCAGGCACAGGGCCAGAGCTTGATGAATGTGAGTAGCTGCTATTATCGTCAGTATTACTACCCAGCTCTAGGCCACTCCCCACCATTGCCTGAGGTTGGGGTCATTCTGTTAAGGTCCAAAAGACCACCACCCTGTGCAGGGGTCCAGGGGAGCTCCCCACAGCAGGTGGCGCCTTCTGATGTGGCTCAGGGGGGAAAGAGACGGACCTCGGACCCGACGCTGGATTTCGGGAGGTGGAGATCCTGACACACAGTTCAGCCTCTGAAGGTGCTGCGTGTCTGAGATGTGTGTGTGGGGGGGAGCAGGTGAGGTGGGGTGTGTAATGTGGTTCAGCCACAGAAATGCCACCCAGGAGCCAGCGGAGAACCCCCCGCAAGAGACTCCACGTGGAAAAGGAGTAGGTGAGGCTTCATCAGCCACATGACCTCAGAGGCCTGGTTCTCTGAGTGCGTTACCCGGGACATTAGAAAACTTCCAGCCTGGTCTCCGCTACGATGGGGAACGAAGGGCCAGGAACTATGTCCATCCCTCACTCATTCACTCCCTCCATCCTTCATTCAACTGGGCTGTGTTGAGCACCTCTCATAAGTCCAGATACTAAAGATGCAGGGTTAACAGGAAACTCCTGCCCTCGGGTTGCTCTCCATGCTTACTTGAGCAGCCCCACCTCTCTCCCCAAGATCAATGTGGGTTGGCACCAGAATCTGGTGAGAAAACCCCAAGAAGTCGGAGTCTCACGGACCAAGCTGCCCTTCTCAGTCAGGAGGATATTTCCAGTGCTAGTCTTAGAAGTTTCTGTGGCTCACTTTTATTAAAGCAGGTGACATTTCCTTACTGTCTCACCACCCATTGGGGAAAAGAAAGTGCCCCCTGTCTCTTTCTTGCATCCTGACAGTGGCCTACCAGCCCCACAGGATCTGGTCCCTCCTACCTCTCTGAACTCATCTGCCACTACTCTACCTCTCACTCATTCCACACCAGCCCCTTTGCTCTTCTTCAGATAAGCCAGCTCTGCTACCACCCCAGGGCCTTTGCACATGCTGTTCCCTCTCAGGGAACGTTTTCCCCTCGTTTTGCACGTGGCTCCCTCTCTTGGGTCTTTACTCAACTGTTACCTTCTCGGTGTGGCCTTCCCTAACTTCTCTGTTACAATTGCACCACCCCCTTACACCCATACTCCTATCCCTCATCCCTTCTTTATTTTTCTCCAGAGGACTTACCACCCTCTAATATACTTATTTCGTTGTTTTCACCCTCCCCTCTAGAAGGTGAGCTACACGAGGTCAAGGACCTCTGTCAGTTTTGCTCACTGCTGTCTCCCTAGTGCCTAGAAGAGCACAAAAAAAAAGTGCTCAATAAATATGCTGAGCAGGAAAGAGGGGGAACACCCAGAGAGCTACATACGCCCAAGGAGACCTCAGCACTGATTGGGGGGGGGTCACAAGAGCCCAATAAGTCCTACTGACCTGCAGCCAGGAGCACATGAATGGGAGAGTTGCTAGGCAGGGTGCTAAGTGAAGAGTCAACGGGGTCGTGCCCCTTGTCCCGTCAGTGTCACTTCATTCTGGCTGCAGTTTGACGTGTCTGTGTTAGGGGCTGAGAGGAAGCATTAACTCAAATCTCATCTCCAAAAGAAGGCTGCCCTGGTAGTGCCCCCTGACCTTAGCTGGCTTTCCCCCCAGCCTTTCAGCCTCAGGTCAGGGAGAGACCCTCTGCGTGAAGCAGAGAAGAATAGAGTGAGGAGAAGGGAAGTTGCCTAACTGTCACCTACTATGTGCCAGGCACATCCTATGCACTTTCCTTCCACAGAAGCCCATTTTACAGATGAAGAAACCGAGGCCCAGAGAGATTATATAACTTGCCCAGAGTCACAGAACTAGTAAGAGAGGGAGAGAACTCCCACCCAGGGCTCTGACCCCTTGCACTCCCTCCTATCCCAGGGACTGTGGGAGAGACTTCATAGGTTCAGCTGGAAGTGTGGAATTTGGGATTCTGCAAGGGGGGGGGGGTCTCTGTGGGGCAGCCCTGGGTATTGGGGTAGGCTGAGGAGGCCTGGGTCCCCACGTATGCTGCTGACACTCCGGCTCCAGCCATGGGGTGAGCCCCCCGCCCTGGGTGGGCAGCAGGAGAGCCTCAAGGCCATCTCCGGGGTCAGGGCCGGCTTGCTCAGCTCCCGCTGGCTGCCAGCTCCCTCTACTGGACCCAGACCCAAGGATGCACTCGGACGCGGGGACACCGCTGTCTGTTTGCACTTAGGTTCTGGCAACCCCTCCCTGTCCCATGTGGGAAGTCACATGCAGGGCACCTGCCAGGTTCTCTCTGTATCTGGGCAAGGGATCCTCCTAAGAATCTGTTCTGGATGACCTGGGAGGCTTACACTGGAGGAGAGAACAGGGCAGGGGGTTCTAATCTCAGCCACCACCATGCTCAGCTCAGACACAGCCACTCTCTCTGTAGGCAGGGGTTGTGTCTCCTCCATCAGTCAAGGGCTCTCTGAGAACAGGGGCCGTCTCTCCCATCAGACTTGAAACTCCTTAAGGGCAAGGGCTCTGTTGTTTCCCTCAGACTGGGAGCTACCTGTGGGCAGGGGCTGCCTCCCCCCTTTCAGACTGAGACCTCCTGAATTGTGGTGTTGCTCCCCTGTGATAGAAACCCACCTTAGAGTCCCCCTCCCGCCCCCCCCCCACGCCCACCCCACACCCTGGGACACCTTCTCAGCAGTCTGGCCACTCCCAGCCCCCAGGCACCTGTCCCTGCCCCACTCCCTACTCCCTAGGCTCCCCTTCCCCACCTTGGGAGCTGAGCTGAGTCTAGGCAGTGCTGGCAAGTGCCACCCTGACCTCAGCAGCCCCAGAGGAGGCGCAGTGAGCCGCCTAAGAGCTTGCCAGGGATGGGACGTGACTGGCCCCCCTGAACTCAGCTGCAGGATTGGCCATGAGGAAAGAGATACCTCAGGGAGGTGGAGTGACCAATGACATCAACCTACGTGACTGTCAGCCCAGCTTTCCCCTCTGCCCTCCACCCCTCCTACCCACGGTGCCGGCCAAGCACACCGACCTTCAGCTCATGGGCACAGGCCTCTCTACGTGCTCACCCCAAGGACTGGGGCAGTACCCAGGGGGGAGGGGCTGCTCTCTGACTCCTTGTCTTCAAGTGAGTACCCAGGGGACCAAAGAGGCCACAGGTCCCAGCCATCTCCAGCCTGGGCTTCTTGGGCAGGAGACAGTCACCTCCTGGGTAACCCCCTTGCTGGCAGCTCTGCCCTAAGGGAATCGAGCATTCTCTTGGCTCCACTAGATCTTCCTGCTGAGTGCCTGGCAGGCTTCCGGTGACTGAGAGCCAGTGTAGAGGGAACCTGGCTCCCCACCCCAGGCCTGCTGACAGAGGAGCCAGGACTGCATCCCTATGGGAGCAGAAGCCCAGCCAGGATGGGCAGGGCTGACAGTCCTAAGGAGTCAAGTTCATCCACCTTGGATGACCACCACTTGCCCGTGAGATGCCTTCTGGAGAACCCTGTTGCTGCAGCAGCTCTTCTCAAATCCCTAGACCCCACCTAAGGGATGCCAGTTCCAGCGCTCAGCATCCAGACAGAGCCCCCAGCTAGGGCAGACCATTTAGAGATGCACAAAAGTAGACCAGTTGTTGCCAAACTTGTTTCATTGTGCACCCTTATCAGGAAATACGATGTAAGCATGCACTCAGTATAGGTATATTTCTTTAAAATTACGTCCATTAAGGCCAACACCGCAGCTAGCCTGAGGTATAATACTTGTTGCAGCAAGTAACAAATCAGCAGAACAGCAAAACATTTAAGAGGGATATCCAGGAATAAGAAAGCCATAGTGAGTCTAGATAAGCTCCCATATATCTCTGGGGATGTGGAAGGCTGTGTGCACACTAAGAGGACACTGGAGAAGGCCTCTGCTATCAACTCATCCCTGGCTAAGCACACAGGGAGTAACAATTGGGGCAGACTTGTAAACTGCCAAAATCTGGAATATGTTCCCCAACCCACACACAAATGCATTGGCAGAGGATAGAAGCCTAACTGGATCAAGGTATTTAAGCACAATTTCTGACCAATCATTGGCAGAATACTAAGTTATGCTGACCTGGGGCAATTCCTAGGAAGCCAGGCTTAAAAATAAAAAGAGTTTAAAAAATAAACTGAGCAGAGGCACCAGCAGCCTCACACTGAGAGGAAGACAGATTCCATAGAATTAGTCTCGGCAAGTCACTAAACAAACAAACAACAAACACTGAACTCAACAACAGTAACCCTGATCGTGGTCATGGGGAGTCAGAATTCAGAGCTGCTACAATGTATTGTCTAAAATGTCCAGTTTTCAACAAAAAATTACAAGACATGCAAATAAACAGGAAAATGTGATCCATTCAGAGGGAGAAAAGCAGTTAATAGGAACTGTCTCTGTCGTGGTCCACCTGTTGCACTTATCAGCCAAAGACTTTAAAGCAGTTATCATAAATGTTTTCAGAGAACTAAAGGAAACCATGTATAAAGAATTAAAGGAGGGCTTCCCTGGTGGCGCAGTGGTTGAGGGTCCGCCTGCCAATGCAGGGGATACGGGTTTGTGCCCCGGTCCGGGAAGATCCCACATGCCACGGAGCGGCTGGGCCCATGAGCCATGGCCGCTGAGACTGTGCGTCTGGAGCCTGTGCTCGGCAACGGGAGAGGCCACAACAGTGAGGGGCCCGCGTACAGCAAAAAAAAAAAAAGAATTAAAGGAAAGACTCATCAAATGACTCATCAAATAGAGGATATCAATAGAGAGACAGAAATTATACATATATATGATACATATTATATATGTGATATATATATTATATACACAGAGAGAGAGAGAGAGAGAATCTAATGGAAATTCTGGAATTGAAAAGTGAAATAACTGAAATTAAAAATTCACTAGAGAGGTTCAATAGCATCTTTGAGCTGGAAGAATAAAGAATCAGCAAACTTGAAGACACAGCTATTGAGATTATTCAGTCTAAAGAACAGAAAGAAAAAAAGAATGAAGAAAAATGAACAGAGCCTCGGATGCCTGTGGAACATCGTTGAATACACGATATACACTTAATGGGAGTTCCAGAAGAGGAGACAATTAGGCATAAAAACATATTTGAAGAAATAATAGTCCAAAAATTCAAAAATTTGATGAAGAACATTAATTTACACATCCAAAGTCCAAGTAGACATCATAGAAAAACTGTTAAAAGACAGTGAAAATCTTGAAAGCAGCAAGAGAGAAATTGATGCATCATAAAAGGAAACCACAATAAAATTAACAGCTAATTTTGGATCAGAAACAATGGAGGCCAGAAGGAATGAGATGGCATATTCAAAGTGCTGAAAGAAAAAATATCCTGTCAATCAAGAAGTCTTTGTCCAATAAAAGTATCCTTCAACAATGAAGGTGAAATAAAGACACTCCCAGACAAGCAAAGAGTGAGAATTTGTTGCTAACAGGTCTGCCTTATAAAAAATACTAAAGGAAGTCCTTCAGGGTAAAAGGAAGTGACACTAGACAGTAAATCGAATCCACATGAAGAGATAAAGAGCAAAAGGCAATTATATAGGTAAATACAAAGACACTACAAACATATTTTTCTCTTTTATTCTCTTAACTGAGTTTAAAAACAATTGTCCGGTTTATAACAGAAAGAGGGAATAGAGTTACATTGGAGAAAGGAAAGGACACCAGACAGTAACTTGAATCCACAGAAGAAAATGAAAAGAACCAGAAATGATAAATATGTGGTTTAATATAAAAAATTCTATAAATACATTTTTTTCTCCTTTCTTCTCTTAAATTTTTAAAAAGACATATAAAGCAATAATTATAACACTATTATTGGATTTATAACATATATGGATGTAATACATGTGACAATAATAGCACAAAGGGTAAGGGAGGGAATTGAGCTATATTGGAGCAAAGTTTTGATAATTTATTAGAATTGAGTTAGTATTAATCTGAAGTATACTGTGATAAATTACATATTATAATCTCTAGAACAAACTGAGACTAGTAACTCAAAAATATAATAATAGAAACCACAAAGGAATTAAAAGGTACATTAGAAAAGTATTTACTGAACACAAAAGAAGACAGTAAAGGAAGAACAGAAGCACAAATAAAAAAACAAAAGAAGACATGAAGCATATAGAAAAAAATAAAATTGCAGAGAGAAATCCAACCATATCAATAATTACTCTAAATATAAATAACTTAAACATTCAGACTAAATGTGAATGACTTAAACATTATCAAACCAGATTTAAAAAACAAGATTCAATTATACACTCCCTACAAGAGACATTTTAGATGAACAGACACAAATAGGTTGAAAGCAAAAGAATGAAAATATATACACCATGCAAACAGTAACCACAAGTGAGGTAAATTGTCTATACCAATATTAGATAAAATAGACTTTAAGACCAAGAAATATACTAAAGACAGAGATATTTTATAATGATGAAAAGGTCAATGCATCAAAATGATATAATTATGTGCACCTAACAACAGAGTCCCAAAATACATGAAACAAAGCCTGACAGCACTGAAGGGAGAAACAGAGAATTCCACAATAGTAGCTAGAAAGACAACCTACTGAACAGGAGAAAATATTTGCAAATGGTATGACTGATAAGGGGTTAATATCCAAAATATATAAACAGCTCATATAACTTGACAACAAAAAGACAAACAACCCAATTTAAAAATGGGCAGAAGGGCTTCCCTGGTGGCGCAGTGGTTGAGAGTCCGCCTGCCGGTGCAGGGGACGCGGGTTCGTGCCCCAGTCCGGGAGGATCCCACATGCCATGGAGCGGCTGGGCCCGTGAGCCATGGCGGCTGAGCCTCCGCGTCCGGAGCCTGTGCTCCGCAACGGAAGAGGCCGCAGCGGTGAGAAGCCCGCATACCGCAAAAAAAAAAAAAAAAAAAAAGAGGCAGAAGACGTGAATAGACATTTGTCTAAAGAGGACATTCAAATGGCCAGCAGGCACGTGAAAAGATGCTCAACATCATTAATCATCAGAAAAATGCAAATTAAAACTATAATGAGATATCACTTCACACCTGTCTGAATGGCTGTCACCAAACAGAACACAAATAAGAAATGCTGGAGGGGATGTGGCACAAAGAGAACCCTCATGCACTGTTGGTGGGAATGTAAATTGCTGTAGCCATTGTGGAAAACAGTATGGAGGTTTCTCAAAAAACTAAAAGTAGGGCTTCCCTGGTGGCGCAGTGGTTGAGAATCCGCCTGCCGATGCAGGAGACACGGGTTCGTGCCCTGGTCCGGGAAGATCCCACATGCCGCGGAGCAACTAAGCCCGTGAGCCATGGCCGCTAGGCCTGTGCGTCCGGAGCCTGTGCTCCGCAACGGGAGAGGCCACAACAGTGAGAGGCCCGCATACCGCAAAAAAAAAAAAAAAAAAACTAAAAGTAGAACTACCATGTGACCCAGCAATTCCACTCCTGGGTATATATCTGAAAAAAATGAAAACACTAATTCAAAAAGATACGTGCACCCCAATGTTCATAGCAGCATTATTTACAATTGCCAAGATATGGAAGCCACCTAAGTGTTCATCAATAGATGAATGGATAAAAAATATGTTGCATGTATATATACAATGGAATACAACTCAGCCATAAAAAAGAATGAAATTTTGCCATTTGCAACAACATGGATGGACTTGGAGGATATTATGCTAAGTGAAATAAGTCAGACAGAGAAAGACAAATACTATATGATATCACTTATAGGTGAAATCTAAAAAATAAAAACAAACTAGTGAATATAACAAAAAAAGAAACAGATTCACAGATATAGCGAACAAACTAGTGGTTACCAGTGGGGACAGGGAAGGGCAGAGGGGTAAAATAGGGTTGGGGCTTAAGAGGTACAAACTATAATGTATAAAATAAACTAAAGGATATGTTGTACAACACAGGGAATATAGCCAATATTTTATAATAATTATAAGTGGAGTATAACCTTTAAAAATTTTGTGAATCACTATGTTGTACACCATAACTTATATAATATTGTACATCAACTATACTTCAATAAGAAAATTTTAAAATTAAAAAAAATTTAAGTGGCTAAATGGATATATAAAAACCGAAAGAAAAATTTAAAAAAATTTTTTTTTTAATGTATGCCTTCCAAAGAACTAGGGGAAAAAGTTCAGGAACATGCAGTCCATACAGGGAAAAAAAAAGGAAAAACAATAGTAACTGGAGATTTCAATAGCCCCCTTTCAATAATGTATGGAACAACTAGATAGAAAATCAGCAAGGATATACAAGACTTGAACAACACTATCAAACAACCTTATCTGCCATGTATTAGAACACTCCACCCAGCAACAGCAGGAATACACATTCTTTTCAAGTGCACTAAGAATATTCACCAAGATAGATAATATGCTAGACCATAAAACAAGTCTCAATAAATTGAAAAGGATTAAAATCATACAAAGTATGTTCGCTGACCACAACAAATTAAATTAGAAATCAACAACAGAAGAAAATTTGGGAAATCACCAACTATTTGGAGATTAAACAACACATTTCTAAATAACTCATGGGTCAAAAAAGAAATCACAAGGCAAATTCTAAAGTATTGATATTTGGAACTGAATGACCACACATAACACGAAAATTTGTAGAATGCAGCTAAAGTGGTACTTAGAAGTAAAATTTATAGCTTGAAAAACTTATACTAGAAAAAGAAGATGCCAAATCAATAACCTAAACTTCCACTGTAAGAAATTAGAAAAAGAAGAGTAAACTAAACCCAAAGCAATAGTCTATGCACACAACAGAATACTATTCAGCCATAAAAAGGAATGAAATACTGATACATATTAAGACATGAATGAATCTCAAAAACATTATGCTAAGTTAAAGAAACCAGACACAAAATAACACACATTGTATGATTCCACGTATATGAACTATCCAGGAAAGGCAAATCTATAAAGACAGAAAGTAGACTAACAGCGGCCAGGGGATTGACAGCAAATCAGCAGGAGGAATCTCTGGGTGGGGATGGAAATATGCTAAAATTGGATTGTGGTGATGGTTGCACAAAGAATTGCACTGTTAAAATGGGTAAATTTATGGTATGTAAATCGTACTCAATAAAGCTCTTTTAAAATGAGGTATATGGGGTTTCCTTGGTGGTACAGTGGTTAAGAATCTGCCTGCCAGTGCAAGAGATAAGGGTTTAAGCCCTGGTCCGGAAAGATCCCACATGCCACAGAGCAACTAAGCCTGTGCACCACAACTACTGAGCCTGTGCTCTAGAGTCTGCGAGCCACAACTACTGAGCCCACACACCACAGCTACCGAAACCCACACTCCTAGAGCCCATGCTCCACAGCAGGAGAAGCCACCACAACAAGAAGCCCGCGTATGGCAACGAAGAGTAGCTCCCGCTCTCTGCAACTAGAGAAAGCTGGCGCACAGCAACGAAGTCCCAACGCAGCCAAAAATAAAATTTTTTTAAAATAATAAATAAATGATATATATGTACTGCATGTAAAACATACATTCACAATAGAAATTTTAAAGGATGAGATAAAATGAATGTCACAATTTCTAGTAATTCCTTCCTGACCTCTTCCCACTTTGGAGACCACTAAACTACAAGAAAGGCTGTGTGGTCCAATGGTTAGAGAGGTGGGCCCTGGAGCCGGGCTGCCTGAGTTCAGGTCTCAGCTCTGCCACCTATGAGCTGAATAACCTTGGGGAAGCAATGTAAGCTCTCTGGGGTTCTGTCTCTCTGTTCATAAAATGGGGATGATGAGAATAATAAGAATTAATTAATAATTAAGTGGGAATATCCAGGGGCTTCTGGGAAGAGACAATGGGGAGGGGCCACTCCCAACCCATCCCTAGGGAGACCACTGGATGCAGGCCCATTGCCCCTTAGGAGTCTTTCTCATTCCCAACTCCTGGGCAAGGCAGGCTCACCAAACCAATCCATAAAGCGGCTACTGTGTGCTTAGCACCAAGCCAGTAGATCTGAAGGATGATGTTCTCCAATCCCAGACACACACAATATGCAGACTGCCTCATAGACTCATGGAGTCTCGTGAGAACTTATATCTATTGTGAGAATGGGGAAACGGAGGCCCAGAGAAAGGACACGAACTTCAGAACACTGGCAGGACTCTCATGGCTGGAAAGAACTTTGAAAAGGAAATGTCAAAGGTGCAATAGCAATTCTGAGCAATGCAGGGAAGAGAGAGGGAGTGAGGGGACCTTCAGGGTGGTTCACACAGGATCAGGGTGTGCACGAGGGGATGGGGGCCTCGACCTGCCAGTCTGCCACCAGCCTCTGCAGAACGGAGAACGCAGATGGCCCATGGGCAGGGTCCTGAAGACCTGAAGATCAGGTCAGTGTCCCTCAGCCTCTGCCCCAGCCCTCCGCCCGAGCTCTATTCCAGAGCCTGCAGATCCTGTCCAATCCGCGCTGGCCCGAGAGGATGTTTCCAGCTCCCAGTTCATTGACCCTAGACTGGAGCTGTTCCCGGGCTGCTGGGACTGACTTGGCTGCTCCCAGGTCCTTGCTGAGCCATTGGGGTCTGCCGAGACACCTTCCTTGCAAACCTGGAGAGAGTTACAGTTGCATGGGCTCTGGCCTGGACC
This sequence comes from Kogia breviceps, assembly GCF_026419965.1. Classification (NCBI taxonomy): domain Eukaryota; kingdom Metazoa; phylum Chordata; class Mammalia; order Artiodactyla; family Physeteridae; genus Kogia; species Kogia breviceps. The sequence goes on from NC_081319.1 coordinate 76,951,357, forward strand.
CCCCCACCCTGCAGAGGTTGTAGAAGATGGGGAAAGTGTGGGTTTCCAGGAACGTGACTTCTGCCCACCCCAACTTCCTGCCCTCTCCAGGGAGCATTCACAGAGTAAGCACATAATCACCCTCTAAAAATCACTTTCACCCCAAATTGATTTCTAGAGGTCACCCCCTTCAGAATTAGGGCTCCAGCTAGAGAATTTCAGATGACCCCCTCACCCCAACCATCTCTTCTGACAGCTTTCTCCTGCCTCCCAACTAGCCCATCCTCCATTCACTGTCCCCTCCCAACTCTCCCTCATCTCCCTCCCTTTTGGGTGGCTCACAGGTGGGACAAGGCAGAGGTTTAGGAGGACCTGAACTGAGTCCCTAGTTCTGCCCTTTATTGCTGTGAGAACTTGGACAAGTTGTTTGACTTCTCTGTGCCTCTGTTTCTTCATCTAGGAAGTGGGGATAATAATAGTACCAATCTCTTAGTCATTGGGAAGACTGGGGGTGAAGAGTGGCATTACTACTAATTCCTTACCCACCCTCCTTCCTATACATCCCCTCCACCCAGCCTTCACCTTCTCCCCCTTACACATACACAGGAATTACACAGAGGGGTGAGACACATTTAAATAATATTTCTTTAGAACCACTGCCTTTCTGAGACCTGAGGGCGGTAGTGTGTTGAAGCCAACTTTCTCGGGGCTTGGGCAATTATAAACATCTCTTCTCCATTTCTTTCTTTCTTGTTTTTTTTTTTTTTTTAAAGAAGATGTTGGGGGTAGGAGTTTATTAATTTTATTTATTCATTTATTTTTGCTGTGTTGGGTCTTCATTTCTGTGTGAGGGCTTTCTCTAGTTGTGGCAACCGGGGGCCCCTCTTCATCATGGTGCATGGGCCTCTCACTATTGCGGTCTCTCCTGTTGCAGAGCACAGGCTCCAGACACGCAGGCTCAGTAGTTGTGGCTCACGGACCTAGTTGCTCCCCGGCACGTGGGATCCTCCCAGACCAGGGCTCGAACCCATGTCCCCTGCGTTAGCAGGCAGATTCTCAACCACTGCACCACCAGGGAAGCCCCTCTTCCCCATTTCTTATTCATTGACTTCAGGTTGGGAGACTGAAATCAACAATGGTGGAAGTATTTACACCATGGTTATTGGCAAAGGCTACAAATAAAGACTTTTCCCCAGAGAGCAGTCGTTAAACAATTACCAGCACATCACTGCCTGGAGGTCAGGGTATCCTAAGCATTAGCCACTAAAGTAAGCCCCTGGGATAGGGCTGGAGGAGCTCTGAAGGGGCTGTGGGTAGAGCTAGGCTGCCCCACCTTCTTTGTCCTCCCCTCCTGCTCCACTGCAGCCCTGTGCCTGGACCACTAAGGTTGCCTCCTGACTGGGGTCCCCACCATGACTCAACCTCCTCCAATCTCCTCTCCACTAACCTGGAGAGTCCCTCCTTTTAGGATGAAGACAAGCCCACCAGGTTCTTCCTCTGAGTACTTCCCAACCTTATTTGTATTGCTCATTCCTGCCTCAGGGCCTTTGCACATGTTGTCCCCTCTGCCTAGGCTGCAATTCCCAGCCTCCACACCCACTTCCCAGGGCAAACTCCTAATCTTCAGATCTCAGGTGTTCCCTGGAAGGCCTTCCCAAATCTCTCACCCCACCCCCAGGAGCAATGCTTATCGCTGTTTTTATCATGTTTGTAGGCATGATTGTCTCCAGTCTTTCTTGCTCACAAAGACGGTAAGCTTCAGGAAGGAGCCTGATAAATATCTGCCAGATGGATGAATGAATGAATGAATGAATGATCCAGTTGGAGCCTTGACTTTAGGGAGTAAGGGACTCCTTTTAAATCCAGTGGGGAGGCTATACTTGCCAGGGCCCGAGCACTGGGTTAGAATCTAAGTCCCTTGTCCCATCTTTGACCCACTGTGGGACCTGGAGTCTCCATTTCCTCCTCTGTAAAACAGGATAATAATAATGGTAATCACGTGCTTGACATACCCCCAGGGTTGCTGTGAGACCAGAGGCAACATATACACAAGAAATTTCTATGAGTTATCCAAACAAGAGCTTGGGTTTAGATTCCAGCTGCACTGCTTGATAGCTGGATTAGGTTGGAGAAGTGACTCAGTCTCTTTGAGTTTCCATCGCCTCAGCTGTGCAGTGCAATCCCTACCTCACAGGACAGTGGGCGGGTCAATCGCTCAGCCCCAAGTCTAGCATGGAGTAAGTTTGGAGCTCCGTGGGTGGCCGCGGTGACTATCACCTTCAGCTCCAAACCTATTTTACACAGGAGCTGTGTGGAACTGCTTATTGAGAAACCAAAGAACGATACGGTAGTATGTGTTTTGATAGTACATCTGGGCCAGGAGGGTGGGTCAGGCCTCCTGGGGTGAGGCCTCCTTGAGCATCTTTTCTGTGCCAGGCACCGTGCTGTACACGTGCAGGGAGCAGCAGACCATCCGGGTCAGCCCTAGGTGGTTCCTTCCACAGGAGCAGCCCAGGAAGAAGGTGAGGCTGGCCACAGTGGGAGCATCGGAGCAGGCCCTGGCCACAGGCAGAACCCTGGGGGAATCAGGCCACAGGACATTCATGCAATGTGGTTGGACAGAACCAGGGCAGTGACTGCTCAGAGCTGAGCTTCAGACCACAGGGAAATAGGGCTTCCCACTTGGACAGGCCATGCTGAGCTCTTGATTAGGGTTTGGAGAGGCAGGTACCATGTCTGAGCACCTTCTACAGGTCAGGCTCTAGCCTGGGCACTTCACACCGCATCAAAACAATCCAGCCAGTAGGCGCTCCTAGCTCACTTTTAAAAGGAGGAAATTGACCAATCGAACCCCAACAATCCACACAACCATGAGAGATAAAAATGCTGTTTTAAGCCACTAAAAAATAAATAAATAAATAAATAAAGGAGGAAACTGAGGCTCCGAGAAGTGGGGTGACTTGCCCAAGGTCACTTTGCCAAAGTGTGCTCAGGTAGAATTCTAATCCTAAGGCAGCAGCTTTCTACTACCCCATCCTGCCTCCCTGGGGAAGGAGGCTAGGCGCTGGGCAGGTCTGCCCTGGGCTACCTCATGGGAAGCAAAGGGAGCAACAGGGTTCAGGGCCCTGGACACTCTCCCCCAAGTCTCTGCCACTTCCAAGTAGAGGTGGGAACTCTGTTCCTCTAGCAGAGTAATATTATTAAGAATATTATTAGATATAATTTAATGAGAGGTTATTATGTACCAGTGAGATTTCATTAACTCATTTAATCCTCAGAAGAGCCCTGTGGCTGGGTCGCTTGATTATCCTCAAATATAAATGAGAAACTGAAGTCCAGGAAAGCTAGCATTGATTCCTCTGGCACCTCTTCTGCTCCCTTGGAAAAATAAGATGTGTGGTCAGGGTGCTTTGGAACATTGAACCAGAGTCATGGAACGACTAAGGGAGGCATGAGTGGGTTGGGAAGTCCTCCCTCACATCTGCCCCAAGTCCCCCAGGCTGCAGTGAGAGCCTGACATTCCACAGCTTCTCTGGGCCAGTCGGCAGCCACCCCCCACCATGTGGCCTTGGCCCCTCCTCTACTGGGGGTCGAGACGGGGGTGGTTCTTCTTTGTTCCCCAGGCCTCAGGGAAGCGTCCTTAACCCAGAGAGGCTGGCTGAGGTCATGGGTCTGTGCCCCCTCCCCAGGCCAGCCTGGCCATGCTGGCAGTCCCGTCAATCAGGTGCAGCCAGCTCAGCAGCTGGCCTTTTATTTCCTAAATTAAAAGGGCTTGTGATTCCTGATTGAATTAAAGGCGGGAAGGTCAGCTCTGGGACCAGCAGGGAGATTTCAATCACAGGAGACTGGAGGCAGTCAGGGTGGGCAGGAGGGCAAGACACAGAGCAGACAAGGATGGGGGCAGTTGCTTCTCTCCCAGGCCAGACCTAGGTGGAGCACAAAGTGAGGATGGCTAGTCTACAGCAGCCACTCCCCACAAGACTCTGGAGCATGTTGGGTTGAATCAGAGAAATTTCATTCCCCTTTTGCTCCCTCGCACAGTAGACAACCTGCACCACTGTACTAGGAAGACTCGCTTGCTTATCTATTGGTCAAATACCCTCAGAAAAGTGAATTCCACAGTGCGCCTCACTTCCGACTGACAGCAAGTTCTTTTTGGCTTCTCTCCCAGACTCCACGTTGGACCTTCAGGAGACAAGAAGGATGCAGCTTCTTGCTTTGGAGTCATAAAGGGCAGTTAGCCTGCTTTTCCTCCACCTGTGACTCAGGCTCTGGGATGCTACATACCTCTAGTGCCTTCCCAAAGACTGGACAGACTGGAGAGAGGATTGCAGTGAGCATGAGACCTCAGTCCTGGCTGTGTGCCCTGGGAAAAGCCCTTTTTTTGCTCTGGGACTCAGTTTCCCCTGCTGTGCAATGGGCAGCATAGCCCTTACAGGGTTGGCCAAAGGCCTCCCCTCCCTGGATAGATAGGGTTAGGATGTGCCATTTTGCCTGGGCTGGCAGTGAGCCCACCCTGTGTAACCATGGGGACCCCCTGCCAAAAGACAAGTCAGGAATGGCCAGGCTTTAATCCCTGTCCCTGCCGGGTGGGTAAGAAAGCCCTCGAGTAAAGGCCCCATGTCGTCCAAGGACAGGCAAGAAGAAACAGGCTTTCCCATGGTAGGTGGGAGTACAGTTAGACATCAGGATGAACTGACTTCCTGAAAGAGGGAGGTCTCTGAAATAGATCATACAAAAGCCGTCTCTCGGGCTTTCCTGGTGGCTCGGTTGAGAATCCGCCTGCCGATGCAGGGAACACGGGTTCGTGCCCCGGTCCAGGAAGACCCCACATACCGCGGAGCGGCTGGACCTGTGAGCCATGGCCGCTGAGCCTGAGCGTCCGGAGCCTGTGCTCCGCGAAGGGAGAGGCCACAACAGTGAGAGGCCTGTGTACCACAAAAAAAAAAAAGTCTCTCCTTCTCACTACCTCCCCACCTTAGCCCCTGTGGTATCTCCACGGGGGAAGCCTAAGATATAAGGGTCACTCTGCAGCTAGTGAGACTGAGGTCAGACATGGGAAAGGACTTCCGAATGGTGGGCTAGATAAGGAGTGTCATACATCATCAAAGAAGTGGTGCCCTGGGGCATATTAAGGAACTGGGGAGTCCTGGGTCGCACCTGGGGCAGTGGAGGTGAACTCTGGGCCTGGGTCCAGAGATCAGGGTTCTCCTCACTGGCCTTGAGCAGGTCCTTTTCCTCTTCTGCAGATGGGAGGTGATGATGCCAGCCTAGCAAATGAGGCAGGCGCGGGCTGCCCATGGCAGGGTGATATGGTAGCTGGGAGATGGCATTGTGGGTGGCTTTTCCCTGTACATTTGGCTGTTGCATACCCTTCCAAAAAGTAAACCGTATCTTATTTTTAACGCCTTGCCATGGGCTGTGCCTTTCTCTGCTGGCAGACTCACAGGCCCTTTCCAGGTGCTGTTGCAAGTACTTTACATGCATTGAACTCGTTTAACCTTCTCAATGACTGTCGTTATCCCCATTTAGAGGGGACAGCAAGGCACAGAGAGGACCAGTAACTGGCCCAAGCTTAGTGATAGCAGAGCAGCCCAGCTCCAGAGCAGCGCAGCCGTGATGGACGTGTTCTGTGTCTGTGCTGCCCAACATGGTAGCCACAAGTCCCATGTGGCTTTTAAGCACTTGCCATGTGACTCATGCAACTGGGGAGCTGGATTTTAATTTTGCTTAATTTTAATTTAAATAGCCCCATGGGGCTAGTGGCTACTGTACTTCAAACTGCTGAGCCACTAGGCAGGACGGGGGCCTCCCTCCACCCTCCTCCTGGCTGCTCCCAGACTTCCAGGAAGGCTCCCTCATTCTCCCACAATCCCCTGTGAGGGTTTCATTGTCCCACCCACGTCTGCCTCCATATTCCCTCAACCTGCCCCAAAGGCGTCCTGGAAGGTAGGGGCAGCCCCGTGCAGTCTGAGTGAACTCCCTGTGGGGCCTGACCCGGTTAGTGCTAACAGCCACGCGTGACCCCAGGGAGAGATCACTGCTTTCCCCCCAGAGGGGACCCAGGCCTCCTTGGTGGGCGCTTAGTGGCCCAAGTACACTGGGGAGACATGTGTGGACAGCCCTCTCACACCAAGGCCTCAAGCTGGAGGACCCCTCCCAGGTCACACCTTCTCCTGGTGCCTGGGGTCCCCGAGACTCTGATAGGGTGTTCTGACAGGCCTCCCACTATGCCCTCGAGGGCCCTGATACAGCCCTGGATGCTGGAACCACAGGAAGGGGTCAGGCATGGGCCCCAGGGGTCATGGGGGATGGGGTGTTCCATTCCCTTGAGGTGAGCCCTGGGGAGGCATCAGCTCTGGAAGGCTGCACGGAAGACATGGGACTCCCAGTGGGCTGTGAAGTAGGAAAAGTTGTCAGCTAGGTGGGCAGGTAGGAGGAGGCATCTGCTGCAGAAAGAAGAGCAAGGTCAGGGGCGTAGAGGCTTTTCAGTTTGGCTTCATGGCCACATGGGAAAGAAGGGTCAAAGCGGCAGAGGGACGGGTGAAAGGATGCAGCTGGCTAATAACACCGAGGGCCACGTACATGAAGTGCTCCTTGCAGGCCAGCGCCTTCCAGACCCATCAACACCTATTGTCTCATTTGGTGCTCACAGCTGCCCTAGGGATGGATATGCCAGACAAACGAGGAAGTGGAGGCTCCAAAAAAGAAAGTCAGTTGCCCGAGTCCCACAGCCAGCAGGATGTGCCCCCGACAGCCTGGCCTCACCTGATGCTACACGCCCCTGCCTCCTTCCCAAGGCTCTGGCACCTCATTCTGTAAACAACAGATTTTAAAGGTCTGGCCAACAGATTTTAAAGGTCTGGCCAGGTTTGTGCGGACTGCTGAGTGGAGGATGAGTGGGAATGGGTAAAGCAGGAGGCAGGGAGCCAAAGCAGGAGTGGTTGCTGTAATTGGGAAATAGGAGGGCTGACCCGGGGTTCTTTGGAAGCCAGGTCAGGAGGGTGAGGGAGAGGCCAGGGGGTGGAGCAGAGGAGGACTGAGTTAGGGAAGGAGGGGATGAGTTGAGTTTAGACCATGTTAAGTTTCAGAGGCCCTGAGAATTTCAGGGGTCGGCAGCTCAGGGAAAACGACCTGAGGCAGAAGAAAGGATTTGGAGGCCAGTGTTGACAGTTGAGGCCTTGAGTGGATTCAGGGGGTTAGGGAGAGCCCAGTCTTACCCTAAGGACTTCTGGCCTCACCAGGACCACAGAGGTGGGAGGCGTTCATGGAGATGGAGGAGGAGAACCAGGGGAACATGTGAGGTCAGTGTGCGGAGGCTCAGGCCAGGAAGATAGGAGCTCAGCGGGCCCCAGCAGATTTGGTGCTCAGGAGGTCCTGGCAGGGCCTGCAGGGCAGGGACCAGGGGTGAGGAGGAGCGAAAGGCAGGCCATGTGGTGGGAAGCGGAGGTGGGGGGCATTCTCCAGGAAGAGGACAAAGATGGGGCAGTGGTTAGAGGGGGCGGTGGGGTGCACCTCCGGGGGTCCCCAGGCATGCCCCACCGCTTGTATAGTCCCTGGAGCTTCAGGTCTGCCTGCCAGGCTCCCTCTGATGAGCATGGCTCCCCTGAATTCCTCCCCCACACCCTCCCCAGAGCACTTAAAGAAGTGCTGAGCCCGTTGCAGGCCCTGGGAAGGGTTTGCTGATTCACAGAGGCAGAGGGCCTAGCAGCCAGAAGATGGCAGAGCCCTCACCCTGCCCTGGGGAGGGTGGGCATCCCAGGGCCCAGGCACACGGGGCAGTCTGGAGGATGCAAGAGAGGCAGCAGCACCCTTCTCCATCCTTCACACACATTCTGTGCAGGGATAGAGGTGGGCAAGGGCCGGCCCCAAGAACCAGGAAAAGAGAGACCCACGGAGAGAAGGATATCCCCTGAGGCAGAGGAGCAGAGAGTGCCAGATAAGTGCTTTTAGGACAATAGTTCTCTAGGAGAGGGCACAATCCCCGCCAGCTGAAGAATCAAGGAGGGCTCCATGGAGGAAGTGGCACGAGTGCTGGGCTGAATAGAGGCAGAAAGGAAAGTGAACAGGCAGGAAATCAAGAGGCCTCGTCAGCATCTGGCAAGGGGCCCGGTTGGTTAGCCCCTTGGGTAGGCTGGCTGTAAGGTATGGAATGACATGAGGCCAAAGGGAAGCTGGGTTCCGGGTAGAGAGAGCTTTGAATGTTCAGTTAAAGAGTTTGAACTTTATGCTGTAGGCAATGGGGAGCTCTTGCAGGATTTACAGCAAGGGAGACACCTGGGGCAGGAGTGGTTGTGGGAAGACAGCATGGTCCTCACTGGGAGAAGGAGGGAAAGGAATGTCCATCAGGATCTCCCACAATCCAACTCTCCCACAAGCCGGGCTGGTAAAAATAGCTGGGAATTCCTCTGGGATAAAAATAGCTGTGGGCGGCATGTTCACCTGCACTGACAGGTAGGAAAAGTAGGTCATGGCTGAGGGCCACCTGACAGTTCAGGAGAGGGAGCTGGATCTCCATCAGAGCAGCTGCTTCCTCCTCCACCCTTGAAGACCCAGCCCCTCTGGGCGGCTCTGAACAAGGTCTGACCACGAGGTCGGATCTGGAGTTGGCCCTCCCAGGCCTGCTGGCCATCCACTCCAGGTCAAGGCAGGCCTGGCTTTGGGCATCTTCCGAGCATTTTCTGGGCATCTACCTTGCTTTCACTTCATTTCTGAAATATGAGTCTGTTCCCCAAGGGCCAAGCATCTCTCCCCTAGAGCACTTGTCCACACTGGGCTTTTTTCTTGTTGTTATTATTTTTAGTTACCATTTAGTAAAATTTACTTTCTTTTCCTTCTAGTATACAGTTCTATGAATTTTAACATATGTATAGATTCCACCACAATCACGATATAGAACAGTTCCCTCATCCCCAAAAAATCCCTTATGCTATCCCTTTATAATAAGTTACACCCTCACCACACCCATAACCCAGGCAACCAGTAATCTGTTTTCCATCACTATAATTTTGTCTTTTAGAAACTGTCAAATGAATGGAGTCATGCAGTATGTAACCTCTAGACTAGCTTCTCTCACTGAGTATAAATGTCTGTGATCCATCCAAGTTGTTGCATGTCTCAATATAGTGCCTTTTAACTGTCGAGTAGTATTCCATTGTTTGGATGTACCACACTTTATTTAACCATTCTCTCACTGAAGGACATTTAGATTGCTTCCAGCTTCAGCTATTATAAATAAAGCTGCTATGAACATTCATGAACAGGCTTTCATGTGAAGAAAAGTTTTCATTTCTCTGGGGTAAATATGTAGGTGCAGGATTGGTGGGTCACATGGGAAGCGTATGTTTAACTTTACAAGAAACTAACATACCGTTTTTCGAAGTGCGTGTACCATTTTATATTCCCACCGGCAGTATATGAGGGTCCCACTTCCTCTGCATTCTCATCAGCACTTGCTTCTGTCAACAGTTTTTATTACAGCTATCCTAATAGGCGTGCAGTGTATCTCATCAAGATTTCCACTTGTGTTTCCCTCATGGCTAATGATGTTAAGCATCTTCTTCATGCCTTCATCTGTCATCCTCATATCCTTATGGTAAAGTGTCTGCACAAGTCCTTTGTTCATTTTTTAATTGGGTGGCTTATCTTCTTGCTATTGAGTTTTGAGAGTTCTTTATAGAATCTGGATAGAAGTCCTTCGCTGGATGTGCGGTTTGCAGATATTTTTTCCCACTCTGCAGTTTGTCTCTTCATTCTTTTGGCAGTGTCTTTGGCACAGCAAAAGTTTTTAATTTTAATGAAGTCCAATTTATCAATTTTTCCTTTCATGAATCATGACTTTGGTATCATTTTTAAAGCCCTTCACATAACCCCAAGTCATGAAGATTTTTCACATATGTGATCTTCTAAAAGTTTTACAGTTTTATGTTTTACATTTAGATCTCTGATCCATTTTGATTTGTTCTTTGTATTTAAGTCAACGTTTACTTTTTTTGCTCACGGGTGACCAACTGCTACAATGCCATGTGTTTTGGGGTTTTTTTTTTTTCTTTTGTTTTTTGGCCATGCATGCATGTGAGATCTTACTTTCCCGACCAAAGATCAAACCGGTGCCCCTTGCAGTGGAAGCGCAGAGCCTTAACCACTGGACTGCCAGGGAAGTCCCTCCAATGCCATTTGTTGAAAGGACTATCCATTCTCCACTGACACGTCTGTACCTTTGTGCATATTGATCACATTTGTATGCATCAATTTCTGGACATTCTATTCCACTTCATTGATCCATGTGTCTATCGATTTGCCTTGATTCCTGTCTTGATGACTGTAGTTTTATGTTGTCTTAAAATTGAGTAGATTCCTCCCACTTTATTCTTTTTTTTCTTTCAAAATTGTTTTTGTTATTCTAGTTCTTTGCCTTTCCATAAATTTTAGAATCCACTTGTTAATATCTAACCTCCCAAAAAATCCTGCTGGAATTTTGATTGACATTGTGTCCAATCTACAGTTCACTTTGGGAAAATTGACATCTTGAGTACATTGACTCTTCCAGTTCATGGATATAGTATATCTTTTCATTTATTTAGGTCTTCACTGATTTCTTTCTTTTTCTTTCTTTTTTTTTTTTTTTTTTAGCCATGCCACATGGCATGTGGGATCTTAGTTCCACAACCAGGGATTGAACCTGTGCCTCCTGCAGTGGAAGCACAGAGTCTTAACCACTGGACCGCCAGGGAAGTCCTTTCATTGATTTCTTGCAACAGCATTTTGTAGTTTTCAGCATAAAGATCCTGCATATCACACTGTTGTCTTCATTTGTTCAGCTAATACTTGCCTCCTCCACCAGACTATCAGCACCATGAGGACAGGGACCACATCCATGTTGCACACTGCTATGTTCAGTGAGCTCCCAGGGGCCCACCTGGCATGCAGCAGGCCCTCACTAAGTATCTCTGAATGAATGACAGCACTTCCGCATACCTCATCTCATATAATCTTCCCTAAATACCTACAGGATAGAGATTATACTCCTTACTTCATGAAGGAGAAAACCAAGGCTTGGAAAGGAGCTGTAGTAAGCATTATTCTAAGACTGTCCTCAAGATTCCCACCTCCTGGCATACATACCCTGTAAAATCCCCTCCTCTTGAGTATGGTCAGTACCCATGAACATGATGAGATATCATTTCTGTGATTAGATCACATTCCATGGCAAAGATGAAGGGATTTTGCAGATGTAATTAAGGTCCCTAACCAGTTGACTTTGAGTTAGTCACAAGGGAGATTTTCTTGGGTGGGCCTGACCTAATCAGGTGTGCCTTTTAAATGAGGGTCTAGAGGACACAGATGAAAGAACTCAGAGGGGTTCAAAATATCAGAGGCGTTCTCCTGTTGGCCTTGAGGAAGCAAACTGCCATGTTATGGAGAGGGTCACATGGCAGGGAACAGCAGTGGTCTCTAAGTGAGGCCCCCAGTCCCACAGCTGCAAGGAACTTAGCCTCAGATGTGATCACAGTCCCAGCCAACACCTTGATTTCAGCCTGGTGATAAAGAACCTAGTTATGCTGTGCCCAGACTTCTGACCTACAGAAACTGTGAGATAACAGATTGGTGTGGTTTTAAGCTAAGTTTATGGTGATATGTTATGCAGCAATAGAAAATGAGTACAAGGCCCTTTCCCAGGGTCCCAGAGTTGGGACCCATGGGCCTCCAAGCTGCCAAGCTCTTGCTCTCCACCGTTCAGTCATTTCCTGATGCCTTCTCCTCTTGTGGGGACATGAGGGCCTTCCCAGTTCATGCCTTTTGTTTTGCTTTGTTTTCTTCTTCTGTTTGGACCTCAGTACAGAACCCTTGATCTATGATACTCATTAGTGGTCCATGCACAGCCCATTTTGATTTACGTTGGTTAGGTTGTTGGTTCTAATAATGCAATAAGCATCCATAAACCCACCACCCAGAACAATAGCTAGTTCTTGACAATAACCACATCTAACCTTGGCCCCCGCATTCCTCCCCATCCCCCAACCTGTGGTAACTCATCTGGCTCTGCTATCCATCATTCCCTTACTTAATGCTTTATAGAGTTTAATTGCATCTATATGGATTCCATAAAATTCATTTTTAAATTTTAATGGTTTTTAACTTTATTAAAAGAGTATCATAGGGAACATAATCTCTTGGGACATTTTCCTCTCAATTTTATGTTGCCAAGATTCATGCATAATGTTGCAAGTTAGAGAAGGTCATTCGTTTCGACTGCTGTATAATATTTCATCCTGTGACCACACAGCCACATCCCATTCATCCACTCTGCTGCTGATGGGCACATGGGTGGCTTCTAGCCCTACTATCGTCAACAGCGCTACTCTGAACATTCTCATTCAAGTCTCCTGGTTCAGTAATCTGTTTCTGAGTCCAGTTCTGTCTGAATAAATGCAAGCAGAAGGATTTTGTTTCTTTGACATGGGGGACACAGGAGCCTAACAGAACTTCTTGCTAGGGCCCCACGCTTGACTGCCTGCTCCCAACAGATGCATCCAAATGCCCTCAACCCCAGACACCCAGATCTGGGGTCCCGAGCCCCGCTGCCGCCCGCCCAGGGAGTGTCAGTAGCACACAGCAGCTCTGCCCCTGCCTGAGTTTCCACAGCAAGAACTGGCTCCAAGGAAGCTCCCTGACCATGGTGGAAGCCCCCTCACGGCTGTGGGCAGGACTTTGGCCCCAAAGTCGTCTCTCTGTGCACTCAGAACTCGAGGCCCCAGAAAGTCTCCCGGCCTAGACCACCACAGAGCAAGCGATGAGAGCAAGTGTGGCGACAAGTTGGCCAAGCAGGAAGTGAAACGCAGCACCAGGCAGGCCCCTGCCCCTCTGGGCCTCGACGGAGACCCTGGTCGAGTCACTGACCCCTCTTGGGCCAGCGTGTCCTCACACAGCCCAGAAGCAATGCACACCCAGTGACATAAGAGGTTTGACATCTGGCTGGAGGGAAAGTACGAGAGGGAGGGGAGGCCTGAGAGCACGACCACATCTGGCAGCTCAGAGTCCTCCCTGCACAAGGCACCCTGCCCAGGGCTGAAGAGAAGGGCCGCTCACGTCCAGGGCCCCTAATTGCGCAGTCACCATCAAGTCAGAGGGGACAACAGCCCTCTCCAGGCTGTGATCCTGTCTCCCTGTCCCCTGCCTGCCCTCTCAGCAGGAGCTGACCTCACCCACACGGGTGGCATGAGGAATGAGAGTCCTTGCTATGGGACAAGGGTGCCCAGTGGTTAGGGGCACAGCCCTCTGCAGACAGAACCAAATCAAAATCCCAGTTCCACCCCTTTCCAACTATGTGACTAGGCGGCTTGCTTAAGGTCTTCAGTCCTCAGTTTCCTCACCTATAAAATGCACCATGATGTCGTGGTTAAGAGCACAGTCCTGGGGCTCCAACCTTGGCTCTGCCCCTTACTAGCTGTGTGACCTTGGACAAGTTACTTAACCTTCCTTAAACTTGTGCTTCGGTTTCCTCAGCTGTAAAACGGGGCTGCAAATGCTACCCACCTCACAGGGTTGTTATGAAAATGAAAACGAGTTGATATTTGTAAAGAGGTTAACAGAATGTGCCTGGCACACAGCAAGTTCTCAATGGTGACAATCCGAGGGATAGTCAACATCATGCATTCATTTATTTAACTAGTTTCAGTCGGGGCGTCAACTGTGCACCAGGCACTGTGTCTAAAGCTGTGGGGGACACACAGCAGAGAAAGATAGCCCTTCAAGTTCAAGATCTCACCATCTAATGACACAAAGACCCAGGCACCCAAGAGGGGAGGAGGAGCGGCTGCACTGCCTGTGTGCTAGGTGCTCTGCTAGAAAGAAATCAGGGCACTTCATGAGGGAGGTGGCGCTTGGGGACTGGACCTTTAGGAGGAGTGAGTGTTTATACAGAGGAGGCAGCGGGCAACGGGAAACACTTTATCCAGACATTACTGTCCAGCAATGTGGGGAGCTGGGCCTCAGGGCGCAGCTAGTCTGAGCCCTTCAGTGTTCAGAAAAGAAATCGAAGTCCAGAGCAGAGGGGTCTTGCAAGGGCCAGTTGGTGGCGGAGATGTTGGGACTCCAGGCCACATCCTGCCACTGATGAAGCTTCCATCATCCTACCCGGTCAGCTAATGCTGCGTAACGGAGCACCACAGAACTGAGTGGCTAAAACAACAAGTCGTTTGATAACCTCTCACGTGCCCATGGGTCAGGGGCCTGGGAAGCGCCCGGGAAGCGTTCTGGCTTAGGTTCTGTCCTGTGGTTTTAGGCCGATGGTGGCCAGAGCTGGAGCAACAGGAGGCTGTCTGGACATCTAGACTCTTCACATAGTCAGGGCCTGGCCACCTGGTCTCTCCACAAGAGCTAATGTGGGCTCCCTCATAGCATGGCAGCCTCCGGGCTCCAGCAACGAAGGGCTCCTCAACGGCGTCCAGCTGGCAAGGTGGAAGTTTTGACATCCTTTCTGTCCTAGCCTTGAGATTCATGCAGTGTCTCTTCTGCCACTTTCTGTTGGGTACAAACAGGTCACAAACCCACCCAGATTCAAGGGGAAGAGGGACCAAACTCCACCTCTTGACAAGGGTGTGGCAAGGAACTGTAGGATGGGAGATTTGGGGAAAACGACATCTGCCACTCACACCCCCTGGCCCCTGGCCTTGCTGCCCCCTCCAGGGGGAAATACCCCCAAGCTGGGGTTCCCTCGCTCTTCACCCTCCCTTTCCTTTGTTCCCATTCACTCAACACACCTTGAGAAGTACAATGGGTGGAGGGGGAGGAGTTGGGGCAGCACAGGGCAAGTTACGTAGAAGAGTAAGAGGAGCTCAGGCAGGAGATCTCCAGGCCGAGGAGAAAGCATCCCCTCTGCTCCAGCCAGAAGCCGAGCAGGGGGGAAATGAAGGCCTCTGGAGACGGGGGAGGCCTGGTGACCCTGCCAGCCCAAGTCTGGATTGGGGAGGAAACCAGGGCTTCCTCACGCCCCAGAGGTCAGAAGGAGACATGGGCTATCCCTGGAGTGGGGTCGGAGTCAAGACCCCGGGTCCAGCCAGCTTCCCACCCAATACTCCTGTGTTCCCAGGCCCTGGCTGCAGGCTAAGCTGGCCCAGTTCTCACGACACCAGCACTGCTGTCCCACAGGTGTCAGAAGAGAGAAGCAGGGCTTTCTCA
Organism: Kogia breviceps; assembly: GCF_026419965.1. Taxonomy (NCBI): domain Eukaryota; kingdom Metazoa; phylum Chordata; class Mammalia; order Artiodactyla; family Physeteridae; genus Kogia; species Kogia breviceps. The sequence goes on from NC_081319.1 coordinate 76,966,516, forward strand.
GAGCCCCCGTCTGGGATGGGGTCCATGGGCATGAGCTCCCAGCAGGATAGTCTGAGTGTCTCCTAACAAAGGCCTGCAGGCAGAAAGAGCCAGATGGAGGAGACCCATCCTCACCTCCAGGAGTTAGGAACCAGAGGCTGAGCCAGGCCCACTCACCACCACCAAATCCCCAAAGCAGGGTCTTGGGAGGGGGGAACGCGCTTGCACCTGACACCGCTGCAAAATACAGTTGACCCTTGAACAACGCCCCCCTCGGGGAGGGGTGCGTTAATATACGTATAATTCATAGTCAGCCCTCTGCCTCTGCGGTTCACTCGCATCCACGGTTTCCTCCACATCCATCCGACCACAGAGCATGTAGTACTGTAGTATTTACTACTGAAAAATATTCACCTGTTAGTGGACCCATGCGGTTCAAACTTGCATTGTTCAAGGGTCAACTGTACACTTAATTATTCAAAGCGCCTGTCCGGAGGTTCTCCCTCAGGCTGTCGGGATCCAGGGAGATACTCACGCCCCGTGGAGGCAAACACCATGTCATCATTACTGTGAGCTCTGCCCAGGGAGGAGCCAGCCTAGAGCTGTGCTTTTTATTTTTTTGGCTGCGCAGAGCAGCTTATAGGATCTTACTTCCCTGACCAGCGTTCGAACCCAGGCCCTCGGCAGTGGAAGCACAGAGTCTTAATCACTGGACCGCCAGGGAATTCCCAAGCTGTGCTTTACGATATTACACTTGGGAGAAGGCTAGGGGGGTGCCTTCCATAGGCCATACTCCCACTTGCCTCCTACCCCGGCCCCCAGGAATTAGACTCTTTCAGAGAGGATGCCTCTATCTTAGCCTGATTTCCTCCAAGAGCGGGGCTTGAGGGGGCTTTGGACTGGAGTGTAGATAATTTATTTGGGAAGTGACCCCAGGGATCAGGAGTGAAGGATGAGGGCAGGAGACAGCGTGAGACAGGGAAGGAGGGTCAGCCAATACCAGGAGGTTTTAGCACATTAGCTACCCCTGTGGGTGACTGGTGACCCCACAGGGACCTATTAAAGAGCCTTAGGAAACGTGTCTCAAAACTGTCTGCCCAGGAGGGCAAATAGGGAAACATCTATCTGTTTGTTGGCTTCTGTCCCTCCATTGAGCAAAAGTGTCCCCGTGGGCCTCCCTTCTGAGGTGTGTACACCGGGGGACCTCAGCAGGTCTCAGGCATCCACAGGCTGAGGTTCTCATGCAAGACCTCGGAGAAGCCTCAGGCGGGAGACGGGAAGCTCTGGGCCCAGGTAAGGGTCCGTCTGATGGCACCTGTGTGGAGGGGTCAGAGTCAGCGTGGGGCGTAGAGGAACTTGGACCCCATTGTCCAGCACAGGCCTCCACCTTGCTGCCTCCATCAAGCTGTCAGCGCCATTAGCAGCTGCCTGCAGGGCCAGCTTTTGAGAGATGTGAAAAATATTTTCCTACAGCCAGAGAAAGCTCAAAGCTCGGCCTCCCAGTGTGGAAGTGGGCAAGTTCTAAGAACACAGCCAGGTTTCAGAGTTCTGCTCTGCTCTGTCCAGCGCAAGGACCAGTCTGGCTTAGCTCCTTAAGTGCTTCCCTCACCAGGGCGCCTAGGCCTGGAAGGAAGTAAAGTCCATTTTGCCTGGAACTGCAGCCAGAGCCTTCCCCAAAGTGCTTGGCTTCTCCCGGCCCCCGCCCAGCCTCTCCGCACGCACTTGTTTCCTGCTCAGCCAGCGGCCTCCCTTCATTTCTCCAGTGTCTCGTTCGGGCTCCTCCACCTTCTCCCTGCTCAGTGTCTCGCTCTTTTGCTGGGCCGCACCCCCAGCGCCCTCCTTCCTACCCGCGGACCCCAGACTTCGGCGGGGGCTGCCCAGGCCCCCCATGGCTTGGCCCTTCCCCAGCCTGTTTGGGACCCTGCCCAAATCAGCAATGACAAGTACCCACTCTTCCTTCTCGCTCACACAAGGTGACCATTGTCCACCACGCGGGGGAGGACCGTCAGTGTTCACGCTGTGGCGGAGAAAGGATGTTTACGCAGGGTGGTGAGCACCGCTTCCTGCTGTGTCCAACCACTCCACTCCGTGTCACGTGCAGTCCAAGCAGGCCCCTCACCCAGGCCCACATCAAAGTTAGAGAAAACAGGCCTGCAGGGCACAGAACGGGCAGGCGGGCTCAGAAGAGGCCCAGAGGCTCAGAACAGGCTCAGAATGGGCCCACAGGTGGCCCACGGCTTGCGGAAATGAGGCTCTAGCAGGTCTTTCCCCTGTGGGTTCTCTCTGCTCAGGCCCTGAGACACTGTCCTCCATCCCATCCCGCCTTCCCACCTCCTCATTTAATCCTGACTACCCTCCCCACGGCGGGTGTTATGATTTCCCCTTTGATAGATAAGGACACTGAGGCTCAGAGAGATTCACTGGCTTCCCCACAGGGAGGGAAGAAGGAGGGGACGGAGGGAGAGGAGGGGAGGAAGGAAGAGGGAGGGAGGTCCGCATCAGCACCACTTCTGCAGAGAACCCTAGGATGGCAGAGATGGGAGAGCCAGCCCTGAGGAAGTTTCCAGTCTTCCTGGGAGAAATTCCAGGATGATGAATTGCTCAAGGTCACATGGAGAATCCCCCACTGAGCTAGGGCTTGGGGGCTTGGATCCTGGGGTGGGGTGACCTCGTGGTCACCCTCTGCAGAATAGAAGGAGGTTCTCAGCCAGGACATGCCCATCCTGGAGGCAGGAGATGCACAAGATCCTATGCCTGGCCATTCCTGCCTGCGACCTTGGTGGGAGGCACACAGAGATGGGGGGAACTGCCAGTTACGCCAGGCATTTTTTCTGGCTTTGCCCCCTACCCTCTGCCCACACCCTAGAGTCCTGGGCTGGAGCTGAAGCTGGGCCAAGGCCTGTGAGCTTGGAGGGAAGCTTTCCAATGGGAGGTGATGTGGAGAGGAGCTGAGGAACGGGTGGGCATGGCCTCCCTGGATGTTCAGCATTCTAGAATTGGCGAAGTCCTTCCAGCTCAAGACCTTGTGTCTATGGAGTCTGAGATATGTTTCTCTCCACACCCCCTAGGGTGTCCAGAATCCTACCATGCTGGAGTGAGAGGGACCTCTGAGACACAGCCCTCTAAGGTTTTTATGGCTGCAAACAAACCATTCCCCAACATAGTAGCCTAAAACAACAAAGGTTTCTTAATTTCTCACATTTCTGGGGTTTGTCCTGGCTGTCCTGCAAGTCTCACCTGGGATTAGGTCATTTGATCAGCTGCATTCAGCTAGAAGGTCCAAGTGGCCTCGCTCACAAATCTTAGGCCTCCACGCCATCTGCTGGGCCTCCACTCTCCTCCACTTAGTGTCTCATCCTCCAGGGCCTCTCTCTCCCAGAGAACAATCTAGACTTCCCTCCAGTATGGTGGGAACTGAGTGGGAAGGAGGGAGAGAGAAAGGGAGAGAAGAAAGGAGGGCAACCACTAGGCTCTTCAAGGGCTAAGCTTGGAACAGACAGCTTTTCACTTCTGCTGCATTTTTTCCATCAAAGCAAGTCACAAGGCCAAGCCAAATTCAAGGGCAGGGAAAGTAGACTCTACCTCTTGATGGTAGGAGAAGCAAAGAAGCTCTGACCATCTTTAATCCATCTCAGGGGGGCCGAGTTTCACCAGAGTCAGGAAAGTCAGGTCAGAGCTCAAGTGGCCTGATGGAGACTTGGGCACTTAGAGACGGATGAGGCCCCACCCCTTCCCCCAAGACTCTCTCCCATCAGCCCCCAGACCATGACTTTCCCCAGTGCTCTGTCCATGGTGGCCCTGGAGACCTGGCCTGCAGGAGGAAGGGCTGGTGTTGAGGCTGCACAGGGAGGTGGGGAGGGCTTGGGCCCCTCTGTACCAACTGTTGAGGTGTCTGAAGTTGGTTTGGGGGGTGCGTCTCTTTGTTACAGGATGTGGGGGGAGGGCACCTACTCCTTGCAGAAACCGACCCCACGAAGGCTCTGGCAGGGACCAAGCTCAGGGAGGATGAAATGTGGGGACAGGGCAGGCTCTGCTTATCTCGATGACCTGGGGGCCTAGTCCTGGAGGACTCCAGGTCCCCCTTTTCTCTTCTTCTTTGCACAGTAGCTGGTCTCAGCAGGCCCAGGCATTGGGCAGCCGAGTCGGCCCCTGAAGACCCCTGACTCCCACCCCTACCCTCCTGGCTTTCATCTAACTTCTTCATGCTGCCATCCGACAGTTATTTATTGAGCACCGGCTGTGGGCTAGGTGTTGTGCTAGTCACTGGGGCTCTATCAATGAGCAAAATAAACAAAATCCCTGTCTTCCTGGAGTCCAGATTTGAGGCAAGGGAGCACGTTTATAGATAATAAACAAAATAAATAAGTAAATTACAGAGTGCCGCATTCATTTCCTGTGGCTGCCATAACAAATTACCCCAAACTTGGTGGCTTAAAACACCAGAAATTGGGCTCCCCTGGTGGCGCAGTGGTTGGGGGTCCGCCTGCCGATGCAGGGGACGCGGGTTCGTGCCCTGGTCCGGGAGCATCCCACATGCCGCGGAGCGGCTGGGCCCGTGAGCCATGGCCGCTGAGCCTGCGCGTCCGGAGCCTGGGCTCCGCGAAGGGAGAGGCCACAGCAGTGAGAGGCTCGCGTACAGCAACCTCCCCCCCCCAAAAAAAAAAAAAAAAAAAAAACACCAGAAATTTATTCCCACACAGTTCTGGAAGCTAAGAGTCTGAAATCAAGGTGTTGGCGGGGCCACGCTCCCTTCACAGGCTCCAAGAGGGGAGAATCATGCTTCTGGTGGTTCCTGGCAATCTTCGGAGTTCCATAGCTTATGGTGGCATCCCTCCAATGACCGCCTCCATCTTTACGTGGCTTTCTCCCCCATGTCTCTTTCTTTTCCTCTTCTTTTAAGGACATTAGTATTGGATTTAGGGTCCACCCCAAATCCAGGATGATCTCATCTCAAGAACCTTAACTTAAGCACATCTGCAAAGACCCTATTTCCAAATCAGGTCACATTCTGAGGTTCCAGGTGGACCTCAATTTGGTGGGGGGAATTATTCAACCCACTATAGTCATATTCACAGGTTCCAGGGGTTTGGACGTGGACATATCTTTTGCAGGACCACTCTTCCACCCACTACAAATATATCAGAAGAAATAATTTGAGGTTATTTGGAGAAAAATAAAGCATAGTAATATAGAAGGGAGGGTGTAGGTGCTGGAGTGGGAAGGGCTGACTGCAGTATTAAATAGGTGGTCAGGAAAACCTCACTCAGAAGGTGATATTCAAAGACCTAAGGAAGTGAGGGGGTGTGCATGTCTGAGGGGAGAAGCATCCAGGCAGAGGGAACAGGCAGTGCAAAGGCCCTGAGGCAGGACTGTGTTCAGCAATCTGAGGAGTAGGGAGCTAGAGCAGAGTGAGTCGGGGGGCAGAGTGGTAGCAGAGTAGGATAACATGGGGCCATGTAGGTCACAGGAAGGACTTTGGCCTTGACTCTGAGGAGAGACAGGAACTGACTTTGTTGTCACAGCATCACTCGTTGCTGGGCTGGGCATAGACTGTAGAGGGACAAGGACTGAAGCATAACTCAGCTGCCCACTTCCCACCCCCACCAAGGCAGCCCCCAGGCAGCAGGCCCTCCTTAGCTCTGTAGTGGCTTCCCAGGACTCTGTCATAGAGAGGCACCTCTGATCCCCTGCGGCCGGACCCCCTGCCTGCCCACAGGGCTCAGGTTTCCCCCTTGTCAGCTGTACCCACCAGAGCCTGGAAAAGTCAGCTTTCCAGAAAGATTTCATCATTTTCCATTTGGAAAAATTTGCTGCTCCCACCACTCCCTCCCCTGCTCCCGAGGCTGAGACACTCAGGAGCTCAGAGGGGCCATGGGCAAGGGCACATGGGGCTTCCAGCCTGCCCCATGGCAGCCTGGGAACAGACTACCGCATCCCCCAGCTGGACTGACTTCCACCTGGGGGACCCTCCCCCCGTGTCCTCCATGGACTCCCCCAGTCATACTCCTCCTGCCCTGGCACCTCTGCAGCCTGCTAAGTGGGTGGGCACTGGGCAGAGGCACTGGAGAGGGCTGTGGAGGAGGGGAGAAGGGTTGGGTGTCCCCCTCAGGGGCTCCCTCACAGAGGCTGAGCCACTGCTGGGAACCAAGCACTGCCTTCACATCTAATGTAAGTGGAAACTTCCCTTAGCGTCTCTGGACCCCAGGGTCTTCTCCTCCATAATGTTCCTCATTCCCCTTGCCATTGTGGGGCCCCTTAACACAGAGCCTGTCAGCATTTGCAGAACCTGCTGTGGTTTGCAGAGCCTGTCCGTGTTTGCAGAGCCTGCTTGGTCACGGAGGCTGTTGCTAGTTACTGAGATTGTTTCCTTTGTTCCTCCAGGCAGCCCTTACCCATTGCACAATGGTGGCTCATAAAGGTCTCTCTTCCTCCCTCTCCTGCCCTGCTTCACACCCCTTGCTGCGGTCTCCCCAAGGATCCACAGGACATTTCCCCAAAGGCCCCAAGACTCAGACCTCCAGAAATCTCACAGTCAATCCACACTCCCCAGTGGGACCATATAAGCTGAGGTGTGGGGGGTTGGAGGAGAACAGAGGGGCCACCCCCTTCTAAGCTCAAGTCCTGTAAAGAACATACAGTTTGAAGCCAAGCTGACCTGGGCCTCTGTCACTTCCTAGCGATGGGGCTTCGGGCATCCTCTCAAGTTTCTGAGTCTCAATTTTCTCATCTATAAAATGGGGCTGTGTTAGGACATGTGGCAGTGTGAGATTCACCTGATCTAATGGGCAGGAAAAGTTCGTGAATGAAAAGCGCCTGTGTATGCTGGACGTGGGGCTTCCTTCTTCCACAGAACATCTCAAAGGGTTAAAGAGGCCATGGGCATTCCTGTCATTAGCTCTGAGTGGTGAAAATAAGCCCACAAGGGTCTATGGAGGAAGTTCATCTCATCCAGGCCCTGGATGAGAGCAGAAATCTCTCAGGAACTTGGAGAGAGTCAATGCGGGAGCCCTCGGCCACTAGCCCTCCTTCTCCCCCACTCTTAATGCTTTGGTAGTGAGTATGAGCTGAAGGGACAGGTCTCCCCTAAGGTAGGGGCTATGCCTCCCCCCTTAGACTACAGTTCCCTGAGGCAGGGCTGTGTGTCCCCTCAGACTGGGGGTCCTTTCCCCTCTCGAAGCCCAGGATGGGGATCGAAGCATCAGCCTCTCCAACAGTATTCGTGCACCACTGAGTGACCACCCAAAGGAACAAGGTGATTGGACCTGACAGACAGAGGCGCAGGGTGCGGTGGGGTCCTCCTGAGGAAGGAAGTGCTGATAAAAGGTCACTTCTCGGACCACCTGGCTCAGGACAAACTAGAGCTGTAATCAGATATTTCAGTTTGGAGCCATCAGCCAGCTGGCTTTATTAAGTGCCTGCTGTATGTAAGGTCCACTGGCAGGTGTTTTGGGAGAGACCAGGAGGATCTATATGCAGTGTCTGGGCTGCTAGGGACACAGGCCTGGGCTCTGTCGGGAGCTGAGCACTGGGGTGTGGCTGCACGGACACAGGGGTCTGGGAGAGAAGCGAGACGTGGGAGTTGCAATCGAGCAGCCTGCTTAAAGGAGACCCTCCAGGGACCAATTCCTGGGTCCAGGTTGAAGAAGGTGGACCTGTGGCCTCAGACCTTTGGCCCTTGGGGAACCCCTGAAGGCCCCTCCCCATCTCACACACCCCTCTCCTCACCACCCTCAACTTATCTGGCAGCCTTGGTCCATGTTTTCCCAGGAGCTGGTCCGCCCCCATCCCCTGAGGCCCACCCAAGGCTGAGCCCTCTCTCTCCTCCTGCTCCTGCGTAGCAAGTCCTGGCTGGGCCAGGGGAAGCAGGGGAAGGAGCTCCCTCAAGAGCCTGCCGGGGGCCCCTTGGGATCCAAATCCTGGCTCCTGAGTCTCCCACCCCCCACCCTGAATCCCCCATAGCCTGGCAATGTCTCACAAGACAAGTAGCTGGGGTGCTCTAGAGATGGAAGGAGAAACCCCAGGGGAGACCTCTCTTCCATCCCCTGCCCCGGCAAGGGGCAGTCACCCCAAAACCATCAAAGGAAGCAGATTCTATAACCCACCAAGAATGGTCTATAACCCAGACCATTCCACTTTTGCTCACGGCTAGCAAGTTGAAGCCAGCTTATTTCTCCGCCCTGCCCAGGTTCCTGAGCAATGAGGAGCTGGGGGTCCTCAGAGATGCCTTCACTCTGGGGCCCCTAGAGGTATCGATGACGAGGGAAGGTCAGTGTTGACCCAGCCTCAGGGAACCCAGTCTGATGGGGGAGACATAGCCCTGCCCTCTGAAATATTCTACTCCAGTGGGGGAAATAGAGCCCCTGTGCTCTGGCAGCCCCCAGACTGAGCAGAGAAACGTAGCCCCTGTCCCTTCAGGGTGGTCTGACTCAGCCCTGAACACCTCCATCCTCATCCAGGGAGTAAAGACCCAGAGGTCACCATCTCCTGCCATAGGTAAGAGTCCTTCCCATCCCCACCCCCCAAAGGACTAAGGATAGGACAGGCACGGAGCAGGAAGGGAACTTAGAGACCTGTGTCCCAAATGGTCACTGGCTGGCAGGCCCCTTCATTGCCACCTGTGAGGCCCAGGCTCTCCCAAGATCCCGCTAAAAAGCATCCCCTCCATGCAGGAGTGGACCTCGGGGGTGGCCTTGCCCTGTCCCATCAACCCCTTCCCTCACCACAGACACTGATAGTGCTCAGACAGACCCGCAGGATGAGGGAGCAGGGGAGGCCGATAAGTTGACCTTCCTCCAGCTGCTGTTTTGGCTGGAGGGCTGGTGGGCTGTTTGATCTGAGGGCCCAGGATGGACAGGGGACCCTGTATGGGAGGGGCTCCCAGGCCCAAGGCCCCCGTGTGTTGGGACAGCCCATCCCCTGGCAGGAGGGCGAGTACACCAGAGCCCCTGCTGAGGTTCCCTACTGCCAGTTCACAGCTTCTCTCAACTCCTCAGGATACCCACTTCACTCCATGGTCCCCACCCCAGGAGACGCAGACAGAGGTCCCCTTAACCTCCCCAAAGCTTCCACTACCCACCAAGTTCCCTTGGGCTCCTGTTATTCTCCTACCGAGAAACCTTGCCCCCAGCGACAGGGAAAAGATAAGGAAGGATTTGTGTCCCCAAGTGAAACTAACGGACAGAGGCTGGCAAAGATCTCTCCAAACCCTGTCCACCCACCGCTCAGCAGCAGTGCGGTCAAGTGATAAGATCCAGGGAAGATCATGTTCAATTTGGGGGAGTTGAACATGATCTGTGTATTAGATAATTATAGGAAATTGTTTTGTTCAGCGTGAGAATGGCTTGCTAGTTTATATAGAAAATTGGGTTAATTTTTGAGACATGCATTCCGAAGTGATTAGAGGTGACATGTCATAATGTCAATAATTTATTTTCACATATTTCAGCTCCCCCAAACAAGAAGCAAATCTGGCAAAATGTTCATTGTTCTATCTTGGTAATGGGTGCTTGCAGGGTCATTGTACTATTCTCTCTACTTGTCTGAATGTTTAAAGTTTTCCACAATAAAATATCCCCTCAAAAAATGAAAAAAGAAAAAGGAAACATTGTACCAACCTGAATACGAATACCAATGTTACCACTTTCTTGCTGTGTGACCTTAGGCAATTCACTCAACCTCTCTGAGGCTCATTCCCTCTACACTTAAATGGTACAACTATACTCCTCTCAGTAGGATGTTGTGAGGATTAAAACATAGTAACTAATGGGGAACAATGCCTGGGATATAGTAAGTGCTCAGTTAAAAATGGTTATTTGTGAAATGAATGAGGGGAGGCTGTCGAGAGGAGCTGTCTTCTCAAACTCTGAACCTCAGTTTCTCAGCCCTCAAGAAGCAGTAGTTAATGATATTACTTAAGTCAACAGCATCGCGCCCAGCCCATAATCCATGCCAGGGGTCTCGTTGGATGCTGGGGAGGAGAGAAGCCTAGGGGGGTACTCTTTTTTTTAAAATAAATTTATTTATTTTATTTTATTATTTGTTTTTGGTCACATTGGGTCTTCGTTGCTGCACACGGGCTTACTCTAGCTGCGGCGAGCGGGGGCTACTCTTTCTTGTGGTGCACGGGTTTCTCATTGCGGTGGCTTCTCTTGTTGCGGAGCACAGGCTCTAGGGGTGCAGGCTTCAGTAGTTGTGGCACACGGGCTCAGTAGTTGTGGCTCACGGACTCTAGAGCACAGGCTCAGTAGTTGTGGCGCATGGGCTTAGTTGCTCCGTGACATGTGTTATCCTCCTGGAACAGGGCTCGTACCTGAGTCCCCCACACCGGCAGGCAGATTCCTAACCACTGTACCACCAGGGAAGCCCCTGGGGCATACTCTTAATAGGACCCATGGACACTGGTTCCTTACAAGGAGCTCTGAAGTTAGTGGACACCCTCCCCATTTGGTACTCAGCTCAGGAACAGAGCAACCCGTGCTTTGGCCATAACCAGTCATTCAACTTTGAGAACAGTCAGGGCTGCGTGATCAACCCCCTCAACATCCACCATGGACGAGCACAGTGAGAAGTGAGAGACCCATTCCGAGGACAAGGGCAGTGGGGCACGCAGCGGGTAACGGGAGAAGGCCAGCGCTTTCCTATTCTGGGAGGCAGGAGGCAGCAGGTGGCTGGCTGGTGCCGAGACATGTGAGCCCTCCTGTGAGGATGCCATGTGGCCAGCAGCAGGGAAGCCTGGACCTGCCACGCATGGCCTAGGCCCCAAGTGAGCCCACCGGCCAGGAGTACTTGTGGCCAATGGGGGAGGGAAACCTGGTTTCTCCATCACAGGGGCGTTCTCCCTAATACAGCTCAGGAGAAAAAGGCTTCCTAGAACCCACCACCCCCAAATTGTCCAGGGAAGCAGGCTCCAGGGCCTGGATGTCCTGAGGCGCTTCCAGTCTGAGTGGGGAGATACAACATTTGCACTCCAGGAGCTCCTAGTCTGACGACAGAGCTTCTGCCCTGAGGAAGCCCCCAGTCTGAGGGAGGAGATACAGCCCCAGCAGGCGAGGGCTCCAACTGAGGAGGGAGGCTGGCCACAGTGGAGGTGCAGGGGCTGGAGTGCTCCATGAGGCTGGAGGCAGCCCTTGATGTTGCAGGTTCCTTTGGGAGCCTGGTTTATTTTAGGGTGAGCAGGAAGAACAGGCAACTTCCCAGATTAAAATAGCCTTCCCTGGGTGTCATTCCTGAGACATGCACAGCTCCCAGCTGAATGCTTGTCACACGGCTGTGTTCCTCCCGCCCCTCCCAGGCGGGCAGGGCAGGGCCTGGATGGTAGTGCTACCCAGGGAAGCAGGGCAGTGCAGGGAGCAGAGATGAGCCTTGTTTCCTAATCAGGGCAGCGTGGGAATGCAGCTCTGGTCTCTAGGGCCACCAAAAGCTGCCCATCACTCGCCCAGCTCCTCCTTCCTAAAGGGGCTGCCAGCCCCCTCCCTCAGGGAGCTTTCCCACGCTGACTCCAGCTGTATGAAGCCCTCTGGCTCCACCTGCCTCCCCAATGCTGTGGCCAGTCAGTAATTTCCAGAGGTCAGGGGCCTCCCTTCCAACTGGGGCTCCCTGGGATCAGGACTGGGGCTCCCTGAGGATGGGGCCGCGTCTCCCCTCAGACCCGGGCTCCCCGAGGGCGGGGCTGTGTCTCCTCACAACCCTGTTTCTGGTCCAGTGGGAAGAAAGTTGACCCAGGACTCGAGAGCCCTGGATTCTATGTGACTCTGGCATCACTTTGCCCTCAAGGACAGTAGCCTGCCACGCACGGCTCTTAAGAGCAGATACTCTGGTCATAGATCCAGGTTCCAACCCCAGCCTGGACACTTCCAGGCTTCATCACCTCAGGTCACTTACTTACCCCTATGACCCTCCACAGGGTCGTGAGGGCAGCAGTAGCTCCTGCCCACCCACCCCCCCCCCGGCAGGTGGTAAGGCTTAAGTGAGATAACACAAGAGATTTGGCACAGTGCCCGGCAGAGGGTAGGGAAAAGGTGAACCAAAGAAAGGCGTAGCGGTCCCATTCTCAGGCCAGTTGTGGGTTGGGCAGAGCCCTAGGCTCCATGACCCTGGAGTCCGGGGCCAAGACTGGCCCTGGAAGACCACAGAGTGACCTAGGTCACCAGCCAGGCCAGGGCTATGCTAGGATTCTGAAGCTTCAGTTCTAGGAACAGGACTCTGCCTGACTCTGTGATAGCGTTTGATCGCCCTTCCCCCTCTGCAACTCTCCCTCTGGCCACCCAGCTCCAGCTGCCTTTGGTGTCTGTCCCCCACTACGCCCCCTGGTTTTCCCAGCCCCTCTCCCACCTTGTGGAGACATCCAGCTATCCCGTATGTGTGATGTCTGGCGTGGCGTGACCCCTCTGAGCTGGGCAGGGGACTGGGGCCAGGCCCACAGAACATAAATATGTCCTGTGAGTTTACATTGTAGGGACCAGGAGTACACACCAATCAGCTGGCTGCTGTCCCTGTTTATTTCCTGGGGGTTCATGGCCAGGGCGGGGGTAATCCCTAGATGGCTGCAGCTGTGTGGATATCAATATACCAGGAACCCCAGAAAAGGCTGCAGGCCTCCCAGGCCCACCCCCTCCTGCCATGTCCCAGCTTCCCTTCCCCTCCTGCCCCCCATGGATCACACCATGGTGCACGTGGGAGTCTGAGCACAGAGTGTCCTTCCCAAGCTTGCGGTTAGGGACCCCTTGGCCCTCCTCCCCTTTGGCCCCCACCCTGCTCCAGGAACGCAGATCAGACCCCATTGTGTTTTTTCAGGTCAGGCCAAGCTAGACCTCACTCGAGCCAATCATTATTGAGACTGTCCCTGGAACTTTCCCAGGGTGTTTAACTTTTCTGAACACTCCCATTATCACTCAGCATCTTCACCCACCTACTCAGGGAAGCAGGCTCTGCTGGGATTGTCCATTGTCTGCATGGGAAGGTTGAGCCCCAAGCGTATACTGGCCCTGAGTCCCGTCCAGAACTGTCTGTGGCGCCTGTGCTCAAGACAGACAGAGATGATAGTCTCACAGTGGCCAGGGCGGTGATCCACTTTACAGATGAGAAAACTAAAGCTTGAGGTGGATAAGTGATAACTGGCCCATAGTTGCTTCGCTGATGAAGTCAGGATGCAAACTCAACTCTGCCTGGTTCCAACTTCCCCTCATGGTCTCTCCCAACCCACCACACACCCCTTACCCAGAGATCTCAGGCACCTTCTGGAAGCAGGTGGGGAGACAGTTCTCAGAAAGGTTCAACTCTTCTTTCCCTCCCAAGAGATTCATATTGCAAAGTCAGAGCGTATCCAGTAATATATTCATTTTCATTGACAGCACAAAGCCCTGTGTCAAGCATTGGCAGGAGGAAGGACTAATAATGACAGCAACAGCAATAACTAGTGTTTATTGAACACTTGCTATAAGTGCTGTATATACAACATCTCAGGCATCCCTCACCACAACTCTATGAGGCATGGTATTATTAAATCCAATTTACAGTTGGGAAGACCTGGCTTGTCCCCGGTCCCACAGCTAGAAAGTGTCAGAGCCAGGAGTGGGACCCAGAGCCACCATGCTCTGTGTAGGTTATCTGGGTGGAGGCTGCCTTTAGAAACCAGTTTAAACAGTGTGGGTATGAGTACACAGACACAGACACACACACACACACACACACACAGCAACCAGGGAGGGGACAGGTGAAGCTGAGCCACAGTGTACAGAAGTAATCTGAGCAATGCAGGGTAGATTAAGGAACGGTTCCTGGCAGAGATGGGTTGTGTGTCAGAGCTTAAAGGTAGTGAGAGATATAGGCCATTCCCAACGTGGGTCCCTGGGCAGAACTAATTTCCAAAAGGTTTTGAACACAGTAGGTATTGAATAAGTGTTCTTGGAGCGATGGAGTGGTGATAACGTGGTGGCTGTGATGGAAGGACCGGCGAGGAGAGCAGTGTGATGATGCTGAGGATGAAGGCAGTGATTTTGTGACAGAGGAAGTGACGGTGGGAAGGAGATGGAGGTGTTGGTGATGGTGGCGGTGGTGACGGAGATGGGAATGGAATTAGTGATAGAGGCAAAGACATAAAAATCCATTTCCTTTACACTCTTGTACAGCCCTTTATAGCTGTACACCAGCCATCACACATGCCTCATCCTCACGGCTAATTTTGGGAGGGCATTTTTATCTTCCTTTTATAAATGATGACAGTGAGCCACAGACAAGTCACATTCTGCTTGCCCAAGGTCACAAGGCCAGGAAGCTAGCCCAGGATCTCTGCCTTCAGGGCCCCTCCTCACTTGGAGTGAGGGGCCAGGGCAGCATCGTGATGCCGTGAGCGGGTAGCGAGGCAGAGGCCCTCCTGCGCTCCCAACACAGAGGGCTCAGTGGTCCTCGGTTTGGGGGAGCAGGGCGTAGCAGGACTGGGTTACAGAGGAAGCGGTTATAATCCCAGTCCCATCACCCACATGTTGTGACCTCTGGGTGACAGCCAAGGCAGATGTCAGCTGCCAGGTGACAATGGGCCTGCGGGGCAGAGCCAGGGCAGCCTGGCGGGAGCCCCACACACCAGGAGGATGAAGTCAGGGGTGGGAAATAATCCTGGAGTCAGAGGAAGGCTTGTTTGGGGGTGACATTCCTGGAAAGTTCTGCTGTGATTGGCTTGAGGTTGGGCCTTCTAAATAGGCCTTCCCAGTCAGGAGTAAGTTTATTAATAAACCCTGCCCTGCCTTCTGCCCTCACCCTGGGTAGAAGGCAGGGCTTCCTGGGGCTTCTGGGCTTCTGGTCTCTCACCCCAGAGGTGGTGAGTCCCACTGTGGGTGGGGGGGGAGAAAGAGACTGAGCCTCTAGGTCTAGGCAGGGAGTGCAAATGCCCTGCATCCTCCAGACTGCATTCCCCGACCCCCCCTGCAGCCCCAGGGCTCCTCTGCTTCTGGGGGCTTCGGAGAAATGGCGAACGGGGGTGGGTGGCGTGCATGTGAGGTCATGGGGCTGCAAGCATGCATGGGTGGGCATGCAAACGTGAGCGCCTGAACAGGATCATAAGGGTGGTAATGGGCTCCCAGGGGTACAAACGTGCAAGGGTACCTACACGTGGTTGCCCTGGAAGAGTGAAAATCGTGTCTCAGTGGCTGCTGAGCATGTTCTGTGTGTGCCCTTGTGAGCCCTGGGTGATGTGGGGGGGGGGGGCGCAGTGGGGGGATGACTGAGTGTGAGGGGTGCTAAGGCCTTAGGAACAGGCAGCCTCCCCCCAAGCTGCTCCCCACTACAGCTCATTAGCACCAAGGCCTAAATTTACCACCTCCACTTACCCACTCTCTGGCTATGACCTCATTAAGCTCCTGCCCCTTTCCTAGGACAATGGGATGGAGGGGAGGAAGGACTCCTTGGTCTGCACTGCAGGATCCCCTGGGGGAGGAGGGAAAGTCCTAGGGATAGGGTGGAGGGGAAACCAGGCACAGAACTTAATATAGTCACAGGGCAGGCCGAGGAGGATGTCAGCTCCTATTACACCTGCCTCCTCGTCACCATCATATGACCCAGCTCCTGCTGGCAAGGCCTGGGTGGGTGAGAAGCACCTGGTCCTGGGCCGTGCTGAGGGTCACCCTGCACACTGCCCTTCTATACATCCTTAAATGAAGCCCCTCTCCCAGCTGGTTCTCCAGGCAAGGGGCAGGGTCCAGCTCGCCATTCAGCATGGCTCTGGCATGGCTTAGCGGGGCGGTCCTGACTCCCACACAGTGGGCCAGGCCAGGAAGCAGTGGAAGGGGTGGGAACCTCTAGAGCTGATTCCAGCACAGTTGCTAAAGGAACAGGTCCTTCTGATCCACGCCCTCCCCTGCTTCTTCCCTCACCCCCTGGATCCATGGTCCCAAACTATGGCACACCTATGGGCAGAGCTCTGAGCTAGGCAGAGCAGTCAGAGCCGCGGTGAGGGGCAGCAGAGTGTCCAGGAAAGCAGTGCCTGTGCTATGAGTCAGGTTCAAGACAAGATCCTCCCCTAAACCCCTCCTGCGTAGAAACCCCAGAGCCCACACTGACCAGGAGACACAGCCTTGCCCACAGGGAGCCCCAGGATGATGGATCTATCATGCCAAATCCCCTCCATTGAGCTTCCTGTGTGACTTTGGGAATTTGCTCAACATCTCTTAGCCTCAGTTTTCTTGTCTGTGAAATGGCAACACTGCCACCTCCCTCAAAGATACTTAGCATGTGCCTGGCAGATAGTAAAAGCTGCATAAAAAGGTAGCTCTGCTTCAGTGTGGGCTTTTTGTGAAAGAAATTATAACATTTGGCCTTAAATTGGGGAAACAGGTTGCAGTGGGATCCTCTGCACACCCATTCCTACCCAGAGCTGCTGAGACACACCAGGGCCTCCCCAGGCAGCCCCCCGCTCAAAGTTTACAGTCGACAGATATCCTGGAATATCAGCCACAAAAGGGGTCCCAGGTCCAAGGACACCAGTGCAGCGTGGGGACCAGGCAGGCTCTGCAGCCACCCACCCCAGAAGATGCTATCCTGTGGCTTCTGGTCATTGACTTCTCGGGGACGCAGTTTTTTTAATTTACATTTTTTTTATTAAGGTGTAAGTTTTGCGCATCAAATTGCACAAATCTTAGGGGTACAGCTTGGTGAATTTGTTCATGTTTGTACGCCCATGTCACCACCACCCAGATCCAGCACAGAGTATTTCAGCCCCCCAGGAGGCTCCCTCAAGCCCTTGCCCGTCAATACCATCCCCCCCACCAGGAGAGAAGTGACCACTATTCTGACTTGTTTCACCACAGATTGTCTTGGCCTATTCTTGAACCTCATGCAAATGGACTCCTAGAGCATGCACTCTCTGTGTCTGACTCAGTTTATTGGACATGAGGTCTGTGAGGGTTATCCGCATTGTTTCTGCAACACTAGTTCTTCCTTTTTCGTAGCTAAGTAGCCTTCCGTTGAATGGTTATGCCACAATTGATTTATCTGTTCTGCTGTTGATGGACATTTGGTTGTTTCCAATTTTTAATTAATAGCATTAAAGCAACCGCAGCCTTCTTAGACACGTCTTTTGGTGCACATAACCATGGCTACCCATTCTTGAGAACAGATTTTGAGGGGGATGCCTTGTTAAGAACTCCAGGGAGGGAAGGAGAGATGAAAAATTATTGAAATCCTGCCTGGTGCCGTGATCCTTTTTGTGTCCACTGGACTAGTCACAGGGGAAGGAGGACAGAGACAGAGCAGCCCCTAAAAGGTACTCCAGCAACCTCATTCCTGTGCCTAGAGCCACTGTGATTGTGTGAGTATGTGTGTGTGTGTGTGTGTGTGTGCATGTGTGCACACATGATTGTATTCATTTCCTAGGGCAGCCATAACAAACTGTACCATAGACCTGGTGGCTTAAAACAACAGAAATTTATACTCTCATAATTAAGGAGGCCAGAGTCCAAAATCAAGGTGTCGGCAGGGTTGGTTCCTTCTGGAGGCTATAGGAAGAGTCTGTTCCACGCCTCTCTCCCAGCTTCTGGTAGTTGCAGGCAATCCCTGGCGCTCCTTGGCTTGTAGCTGCATGACTCCAAGCTCCGCCTCTGTCATCACGTGAACTTCTTCCCTGTGTGTCTCCATATCTCTTCATCTACAAATCTCTCTCCTAAAAGGACACCAGTCATTAGATTAGGGGCCCACCCTAATCCAGTTAGATCTCATCTTGATTACATCTACAAAGACCCTGTTTCCAACTAAAGTCACATTCACAGGTACTGGGGACAAAGATGTCAACATATCTTTTGAGGGACACAATTCAACCAACAACAGTGATTATGACTCTGCAAGTTTGTGTGTCGTGTACATGAGTGTGTGCGTGAAATTGGGTGTTTATGTGGGTGTGTATAAGTGTGAGGGAGCAGTGAGAGTATGTGTGTGCGTGTGCTTGTGGGAACACATCTCTAGTTGTGCTTATGTGGCTGCAGACATGTGTACAAGAGCATGTGTGTACCTGTGGCCCTGTGTCCATGGCTTGGACAGCCTTCCTGAAGGGCTGAGGAGGGTGGCAAGGCAGCATGAGGGCCTCAGGCCTGGCTCCCTGCTCCCAGCTGGGGCGGCCCCATGAATCCAGAGGGCGGAGGACTCGCTGTGAGAAGCAAGGACAAGGGTGTTTGCTGAGCTGAGTACAGACTAGTAGGCTGAGGCGGTGGCTCCAGGCAGCAGCGTGGTTCCCAGGTCCTCTTCCAGGAACGTTCCTAGAAGGCCCCTCCACCCAAGCTCCCGTCCCCTGTGCCCCATTTGCCTGGATGGGGCGGTGCTGACTGACTCATCCCCTCCCAGGGCTGGAAGCCAGCACTCAGCTACCTGTTGGGCCAGTCAGGTAGGGGCGGGGCAGCCAGACAGCCCCTCCCAGGCCCTGCCCCCAGGCCAATCCAGAGCAACACCCTATCAGCCCCTATGCCTGGCCAGGGCTGGACCCCAGGAAGTGGAGAAAACCAGCAGTGAGCACATGCTCAGGTAAGGCCCAGGATGAGGGCTGCTTCTCTCCTCAGGGCAGCTCTTGTGGGCAAATCCACCACCCAGAGACAGGACATAGGGAGGGTCTCCTCAATAGTTATGTGGGCTGGGCACCTGCTCTGAGCCAGTTACCTCCGTTAAACTTCCCAACCAAGTTTAAATGGTGTCCTTAATATCCCCGTTTTACAGATGCAATCCCTGAGGCCCTAAGGAGTGATGATCTGCCTAAGATTCCACACCTTTCTTTAAATTTGTTGGAACATTTTTTTTCTCTCTGGAAATCCATATCCTGCCCCCACCTCCAGACTCAGACCACAGCTGCTCCCACCTGCCCACCACACACCCTTGCCACCCTTCCCCAGGGAGACACCGAGCCCAAGGGGTGGGATGGGGGAGGGGGGCGTTGTCTCTCATCCCACCCTCCTGGGCTGGGCTCCTCTGTCCTGTCCTGGTTTGGGTTTTGGTGTGGTGGTAAGCTTGTTGTCCGTGAGCATGTCGGTGGGTTTGTGTGCACGCCGCAGGAGGGGTCATCTGGGCATGTGGTATATACCTCCAGGTGGGTTTGCCCGACGGGGACACCTGAGCACATGGCTGTACCGGGACACACACTGCCCAGGTTGGATCTGTGTGCCCAGGTGCAGGTGCGCGAGCCCTCCGTGGGCATTCAGGAAGAGGCTGCCCCCCTGCACGTTTGGGTCTCTCTGCAGAGGGCCGCCTCATTGCTCTCCCCTTACCAGGTCACTGCCACCATTCTCAGTGCACAGATTCCCAGGCCCCAGGTGAGAGCCTGGTGAAAACTGCCTATGACTGGGGACAGAGACACCTGAGTCTCAGGCCCAGACCCGCTCGCTCGCTCCGCTCCGCTGGGGCTGAGGTGCCCTTGAGCTGGCATTGCCCCACCCAGGCAGTGGGAGTGTCCTCACCCAATGGGATGGGGTGACACGGAGGGGGGAGGGAGCAGCGAGGCTTCCCCCGCCCCCAGCAGCGCAGGGTCCGCGGATGAAGAGCTCAGTACCCCAGCGCTCAGTAGGCTGGGGGGAGGTCCTGCCAGGACTTGGCACTGACTACAAAGTGTGGGGGGCACCCCCCAGCACTCCAGCTGCCGGCTGGCCTGGGGTGAGGGGCTGTGACGTTCGGTGGCCTCATGCAGTAGCTAATTGCTGACCTGATGACTGGGCGGCCTGAGGAGTGGGGTGATGCCACTCGAGGAAGCAGGCGTCCTGGCTCAAGGAGGGAGCCCCGTAGGGATGGAGCAGGCCAGGCCTGTGCTCTGCAGAAGCTAAGGTGGCTGTGGCCGAAGGAGCAGGGGGTGGGGTTGCTGAGGCTGTGATCGTGGGAAAGGGCTTCTCCCCAGCTTCCCTCAGCTTCAAGGGAAAAGAGTTCAGAGGCTGGGGGTGGGGGGAGGGGGGGTGGAACAGGGGATTTGGGAAGGGGCTACAGTCGGGGGGGGGGGAGATGGTGGCCAAGACTTCCTCTTGCTTCCCCTTGCTTCCCCTCCACCTACACTCCCCCCACCTTCCCATCTCTCCCCACCCCCACCTTTGTCCCCTCTCTGGCCCCTGTGGCCCAGGTTGGTGAGGAAGGAAGGAGTGGATGGATGTCTCTTTTCACCACAAGACCCCCAGGCACAAGCAGCCTACTTGGCTATACCTACCCTGCTGAAGGCCAGAACATCCAGGAGATATGGTGAGACTTCAGCTGTCCTCTAGGACAGGAAGAGAGGCACAGAGAAAGGCACAGGCAAAGGCTAGGTAATGGGGTTTGTGAGGTTGATAGAGGACAGCGGCTTGGTTGCAATGGTTATGGGGAGGGAGGAGGTGGGCAGGGCCATTCTGCACTGAGGGCCACACTGTCCCTTCCTGCCAAAAACTGTCAGTAACCAGACTCGGAGATTCTCCCACATGCTGGCCACGGCTTCTGCCAAAGCAGGCCTGGCCTCAACTCCCAGACAGGGGCCAGGCCCAGGTCAAGAGCCACACAGGATGGGGACCCCACCTCCCAAGTCCCCAGGTCCATCAACCCTAGAGAACCTGCAGCCCCGAGTGCCAAGAAACAGGACCCATCCATCCGTAGGTCAGTCCTCTGGACCCCTAGCGCCCTCTGTAGACAGGAAACTACACCAATAGGGGGAGGGGCCTCCACCTGCTTGGAGGAGGGAAGGAGACAGACTTGCCCTCAAGGAAGCACACAGACCCCCTCCCCACTTCAGGAACCTCCAGTGTGATGAAGACAGAGACATTGACCTCAAAGCTCCAATCTGAAATTGAGCTCCCTCCTCAGGAAGCTCCTATTCTGATGGAGACGTGTACTCTACCATCAGAGCTCCATTCTGAAGGGTGAAACACAGCATTGGGCTTCAGGAAACCTACAGTCTGAGGGTAGAGATACACAGCCCCACTGAATTTTTAGGGACCCCCCCCCAATCTATTGCAGACACAGATTAGACATTTCGGTGACTCTAGGGCTGCTGGAAAAGCAAATACAAGACGTCCAGTTAAATCTGAATTTCATGTAAACAACGAATAATATTTTAGTATAAGTATATCCCATACAACACATGGAGTATACTTATACTAAAAAAAAGTATTCATTGTTTATTTGAAATTCAAATTTAACTGGACGTCCTGCATCGTTACTTGCCAAATCTGACAACCCTAGATGCCTCCCATCCGAGGGCGGGAGGACCCCCCCAGAAACGGAAATGCAGGTAAACATCTGAGCTTGCTCCTGCTTCTGGAGCAGTGGAGGGGCAGGAGGGGAGTCCTGGGGCGCCGGCTCGCAGCAGTTTAAAATTCCTTCCAGGCCAGATCCCTAATCCCTCGGTGCACAATGGCCGCCTTCTCCCCCGCCGCCCGCGCCCACGCCCTCCCCCGCGGGGCCGTGGCAGTGCCACCACGGGCCTCTTTAAGCCCCTTTGAAGCCGCCTGAGCCCCGCGCCGCGGGAGGCCCCGCCGCTATGCCAGCTATGCCAGCTATGTCCCCGCCGCCGCCGGCCACCACCGCTCCCCCATTAATGCTGGCTAATCTGGCTAATAAATAAACTCCCCTCCCAGCCTCGGCCCCCCGCTCGCTCCTCCCTGCTCCCCCAGAATTGATTTCAGGGCTCGGCTAGAACAAGCGCCCCCACTTCCTTCTGATGTCTCTGAGTGTTTTTTTTTTTCTCCCACTGCCCTAGGTCTGTTACCGCGTTGCATCTGCATCTCTTTCGGTCCACCTGCGCGCGGGGAGCCAGCCACATGGCTGGGTGCAGGGCACAGGACTCGAAGCCTGGGGAAGAGCCGCAGGACTGAGGAGCGCCCCCTGGAGGCGGGAGGAGGCCCGGGCCAAGCCCCCTCGCTGCCCCGCCCCAGGCCCCGCCCCGCTCTGTCCGCGGAATTGGGGAAGCACTGCGAGCAGCCACGGGACGGGTGACTCCTTGCCAGGAGAAGGCTCCGGCGCCTCCCGCGGCAGGAGTCGCTTCTCCGCGGCCTCTTTCGTCCCCTGCGTCCCTACCCGGGCTTCCGAGAGTCTGACTCAGACCCGAGCCCGCATCGCTTCACCTCCTACTGCACACCCGGAGCGCGCGGAGAAATTACAGGATTGCAGGGGCACGGCTTGTGCTCTCTAAATACCCACCGCCGCTCTCCTCCGCGGCGCTCGGCGGCACGGGGACAACGCGCCGTAATTAGGCCGCCCCTCCCGGGTCCCGGAACCCGTCCCCCGTCCCCTGTCCCCAGTAGCGCGCGCGTCGGTTCCTCCCGCTGCTTCCTGCCGCCCTCCAGGACTGACCCCTTGGTTCCAGGAGAGAGCTATGAGACCCCACCTGGGGTGGGGGGAGGGGAGGACTTGGAGACCGGTCCCTAGGCCTGAAGTGGGGAAGCCGGCCCCTCCCCTCCCCTAAGCCTACAGTCTTTGAATCTCTGCAGGAAGGGACTGGGAGGGTGGGGAGGTGGCAGGACCCTCTCGTAGACATGGTCACTGAGGCCGATTGGAAAGTTAACTGTCCCGGGCGGGGGTGGGTAGGGCACCCGGGCAATAGTATCCCATTTTGCACTGAAGGCTCAGAAAAGTAAAGGCTCTCAGGGAAGACCACCCAGCCAGAACTTCCAGATCAGCTCATTTAAGGAGTCGGACAGGCTCCTTCCCCTGACTGGGGAATTGCATTCCTGCGAAGAAAGGTGATACCCCCGCCGCAGACGAGTGCTGGCAGCCGACCAGCTGTGGCCTGTTGGCCACAAGGGAGCTGGTGAAGTGTGGCTCAAGTCTTCCATCCCAGGAAGGGTGGGAAGAGGCCCTGAAGACACAGAAGCCAAGCCTGGTGGCCGGCACTTGAGGGGAGCAACTTGGCTGTCAGCTTCTTTATCCAAACCAGGCTCGAACCACTCCACTATCAGGAATTTTTTCCTGATGCCCAGGGCGTTGCAAACCGATGGCCATGGGCCAAGTTTAATCTTTAGTGAGGTTTTTTTGACCTTCAGTGAGTATGTGGTTTTTATATTCTACAGACAATGTGGGCTGCCCTCCCCATTGGCAAAGACCAGTGTGGCCAGACTAGGTCCCCAAAGTCATTTGAGTTTGAGACCTTGATTTAGACCAGCCCACCTGGCCTGTGCCTTTACCCTTTTCCTCATTTTCTAGGATCTCAGTCTGCACTATTGCACCTTTGTAGTTTTTGCATGTTTCTCAGTAAGCGTGCCAAGATGAGTGTCCCTCCGAGCCCCTCTTTATGCTCCCTACATGTGGTGGCACTGGTGGTTGCATATGCTTCTGGAAACCCCTCTGGCAGCCACTTTTTTCATCTTGAATATCAGTCTCTGCCTTGGGTAGGCACCAGATCTTTTCCAGCAGGGGTGACATGGTATTTTCTGCCATGAGACTAGAGGTTCCTTGAAAGCAGGATATTGGATCTCTCCCTCAGACTGGGGTCTCCCTGAGGGCTAGGGGAATGGGGTGTGGAGGTAGTATCTTCCATCATAGGGAGCTCCCTGAGGGTGGAGCTGTGTCTCCCCTCAGACTGGGGCTCCTTGAAGGCATTGGATTCTCCCCTCAGACCAGGGCTCCCTGAGGGCAGGGCTGTGTCTCCCCTCAGTCTGGAGCTCCTTGAAGGCATTGGATTGTCCCCTCAGATGGGGCCTTTGCACCCCATCTCACCCCTCTGGCTCTCGACTGCGCCCAGGCATTCCTCCCAGGACACCGTTTGTCACGCTTCGATGAGTGAAACCTACTAAGAATAACTCAGTCCTTGTAGTCTCTAAAGGACAGGGGGGTTGGAGGGGGCGGGCGGAGACTGGTGATTGTGGAGAGGCTGGTGGAGGATGGACGCAACTATTCATTCAATAGCATTTTCCCAGGTGCCCATCTGGACACTGGCAGGAGCCACAGGGGGTGCCACAGAGCCCCCTACCGTGCCATTCCTGCTGTTGCCAGTAGGGGGATGGCTACAGGATTCCTGAGATAGAAATGCCACCCCCCTTCTTCACAGCCTTCCCACCCCAGAAGTCATCACCTCAGTGCCACCCAGCCCTCTGTATGCCTGCCACCAAGTCCCTCTGCCTGGAAGTCAGGTGCTTGGGGTGGGGGACTGCTTCCAATGGGACAGGCGCTGTGGCAGGGGGTGCCTGTGGAGCAGCCTTCATCTTCCTCCTGAGGAGAACTGTCAGACTGACCACGGGGGAAGGGAGAAGCGGTCTCAAAATGACAGGAGGGTAGTTGGTGTTTTAATTGGGGGATGGGGTATGAGTGACCCAGAGGATGAACCCCTGTCCCCCACCCCCACTCCACTCTTCCTCCCTCATCCTGCCCATTTCCACTCCCAAACCTCAAGCTTCCAGTTAAGAACTGAGGGAACTTTCCAATGCA
Source organism: Kogia breviceps (assembly GCF_026419965.1). NCBI lineage: Eukaryota > Metazoa > Chordata > Mammalia > Artiodactyla > Physeteridae > Kogia > Kogia breviceps. The sequence goes on from NC_081319.1 coordinate 76,990,831, forward strand.
ACTGTTCTCCCAGGCACTTCACAGGGGGCCCATGGGGTGGGGAGGCTGTGACCTTAACCCGCGTCTCTGGATGAGGCCTTCCTGGCATTCCACCCTCACCTGCCACCTCTTGAGAGGGACATTTTGGCCTGGTCAGCCTGTGAGCCAGGCAGCCTGGTATGATACCAGCTCTGCCACTGATCCCACTGTGACCTTGAGAAGCCCTTTGCTCCCTGGGCCTTAGTTTCCCCACACATAAAATGAGTTTTGTTTGGGTTTCATGATTTTCAAACCTTTCTTTTTTAAGAATAATGGATCCTTTCACTTAAATAGTAACATGTGGAGTCTCCACTAGTAACAGAAAAAGTTTGGGGTTCTATGGTCACAGTAGGAGTGGGGACCCAGAACCCCAGTACTTAGTCCATCATACACGCACGTGCGCACACATGCACACACGCGCACACACACACACACACACAGAGCCCCAGTACTTAGTCCATCATACACGCGCATGCGCGCGCATGCGCGCGCACACACACACACACACACACACACACGCACGCAGATTGGCTCCAGGGCACTCCACAGAGCCCACTTCACAAACCTCTGAACCCTGGAATCCCCTGTGCAAACATTCTGGGGCCCTTCCTTCCAGGGCTGGGAGCTCTAGAACTGGGGGTGCTGACAGCTCTGAGGATGAGACAGTGACTCTGGGCCACCCCGGTGTAGGGAGCAGGGCTGAGGGGTCATGGGGTGGGGGGCCAGAGCTGGTAGGGGGCGTCCTTGCCACACCGGGTAATGCCACTGAGGCTGGCTGAGGACCTGAGTCCAAAGCTGGGTCCATGCAAACCCTCCGTGCCTACCTGAGCCAGAAGTCAAGTAGACTTGTCTGGTGCTGGGCCCCCTCAGCTGGGGGGAGGGGGGGACATGTGGGGACTGAGTACCCTTCCCCAGCAGGAAGGGCAGCAGGTACAGGCGGGACCGTCTGGCAGCCTTTCTCTGGAATCCCTCCCACCATGCCCAGGGCAAGGGCCAGAATGGCAGGGTGGGGGCTGAGCACCAGGAAGCCGCAATGGGGTAGCATCCCCCACTGCAGGAAACACAGGGAACCTCACAGCACCCCTAAAGCTGGATGTTTGAGGATTTGGTGACAACAGAGAATGCAGGTAGGAGGGGGCCTCTCAGACTCTGGTGACAGGAAGGCAAGAGTGAGGAGAGGAGAGGAGCAAATGCCATACAGGGAAGAAAATGGCACCAGTAAGAGGCAGGCCTGGGCCTGGGGTCCCAGCTTAGGGCAGCAGGGAGTGTCCCTCCAAAGTGGGGAAACAGCAGAAGCAGCCCAGTCCCTCCTTGCTGGCAGATGGACTGTGTTCAGGAGTCACCAGGCAAAGAAGGTGCCGCCCCCTCCCTTACACCCCCGGGCAGCCCTGGAGGGACCATGGCTCCCGATTTCCCTCCAGGAGCATGTGGGGGGAGCACAGGAGTCTCCCCCAGCCCATCTCCCAGGGACGTATGATGAGGTGGGGAGACCTACCCCACCATCCTCTATCCCAAACACACACACACACTGGCATTTGTCCCCTAGAGACTTCACAGCCTCAGCCTCGGAAACTCCGGGATCGCCGCTGTGTGCCAGGCATGGCTCTGGGCACTGGGGGCTCCAGGAATGGAAAGGGCAGCCTAGGTCTCTGCCCCTGTGGTTCTCACATTCTAGGGAGGGAGTGACAGATCCACAAGTTACAAACGAATCAAGTTCAGGTCATGATGAGACAACCACTGGAGTGGAGAGTGTTGGATGGGTGGGGCAGTTTAGATGGGGTCATCGAAGAATGTCCCCGTGAGGAGGTGACCTTCCAATAGAGACCTGAGCTACAAGAAGCCAGTTGTGCTCTGGGGCCAAAGGACTCCGAAAATGTACAATATTTTTAACAGAAAGGATCTAAACAGAAAAGAACGTGTATCCATAAACATTAAAGGGTAGGGACATGAGAGTTGTTTCTGGAACATCTGTGATTTCTCCAGCACAGTGACAGGAAATTCATATTCATCATCTATTTCCCTATTCAGAACCCTTGTATCAAATAGTATTATATTTTCATTTTACAGATAAGAAATATGAAGCCCACAGAGGTTATAGTCTCATTCATTTAAAAAGATCTATTAGGTTTTAGCCTCGGAAAACACCATAATAAATCCCATGTAGGCCGTGCCCTCTTAGCTCCTCCAGTCTGAGAGCACAGAGGAGGATCCGGGAGGGCTTCCTAGAGGAGGAGTCCATGTCTACGCTGAGTCTGAACGGATGAAGACGGGGTGACAGGGAAAGTGATGAGGTGAGGAGGGAACCAGGGGGTGGCACCAGTGGCAGGGAGGCCGTGGGCAGAAATAAAAGACTGAGGAGGGGAGGGGATCCTGCCCGGCTGCCTGGTCAGCAGCTTGAGGGAGTGGGGTGGTGAATGAGGACCCTGCAGGCAGGTAGAGAGGCAGGAGGGCAAAGGGGGCCACCTGGTGTGGCTGTTAGGCAAGGTAGGTAGGGTGGGGCCTCTTCCGAGTCTCTGGTGACCTGGCCCCCATGAGTGATGGGGTTACTAATGGCAAAGGGTGGTGCCAGTCGACAGCAAGGACAGCTCACACAGGCTCACACACTCCACACACACATACACGCAGACAGGCAAGCGCCCACCACACACGCACGAGCGCACGCGGAGCTGGTCTGCACTGATGAGGGGCTGGGGGGAGGCACAGAACAGCAGGACCCCAGCATAGCTCAGGCCTCAGGCCCTAAGCACCTCTTTCTGGGGCGCCAGGGCAGAAGCCCCTCCACAGCCCCCTCCCAGGATCTCAGGCCCCTTGCCCTCTCCCTCCTCCCTATAGGCTCTGAGACCTCACCTCTTGACACCTTGTCCAGGGTATGCAGACTCAATGCTGGTCACTCACCAGGGATGCGGCCCTGGGCATCGCGACCAGCAGTGGAATCCAGACTCAGAACAGACCCTGCCGGCTGGAGTGAGCAGGCCACATCGGAGAGATGAGCATTCGTAGGGTCAATGCAAGGACTCGAATGGGAGGCCAGATACACAGCAGCTCAGAAGCAGGCTGGGGGAGGCCACATGTAAGGTCAGTTCAGATGAGCATTCCTGGGAGGGGACTTGTCCCCCAGGGCAAGCAGCAGCCAGAGAGAGAGGGGTACCCCTGACCTTGAGCTGACCAGGCCCTCCTGGAGCAGTGGGTCCAGACCCGAGTGTCTCCCTCTCCAGGGCATAATGACAGAGAGTGACAGGGTGGGGAGGTGTCCAGAAACCCCATCACATGAGAAACTGCCACAGGGATGTTTAGCAGGAACATAGGGCCCAGGCACAAGGGAGTCCCATGCTCCAGCCAGGGCCTATGGGTGTACCGTGTCCCCCACTGGCAAATTTCCTGTTCCTCCCTAGTCTTCATATCAGCTAAAGCACCACTTCCTCAGGGAAGCCCTTTCTGACCTCTCTGTGGATTATGTCCCACTTTTATATGCTCTGCCTACCACCCTGCCCTGGTCTCAGGGTGGCTCTTACCAGAGGCAGCTTTACAGTTATCTAGGGAATCGTTCTGTTCGAGGTGTCTCCCTAACTAGATGGTGGGCACCCCGAGGTCAGGGCTGGGTGTGCTATGGCTCGCTATTGTCTTCCTGGTGCCTGGCATGTAGAAGTCGATAAATGTCTGCAGAGCGAGGGAAGGAGGAGACGGCAGGAGGGAGGGAGAGAAGGAAAAAGGGAAGGGGGAGGGAGGGAGGGAAGGGGAGGAGGGAAAGAAGGAGGGGGAGATGAATGAACTTGGAACCCTCCAAGGGCTGCCATATAAAGGAGGACAGAAGGACCACCAGCAGAAGTTCAACCTAGGAAGTCAGATTTCAAATTACCAGCAGTAAGGTTTTCAAAGTCACGTGAACGGCTTCCCTGGTGGTGCAGTGGTTAGGAGTCTGCCTGCCAATGCGGGGGACACGGGTTCGACCCCTGGTCTGGGAAGATGCCGCAGAGCAACTAAGCCCGTGCGCCTAGAGCCCGTGCTCCACAACAAAGAGAAGCCACTGCAATGAGAAACCCGCACAACACAATGAAGAATAGCCCCGGCTCTCTACAGCTGGAGCAACACAGACCCAACGCAGCCAAAAATAAATAAATTAATTAATTAAAAAAAAAAAAAAGTCAGATGGTCACACTGTGGATTGGGCTGCCCCAGAAGACCATGAGCAGGAAAAGTTTAAGCAGAACCAAGAGGAATACTTCTCAGAGGTACCATTACTTGAATGAATGATGGAACCAATGAAGATGAATGAATGAATGAATGAATGAAAAATGGCAACGACAGAGCATTTCACGCACTGGGCAGAAGGCTGGAGTCTGATCGTTGTCCCAGAACTGCGTCTGTGGGTCTGGCCCAGGGTGGACGGTGGGGTTGAGAAGGAGGAACATGATATCTGGCCTCACTTGGCAAAGGCCTGGCCTGCAGAGCCTGGGGTGGGCAGGGGGCAGCACCCTGGCTCTGAGTCCCCTATCCTGGCAAGTTCAGAAGCCTGAGAAAAGTGCCCAGCCCATGCCTAGATGCACCTCCCCACCTCCATGAGCTTCCTGAGAGTGGAGATTGTGTCTTATCTGTCTCTATGCCACCCCACCACAGAGGAGGCGCCCAGCGCAGAGGCCGGGGATACAGTAGCATCTAGACAGGAACTGGGAAGAGCCTGAGGCCCCCTGGGACCACCAAGTCTGGAACCAGGTTGGACTTGTCTCCCATCCATGCTCGGAGCCTGCCCTGTCACCAGCAGCCCTGTCATGGTCAATGACTCTCAGTGACTCATCACAGCCAGCTGTGGGCATGGAATGGAGAAAGTGGCCCCCAGCTGAGCTCATGCACTCACAATTAGGCCTCTACACCCCCTCACCACGGACGGCCTCCACGCACGCACATCCCAGGCTGCCCTTTCCCGACCGCAGCGTGCCTCTTACTGCTTATTTTAGCCTGATGAAGCCTCTTGAAATGTCAGAGCTGGAACCAAGCTCAGGCTCATGCAGTTCAACCCTCTCATTCAAGCAGGGAGAAAATGGAGATTCAGTGAGAGTAAGTGACATGTTTCAGGTCACACAGCTAACTGGTGGTGTGGCCAGAAATTGACTGCAGGCTTTGGGGGCCCAAATCCAGCTGTCCTTAACTTTGGGCAGATGGCGTGGGGTGCAGTCTGCTTCAGGCAGCCCCTCGCCAGACTTCTGGAGCCTCTGGAGCCAGCATGCCTGGATTTGAACCCCAATTTGCCAGTTATCACCTGGGAGACTATAGGCAAGTTACTCAGCCTCTCCATACCTCTGTTTTCCCATCTGTAAAATGGGGCTAACAGTGGTCCCTACTTCCGAGGTTAGTGTGAAGACTGAATGAGTCTTCAAAATATATTTTGAATTGCTGAGCGCAGTGCCAGTCACAGAACGAGCACTGAGAATGTGTTAGCTAACCTCCTTGGATGGTTGGTGGAGTCACCAAGACTTGGTCCTTAGTGTGGAAAGTTCAAACTTTTGGTTTTATCAGTTTGCCCAAGGGTGAGCAGATCCCGGGAGACTGGTCATATAACCAGGCTTGCAGCAAACCGATGGATGGTGTTACCGTGGGGACAGAGGTGGCTGTCAGAAGGACCACGTTGGCCACAGTGGCTGCCTCCTGCTCTGGTAGCCACCCCCTGAGATCTAAAGGTTGCAGACCTCACAGCAAGGGCAGTTGGAGATTTTCAGGGCTGTTCAAGCTGGGTGAGCCTGAAGGATGTCCTTTTGAACTCAAGAATGGGCCTCTGTTCATCTGCAAAATAGGAGAAATCATAGCATCTAACTCACAGGATGGTTGTGTGCACAAGATCAGCGGCCGCGGTACATTTCCAGCCTTCCTCCCTCGCCATCTTGAGGCCAGTTGTCTCCATTCAGAGCAGCCTCCCCTGGACCCACTTGGATAAACATTGACGAATTCTTCTCCTTCCACATTCCTCCTTTATCAGTCACCAAAGCCCTGACACCTCACACCGGATGAAGTATGATCCCACAACACGTACAAGATTGGGGTGGTCTCGTTCCAACCCCAGAGATTATTGTTGAATGGATAACTTGGTGAATCAATGAATGGAGCAGTTCCCAGAACCTCCTGAAAACTCACCCTGAGCTCCCAACATTGGGCAACTCTCCCCAGAGCCCCAGCCAAACGCTAGGTCTGAGGAAAGGCTTCCCTACAGCTGTTTCATCCACCCTTGCCATCTCTCATCTCTCACTAACATGGCAACCTTTCTCTGCCTCCATCCCCCCCCCAACCACCATGCAGTCTAGACAACCAGCTGTGTTTTCAGCCTCCCCCAGCAGGAGTGCTGCTGTCACGGCTGTAGCCACTGTCCACATGTCAGGTGGTCAGTCTCTAGCACTCTCCTGCTCCCCAAGTCACAGCTGTCCACCATTCACCCCACCCAACCTCCTATGATGGCCTGCATAAGAACACTGAGGTTTTTACTTGCTTTTCCAGGTCCACTGATAGCCCATGACACTGGCCAAGCCCCAGCCCTTGCCCTGCCAGCCCCATCTGGCCCCAACCCATAGAATCCTGTGGGTGGCCCACTCTTCATCAGAAGCATCACCTGCTGTCTGGACTCCAGTCCATCAGGGCAGACTGAAACCCCTCAGACTGGGAGGCCAGCCAGAGCCAGCAAGGAGTTTGTGGCCCTTTGAAGGCTGGGATGCTGGACCCTAGCTCTGTCCAAACAGGAGCATTGTCTCCAGTTTGGTTCCAGCTATTTCCCCATCATTGACCCACTGCCCAGACCTCTGCATGGTTCCTGGCTACCGAGGTCCCTACACAACAACCAGAGGATTCCAAGAGTATCTGAGCTTAGAAGATCCTAAGGAATCGTCCAGTCTGATGGAGATGCACCTAGAGTGTTGGAGAATGTGTTAGTCTTTTTCACTGTAACGATGATTAGGGGTGCTCCAGAATTGGGTGCTGTGGGCCAGAGATGCTAAATGTCCCACAATGCACAAGGCCATCTGCACAGTGAAAAATTGCACCCCTTTCTTCATTGGAGAAATACTGATTCTAGTCAAAAGTACTTCCTGTGTAGTTGTCGTAACTAAGAGACATGGAGGATAAGGGACTAGCCCAAGGTTACACAGCACATTTGTCTTATAGGCAATCCAATGAGGGGAACCCAGGAGTTCTCCTTCTTAAGAATTTCAGTGTCATCTGTTCAAAATCCCCCAGCAGTCATCAAGTTTGAGGCACTATGGGAGAGTCAAAGACTAATGTAAGACAGATGTGAAGCCTTCACAGAAGTGTCGTTTGAGCTGAGCCTTGGAGGTTGGTTCATGAACCTGTGACTTCTCAAATTGGGGAGAGCATAATGGGCAATAGTGAGACACGAGGACTGGTGCCCAGGGGTGAAGGTGGCTGAGAAGTGAGCACAGATTTGGGGGAGAAAGCAGCAGAGAATGGGGAGTGGCTGAAAGGTGAATTGAAGCTAGATTACAGAGGACTTTGCATGTCAACTGAGGGTTGGGATTTTCTGCTACATGCAATACAAAGCCACTGAAGATATCAGAGTAGAAGGTGGGCAATGATTAGCTCTCTGCTTAATAGGAAGGTTATTGAAGCCGCCTGTGAAGAAACAATGGGAGAGACATTATGGGCGCTGGAAACCACTGTCTGAACAGTCCTCATGAAAGACACACATGAAGTCATAGATGAGAACAGGGTCAAAGGGATGGGGCAGGGGAATGAAGACCACCTCAGAGCCAAGCAACATTGCAAGGATTGGTGATGTCCTTATCATTAAGGATGTCCTTGTCATTATTATCTGAGTTTGAGTTCCCCTGGAAGTAAACCCTAAGAAAGGATTTGAGGGAATTCCCTGGTGGTCCAGTGGTTAGGACTCCGAGCTTCCACTGCAGGGGGCACTGGTTTGATCCCTGCTTAGGGAACTAAGATCCCACATGTCGTACGGCACAGCCAGACCAAAAAAAAAAATTTGAATATAGTTTATTTGGAAGATCATCTCAAAGAATAACAGTAGGGGAGTGAGGAACTCAGGCAGGAAAGGGAAGACAGCAAAAAATAAAATAAAATAAAATGTGTATTACATCAAGCCAGTTACTGGAAATCTCTGGGAGCACACACTTCTGAGTTAATCCTTAAAGGGCAAGGGAGTTGGGAGTATCTATCTATCCACTGACTCACACCAGGCATTGTTTGAGGATTGCTCCTGGGAGCATTAACTTTTGGAATGCTCCACATGCAGGAGCAGCCTCTGCAGCCAGAAGAAGTCCTCAGGTACAGTCTCGGGTGCTTGCAATTGGAAGCTACCAGGTAGCTGTGTAGGAAAACGGTGAGTACCTGTAAGATGGAGCAAGGCACTGATTGTATCTGCAACACACATTCTTTACATACAAGTTGAGTGAATTAGCCGAGATGGCTCTACATCTAAAAGTGACTCCATAAGTGAACTAGGTAGGATATTTCTGGGAGAGGGCCTTGACAGCTGAAATGCCTCGCTTCTGTGACCCCAGAAAGGCAGAGAAGGACGCTGAAGTACAATAATTTGTTCTAACAATTTTTGCGTTATATATTTTGATGCCAAGTTATCAAGTGCATACAAATGTAGAGTTATATCTTCCTAGTGAATTAAGCTTTATATCATTAGGAAGTATCTCTCTTCACACCTAATAATGCTTTAAAATCTAGTCTTATTTTGACATACCTCCACTAGCTTTTTGCTTTTGTTAGTGTTGTATGTTATATCTTTTCCCATCCTTTATCTTTCTTTGTCTCTGTATGTCAGGTACCTCTATGTAAGCAGTGTATAGTTGAATTTTGGTTCTTATCCAAAATAAGTTTGAAAATCTGAAAGTCTTTGCCTTTTAATGGGAAAATTTTACATATAATAAAATTATTTTTATATTTGGGTTTTAAAACTATTTTTTTATCTTGCTTTCTATATGTTCTTCCTACTCTATGTTCCTTCTTCTATCCTTTCTCTGTGCCTGAATTATTTTATTCAATTATCTTCCTCAATTATTTTGTGAAGTTATTCACTCTTTTACAGTTTCTTAGTAGTTACCCAGAGATTACAGCATGCATTCTTAACAAATCCTAATGTTAATTAATTCTTTTACTCTCTTCTCTCAAAATGTAGGCTAGGACCTTAGGGCCTTAACTCCCCCCAAACACTATCATATTATTTTTCTATACAGCCAGTATTATTTGATATTTACCCACGTATTTACCATTTTCATTGGTCTTCCTTCCTTTCTGCATCTCTGACCACTCATTTGGGATTATTTTCTTCTGCCTGAAAAATATTCTATTAATGTGGGCCTGCTGGTGATAAATTCTCATGATTTTTATTAGCCTTAGTATTTATTTCATCTTCACCTGAATATTTTTTTCTGGGTATTGAAAAATAAGTTGGTGGTTATTTTCTTTCAGCCCTCTAAAGAATCCCATTTTCTTCTGGCTTCCATTGTTTTCCATTAAGAAATCAGCTGTATATCCAATTTGTTGTCCCTTTGAAGGTAATCTGTGTTTTTCTCTGTTTTAAAAATCTTCTTATCTTTGATTTTCAGCTTCTAGTTTTATCTAGTAGTAAAAATGTACTTTTACATTTTACTCGGATAGGCCTAGGTATATATTCCTTCTACTTATCCTGATTTAGGTTCTTAGAGCTTACTGAACAAATGGATTGGTGTCTTTTATCAGGTTTTGAAAGATCTCAGCCATTATCCCTTCATAACTCTCTTCTATCCCATTCTCTTGAGCCTTCTTACTCTTTCCTTTGGTCTATTAGACTCTCTTCTATGTTTTCCATCCTTTTCCCTTTCCATGCTTCATTCTGGATATTTTTTCTCATCTAGCTTCAATTAACTAATTCTCTATCAGCTTTGTCTAGCATGCTGTTAAGCCTATCCTTTGAATTCTTAGTGTCAGCTATTATAATGTTCAGTTCTAGAATTTCCATTTTGAAAAAAATAGTTTCAATTCTCTGCCAAAATTCTTTTTTCTTCCAGTTTTATTGAGATATAATTGACATACAGCACTGTATACATTTAAGGTGTACAGCATAATGATTTGACTTACATAAATCATGAAATGATTATCTCAATATGTTTATTGAACATCCATCTCATATAAATACAAAATTAAAGAAATAGAAAAAAATATTTTTCTTGTGATGAGAACTCTTAGCATTTACTCTTTGAACAACTTTCATATATAACATACAGCATTGTTAATTATATTTATCATGTTGTACATTATATGTTTGTATCTTTTGACTGCCTACATCCAAATCCCCTACCCTGACTCCCTTCCTCTGCTAACCAAAAATTTGATATTTTTCTATGAGTTTGATTGACGTATCAGTATAAATGACCTACAACACTATGTTAGTTCCTGTTACACAACATAGTGATTTGGTATTTCTATACATTTCAAAATGATCACCATGATATGTCTAGTTATGATATATCACCCCTATAAAGATATTACATAGTTATTGACTATATTGTTCCACATGGGCATTTCATACCCATTATTCATTTATTTTGCAACTGGAAATTTGTACCTTTTAATCCCTCTCACCCATTTATTTCCTTCCCCATTTCCTCACCTCTTGCCTCTTTGTTCTCTGTATCTATAGCTCTGTTTTGGTTTTGTTATATTTGTTCATTTGCTTTGTTTTTTAGATTCCACATATAGTGAAATCATGCAGTACTTTTCTTTGCCTGACTTATTTCACTTAGCATAATACCCTCTAGGTCCACCCATGTTGTCACAAATGGCCAGATATCATTCTTTTTTATGGCTAAGTAATATTCTATCATATATATATATATGTATATATATATATATATATATCACATATTCTTTACCCATTCATCTGTTAATGAGCACTTGGGTTGTTTCTATATCTTGGCTATTGTAAATAATGCTGCAGTGAACATAAGGGTGCATGTATCTTTCTAATTAGTGTTTTTGTTTTCTTCAGATAAATACCCAGGAGTGGAATTGCTGGATAATATAGTAGTTCTATTTTTAATTTTTTGAGGAGTCTCCATACTGTTTTCCACAGTGGCTGCAACAATTTACATTCCCACCAACAGTGCCAAAGGGTTCCCTTTTCTCCACATCCTCGCCAATCTGCCAAAATGCTAAGCATCATATTTTAAATTTTTAAATCTACACGCATAACTCCAACATCTAGAGAGAATGTTATATATGTTTTCGTTATATATCTGTTCACGTTGTCTCTTCATGTGTCTGGTTTTTTGTTTTTTAGGTTTGGGGGGGAGTCTTGTTTTTTTGGGTTTTGTGAGGTTATGTTTTTGTGTGTGCATGCCCTGGACATTGTCTTTGCAAAATCATTTGTAGAGATTATCTAATACCAGGATGATATCTTCTTCCAGAGAGGATTTACAAGAGCCTGAAGGCACTAGCAACATTGGATCACCTTAATCCAATTTCAGGAATTGGGATGAGTCAAAGCTAAGCTGCAGCCTCTGTGAGACTTGTCCATATCCAGATCATCCTTCCTCCTCAGGTGCAGCCCTTTGGGGTCCCAGTTCAAAGCAAGGGGGTCACCAAACACTTCTCTTGATAAGCCGTGTCTTTTTTTTTTTTTTTTTTTTTTTTTTTTTTTTTTGCGGTACGTGGGCCTCTCACTGTTGTGGCTTCTCCCGCTGCGGAGCACAGGCTCCAGACGCGCAAGCTCAGCAGCCATGGCTCACGGGCCCAGCCGCTCCGCAGCACGTGGGATCTTCCCGGACCGGGGCACGAACCCGTGTGCCCTGCATCGGCAGGTGGACTCTCAACCACTGTGCCACCAAGGAAGCCCAAGCCTTGTCTTTTATCCCCAGGAGACCCTCAAAAACCCTGGTCAACCTTGCAGCACCTCAGTTGCTTCCTCCCTTCCCAATCGAAAAGCGTTTCTGAAGCCAGGCACACCTGCCTAGTCTCCACATCCCAGCCCAATAATTCTCTACTGCCTTATTGATCTTATTAGCACTCAGATGCTTTGGTTTGTTCTTTTCATATGTGTGTGTGTGTGTGTGTGTGTGTGTGTACACACATACTGTGTTTTCATATATATGTATATATACACATATTTTGATATATTTATATCTTCTCTAATTACCTTCAGCAGGAAGTTAATACACATTACCTAGTCTACTGTTTCTGAAAGCACCATGATGTGTAAGAAGTTTCTGAGACATTTGCAACAGTGTTAAAAAGGCGTATGTGTTTTTTGAAGCTAACAGTTTACACAACACAGATTAACATGTTATGGTTTGTCACAACAGAATTTATGTTTCTGAGTTAAAAAAAGATCTGAGATTTATATAATTTATTGACTTTAATACCAAAGAGGGTTGGTTAATCAGGATTATAAACTTTAAAAAGGCAAAGTTAAATGACGAGTTTATGTTTTGAACAAAGTTTCATGTTTTGAAAATAAAATTAGATTCCATGTTCATTTTAAAGGCACCATGACCTGGGGAAATTGACAGGACTGGTGGGTGGGTGGAAATTTATGAGAAGGGATGAGGAGTGGAGGGTTGGATCTGGGGTGATAGGGAGTGGAGAGCAGGGAGATCTGGGCAGAACAAGTGAGTTCAGCACTGGACACCTTCCTTTACTGGGTTGGAGGGAGTCTAGCAGGGAAGGCCGGTCAGTGGCCAGAAGTGGAGTTCTAGCTGGGTGATCTGATAGAACGGAGACATGGACTTGGGAACTGCTTGTGCACGGACTGGCCTCAGACCAGGAGAATCAAGTGACCCCGGAGGAGCGTGTACAGAGACAGGAGGTGCCATCAGAGCACTGGTCTTTGAGGGCAAAGGGAGGCAGAACAGGTGCCAGGTGGCAGGGAGAAGGAACACGTGGCCCCTGGAAAGAGGTTCTCTCAAAGCCCTGCGGGTTATAGGGCCAATTTCCTCCAAGAGCTTGAGGTTGAGATGTGGGGGAGGCCTCTGCTGACTGGGAGAGCAGTTTCCGTCGAGTGTTGGGAACCCGGAGACTACCAAGAAGGGGTTAGGGAGTGAGTGGGAGGCCAGGAAGCAGAGGCAATGTGTATACACTTCTTTTTTAGAATGTGTGGGGCTCTGAAGGAAGGAATTGAGATGGTGATTAAGGGAAGAGCCAGTGAGAGCTACTGGAGGAAGTTTGTGGGCAGAAGGGAAGGAGCTAGGGCAGATAGAGGGACCGAAGAACCCCCAGAGACAGAGCAGAATGGAGGAAGTCAGCGCCCACCCCAGGGGGCCCTGAACTCCACCAATAGCTCTGCTGATTCCCATTTTTCAGATGAGGAAAGTGAGATTCAGAGAGGCTGACTTTCCCAAGTGACTCCTAGAGGAAATTGGGACTGGGATGGGACCCAGGTGTGTCAGGTTACAAAGCCCGCCCCTCAACCCCCAGCCCACCCACCCCCGTCGTGATTTCAGGGTTTCCATGACCATGACCACCCCCGTCACCGCCACACTGCCACCGTCATCACGCCCACCATGGCCTCCACCACCGTGACCACCACCGCCACTGTCCACCCCACCACAATAATTACGTTCACCAATACGAGATTTCCTGTGCTGAACACATGCAGTTTCTGTCTTTGGGGTCTCCTATTCTGAGAACATGGGAACAACAAAACAAACTAACAGAGACAGTCAGCCAAAGCCTTTCGATCACATGGCTGGTCAGGGGTTCTGCTGGTCCATAGTCAGATGGCCGGCATTCCTGGCTTCTTCTTGGGGGAGGGGACGTGTCAGAAACCGGCTTTTCCATTTCCAAACTCGTCTTTTCTCACAGCAAGCTCCACGGGCCTCCCCATCACCCATCCTCACTCCACCCCAAATCCCCCATTCATTGTCTCTGAGCTGGGAAAATTAAACAGATTTTTCCGAGGGAAAATCCTTAGGGAAGGGAGTGTGTACAGAGAGATTAGGGCTGGGCTGAGGCCAAGTCCTTCTTGGTCCTCCTCGGAGACTCTTGGCTTCCTGCAGGGACATGCTCCCACTCAACAGGGCCCCCTCCCCTCCCCCAACTCCCCACAGCCCTCCCTGGTACAACCAGGGAGGGGAAGCCCGGGGCTGCAACCTGGCCCCGCCCACCCCGTGCCCACGGGCCCCAGAGCCTCCCCAGCCCTGCTCACAGGCTCTGTCCCCCCGGGGCCCCCAGGCCTCAGGCCTGGAGAGATGGAGGTCTGGGTTGTAAAGGGATATGGGGTGGGGAGGTGTAAGGCCTGAGGATGCTCAGAGAAGTTTCCATGATGAGTAGCTTGTTCTGAGCTGCTCTGTCAATTCCCCCTCCTTACTAATCCCAGGATTAGAGTAAATGGAATTCGGGAATACAGGGGCCGGAGACTGGGAATGGGGCGTAGCGTGGTGAGGGGTACCAGGCAGGCTTGCACCAGCTGTGTGGTCTGGGCAGGCGTTGACCTCTCTGATCTCCACTTACTCACTTGTCAAATGAGGACCATCAAGTCCAACCACAACTGGAGAGGACGTGTGTAAGACAGTATTCGGTAAGCGGTGGCTAGTTGACTGTTACTGTTGTTAATGAGCTCTAAGTGCAGAGAAGAGCCGGGAAGAACGGGCATTTCTTGAGCCCTGGAAGGCCAAGCAGTTCAGTGAGAAGAACACGGCATTGGCAGCAGATAGGAACATGGCATTGGCATCAGATAGGAACATGGCATTGGCATCAGACAGTCTGTGCTGGACCTCCTCTCCACTGTGAGCCCCGCAATGACTCACCCTTCTTAGGCCTCCGCTTCTGGGTTGATACATGCAATGCCTTACAGCCCTGCTTCAGGGACTGAGTGAGATCTAACACAGGCATGGGTCTAGAGCAGTGTCTGTTGTGTCTGCCCCACTTCTATTTTGTCTCAGTCAGAACCCAATGAGTCCCATTCCTTCCCGCAACTCACTAGAGGTGAGGACCCCTGGTTCCATCCTCTGCCCTCCTCCAAGGGACAGTCCAGGGGTCCCAACCGTCCTTGCCTTGCCTGATTTTTGCCATACTCCCTTGTTCCTTTTCTCCAAAACCATATCCACCTGTCACTTGCCTTGCTTCAATGCCTACCATGCTCCCTATTACTGACCACATGTACACCAGCCTTCTCAGCCTGGCATTCGAGGCCCCTATGCCCCACTTTCTGGCCCCATCTTCTCTCCGTTGTCTCAGCAGACGCCCCTTGCCCTGAGCTGACTTGGCCCTGGCTGACCTCCTGCTCCCCAGCCTGTCCCCACGGCACTTTTCTTCTGCCGCCTCCCTCCTCCTTCCTCCCTCAACCTCCAAGCTGGGTCCTGACTCATCCATCTCTGAGCATCAACGGATATAAGAAGTCACAGACAAACCAAATCTCAAGCAGCAGCCGAGAGGAAGCCTATCAATAATGGGCTCTAACACAGTTACCAGGAAGATTGGCTTTGGGAAGAAGTAGGTAATCCAATCTCCCTCCGGTCGCCATCTGTCTCCATCTCCCCAGCCTTGCCCGCAAGGTGCCCACCCCGCATCCGGCAGCCCAAGCAAACGAGTCTCAGGACATAATGCAGTTCCGTTAAAGAGAGCTTGGGTTCTTTGGGGACAAGAGGAAGGTTTCCAGAAGGATGAGGAGGAGGGGACAAGAGCAGAGTCAGAGGGGACAAGTACAGGAACAGCACCCACCCTAAGACGGATTGGGGAAAGCGGTGTGGAAAAGAGCCTGTTGTCTTCAATATTCTTGTTCCTCTTGTATTTTTATCCATGTGGTCTTCCTTTCAAGTTTCTGGAATGGTGGCATGTGGGAGGGTTCTGAGCACATAGAAGGTGCTTAGACATATAACTCCCACTCAACGGGGCAGAGGGGCTCAGCCACAGGCTCTGGCCCTAGGCTGGGATGGTGACCCCACCCCATCCCTGGGCAGGGATGTGACCGGAAAGGCCTATCTGACTTCTCTGTGTCTGAGTCAGTCTCTCTGTGAGATGTGGATGCTAGTAGTCATACCCAATTCAGCTGGCTGTGAGGACTAAGTGAATTGATCCAGGGAAAGCCCTAGAGCAGGGCCTGATCTCTGGGACGGTTCCCATTATGTTAATTCTCACGGTTACCGTGTCACATGGAGTGGGATGGATGCTCCTGAGGGGCTGCCTTCAGGGGCCACCCAACCCCTGCCTGTCTGCAGCAAAATGGTATGGGGATGATAGCTTTATAGCTGACAGTGGCTGGCAGCAGCTGAAATCCCCTTTCAGCATCAGAACTGAGCCCTACTCCCCACGGGGCCTCAGGGACAGCACACTAGGGCTGCAGGCAGCATGTTCCCACGTGCACAGCCAGCCCACCCCAGAGATTCTCATCTCCCTGGTGTGGGGTGAGGCCCCGGTGAGGCTGACAGATAGCCAGGAGTGGGGACCACCCTCTCTGGCCTGGCAGACCCCTTGAATGTGGTTGCAGGGCCAGGCAGAGAAGGAGAGGGAGAGGTCAGCGGGACCTGGAAACACAGGGACCCTCACAGGGAGCAATGGGTGGCATCAAATCTCTGGCTGCCAATTCCCCATTCATTTAGTCCATAAAAGTTTATGGTCTGCCTGCTCTGTGCTGGGGCTGGGGCAAGCCCCTGGGGCTCTAGGGAGGAAACACAGGGTCCCTGTCCTCTAGGCCACAAGTTCTAGTAAGAGCAGCTACATCTGGGGTGCATCCTGAGACGGCTGGAGTCAAGCAGAATGGAGTCGTAGAGATGTAGTTTTGACAAAACTGGAACTCTACTGGACATACTCAAAATTTATATTTTTTAGTGATAGCTTCCCACCTTAATAAACAGCCATCCACAACATGATTTGCACTAAGTTACATCCTATTGTATAATGTGATGTGTCGTAATTTATTTAGCTATTCCTCAGTTGTTGGGTTTTTAATTTTTCTTCTAGTTTCCACTGTTATACATAGGACTATGGTGAATGAATGTTCTCCTACACAAATAGCTGTTCATTTCTTTGACTGTTATTTAAAAACAAAGTTCCAGAAGTGGAATTGCTAGGCCCAAAGGGAGACACCTTTTTTCAAATCTTGCTCCATAGGCAGGACCTCCTATTGTAGTAGGACACTGTAGTGATGAGCCCAGTGCAGGAGGGACCCACCTCAGCAGGATCCTCTTGGGAATGTCTACCTGGGATTTCTTGCAGCCTGTGTTTATCCATCACAGGAGTATCAACCCCTGTTGCTTCCCAGGGATGGCACAAATTCTTACAGCCTTGGAGCCTTTTGAGCCTCATGTAAAATGGGACTAAAGGCCAAGATGCTCAAGCCTGAGGAACAACATCCACTATAGAACGTTTGGGTCAGTGTGTTAAGACTGCATTAGGCTGCAAGTATCAGAAACATGAGCTCAGAGGCTTAACCAAAGAGGGCTTATTTTCCTCACACAATGAGAAGCACAGCAATAACAGCAGCTTGAGACTAATGTTCCATATTGACACTACCCTCTATGACCCAGGCTTCTCTAGCTTTCCTTCCCTCCAGTCTGAGCATATGGCTTTCTTCCTCATGCTCAAAAGATGGCTGCTGGACCTCCAGCCATCACATCCATATTCCAGGCAGGAAAAGGGGGAAGAAGGAAGGGCAGGGTATGCTGCCTGCTGAAAATCCCTACCCCCTTTTAATCAGGAAAACCATTCAGTCATCTCCAGTCACATCTCATTGGCCACAACTATGTCACAAGGGCCACCCTTGTTGTGAAGAAATAGAGAGAGTATAGGTTTTGATGGGCACATTGCTGCCCTGGAGAGAATTGGACTTGTATGAGTAAGGAGAGTGGGGAGGACAGCTATTTGGTGGGTACCTAACACTGTCTGCCACCTTGCCCACCTAACATGACAAACTGTACAGATGCCTGAATGCCTTGCCCTCGAACATGCAGCCTGGAGGCAGTGAGTCTCCCAGGCCCAGAGAGACTCAAACAGAAGTGATGACTTGGCCAAAACACCCTGGAGAGGATTCAAACAACAGAAAGAAATCAAGAGACTCCCCAGATCTCTCTAGCCTTAGGGCTTTGGGGAGAGTCCTATGCCCTTAATTAAGTTTTACATAAGCTTGGTTTGATGCAGAAAGTATCATGAATCAAAAGTCCTAGATTCAAACCTCACTCTTCCCCTTACCATGTGGCATTTAGCAAATTCCTAAATGTTCTGAGCCTCAGATTTGTCTACTATAAAATGGCAATAAGCAAACTTGTAATTATTTCGTGATTAATAGGTGCAAGGCACTATGCATATTATTTGCTTGAATTATCTTATTTAGTTTGTTTTGTTTTGTTTGTTTGTTTGTTTGTTTGTTTTTGGTGCCGAAACCCGGGAATGAACCATCTTATTTAGTTTTGACAACAAGCCTGTGAGATGGTTATTACTGCAGATGAGAAACTACAGCACCAAAGGGTTCACAGTGAGGCGATGCTCTTCACCCCTGTACCATCCCTACTTGTCAGAGTCTTTGAGGTAAAGTGAGATCTACATTGTAAACCGTAATGTGCTTCTCAACGAGTCCACTAAAAGAAAACTACCAAATCCATTTACTCACTCCACAAATATTTATCCAGTGCCTGCTGTTCTCAGGACTCTTTTAGGGGATGCGTCAGTTAACCAAACAGACAAAGTTTCCCATTCTCAGAGAGCACACATTTTTAAAAAAATTTTATTTATTTATGGCTGTGTTGGGTCTTCGTTTCTTTGCGAGGGCTTTCTCTAGTTGCGGCAAGCGGGGGCCACTCTTCATCGCGGTGCGTGGGCCTCTCACTGTTGTGGCCTCTCCCATTGCGGAGCACAGACTCCGGATGCGCAGGCTCAGTAATTGCGGCTCACGGGCCCAGTTGCTCCGCGGCATGTGGGATCTTCCCAGACCAGGGCTCGAACCCGTGTCCCCTGCATCGGCAGGCAGATTCTCAACCACTGCGCCACCAGGGAAGCCCAAGAGCACACATTTTAATGGAAGGAGACAGATAATAAAATGAGTTTTATATTTATATATATTTGATAGATGGTGATAAGAGCTCTGGAGAAAAGTAAGGTAGAAGCGGGGGTTGTCAGGGTGGGGTCAGACAAGGCATCACGAGGAGACATTTGACCTAAGACCTGAAGAGGCGAGGAAGCCTGTCAGGTGAATGCCTGGGGAAGGTGTTCCAGGCAGAGGGGAAGGCTGATGCAATGACTCGAAGTGGGCTGCTTCCTGGAATGTTTGAGAAACAAGAAAGCTCAAGTGGCTCAAATAGATTAAAGAAGCAGAGTGGTGGGGAGAGGAGGTCCGAGAGGCAATGGGGAGGCATTGGTCAAGGTTTTGCAGGCCACTATAAGGATGTTGAGGGGAACGGGAGCCACTGGAAGGTTCTAAGCAGTGGAGCAATGTGATCTGATTTATGTGTTAACAGGATCACGCTGGCTGCTGTTCAGAATAGACCAAGAGGGGGCGGGGGGTGGTGGAAGCAGAGAGTCCAGGTAGGAGGGGCTGTTGCAATGACCCAGCTAAGAGAGGATGGCGGCTTGGACCAGGTGGTAATGGTGGAGCTGGTGAGAAGTGGTCAGATTATGGATGCATTCTGAAGTTAGAGCCAACGGGATTTGCTCACAGATTGGACAAAGGGTAAGAGAAAAAGAGAGACGTCAAGAAGAACTGCAGATTTTTCGGTCTGAGCAACTTGAAGGAAGGAGTTGTCATTAGCTGGGATGGGGAGACTATGGAGAAGGCAGGTTTGGGAAGCAGGAGCAGAGTTTAGTTTCAGAAATGGTCATTTTGATGTTCCCATTGGTCATCCAGACAGAGATTCTGAGAAAGCAATTCGAATACACAAGCTTAGAGTTCCAGGGAAAGGCTTGAGCTTAAGATAGAAATGAAGGGGTCATCAGCATACAAATAGTATTTAAAGCAATGAAAGTAAGTTAATTTACCGAGGGACTAAGTATAGACAAAAAAGAGAAGAGGGGCAAGGACTAAGTCCCTTAGCTCTCCATTGAGGTCCTCCTCTCCAAGAGGTCAGAGAGATGAGAAGGAAGCAACCAAGGAGACAGAGAAGGCACAGCTGGAGAGGTGAGAGGAGAAAGGAAAGAAAATACAGATGACTTATCTGGAAATATGCATAAAGGCTTTCAAAAAGCTAGTATCCTTTAATTAAATATTGCACCTCAAGAATATATTCTAAGTAAATACTCTTGGCATTGCACAAAGATTCATGGCCAGCGATGTTCTTAGTGTGGATTACAAAAGTGAAAGACAGGAAATAACTTGTTTAAGAAAAGAGGGTTCGTTACATAAATTATGGTACATCCATATGATAGGTTAGCATACAGCCATGGAAACCCAGATTTTTAAAAATGTTTTCAGAATACTGAATGACCTGTGGACAGGTTTATCTTCATGATCTCTTATTTAGTGAAAACTAGCAGGTTATAAATTGCTATGGTCAACAAGATCCCTGTATCGGTGAACTAGGAACCTGGAAACCACTCTAGGCATTTCGAGCAGAAAGGGATGTAGTACAGAGAATGAGGTGTTTACAAAGCTGTGGAAGGGCTGGCTGTCAGGTTCATGACGAGCTTTTAGGGCGCTAGGAAGTTGCTGAAACCTCAGGACATCTGAGCCTCCTCAGGTGGAAACATGGAGGAAATGCCTGAAGGCTGCTCCAAAATCTGGTATCTGGAAGCGCACGCACCTGCCTGCAGCTGCCGAGAGAACAATGCTATGATTTATGCTTCTCTCCCTCCCTGCCAGATCTCAACGCAAGTGCCTCTAGTCGGCTGGCGGGGATTCTGAGAACTGTAGCTCCCTGGCTTCCAGCCCCTGCCGGGCAGAGGAAAGCATAGACCGGGGGGAAGGAAATGATATTGAGTTGCCAGCAGACTACTGCACGCTTTTACAAATATTTCTTTACAAAGATAATATGCCTGGAGAAAAGACTGAAAGCATAAACACTATGGTGGGCCAAGTAATGTCCCCCCAAAAGATGTCTCTGCCCTAATGCCTGGAATTTGTGAGTGTATTATGTTCCCTGGCAAAAGGGACTCTTTGATTAAGGCGGCAGACCCTAAAATAAGGAGGTTTTCCTAGATCATCTGGGTGGACTCAATCTAATCACATAAACCCTTAAAAGCAGAGAACATTCTCTGGCTGAGAGAAGAAGAAAGATGGGGCAAAAGAGGAAGACAGGAGAGATATGATGGGAGGGAAGGCAGAGAAAGTCCAAGTGAGTAAAGAATACTTCGTGCCATTGCTGCTTCTGAGATGTAGGGGCCACGTGCAATGGCCAGAGAGAGGCCTCTACAGGCTAGGGACTCCCAGGTGACAGCCAGCAAGGAAACAGTCCTACACTGCAAGGAAGTAGATGCTGCCAATAACCTGAAAGAGCTGGAAATGGATTCATCCCCCAGAACCTCCAGAAAGGAAAACGTCCCTGCTGACACCTTGATGTCAGTCTCATGAGACCCTAAGCCAAGAGCCCAGTCAAGCACGCTGGAACTTCTGATCAACAGAAACTGAGATGATAAATGAGTATTGTTTTAAGACACCAAGTTTGTGGTCATTTGTTATGGCTGCAGAGAAACGAATGCCAGCCTCAAGATGCTGCATCAGGTTTCCTCTGGGTACTTGGACAGTGGTCATTTCTATTTTTATTTGTTCTTTCTTTCCTTTATTATTTTTTCTTTCTTTTATTCCTTGTCTTTGATTTTCTGAATTTTCCCTCTTTACTATAAAAAACATGTATTACCTTTATACTCAGGAAAAAAAAATCCCCTTCAAGCTGATGAGACAGAGCGGGCAGAGTGGCCCTTGCCTAATCAGGGAGAATGGTCAGAACACAGACCAGGCGTCCTGGAGAGACAGTGAGCTAGTGCCCTTCCTGGGTTTGCAGGTAGGATAAGGACATTAGTAATAGCTAACACTATATGCCAGGTATTGTGCTAAGTGCTTTCTTAATTGTCATGACAGCCTAGTTTACAACTCAGGAAACTGAGGCCTAGATAGAGTTAAGTAGCCTGCCTGAGCTCCCAGAGCTGGTTAAAGGCAGCCCCAGGAGTATGACTCTGGGCAGCTGGCTGCAGATCCCTGCCTGTAAACCAGGATGGAGCACAGCATCCGTGGCCAAGGCACAGAGCCCACAGGGCAGGGCCCCTGGGCTATTCCAGGGTCTTTCAGATATATTTTAAGATTGAGAACTCACGGTATAAAGGACATTACTCTGAACCCAATAAGTACAACAAATCGAGGCAGAGGCTCATCTTTGGTTGAAGCTCAGGGTTGAAGGGTTGGAATGATGCTGAGCCCTTCCTGTTCAGCTATCCACCCCCTCAGTAGGCTCCACAGAGCTCCCAAGGTGCCCTGGGGCACCGTCTGGGGGGAAAGGGTCCCTCCAACCCCGGGGGTCCCTGGCGCTGGAGAGGGGAGGAAGAGCTCTTCTGGTCTCTCTGAGCTGCTAACATCAGGTGGTGTCTGTCCAAAAGAGAAGGCTTTTCTGAGGAAATTGCTTTTTATTCCAAAAAGCAGCCATCTCACCCACCATCTTGGCTCGTCTCACACAGCACATCTGGGATGTGTTTACTAGCAGCTCACCCGCTGCCAGGGGGGCCTGGACCTGGTACAGAAAATGAGAAGAACTGGAAATGAGTAAGACTCATGCCAAGTCACTTAACAGGACCGTGGCACCTACTTTTCCACAGGAAACCACATCATTCAAGAACCCACCATGATTTTGCAAGACGATTCTAAGGAAAGCCCTTTGGGTTGTGGCTGGTAGGGACCAACTCAAACGCCCCTAGGGTTCCTCATCCTGCACACAGCCCTCCTTGTTCCGGAACTTCCAGTCCCCACTCAAGGGCCCATCTTGCCTCTTTCTATTCAAGGCCCTGCCTTGAATCCTCACCCAGCGTCCTGACACCCACAGGGCTACAGTAGGCCTTGCTCTCGCCA
The DNA here is from genome assembly GCF_026419965.1 of Kogia breviceps. NCBI lineage: Eukaryota > Metazoa > Chordata > Mammalia > Artiodactyla > Physeteridae > Kogia > Kogia breviceps. The sequence goes on from NC_081319.1 coordinate 77,013,764, forward strand.
TCTTGCCAGAAGCTGGATTTCCAACATGAGGCCCAGTCTGTCGGCAGGAACCTCTTCCTGCTGACCACATCCCCACTCTTTTCCCAGCCTCCGATGGAAATGGGGTTGGCCCCAGATGCCCCTACTGGGATGTGCCAAAAGTAGCAGGAAAAGACAAGAATTCGTTAATCCTCACAGCACCAACAGCATCCAGAGGTCATTGCATTCAATCCCCTGCCTCCGGGCAGGGTGTCCACCATTCACTCAGGCCTGCCTCCTGTGAATGTCTGACCATGCTCTTCCTCACGTTCCCTGAAACTCAGTTTACCTCCACACATGTCTGTATGCTCTTGATCTCTCATGAGAAAGGAATGGATTGTGTCTATACCTACTCGGTTAATATGAACACAGCCACAAGCTCACCTCCCTTCCTCTTAAATTACTGGGTTAATTAAGGGCCAGAGGGTAGTTCATGGGTCTGGAAGACACAGCGATTCTGGGTCCTGGAGTTGCTGATCATGTAAAGAGAGGGAGGCCAGCTCAGAGAAGACACCTGAAAGGCACTTTCATCTCTTTCTGGCTACCTGGCTTCAGCCCATCATGTACATAGGTGCCCTCAGCCACCTCGATGCCCTGCACCCATTATGGACCACACAGCTCTTCGCCTATCTCACACCTCCACCCATCTTCATGCCTCTGCTTCCAAGGGAGGAATGATCAGCTAAGAGGAAGTTCTGAGCTAAGGAAGGATGTATTGGTTAGGATTATGTTAATAAAAAGCAGAATACATGAAGACTAAGTGTGGTTCCTTTCAGAAGAAAAAGAAGGCCAAATACTGGGAAACTCAGCATAACCCACTATCTTAATATGTAAACAACATATTTCATGGAGAGAGTCTAGAAGTAGCCCCATATTAAAGACAGATGTCAGGCATCACTGTCAACTACCACCAAGAGTATTTAACATCATTTTGGAATTACTTGACAATGCAATTAGATAAAAGAATAAAATAAGAGTTATAAATATTGTAAGGAGAAAGCATAATTATTATCATTGGATGATATTCTTCTATGCATGGATATTCCAAGAGAATCAGCTAAAGGACTTCTGGTAATAATCAGAGGATTTAGCAAGGTGGCTAGTTTAAAAACAAGATTTCCTAAACACAAGAATCAAGGTCCCATGCATGAAGGCAATAAACTCATAACATGAAATATAGAAAAGGATGTGCAGGGATACATGCAAAAGAGCTATAATACCTAAATCATAAACTTGAATAAACGGAGAGAGAGAGAGACTTTGCTTTTGGATAAAAAGTCAGTAACATTGAAAGCATGTCAGTGTCCCCATAATGAATCCATTAATTCAGTAGAATTTTTTTTTAGGTAATGTGACAAAGTGATTATAAATTCATCTGGGGGACTTTCCTGGTGGCGCAGTGGTTAAGAATCCGCCTGCCAATGCAGGGGACACGGGTTCGAGCCCTGGTCGGTCCGGGAAGATCCCGGAGCAACTAAGCCCATGCGCCACAACTACTGAGCCTGCGCTCTAGAGCCCACGAGCCACGACTACTGAAGCCCGCACGCCTAGAGCCTGTGCTCCACAGCAAGAGAAGTCACTGCAATGAGAAGCCTGCGCACCGCAACAAAGAGTAGCCCCCGCTCACCGCAACTAAAGAAAGCCTGCGCACAGCAATGAAGACCCAATGCAGCCAATAAATAAATAAATAAATAAATTTTTTATAAAGAAAAAAGAAAAGCCAGAAAATCCCTGGACAGAAAAAAGTAAACTAATAACGGAGGGGGTAGCCCTGTAAAATACTTTTTAAAATATTATACAACTATAACAATTAAAATAGTATGAGACTGCTACAGGCAGACAGATCAGTAGTAAAGAATGCAGAATTTGATATTAACTCAAATAAACATAAGAATTCAATTCAATAAACTGAGACACTAGGACAAAAATAAATAAATCTGTATTCCCTACCTCACTCCTAACACTGAAATAAATTTTAACAGAATCAAAGATTTAAAGAAAAAAAATTTTTTGAAAATAAAACATTTGAAAAATAAAGCCATAAAAATGCCAGAAGAAAATGTATGTAAATGTTTTTATGATCCTGGGGTAGCAAAGGCTTTTCTAGTCATGGAACAAAACAGAAGTCATAACAGAGGAGATTCATAAATGTATCTACGTGGAAATTAAAAGAGAAAACTTCATAAATAAAATCAAAGGACGAAATAAGAGAATAATACCTGCAAGATGTATAACAAGACGCTCCTTTTCCAAGTTAAAAAAAAGACATCTTTTATAAAACAATAAGGAAAAGACAACAATCCAATGGGAGAATACAGGCAAAGAATATAAATAGGTCATTCACAAAAAACACAACTGGCTAATAAAATATACAAAAATGTTCCATCCCACTAACAAGTTTAAATGCAGATGAAAACAAGATATAATTTCTCACTTATCAGATTTGCAAAGATTAAGAAGATTCATACCACACAAGGTTGTGGAAGATGTGGTTACAAGGCCATCTCATACAATGCTGATAGAAGGAAAATTAGTACATTCTAGAGAGCAATTAGGCATTATCTATTAAATTTTAAACGTTCATACTATTTGACCTAGCAGTTTAACTTCTTGGATTTTATCCTGTAAAAGCATTTATGCATGTGCCCAAAGGTAAATGGACAAAGATGTTCACTGCAGCATTGTTTATAATTTTTTTTAAAGGGGCAGTTAGGGGAACAACCCAGAGGTTCATTTATAGGGAATTGGTTAAATAAATTATAGTACATCCATAGAGTGAAAGTCTATGCAGCTATTAAAAAGAATAAGGGGGACTTTCCTGGCGCTCCAGTGGTTAAGACTCCATGCTTCCAGTGCAAGGGTCATGGGTTCGATCCCTGGTCAGGGAACTAAGATCTCACATGCTGTGTGGCACAGCCAAAAAAAATAAAGATTAAATTTAAAAATAGTAAAAAATAAAAATAATAAGGAAGTTTTCTATATATACTATTGTGGAAAGATGTCTAAGATAATAAGTGAAAAAACAAGTTGCTAAATTTACCTATAATATAACCTAACATTTGTAAAATAAAGCCCAATATAATATGCTTTAATCATGCCTTGGTCCCACCACACCTCCTCCTTCAGAGGTCCCTAAGGAAGCTTAATGCATAAGAACAGAGGTAAAAGGAAGCAAAATATCATGTTATTACTAGCTGGGACTCCGACCTCAAACCCGAAATCCAGTCAGTGAGACAAAGGCCCCTCTGACTCGCTCACAGCAGGGGACCCAGCAGCTCACAAGGCCTGGGCTCCCACTGCCTTTGTACCCATCACTCCACCTAGATGTGACCCTGATGTCCCTGACCCTGAGGACGGCCACATCATACACGTGTGCACAGATGTATCTGCTTTGCTCAAAAGAGCCGCACCCCCTAGTGGCCCCAGCATCTCTCCCTTCTGGGTATGAGGGCAGAGAAGATGGACTCAGGGGAAGCAAGGAAAGGGGTTGACCCCCCTTCTGGGGTCAGAGGTGATGAGCCCTCCCGGATTCAGGGGGTGGACCAGTGCCAGGAATTGCGACAGCTGGTGTCTGGGTTTGTGGGTGAGTGGGCAGGCGGCCTGCTGTGGTGAGGAGGGGATGGTTTGTGGGAAACACGGTTGGCAGAAATAGCCAGGATGGTGTGCACGGCAGCCTCTGGGGAGGGGACCCTTGCCCTCAGCCAACACCCCCAGGGTCTGTCCCATGGGCACCACAGACCACCTGTCTGCCCTTTAGCCTTGAGTCACTTCCTGTGTTTTTCTGTTTCCCCAGGTAGGCTCCTGACTCACAACCCTCCTTCTTTCCTTCCTGTCCCTCTGTGACTCAGGGGCAAGGACAAGGACCCACCTGAGGGCCAGGAAAAAGGGGACCCTGGCTTGGGATAAGTGCCCCCCTTGCCTCTGTACCTCCTATACCTTGGTCTCCCCATCCCTGACAGAGAGTTGGCCTCAGCTCTAGGGGAAACCCAGCTCCAGGTCATCTCAGTCAGGCCCCTGCATCCAATCCAGCAGGAACTAGGATCCTCATCAACTCCTTCCCTCAGAGAGAAGGGCTAGAGCACCTCCTGTCTCCAGTTTCAACAAATTCAGCCTTCTTTACCAGGCCCTGTACCCTGGCCCTGCTCTCTCCTCTCCCACATTGCAATAAAATCCCTCAAGGGCAAAACCATATCTCATTCCTTTAAAAAATGTTTTCTAATTGAATCATTTTCAAGCTAAGTCTGCAGAGCAGGAGCCACAGGCTTGTCTATTCAGTCTCTGTCTCCAGACCCCTTTTCTCCTTTAAAACCCAACCTGGGGCTCACACAGCCCCAGGCCTCACCAACCTCATTCTCCCTACAAAGTTAGGGAGTTAACAAAGGAATGCACATATGCCCTAACCTTGGCCTATGAGAACCGAGGATAAGTTTTGCTAAGGGTATTTCAGAGAAACATTTTCTTGATCTAAAAAATAGACACACAGAAAGAGATTGTCCCTCTTCAACCTCCAGACATATCATGACTGGATGTGATGCCTTGATCTTCAGCAGCCATCTTGCAACCATGAGGAGAACTATAGCACTTAAGGAGCAAGCCAAATCTGAGGAGAGCAGAGCAGAAAACCAGAAATACCCAGGATGCTTGATGAAGTGGTAGAGCCACTCACTTAACCTCCCTGGAGCCACCTTATCTCAGGACATTTTTTCTTATGAAATGAAAACTTCCTGTATAGTAGAAACCATTTTGAGTCAGGTTTTCTGTTACTTCCAGTCAAAGGTTCTTATGATACAGCTGGGTGTCTAGAAAGCCTGGCTGAAGACAGCAAATGAGTCGTTGTGAGAAAGGAGGGTGTGTGGCCTGAGGGGGAAAAAGATCACATTTTCCAAACCTGTGGCTCATGTTCAGCCCCAGGACATGAGCTGGGGTCTGAGGAGGAATGTAGACCATGTGTGGTTAGAGACGAGAGAAACAGAAGGTGAAGTGAGGGGACCTTGGGGAGTCAGCAGCTTAGATGCGGTGAGGGAGAGGCACAAAGACGTTCATTACAGCACCGTTTTTAATTGCTTCAGATACTTAAAAAAAAAAAAAAAAAAAAACTGGAAGCATCTGGGGAAGGTGAGGGAGGAGGACAGTCCACAAAAAAGAAACAGGCAACTGGAAGGACCAAAGACTCCAGAACCCAGAGGTGGCCAGAGGAGGAGATGAAAGAAATAGACTCCAGAGGGAGGGAAACAAGGGGCTCGGGTGAGGATGGTGACGTCAGAGAGCAGATTTCGGTCCATACAGCACTGTGGGGAGGGGCACGCAGCCACAGGCCCAGGCAGACGTCTCACCTCGCAATGCAGGACAAGCACGTGTGTGCAGTTGCCTGAAATAAACACTTCATAAAACCACACTTCCGCTACTACAGGTAAGGTGCCATATTTCCTATTCTGTTCTATTTCATGTTTTGAAAATGCGGGTCACAACCTATTGAATTAATTTCCCAGCCCACTAGCAGGTCACGACCTGCAGCCTGAACACCCTACTCCAAGGCAGTGACACCCACCAGGCTCAACCACGGCTGCCAGGGACTGGACTGTGCAGACCAAGTACAGGCACTTAGCCTCTTAATAGCTATTTGACAAAGTGATTTTATGTCTCTTGTATCCAACAATAAAATGTTGGGGCTTGTACTTTGTACGTCTTGTTTTATTTTTCTAGCAATTCCTTTGTATTGTATTTTATAATTTAATGGTCTATGACAAATTGGAATTTAAAGAAAAACAACTGATCCTTCCCCCAGGCGGTCTGAGAAGCACTGCTTCAGAGGACACAGGCCCTGCCCAGCAGCTCACAGTCCAAGATGGAAGATTCCTCTGGGGAGTGGCCTGGAGGCTCTTCCCTCCACCAGATCCGCACACAGAGCCCCCTTCTCTTCCGGTCCTTCAAGGCCCATCCAGGAGGGCACCCTCCTGCCTCTGTGTTCCTCCCTGAGCTCTCGCAGTGCCCCGTGTGGGCTCCTGCTACATTAGTTCATGTTTTTGTTTAGTTGGATGTTGATGGGCCCACTTACTCCGCATTCAAGTCCAGTGCTTTGCACCTAGCACACACCCCAGAGGAAGAGAGAAAGCAGTGCAGAGACAGGGTGGGAAGAGGAGGGACGAGCTCCGTATCCGGTCACCAGGATGGGAAGGCTGAATCCGGAGAAACACCTTGGATGGAGATCCTGGGCGAATCCCAGCCAAGGTGGTCTGGGGAGGGGAACAAGGGAGACGGGTGGGGGGCCGACTGGAGCAGAGAACTAGCAGGCTGCTCTGACCCAGGCCTCCCCAGGCCAGCCCCGAGGAAGGGAGCCAGAGTTGGGGTCCGGGGGGGGCACTGGGCAGGGATCAGGAGCTGCTGAGTGTTTGCCCTCATGGGAGAGCCAGGGCCTGAGCCCTCTGAGGGTGCTGCTGGAAGGTCTTCACAGAGAGGGCAGACGGAGTGGACTGAACCGGCAAGCATTCAGAGGGTCATTTCATCCATTCTCCTGCCTCCATCCCAAACACTGGTAGCAATACCTGGACTTTCCATCCCAACAGGCCCAGTAGCCAAAGCACTTCAAGTCCTTGTAGGGGCAGGGGCTGCCCCTCCCCCCACCCTGGAGGCCTCTGTCATTCCCACATCATTTTTTTTTTTTTTTTTTTTTGGCGGTACGCAGGCCTCTCACTGTTGTGGCCTCTCCCGTTGCGGAGCACAGGCTCCGGACGCGCAGGCTCAGTGGCCATGGCTCACGGGCCCAGCCGCTCCAAGGCATGTAGGATCTTCCCGGACCGGGGCACGAACCCGCGTCCCCTGCATCGGCAGGCGGACTCTCAGCCACTGCGCCACCAGGGAGGCCCCCCCACATCAATTTGAGAGTGTCTTAGTTTAGGGATGTTGTTGTGTGACCTCAGGCAAGTTGGTAATCTCTAAGAGTCTTGGTTTTCTCATCTGTCAAATGGCAATAATAATCTCTACCTGAAAGGGCTGCTGTGGAAATGAAGTCAATAACGCATGGAAAGTGCTGGCAGCGGGGGGATGGTAGTCAGTGCTGGCACCTTCTCCTTGCCCCAGGCTGTTCCTTGGAACAGCACTCAGCTGGGAGACTTGGATATCAATCACATAGTGTCTCCGCTGTGGGCCCAACCATCTGGCAGCACCCAGGAGAAATGGGCTATCTGAGATGGAAAGTGGGCAATCCAAGAAGGCTTCCCAGAGGAGGTGAGTTGCAGGCAGGAATCGAAACCTGAGAAATGGAGTAAAGAGAGGGTGAGCTTCCTTCACAGGATACCTGGCTTCTTCAGAGACCTGTGGGAAAAACCAGGCTGGGGTGGGAACGGAGGGCAGACCAGGCTGGCCAGCTCCTAGAATGGGGCAAGGTGTGCCCGGTGGGCAACTGGCAGGGAGGGGTGTGAGTGCCATGCCTGAGGCTCAGCACGCCTGTCCCTGTCCCAAAGAGCCTCTCGCCCCCGCCTCCTGAGGGGAGACATCAGATAAGCAGCGTGAGGAGCCACCACCCAGGCAGGTGAGCAGTCCCAGTCTCAGAGAGTGAGGCTGCCAGCTTGCCACCAGGAGCTGGCATTGAAGCCGTCAGGGGCGGGGCAGAGACCTCGGGAGCAGCACGATGTGCCCTGTGCACACTGGCCGTGGTGGGGGGGGCTCTTGTGACTTTCCAAGAATGAGTGTGGGCCTGCAGAGGGCCAGCGGGGGCTCCCTCAGCCTAGAAAGCCTGCCTCTGCCCATCACCCAGAGGGACAGCAGCCCCCGTGCCAGCCCTCACACCCCACGCTCCACAGCCTGCCCCACCTGACTCAGCCAGCAGCACCTTCACACACACGCGCGCATGCGCGCGCGCGCACACACACACACACACACACACACGCACACGCACACGCACACACACACAGAGGCAGGGGTCACCCAGTGCCCACGGGGAGGAAATGGAAATGGAAAAAGGGGGTTCTCCTGGTACCAGGAGGCACAAAGAGGCCCAGAGAGAAACAGACACAGAGAGAGACAGGAGGGACTGCCAGCAGAGGGAGGGCCTGAGAGAGACAGGAGGACACGAGGAAGAAGAAAGAAAGGGTCAGTGAGAGAGTGGCGTGGACATATACACACTACCAAACGTAAAATAGACAGCTAGTGGGAAGCAGCTGCATAGCACAGGGAGATCAGCTCGGTGCTTTGTGACCACCTAGAGGGGTGGGATAGGGAGGGTGGGAGGGAGGGAGATGCAAGAGGGAAGAGATATGGGAACATATGTATATGTATAGAGGATTCACTTTGTTGTAAAGCAGAAACTAACACACCATTGTAAAGCAATTATACTCCAATAAAGATGTTTAAAAAAAAAAGAGAGAGAGAGGGTCAGAGACAGAAACAGGGTGGGGTGGGAGAGAGGACAACAGAGACAGAGACGTGAGAGGAAGGACCTTGGAAAGGGGTCAGGACGTGGCCCTGCGGGGCTCCAGTGGAAGCAGGGCTGTCTTCCCCCTTCAGCCATGCGGGATGGGGGTCCCATTTTCTCTCCCACGGCCCCTCAGTCACCACACTGGCCTGTCACCAGGAAAGTTCCTACCTCTTCTCCTTCAAGATGCAGACTGCAGGGTCCACAACGTTTGTCCACCTTCAGTCTGCGCAGACCTCCTGTGAGGGCCCAGGCCCGTCAGCGCTCCCAGGGCACCAAGCGCTGTGCCAACATTGCTCCGTGCTTCCCCTAAAATGCGTCGCGTTACATCTGGAGAAAACTGCCCCCAACCCCGCAGTGCTCTTCCAGCCCTCCACAACACTCAGAACCCCTGGAAATCTGTTCCCATCGTCTTGGTTTGTCTCTTCTCCAAGAGCGTAATTTCCTCTGCACACTCAGAGCTCTCCATCTTGTGTCTCCTTCAGATGCCCAGAAAGATGCCCTGGGTACACCCAGCCCAGCTCCGAGGCCCCGGGGAGCTGCTGACTGGCGGAGAAGAGGCTGGTCACCTTCCTCTTTTGTTTCCTGCCCCTAACCCATCCCCTCTCTATGACAAAACAGTGTCCCCAATCCCACCAGCAGTTTGGAGGTGAAACCTTTGTTGGAGAGGCTTAAAGTCCAACTACTAAACCTTCTTCCTTCCCTGAACTGGGTAGGCAGGGTTTCCCTCTTAAAGAAGCAACCATATTGTTTTTCTTCTAGAAAGTCAAAGCACTCAGGGCTTCAGTGCCTGGCCCTTTATTATGAACTCCTCCAGTGGGCCTGGTATGGAACCCTGCTGATCTGAGACCCTGTCCTCTGAATTTCCTCTGACTTTGACAAGGAAGAGGGTGGCCGTGCATGGTGCCCCTTGTCAGGTCCCCTGCACACTGCTGGGCACAGATGTGCCCACAGTCCCATAATTCCAGCTTCTCCTCCAGCATGTCCACCAGCGCTGCCAGGGGACCATCAGAAAGAGAGACCAAGGGGACAGAGACTGAGGCCTTGAGGGAGGGAGGGGGCAGAGACAAAAGGAGACCAGGAAGGAGGAAAGCAGAGACAGGACCAAGGAAAGACGTGTCGGGGGGTGGGGGAGAAGGAGACAGAGATAGGAAAAAAGATAAAGATAAAAAACCAAGGTAAGGTGGACACAGTAGGGGAAGGGGAGAGTGGGACGAATTGGAAGATTAGCTTTGACATAAATACACTACCATGTGTAAAATAGATAGCTAGTGGGAACCTGCCATATAGCACAGGGAGCTCAGCTCGGTGCTCTGTGATGACCTAGATGAGGGGAAGAGGGGAGGGAGGTCTAAGAGGGAGGGGATATGGGTATACATATAGCTGATTCACTTCATTGTACAGCAGAAACTAACACAACACTGTAAAGCAATTTTACTCCAATTAAAACATGTGAAAGAATGCTCAACATCATTAATCATTAGAGAAATGTAAATCAAAACCACAATGAGATATCATCTCACACCAGTCAGAATGGCCATCATTAAAAACTCTAGAAACAATAAATGCCGGAGAGGGTGTGGAGGAAAGGGAACCCTCCTACACTGTTGGTGGGAATGTAAATTGATACAGCCACTATGGAGAACAGTATGGAGGTTCCTTGAAAAACTAAAAATAGAATTACCATATGACCCAGCAATCCCACTACTGGGCATATACCCTGAGAAAACCATAATTCAAAAAGAGTCATGTACCACAATGTTCACTGCAGCTCTATTTACAATAGCCAGGACATGGAAGCAACCTAAGTGTCCATCAGCAGATGAATGGACAAAGAAGATGTGGCACATAGATACAATGCAATATTACTCGGCCATAAAAAGAAATGAAACTGAGTTATTTGTAGTGAGGTGGATGGACCTGGAGTCTGTCATACAGAGTGAAGTAAGTCAGAAGGAGAAAAACAAATACCGTATGCTAACACATATATATGGAATCTAAGGAAAAAAATGTCATGAAGAGACTAGGGGTAGGACGGGAATAAAACACAGACCTACTAGAGCATGGACTTGAGGATATGGGGAGGGGGAAGGGTAAGCTGTGACGAGGTGAGAGAGTGGCATGGACATATATACACTACCAAATGTAAAATAGATAGCTAGTGGGAAGCAGCCGCATGGCACAGGGAGATCAGCTTGGTGCTTTGTGACCACCTAGAGGGGTAGGATAGGGAGGGTGGGAGGGAGGGAGACGCAAGAGGGAAGAGATATGGGAACGTATGTATATGTATAACTGATTCACTTTGCTGGAAAGCAGAAACTAACATACCATTGTAAAGCAATTATACTCCAATAAAGATGTTTAAAAAAAAAAAAAAGATCCAAGGTAAGAAAGAGACAGGAACAGAGCATGAGCTTCCCTGGCTCCTCCAGCCCTCTCAGTGTGATCTAAGACCTCAATGGATCCTAAAGATCAAGGTGGAAGCTTGGTCCGGGGCAGAGGATGAAGCTGCTTCCCAGGAGCTACCCCCAGGCCCTGGACCCAGCCCCGGTGGCCCAGGGCAGTACCTGGGGTGGGAAAGGGATGGGGAGGGCCTCTACCAGGGCCTGGGGGGATGGAGAAGAGAGACTGCCAGCCCCAACTGTGGTGCATGTCCACCAAGGACAGGCAAGGATGCAGCAGGTGAGACTGTGATTAGACAACAGGGAGCACCTGATGACATCTAAGGCCCCAGGACACATTCCCCACAGGACAGACAGGGGGAGGAGTCTGTGAGGAAGGAGCTAACAGTCATCCTAGAAGCCCAGCCTTCTCCCATCTCCCTCCACCCCCAGTGATGAGTCAGGGATTCCGCAAAATTTTGAATTCTTGCCTTCCTTTGGGCAACGGATACTTGACACTCTCTTGGGTTTTCTCTCCTGCCACAGTGGTGAAATCTCCAACTCTCTCTAAGCTTCCTTTCTCCTTGGCTCCAGGGCAGTCTCTGCTTCCTCCCTGCCTACCTCAGCCCTGGCTTGGCTGCTTCCTCTGCCTGGAACCCCCTTCCCAGAACCAGCTTCTTCTCATCCACTGGGAATCAGTTTAGATAGCATCTGCATGGCTGGCCAATTCACAAGAGCCGGGCACCTAGCAGGGCTGCCCTGAGGGACTGAATGAATGAATGAATGAATGCAGAAGACCCTGTGACAGGGAGACACCTCAGGCACCACCCTCAGGGAGCCCACAGTCTGATGGTGGAGACTCAGGACTGAGGGGACCCCCAGTGAGCAGAACTCAAAGGAAAGAAAGCACTGTGTGGGTCCTGCAGTGAGGTGCCCTCTGAACCTCAGAGCAGGGTAAGCCTTCATTGATGGCCAGGGCCCAGCAAGGCCTGCTCCAATGGAGGACTCAGTAAACATTTGTAGGAGGGAGGGAGGAATCTCATGGCCCTTGGCTTCTCTTTGAAAGCTATTCTCTGGTGTTGGAGCTCCTTGGTGACCAGGACCACCTGGGCCTTTTTTCAACGCTGGCCCCCAGTGCCAAGCACAAAAGGGCACAGAGTGGGTCCCTGCTCCCGAGTTAGAACTCTGACTTCAGCTGGATGACTCTGAACACCAAAAAGTCAGGCTTCAGGCAGGCCCCAGGCCCAGGGACAAAGCTGCCTCAGCACCTGCCTTGGTCTCCAGCTCCAGAGTGAGCACATCAAAAAGGGACTGAGGGGGCTTCCCTGGTGGCACAGTGGTTGGGAGTCCGCCTGCTGATGCAGGGGACGTGGGTTCATGCCCCAGTCCGGGAGGATCCTGTGTGCCGCAGAGCGGCTGGGACCGGGGGCCGTGGCCGCTGGGCCTGCGCGTCCGGAGCCAGAGCTCCGCGGCGGGAGAGGCCACAACAGTGAGAGGCCCACGTACTGCAAAAAAAAAAAAAAAAAAAGGGACTGAGGGGCTTCCCTGGTGGCACGGAGCAACTAAGCCCATGCGCCACAACTACTGAAGCCCGTGCGCCTAGAGCCCATGTCCCGCAACAAGAGAAACCACCGCGATGAGAAGCCCATGCACGACAACAAAGAGTAGCCCACGTTCGCCGCAACTAGAGAAAGCCCGTGTGCGGTAATGAAGACCCAACACAGCCATGAATAAATAAATAATAAATAAAAGGGGCTGGGGTAGGGGGCTGCGGTGGGACCAGGTAGAGGCAGCCAGCAGTGTGAGGCTCCGGCCTGCGGTGTGGCCCTCAAGGAGGAAGGGTGCAGAGGAGACCAGGGAAGACAGACGTCTGCCCCTCTGGTGGGATCTTAGCCTGGGAAGGAGGGAGAGGCTGGGGAGGGGGCCTGGGAGGACAGAGCATCCCTCCACCAGCCCTGCAAAGCAGCATGTAGTCCCCCCACTACTACTGCCCTCAGCCCAGCACAAGCATCTGGAAATGGATTAGGATCATTGTCCCTGGAAGGCGGGTGAGTTTCCATGAGTGAATCTTTTCCATCCTCAAACCGAAACCTACGTCTCTAGCCCAGCAGGAAAAGCTGCCACCTCCTTCCTCCAGAACATCCAAGACCCAGAAGGTGCCGGGGAGAGACCTGTTGCACAGGCACCTCTCGAAGTTCAGTGGGAGACAGGTCAGGGTGAGAGAGACTTTCTCCTGAGCCCCCCTCGGGCTCCATGTTCTGCTGTGACATCCCTGCCCCAGGAGTGATGAGGTCAGGGTGAAATGGTGCAGATGAGACTTCAGCACAGAGGAAGGGGGCAGAGGTCAGAGACTTCTTGGGTCCATGTGGGGTAGGAGCTAACTGCCAGGACGGGAGTAAGTGCTGACGCACAAAGCTAGAGGTTAGCAGGTCAGTGACCCACCCATCCACCTAGTCCTTAGCTGGCCATCATTTAGGAAAGCGATACATAGTGCAAGAGAAAGCACATGTCCCTTACAAATATGAACTCATAGAATCCCCAGAACAAACCTATAAATATAGCACGATGATCATCCCAGTTACAGATGGGGAAACTGAGGCTCAGAGAGGGTAAATGACTTGCCCAACACCACACAGCTGGAAAGTGGATGAACCAGGATTCAAATCCAGGCATCATGCCATCCCAACTGATCCCTGCTGCTGCCACAGTTTCAAGACCTGGCCGGGGCAGGGAGACTCAAAAGGCAAGAGGCCTGGCCAAGGATGACATTCCTCCTTCAGGATGAGCGGGTCCTTTCAGGGACAAGACAGAGGCCTCTCCCACAGGGGCGGGGTGGGGGGGGAGCTGGCCCAGGCCCAGGGGGTGTGCCTGCCGTGACTGCAGCCCGGGCCAATGGCAGGGCACCAGCCTCCCCTAGCTGGCCCAGGAGGAAAGGAACCCCTCCCGGGGTACTTCTATTATCTTGAGGAGAAAGGGCAGGGGGGGGGAGGGGGGGGGGAGAAAAGTTGGCCGGAAAGTGGAATGAACTTGCAACTCGGTTCAACAATCAGATCCCAGTTCTCCTGTGGGCCAGAGCTCCCTCCTGCTGTCTCCTCCAGGGAAATCCAGGCCAGGCCTGGGGCTGGGAACGGGAAAGCCTGTCTCCTCAACACCCCCAGCCTAGAGCCCCAGAAGTGGGGTCCACCTGTCCTGGCACCTGCAGCAGCCCCTCCCTGGCCAGGTGGAGAGGCCAGGTAGAGAGAACACGGGGTCCTCCCCCAGCTCTTGAGAAGAAAGAGACTTCCAGAAATGGGGGCTGCATTTTCCATGCTGAATATGAGTCTGCATGGGTTGACCATATAAATGGCACTAGTGGGGCAGTGGGGTAAATCGTTTGAATGAGGGCTGTCCTAAGAAATGCCAGGCATGTGTCCCCGGACAAGAGGTAGGGCACCCACTGCAGAACGGCTAGGCGAGGGGCAGGTCGGGGAGAGTAGGCACAGATTCTGTGTCCTCACCGCTTCCCCAGCACTCAAACACACATTCACACACTCATACACACACACTGATATATACTCACACACATATATACACTCACCCACAAAGACACAGTCAGATACTTATGTACACACTCCCACACTCATACACACATACACTCACACGCTCATATATACACACCCACATGTATATACACTCAGGCACTGAGGCACACTCATCTGGGCATACACACACACACACACACACATACACACTCACGCACTCTCATGCTTCAGGGGGTTAGGACTGGGCTGGGTAGGAAAGAGGCCTTCTGGGAGGATGGTATGGCTGGTAGCTGCCAAGGGGTGGGTGGGCAGAAGCCCGGGACCGAGTGGGGAGCCCAAGATTGGGGGTGGTACTCTGGGCCACCGTGCAGCTCCAGGGCAAGGACGGTGAGTGAAGTCGGCCCTGCTCCGGCCCCTCCTGGGCCCGCCTCTGGCCAGGCCGGCCTCCATTCTCAGCATTGTCTTGGGCACCTCGGGCAGGGTTCCCAGACCCAGCTGAACTGGGGGCCTGGCCAAATAGCCCTCCTCTGCCCTCACATTCCCTTCTCCCTTGAGAGGGAGGGTTGTGTGGGGAAGTGGGAGAGAAGGAAGTTTCCTGAATCACTGGCATCCCATCCGCCAGCCCACACAGGCAGCCTGCAGATGAGCTCAGGTGCAAGGTATGACCCCAAAGGTCCAGACTCTACAAGGTCCCCATCCTTCCCAGGGCAGCAGACTTGGAAGTCCAGCCCACCCCCACCCGTCCCCTTGACCATGAAGTTCATTTCCACCCCCATCTCTGGGGTCCCATCTGCCCCCCTCACAGGCTGGGCTGAGTCTGGGGAAGCTCTCTCCCACCCGACAAACCCCTCCCCAAGCAAAGGGAACCACGTGTGTTTTACTCTTAAAGACCAAATGAATCACCTGGCAGGAAGGGGATGCAGGTATTAATGGGTTAATCGGAGTGGTCGCCTTCTCTGAGAACTGGCTCTTCCCTGCCCCCTCCAGAAGGTTTCCCCACCTGTTCCTGGCAGCCTTCACCTTATCTCTCCTCAATGGTTCTGGAGAGCTGGGCCACATCACAGTGGCTGCACCTCAGCCAGGGGAAGGGACCCCATGGGCAAGAAGACCAGCCATCGCCCGGGACCCCACGTGGCCTCCATTAATGGGATTTGGGCAACACTCCCCACTGGGCTCTGTGGAGTAACAGCAAGAAGGCCTCCATCTGCCTTCACAGGGCTGGTGTCCTGGAGGCGCCCCTCCCCGTCCTAGAGCTGATTCTGGTACAGGACATCCCTCAGGTGTCCTCCAACCAGATCTCCACCTGAGCCAAAGGGATTTTTCCAAAACAGAAATCGGATCCCATCCAGCCCTTGCTTAAAGCCTTTCAAAGGTTTCTCAGTGCCCTCCAGATAATTCCTTAACATAGCTCAACACGTGGGGTCTGGCCCCTGCCACTAGCGTACCTCGCCTCCACAGCCCCCTCAAGCCATGATCTTCACCCACTGAAAGGCACATCCACCCCCAACCCCCCACCCCCAGCCCCGGTTCCAGTTCGGAGATGCTCTTCTCTCGTTCCAGCTCACTCATCGCCCTGAAGGTATCTCTCCACCTCCCCAGGGGTCTGAAGCTGAAGCGCTCCTCTCTGTTCTCACGGCCCATGTATCCCTCCTCTCCTGGCACCAGTCAGCGTGCTGGGATGCTCTGTTTGCTCCTCAGCCTTCCCAGCTAAACCAGGAGCCCCAGGAGGGAAGGGACACATCTATGTTACCCATCAGTAAGTCCTCGGCCTCAAGCACAGCCCTTGGCACAGAGGAGGTACTGGATAGATGCAAATGATTGAATGAATGAATGAACAGCCCGTAACCACCTTTAAGGCCTTTAAACCTAACCAGCCTTCAGGTCCACGAATGCACACCTCTTCCAGGGCTGGCCGGGCCCTTACCCCTCTGCTCTCCCCACTCAACCCATTGCTTCGTCCAGCTCAGTAAGGCCAGCCCCCCACCCTCTGGGAGGGACCTCCTGCATAGCCCCTTCCCCTATCCAAGCCCCACACCCTTTGAGGCTCAGCTCCAGTGAGGACCCCCACTCCAGGAAGTCCCCTGATTGCCTCCTTTCCTGCTCCCAGACCTCACCTGCTTCAAACCCTGAAAAGCCCTGTGCTAGGGCCGCTCTCCCACTTACGATGTGCCCTTTTCAGGACACTCACTGTTAGTCCCCCTAGGGCTGCTGGATTCCCCTGCAGAGGCAGGCCCTGGCAGACAGTACCAACAAACGCCACGTGGGCTGCACCAAGAGTCAGGCCCTGGGCTGGGTCCCCTAGAAATGTGGGTGAGCCTGGCCAGATCTTGGGGGCAGGGAGCAGGGCTCAGGAAGCCAGGGTCTCGACCCTTTCCTTCCTCACCCCCAAGCCCTGCTCTAGGACCTCAAAAATAAACATCAGAGAAGGAAGTTCCCAGTGTGGGAGGGAGAGGGCGTGTCAGTCAAGCAGGCGGGATCCCAAGAGAGGAATGAGCAAAGATTGGGGCAGCAGAAGCCAGACTCCCAGTCCTGAGGCAGGAACCCAGAGGAGACATGGAGGAGCCTGGCAGGAGAGGAAAAGCAAACGGAGGCTTCTCCCCCTCCTCCTTGACCGCTGCTCAGCTGGGGGGCTTCTAGGAAGGTGAAAGCCTTATGGTAAAGGCAGAGCTTTGTGTGAGCTCACCCCACATCCCTGGAGCCCCGCCTGCCCCCTACACTCCTGGCACGTGGCTGTCACCCCCAACTCAAGTCACCGATGTTCTCAGGACCAGTCAGCAGAGATGAGACACCCACCTCCCGCATGCTAGGTGGGCTGACCCCTGGCAGTGGGCCAGAAGTACAGCAGACCCAGCGCTGGCCTGACAGGGGGGCAGGGGGGTTGCTTCTTGCACTGACACCTTCATCACCCCCCCATAACACACACACACTTATGGGCTTGCCAAGCCCTAAAGACAAGGCAGAAGCCACCCTGGCAAAAAAGGACTTCAGGATGGGGCTTGAGAAGATGGTGCAGTTCCCCTGGGCAGCCACGGGATGGGGACTTACACCCCTCCTGGCTCTGCCATCACCTGCTGGGTGACCTTGGCCGAGCCTCCTCCTTCTGCCTTTAAAGTGGAGGTGATAGGGCTTCCCTGGTCGCGCAGTGGTTGAGAGTCCGCCTGCCGATGCAGGGGACACGGGTTCGTGCCCCGGTCCGGGAAGATCCCACGTGCCGCGGAGCGGCTGGGCCCGTGAGCCATGGCCGCTGAGCCTGCGCGTCTGGAGCCCGTGCTCCGCAACGGGAGAGGCCACAACAGTGAGAGGCCCACATACCGGAAAAAAATAAAAATTTTAAAAATAAAATAAAATAAAGTGGAGGTGATAATCCCTGTTCAACTCACCTTTCGGGGGTTGCCATGATGCTCAGACGAGGTGTACCCATGAAAACCCTCAGTGCACCTTACAATCTACTACAGAATGAAAGCGTTCTCATTGACATTCTTACTGTTTTTATCATCATCTAGGGAAACTAACCCTACTGTCTTGTTTAAGTACAACAGCTTTATCTCCCTGCAGGATGCCCTCGTTCAACAACCATCCTTGGCCCCCCCATTGCCTAGAGGAGGAAAGCCACATTCTACGGTCTGGGAGTTCATCTGGGTTAAGCTCACTTTCCAATTTTAACTCTAGTATATACGTGAGTCCCTCTGGTCCTTTCAGAGTTCCCTCAACACACTTTTTGCTCTCCTGCCTCCGTGCCTTTGCTCATGCTGTTACCCCCCCTTCCAGAATGCCCTTCCCTCTTGCTCCCTGTCATATTTAGCTCCATCCTTCCAGACCAGACTGTGATACCAACTCTCCCATGAAGCCTCTTTCCTCAGCCAAGCCGGAAGTGATCTCTCTCCCTCCCTGGAAGGGCTCTGGTTTACACCAAATGCCACAACAGTTCCTGGCACAGAGCTGTTGCTCATGAAATGAAAGTTGTAATGACTACACCCTGGGTGCTAAACACTTCACATTCACTGGGTCATTTACTCCTCACCACAGCCCATGGTTGTGGTACTATTAGTACCCCCATTTTACAGAGGGAGAAGCCAAGGCATAAGATGCTAAGTGCCTTGCCGAAGTGAGTGTCAGACCAGGGTTTGAACCCGGCGGACCGAAGTCAGAGCCCACGCACGTGCCTCTAAGCACCACGAGGGATGGAGCCACGTCTGCACATTCATCTTTGTCACCACCCTGCCCAGCCCAGGACCTGGCTCAGAGCGGGTGCTCGGTAAATGTGCGACGGTTGCCTCAGTCGAGCCCCTTAGATGCGCTCAGCTCCCTGTGCTGGGGGCCCCTCTAGTGCGAGGCCCAGAGGCCAGCTCAGAGGGGTCCCAGGGAAGGTGGTCAACAGCCCCATTGGCCTGTAGATCCACACTGTCCTCAGGTGTCCCAGTGCCTGACCAGGGCTGGAAGAGGTGGGCCCCAGCCCTTTGGCCGGCATCGCGAGGCTGCCCAGTGGCGTGTTTGCTGACCACTCTGGCTGCTGGCCGAGGTTGTGATGAACCCCCCACCGTGCTCCTGACAAGGTGTGGGGAGGGCCCAGATCGGGGTGGGGAGGCCAGCAGGCAGGAGCAGCAAAGTCCAAGCACAAGGAACCCTAGGGACCACCTAACCTCACTGTTCAGTCGCATTTAACAGATGAGGACATTGACGCCTGGTGCCAGGAGCCAGAATGAGGCCCGAAACTGAGGAGCGCAGCAAAGGCTCACAAAGGTGTCGGCCTTTCTGGGCCTTTCCTCCTCAGCTGCGTGCGGCCTGGCTCCCCTCCCACCGAAGAGATTGATGATTAGCCCTGTGCGGTCCGGTCACCAAGAGGCCTGACCTCTCCGGTGATCCCAGCAGGGGCAAGGGTGCCCGCAGTCCGCTTCACCCGTCCCTGTGCCCAGCCAGAGGCTGCCCTGACAAGAACCCTGGGAGAGTCACTGGGAGAAGGCCAGCTGCTAATTGTGGAAAATAAATCAGGGAAATCTAAACCCCACAGCTGAAGAGGGGCCAGCTGCACGTAGCCTTGCTTCCTTCTGTGCTCTTGTTCACCAGCTCTAATTGTTAATTGAAAGCTGTGAGTTATATAAGTTCCGTGGATACCAAAGAAGGAGTTGAACAAGCTCTTGAAAAGAACCCATGTGCTGAGTGATTTTCAGGATGAGGAGGGGGGTCTCAGAAAAGCGGGTGGCCGATGTGGGCAGCTGACCCCAAGAGGGTGACCAGAACAAAACTGTTCCCTGGTGACAGTCCTCTGGATCTGCACACACATCATTCCTGGGTTTTTATAGCACAGGGATGTGTGTTCAAGTTGCAAATTCTTCACAAAATCACACAGAAGATCAAAAGTGGTGCCATTCCATTAATTTCTCAGTTTAATAACAAGATAAAATGTCCTTCTCTCATCTCTGACCCTGAGATAATTGAGGGCAGGGCTGTGTCTCCCCCCTCAAACTGGGGCTCCCTGAGTCAGGGCTGTGTCTCCCTCTCAGACTAGGTCTGAGCTGCATCTTCCCCATTAACTAAGATCGCCTTGAAAACAGGGACCATGTTGTTTCTTTCCCTTCAGACTAGGAGCTCCTGAGGCAGGGGCAGGATCTCTCCCCTGCTCCCACCAACCTGGGTCAAAGAACCAGGGACCTGGAGCCACCTGTTAGGGTGGAAAAATCTCAGGACACACCCTGGTGACAGGATTGGGAAGGGTCAAGCAAAGTTCGCAGGGACACCTTTCCCATGAGCCGCCCTCTCCCTCCCGCCTGCTGCCAGGGCTTGGTTTGGCCTCTGATGGGTTCCAGCTGACAGCTGGGCCTCCTCCATTCTGACCCTCGGGCTGCTGTGTCCTGTAATGACCCCATCACGGGTATCCTTAGCCACCCAAGCCGGAAGGGCTGGCATCAGGATGGAGTCGGATGCAGGGAAAAAGGGGCAGCCTTGCCTCAGGGAGAAAGCAGAGCATAGGCGGGCTGGAGGAGGGGGTAGGGGACCTGGGGGTTCCATGACTCCCTCTGTTGCCTGGAGGCCCAGAGTGGGGTGATAGGGACCGCCTTGCCCACAGGGGCTAGGTCTTCTGCTGCCACCACCCCAGGGGAGAGGCCTCCACAGAGCCTGCATCCTGGGCAGCGGCTCCTGGCTCCCCCAGCCCCTCCTTGTCTGAGTCATTCCTGGCAGCCTGTGTGAGCAGAGGTAGTAAACCCTGTGCCGCAGCCTGAGGAGAACAGGGGACAAACTACAGGATTGGCCAGATGCAGGTGCCCAGCGCAGGAACAGCAGCCTGGTCTGGATGAGGAGGCTGAGTCTTGGACCTTGACGAATCCCCAGTCCTGTCCCCTGCTCCACCCACATCGCTTGCTGCGTTCCTTATTTGTACCCTTGTCTCTCACCCAGGCCTCCTCTCAGCATCTTCGAGCCTTTCTGGGCTCATCTCAAATGTCATTTCTCCTGGGAAGACCCCCTGCACTCCTGGGCCTGTTCTTTTGTTGTTGTTGTTGAATATCTTAATTGGAGTATAATTGCTTTACAGTGGTGTTAGTTTCTGCTGTATAACAAAGTGAATCAGCTATACATATACACATGTCCCCATATCTCTTCCCTCTTGCGTCTCCTTTCTCCCACCCTCCCTATCCCACCCCTCTCGGTGGTCACAAAGCACCGAGCTGATCTCCCTGTGCTGTGTGGCTGCTTCCCACTAGCTATCTATTTTACATTTGGTAGTGTGTATATGTCCATGCCACTCTCTCACTTTGTCCCAGTTTACCCTTCCCACTCCCCATTTCCTCAGGTCCATTCTATAGTAAGTCTGAGTGTTTGTTCCCATTTTGCCCCTAGGTTCTTCATGACATTGTTTTCTTTTTTTTTTTTTTAGATTCCATATCTATGTGCTAGCATATGGTATTGGTTTTTCTCTTTCTGACTTACTTCACTCTGTATGACAGACTCTAGGTCCATCCACATCTCTACAGATAAACTCAATTTCAGTTCTTTTTATGGCTGAGTAATATTCCATTGTATATATGTGCCACATCTTCTTTATCCCTTTATCTGTCGATGGACACTTAGGTTGCTTCCATGTCCTGGCTATTGTAAATAGAGCTGCAATGAACATTGTGGTACATGACTCTTTGAATTACGGTTTTCTCAGGGTATATGCCCAGTAGCGGGATTCCTGGGTCATATGGTAGTTCTATTTTTTTTTTTTTTTTTTTTTTTTTTTTTTTTTGCGGCATGAGGCCTCTCACTGTTGTGGCCTCTCCCGTTGCAGAGCACAGGCTCCGGACGTGCAGGCCTAGCGGCCATGGCTCACGGGCTTAGTTGCTCCGCGGCATGTGGGATCTTCCCGGACCAGGGCACGAACCCGCGTCTCCTGCATCGGCAGGCGGATTCTCAACCACTGCGCCACCAGGGAAGCCCTTTAGTTTTTTAAATATGGTAGTTCTATTTTTAGTTTTTTAAGGAACCTCCATACTGTTCTCCATAGTGGCTGTATCAATTTATATCCCCACTAACAGTGAAAGAGGGTTCTGGATCTGTTCTTTATGCATCCTCGGCGTACCATGTGCATCCTTTTATCTGCTGTCCACATCTCTTCTTTGGCTAGACAAGGTACCACAAAGGCAGCTGGGACTGGATTCCATTCCTGTCTGTATTCCCAGCACCCAGCACGGTGCCTGACACATAGTAGGTGCTCACGGAAGTGTTTCCAAAGATGGATCCAGCCGGCAGTTAAATAAAATCACTCACACGAACATCCGCTGGTCCCAGCTGCTTCCAAAGTCCCATCAACTATCCCTGGACAGGCCTAGGGGGTTCTCACTTGGTGCAATGACCTGACGCCAAAACTGCCCCCACCCCGGACCACCCGCAAATGGCAGGTTGATGTGTCTAAGCCCTTGAGGTGCCAAAGCTAAACAGTGGTCTCTGGTAAAGAGAGGAGAATGTACGTCCCCCTCCCATTCCCCTACAAGAGACTCCCAAAACAGTGCTGCTGTACCTGGCGTCTTATAGAAGTTTACGAGACAGTGTGCAGTGCATATGGCGGACTGGCTCTCAATGCCCACTCCACCCTCTGCTAGGTGCCTTCCTAGATTGCAGAGACAGGAAGAGTAAAACAAACAAACAAAAAACCCTACATTTCTCAGTGTCCTCTGCTGTTAGGATTCAGGAATCCAAGATTCAGCCAATCAGATGCACTTGCATGATATTTGGAAGGCTGTACTTCTGCAGTTCCTGATGCTTTCTGGGGTTGGGGGGGTGCAATTTGTGTTGTTGTTGTTGTTTTGTTGCCGAGCTCACAGAGGGCATCAAGTACACTAGGTCTAGTGCATCCATCTCCTAGTGTGGATCACAACAGGTGCAGTGTGGAGCTGGCAGCAGTAGCAGCTTCCTAATCATGGTACTGTGTGTGGTTCTGGAGTTGGTGACCCCATGATTACCAGAGAGGCAGCAGCTTCCTTTGTGGCCCAGTTCTGCTGTGTGGCTTTGAGAATTGCTCCTGAAAACTCAACCTTGAGTCTCTGTCTTTGACCTCTCAATAGTTCTGTAGCCGTTTCATAAATCCCTTCCATTTTAAGCTCACCAGAGTGGATTCTGTTGTCTGCAACAGAATTCTGATGGACAGCACTTTGTATTCTGCTGCCAGCTCTCTCTCCTGCTCTGTCTCTCAGACCCAGATATAAGTCTACCAGAGAGTTGGATCAGAGCATATCCAATGACAATCATCCACTCGGCTTAGAACTGCCCTTTTTTGCCCTTTGACAATGAAGCATTGTCACTCGGCCAAGATTGTCTCCTGACTCTCTCTTCCCTTCGATGAGTTTTCTTCTGAGAGTTTCCTTAGACCCTTGTGCGTGTCTGAATCTCAGTCCAGGATGGTAAATAGATTCTCATTTTATCTGTCAACTCTGCTCATTTAGTAGTGATGATCTGGACCAGTGTGTAAGAAAAAGGGTGAAGCTGCTTCTGGACTCAGAAGGAAAGAGCACTGTGATCGGCTAATGATGCCTGCCATGGTGCAGAAATGGACATTGACAATGTTCATGCTGTGTAACTGTCCACATATTTGGGGGAGAAGTGAATGAAGGTGCCTTCCATTTAAGCCAGAGTGGCGTCCATTCAGCCATATACTCCCCAGGCAGCCCTAATGCCATGCCACAGGTTCCTGACACTACCCGCTGATTACCCCAACTCAGCTTTTGTTCACTGACCAATTTTACCAATTATCTCTAATGCTTCTGATTCCTATCCCCAACTTAATCCCTCTCCAACTTACATCCCCAACCCTGCCCTCCAACATTCACATGAACTCTCATGCTTACCAGGGTTCTGACCTCAGGAAAGAGCTGGAGCTGAAATGGGCTAATTCCTGGAACTTTAAGTCCACACCCTTCCAGGAAGATCCTTGATTTTAGGCTCCCCAAAGGCCCTCCCTCACTCGTCTGTGTGCCCAATCAGCACTGGGCCCTCAGGAAATGTTCCACAAAACCGTGGATCTATGAAAGAATGTGAGGATTGCCAGGAATGACCTCACCAACCACGGGCTTCCCTCTTCCCGTCCTGCCTCCTGCCCATCCCCGTACTCAGATACTTTTGTTGACATTGACATATGGCAGCCCAAATCTCCAGGAAGTCCATACACAATGGGGTGCCCTGCATCCCATCTGAGTCATCGTTGAACCCACATTCAGCCTGCTGCAGAAGCTAGCTGCTGTGGGACAGAAAATGTTGTCTTTGGGGGGCTCCCAGCCTCCCCTGTGAGGAAGGGGAGCCACCTTCTAGGCACGGCAGAGGTCAGGGTGGGTGTTAAGTCATTTTCCAGGGAAGAAAAGCAGCCCAGAACCCAACCCATACCATCCCCACCCTGGGCTCTTGCTCACCCCTAAAGGGAGACAGATAGTGTGGCTAATTGGGGTGTCATAGTGGGCTCTGGCCCTCATTAAGGGCAGGGTAGGGGGCAATGAGTGATTTACCAGGTCATAAACAGCAGCTCAAGGGGGCCAGTGACGTCATACCCACAGCCCCTGGGGATTGAGGGAGCTGTGGACAGAGGTCACAGGTCTTGGGCCAAGAGGGTCAGGCTGGAGCCTGACAAGATACTCCTCACCTCTCCCTGATCACTGGGCTCTGAGCCGAGGCAGCCTGGGGTAGGCAGAGCCCAGTGACAGCTCACAGCTAGAGAAAGTGAACACCGACCTGGGAGCAGGGGAAGGAGAAGTGGGGTGCAGGCAGCAACCACAGAGGAGCAGAGACAGCCAGGGGAGGATGGGCAGGGGCTGCTGGAGTCTGAGAGACCCCCAGAGGTGCAACTGAGGCCTGCCTCTCCCGAGCAGAGCACCAGAACCCCATGCAGACAGCCCAGCTCCAGAATCCCCGCAAGAGGGACATGAAGAAAAAGCAAGTCCATCCCTCTCCCTAGGAAGCCCTGTGCCAGAGAGGCAGTGGTTAAGAGCCAGGCTGTCTGGGTTCAATCCCCAGCCCTGCCAGTCACTAGCCTGTGTGACTGTGGGCAGCTTCTTTTTTTTTTTTTTTTTCTGTATGCGGGCCTCTCACTGCTGTGGCCTCTCCCGTTGTGGAGCACAGGCTCCGGACGCGCAGGCCCAGCGGCCATGGCTCACGGGCTTAGTTGCTCCGCGGCATGTGGGATCTTCCCGGACCAGGGCACGAACCCGTGACCCCTGCATCGGCAGGCGGATTCTCAACCACTGCGCCACCAGGGAAGCCCCGGGCAGCTTCTTTAATCCCTCTGTGCCTCAGCTTCCCCATCTGTAAAATGGGAGAATATTTTCTTAAGATTTAGTGGACTAGTTAATGGACTCAGAATGGAGCTGATACACAATGTTGTGTGTTTGATCTAGGTTATTATTTTTAAGGCAAGAGGCCCTGTGTGGGGGAGATCCTCACCCTTCCCTGTCACCAGCAGCAGCAGCCTTGGGGGAGCTTCTCTTTGCATACCCATTATTCCCAACCTCTGAATCCCCTCCCTCACCCCACCAGGATCCCCAAGTGGTGAAAGGAACAAGCGGCTCCAACCCTGCCCAGAAAGTGAATGAGCCAGCTGCATTCCAAACACAGCCTGGATAAATAACAAGAATGAACACTGTTTATTGGGCACCTGCTATGTGCCAGGCCCAATGCTTGTGCTTTACCTGCACTTGCCCGTTTAGTCTTTAAGGGGGATATCGCCGTCCCACTATACAGAGGAGAAAGCCAAGACCTCAAGAATCAGTGTGCAAAGTCATCCAGAGAGCAAGACTTTCCACCTCCAGAATCTGAGCTCTTTCCTCAAAAGCAGAGTGTGCTTCTTGGCCATTGTTGTCACAAAGGCTGCAGGGCTTTTTGAAATGCAGAGCCCTAAATCCTTCCAGACCTAAAGAATCAGAGGCTCTGCGAGTAGGACCCAAGAGTCTATATTTAAATACAGTAGCCGCCCCTGGCTTTGGACCTCCTCCCACTCGGTGCAGCCCCCTGTTGTCTCAGACCACAGGGACCCCCGCAGAAGGAAAAAGGAGACGGAGCCCAGTCAATGTGCACTCGTTAATTCTGGAGGGATGGAATCATCCCTGCCTCTGGGCCCCCTTTTATTCATAGGCTCCTTCACTCTCTCTCTCTCTCCTGGAACTGGGGGCCCAAACAGGCAGAGTCTGGCAAAAGAGGGCAAAAAAAACATGTCTCCAACGTGTCTTACAGTGGGAGGTCCAAAGCATGGGGCAAGAGGAGCAGGGTCAGAAGGGCCACTTCCTCCATCCACTGCAATGGTGCAAGTGGAATGCAGAGGCACTGACACCCTGGGAAGTGCCAGGGGGCCCTTCAGCTGAGAGTGGAGGACCAGATCCTCTTAGACCGCCCCTCTGCCTGAAGCACAAGGGGAACCCTCTCCCCACTCCGACATCTCCCCCAAACACCTCCAGATGAGATGCGAGTGCTGCCCCAGGCTCTCTCTGCTGCGGGGGCAGCACACACTGGTCTTCAGTAAGGACTGGAGAGGGATCAGCACACATCACATCACGCTTGGCACGGTCCCCATTGGTGGGCATCGTGCCACCGTGTTGGCCAGCCATTTCCCTGCAGAACCCTTTCCAGCAGGGGAGGGCTGCCAGGGGGATCTGCACCCACCAGGAGTGCCCCAGACCCCCAGAAGCCCCCTAACCACCATCCCCTCACCCCCAGGCCCTGCCCTCCCTGGATCCAGTTTGTAATTCTTTTTTATTCGTGTGACCATTTGCTTTCAGTCTCTCTTCCAGGCTCTGAGAGAGCAGGACGGAGTCCATGGGGTTCCCCAGTGTATCCTGAGCACCTGGCACATTTGTCAAAAGAACGAATCAATGAATGACTTGAATGAAATCTCCACATTCCTGTTCACACCCTTGCTCCTAGCACAGAAACTGTAGGTGCCCAGACTTGGCAGGATGGAGCCCATCTTGTCAGAGGTGGGAGGGGAGCCGGGGTTGGGGGGGGAGGAGGGCGGGGTTCCAGTCTCACATCTGCTCTTCCTGTTCATCACTTATTTCCGGTGGGAAGTCCCAGAGGCCAGAGGTCATGTCTGGGTCTCAGGGCTATCCCCAGCACATCCCTATGGGAGCCGCGCGTGGCCTGCCCCACAGTCACAGCTGCCAGCTAGCTGTGACTCATGGCTCATGAGCCTTTCCTCTTGGCCAGAGATTGGGGAGCAGATATTACAGTAACATTACTAACCGCATGTGGTGGCTGTGACCCTGCTTGTGCTCAGAGCACCTCCCCCTACCCCGAGGGCAGAGCAGTGACCTCACCCTCGGGGGTCAGCAGCAAGCAAGGACAGTCCTTCCCAGAGGCTGTGGGATGGGCTGGACGGCCCTGGTCTGCTTGCGAAGCCCAGAGTCTGGCCCCGTCCCCTCAGAGTTGGTTGCACACCCTCCCTCTCCCCCACCAAAGCAGCCCAGTTGGGGCAGGGGCTCAGCCAAGGTGGGCAGGAGTGGGAGAGGGGAAGTGGCAGAGGCTGCCCCATCCTTGCCCTTCCTCACTGCTGGCTCCAGGACGCTCATGCCGGGGAAAGTGGCGTCTGAGGATGTGGCTGCGGTGGCCAGCTTCTGGCGCCAGCAGAAATCCCCAAGCCCGTCAGTAGACCCTGTTCAGACGCGTCGGCTGACCGTGGCATTGAGTAAGTACTGAGGAGACACCTGCGGACTGATGTCACACCCCGCCTGCCCTCTCCCCCCAGACAAGCACTGCTGGAGCCCAGACCATTCCAGTTGCTCCTGTCAGACCCTAAGAGACCCAAGGGCATCCACTCCTCCAGGGAAGGCTCTGTGGGAAAGAAAGGAACGCACAGCAACTGGGCTCAAAGCCCAGCTGGGTGCTCTTAGGAAAGTTACCCAACCTCTCTGGGCCTCAATTTCCCCAACTGTAAAGTGGGACTAAGATGAACTGCCTCCCAGGTGGCCATGAGAATAAGTGAGTGCCCTGGGCTGGCAAGGGATAGACAGCGGCCCACGGCAGCCAGTCTTGGTGTTGCACTGCCGCCCTTAACAGCTCCAGGCAGGAAATGCCAAGTATCAGGAAGAACTGGGGCTTCAGATAAGGGAGCGGAGCAGGGCTGTCTGAGGAAGGGAGCTGGGAAAGCCCCACCCACACTCTGCCCATTGCAGACTAAAGGTAACAAGGGCCTGGTGGCAGACACGGTCTCCCAACCTCTGTTTGTCCCTCCTTCCTCAGTTTTCAGCAAGACCCACATGGGAATGACTCTATGGTCCCCAGCTTCCCTTGGGCCAGGGGTGGCGGGGACTGAGCTGTGGCCAGTGGGATAGAAACAGTGTGTGATTTCCGGGAAGTTTCCTTAAAGGGAAGGGTCAGGCTTTCTTCCTCCTTCCCTCTGGCTGGAGCTCCAGTGGCTGAAGTGACCTTGGAAATGGAAATGACACCCAGCAAATCGATAAGCTAGAAGGGGCCTGGATCCATGACAGCACATAGTTGTTGAACCCACCTTCAAGTACAGGAGCTAAAAATGCACGACTGGCTTCTCAAACCTAACTCTAATAGGCCCTTCCTCTGGTGGAATCACCTCAAGACTCATGTCTGCCTGGGTTGGGTGGGACGGATGGCGTGCCTGGGAGAGAGGAGTTGCCTGGGATGTGACATCCCCTCAAGGAGCACTTCCTTCTGTATGAGCTGCACAGCCAGGAGGAGCCCTGTTGGAAGGACCTATCTCCAAGAGGAGCTGGGGATAGATGGGTGGGTGGATTAAAAAAAAAAAAAAAAAAAAGGAAGGAAGGAAAGAGTCAGGTAAGTGGGTGAGCTGGGGAGAGATATCCAGAAAGAGGGAAATACCCTGGGAAGATGTTTCAGGTGACAGACAGCCAGGCTTGGGATGTGGGGAGAGGAGGATGTCCAGCCTGACCCACTGTTTGTGTCGGACTCTCTGTTTTCCCATCTGTGCTTCGGGAATGGGTCTTACCTCCTCACTACTCAAGGGCAACGAGCAGTGATTTTTTTTTTTTTTAAGACCACAGCATCAGTGTGGCATTGCGCCAGTACAGCCCCCAGCATGGAGCCCCTCTCTGTACTGGGATTCCCCCCCGCATTGGAGCCCACCTCACCCAGGTGTCACGAGGATTCAGGGAGCTGACTCTGCAGTGTGCCTCTCACAGCGCCTGGCGCGATGCAACGCACAGGAAACCCTAGGAGCTCGTTACTGCCGCTCTCGTGAAATCCTACCCTGGGGTGTGAGGAACAGAGTTGCCACCGGGTGACCTGTGGTGTGAGTCTAGGGAGAGACCTAGCTGGGCTCCTCATCCCAGAGCAACAGCCCCAGCCCTTGGGGCCCCTAAAGATCAAGGAGCGTAAATGCCCTGGGAGAGCCACCCTCCCTCCCCATCAGGACCCCGAGGACGCGGGGGGGGATGGGAGTAGTGGGGAGACCTGGCAGGGTGGGGGTGGCTAGGCCATAGCCTGCTGTCCCACTGCAGTGAGACCAGACCCTCGGCAGGTCCACGTTTGGTCACAGGAAGCGGGCGAGAGGCCACGCAGGGCAACAGAGGCCATGAGGTGGGTGAACACTGGCCTGAGCGGAAGGGGAAAGGCATTGGCTTGTCCTGCCTGCGGAGGGGAAGGCTTGGGGTCCACCTCAATGCCAGCTTCTGCAGCTCCATGAGCTATTGCACAGGGATGCCCTTCCTAAAACTCCCCAGAAAAACCCCGGGGGTTATGATATGAGTGAGACCGCTACTCAGGGTACAAAGGGACTTTACCAGGGGAACTGAGGGCTGTCGTATCTCCTTGGAGCAGCAAACAAGAAAAAAACGATCTTACATAAAAGTCACCGTGACTCCAGGTGGCCTGAGGGAGAACTGTGACTGCCCACGAGATGAGCCCTGATGCAGAGGGAGCTATGGACAGTCAGGAATGAAAGGGTCCAGCGCCCTCAGCGGAACCTCCGCCAGCATCTGAGCCTCCCGGCCTCCGCTCCCACCTCCATAGAATCACACAAGGTAATGATTTGGGGATCACTGGGTTTGGGAATCATACAGAGGTGAGTATGAAGCCACCTTGGACAGAGTTGCTTAATTGCTGTGCCTTTGTTTCTCCTTCAGTTTAAAAAAATTTTTTTAATAAAAAATAAAACAACAACAACAGAGCTGGGCTCAGAGGGCCACTGGGAAGATTAATTAAGTGGGTGCCAGATGAGGGTCAGGCACCCATAAGTAAACTCTAGTGGGTCGCTGCTATTTTTCTCCTGTCTCGGCAGAGATCAGGCTGAAAGTGTCCCTTGGAGTTCTTTTCGAGTCTAGAATTCCTTGATTCCACAATCCTGTGGTTCCTGATTCTGACTCTGGGATCTGAGGACTAAGAATGACACATCTGCACAGCTCTGCCTCGGGCAGCCCCAGCCCAGAACCTGACAGGCCAGCCTGCAGCCCGCATCATTTTACTTCCACAAGTGGGCTTCACCCTGTCCATCATGTGCCTCCAGCCTCATGGCAGTCCTGTGGCAGCCCCAGGGCCCCAGGTGGCCCTGCCAGCTGTCTCTGACCCCTGCACTGTGTGCTTACCTGGAGTCAGGGCAGCACGAGCCCCTCTGGCTGACTTCCTCACGCCTATGGTCCCCTGACCATGTCACATGCTGTGGAAGTTGGCAGACCCAGAGGGGCCGCGGATGCCAACATAAACACCATTCCTATGGAAGGAGAAGAGCCTGTGGGGGTTATTTTTAACCTGTTGATCAGAGGCCACAGCTCTGGCCCTGGGAGGCCCGGGGATGCGGGCTCTCAGGGGGAAGTGCATGGCCAGGCCTCACCTCAATGACCCTCAAGGACACTGGGCTGTGGGGACCCCAGCCTTCACCCCACTTTGATGGAGAAGGGGAGAGAGAGACGTAGAACAGGACATGCCCTATCTTGTGCACTGGTTTCACCTGGGGTTGAGCTCAGCCAGGAAGAGCAAGGGTATTTGTAAATCACAGATTGGTGACCTGGAGATGGGGCCTCTCCCGTTCCCATCCTACAGGTAACTGAGACCTGAGAGAGGAGGCCCAAGGTCACACCACTGGTTAGCACCAGCTCTCTGCCCCCTTGTGCACCTGAAATCTGACGTGGACATCTCAATAACTCTCCGAGGCTGCGTCCAGGGGGGTCACCTTGCCCTTCCTCCCTGCCCAGTCTGTTCCACCCTGGTGGACCCAGCCCCTGACAACCCCAAAACGAAGTCCCCAGGCCCTGACTCACCCTGCAAGGACTTCCCAGGTGCCCAAACAGTGCCCCCTGGAGTCCAGCTGCAGCAGTGGCCAGCGCAGCGGGCAGCGGGCAGTGCCACGGTGGCTGGAGGCCCAGGCGAGGACGTGCGGGCCAGGGCGTGCTTGCGTGGGGGAAGCAGGACCAGAGCCTCTGCCAAGGGCCCGCTGCCGGCTGCTGGTGAGGCTGTGCTCACCAGAGGGGGGCAGCCGGAAGACAATGGACCCCACAGCCCAGCCTCCCGGCCTTGGCCCCTTGAACTGGGCAGGCGGCTGCCGGCCAAAGCAGCCACCTCCGCTGGCCCCTTACGCAGCCCACGTCCTGACTGCTGGGTGGCCCTTATCACCGGTACGTGCCAGGAGCCCACATGCCCACACTCTGCGGTGGGGAGAGGACTGGAAGCCCGGGACGGATGGAATCAGTGGGGAGTAAGGCTTTCTGCTTCCCCCTGCCCCCCGAAACTCCCAAGGAAGGGCCTTCACAGGCCCAGAGTACCCCTTGGGGAATGTCCCACCCCCAGAGAGACTTAGCCCTGTCTTGCCAAGTCCCAACTCTCAACCACTCTTCTTCTCTTGGACTGAGGGGGTTAGGGTGGGGGAGAAGGAAGAGGCCGACATCTTCATATGATTACTCTGGGTCAGCTCACAAATACCAACTATACCTCCATATAATAAGTACTATTACATTATACACATTTAATACATAGGGAAACAGAGGCACAGAGAGGTTGAGCAACTTACCCACAGCCACACAGCTGGAAGGGACAGAGTCAGGATTCAAACCACGCAAGCTGAGTCAAGAGCCGAACCACGTGCAACAGAATGCAGCAGGGACAGGGATGGGACTGGGCAATGCTCAGCCTCCTACCCCACGGAATGAGGGCTTTGGGGTCTGACAGATATGGGCTCAAGGCCAGGGCCTGTGTGCTCTAAGCCACATGAAGACCCTCTCTGGGCCAATGTTTCCCAGCCCGTAAAACGGGCACAGTGCTGCAGTGATGAAGTACAGTGGCCTCACACAGAGAAGGTACTACTGCCTTCACCTAGCAGAGCTCTGAGTGTCCTTCCATCAAGTGATTAGAATGTCAGTTGAAGTGTGCCTTCCCAGCCTCCCTCGGGCCAAACCCACAGAATGGCTCCATTCCCTGGCACTCGGACTCTGCTGCAAGCCACAAGCATGTCTAGCCAGGCAGCTCCAATGGCATGGCCAGCTCAGCCCGAGCACTGTCACGTAACCCTCCACAGCTATTGGGGTTCATCCTGTCCCCTCCCCAGGGAGACTGTGAGCGCCTGCAGGGAGGCTGAGGGCAGAGGCCATGGCCTGCCCATCTGATCAGAGGGTCTGAAGGAAGACAGGAAGGGTGCTCCCTCAGACACAGACACCCCAAGTCGGTGCTCTCTGAGAGCAGAGGCCGGGCAAGCCATGCCATCCCAGCTACTGACCTGGGGAACATGCATAGTCGGGCCCTGTTCCATTTCCAGTCCACCACCTGAGAGCTGTGTGACCCTGAGCAGGTCCCTCAACCTTTCCGTTTTCTCACTTGCCAAGTGGAGATCACATTTCCTGCCTCCATCCCGGGCTAGTGAAGATGAGATGAAGCCACGTGTGTGTGTGTGACACGCTCCCTCCTCATGATCTCTGCGGGTACATTAGGACTACAGTATGTGTGTGTGGGCAGGGTGGGATCCGTCCTGACTGAGAGGACATCGGAGACAGGCATAGACGTCAGCGAAAGAGGGAAGCCGAGGGATTTCCCCACCGTGATGCTCAGGCAGAGGAAGAAAGGCTGAAGGAGCTGAGTCACCAGCGATGCAGGAGATGCTGGGAATCTGCTGCCTTTCCAGCCACTGAGAGTGAAATGACCACAGGAGGGACCACAGGAGACACCGGGAAGCCTCAAGGAATGAGGCGGTGGCCAGAGAGGACAGGAGGGGAACTGCAGCTGACCTGAGTTGCAGGGACCCTGGAGGAAGCAGCCTGAGCTGGAGACTCAGCCCTGACCTCGTGGGGCCCCCAGGTTGATGGGGACACACAGGCCTGCCCTCAGGAAGCCCCGGTCTGATGGGGAGAGAGAAGAAGTCTGCCTTCAGGGAACTCCCTATCTGATGGGGAAGTTGTACTGACGTCTGCCCCCAGGATTTACAGTGTGATGGGGAGACTCAGCCTCTGCTCCCAGGGAGCCCCAGCTCTGGGCGTCTATGTCTGAGGGAGCACCTTTCCTTCAGACCCTCTAATCTGACGGGGCCAATGTGGCCTCTGCCCTCGGGGCGCTCTCTGCCTTAAGGACTCAGGCTTAAGCGGAAGGTATGCAGTCACAGGTGAATGCCCTGTGTGGAACCCCCTCCGGGGCCACCCGCCTGATGGGGGGAGATAACTGCTCACAGCAGAGAGAGAGAGTCCTCTGTCCGCCCAGGGCTGGGGCGTCTTCCCCAGAGGTGCTTCTGAGCGCCCGGACCATGGAGGGTGGAGGGAAGCAGAAGTGCTGCCACATCTGGTCTTGGGGTGGCTGGGCTCACTGCCCTGCACAGCTGGTCCACATCTGGCTTCCAGACGTCCACCTCTTGCTCGGTGATTCACTCCCACCCCACATGTCTGCAGGAACGGGAGGACGTAGGCTTAGAGCTACACAGGCTCCTCCACACGTGTGGGGCCCCAGCGCACACAGCGAGGGCACAGCGGGGTGGGCGGTGCCCCTTCTTCTCCTACCTCTGGCTCTCTCGTCCCCTCTCACGCAGCCACTGCTGTTGGGGCGAGGGGGGTCCAGTCCACCCTGGAGTCACCATGACTCACTCTCCCCACCTGGAACCCTCACACTCAGCTTCACAGGTTTCACGCAGGGACCATCAGCGGGCTTGGAGTCAGCAGGCAGGAGGCGCAGAGCCAGCCCAGAGTTCCCGATCCCCCTCACACACACACCCCCACACCATGCCCCGACCGATCCTGCCTAGGAAAGAAAAGCTCCAG
Source organism: Kogia breviceps (assembly GCF_026419965.1). NCBI lineage: Eukaryota > Metazoa > Chordata > Mammalia > Artiodactyla > Physeteridae > Kogia > Kogia breviceps. The sequence continues at coordinate 77,047,758 of NC_081319.1, forward strand.
GAGAGCAGAGGATGGGGCTGGGGAGGAAAAGTAACCTGCCAGGGAGGAAGTAGGGAGCATAAGGCATTTCCCCATCAAGTGGGACATTGATGGCAGGGCTGTGTCTCCCCTCAAACTGGGGCTCCCCGAGGGCAGGGCTGTGTTTCCCCTCAGAATGGGGTCCCTGAGGCAGGGCTGTGTCTCTCCCATCAAACTGGATCTCCTCTAGCTCTGTAACAGGTGACTCATGCATCACCTACATCATTGGGGTTTTCAGACTGGTTGGAGGTGGGAGGGAGCATCTTCCCAACAGAGCCGCATCCTGAGGGAGGCCAGTTATACTCACTGACAGGGGCTCCCTCAGAGAGCAGCCTCTGCTCCCAGTTCACCCACTCACCTCTCTGGGTGGTCCCTCCCACTTTCTAGCCCCAGTCTCTCATGCTGAATCACCCGCTGGGCAGGGTAGACCCACAGGACATGTGCAGGATGTGGTGGGGGTCCACCTGAGAGAGCTGGCATTCTCCGGCATCACATCCAGCAGCCCTCAGCTGGAGGGGTCTGCAGGTCCAGTTCCCCCCTAAGATCTGCAGTTGAGCGTGGGGAGGAGCAGACAAGCCAGTGGGCATCTGGAGCCTGGGGAGGCTGGACGAGGCAGGCTTTTACCTCCATGAGTCCAAATCAGCACAGGAAATGGCTGGCTCTCAAGTCCTATCAGCTCGTCCTTATCCTGCACGCTACCCCGACAGATTAGAGGAGAGGCCTCCTACCCCAATGCGTCACTGCAAGGGGGCAGCCCTACCCTGGAGTGGATACTTTTGGTAGTGAAGGAAGCAGGAAATGGGCTGGAAGGGCCTGGGAATCCCACCCCACACTCTTAACCACCGTTCTATACCAGGAAGAGGGCTCTCCTCGGCCTTCCACCCCCACTCCTCCCCATCACCTCTTTACCTCCCAACCCTCTTTCAGGGAAATGAACCACAAAGCCATGTAGCGCTAGGGCTGGTGAGGCCACACCAGAGGCAGAGACTTCTGGGTGGTGTTGGAGAGTCTGTACTCCCCACCGCGCACTGAGAATTGAGCATCACCATGGGTGGAAGCACCCTGAGCTAGCAACCCACTGTACAGAAGGGGAGACTGAGGCCTGTGACTTTGCAGAGACAGAGTAGATCCAGCCCTGAAGTGAGCTGGCTAAACCTACGTCTGCCTGTGTCAGGGCTGCCCCTTCCCCACTGGGACTGTGAGCTCCCTGAGATCAGGGACTGTCTCCAGCTTCCTGAAAAGGGTTTGCTAAATGAGGGCAGACTGAGTGCAGAGCTGGGTTGGCCCTGGGCCGGGGAGGGGGGGCAGAATTCATGCAGGAAGCCTCAAATCAGAGTCCTCTCATCCGTGTCTCCTGTCCTAGAGAACACACAGGAAGCTCAGAAGATTCTCCAGATCCTCTCCCCCTCCCCTTTGCTTTGCACCTGCCCCCTCAGCCTGACCAGGTTGGCTGCAGGGTCTCCCCATCTCTGGTCCCCTCCTGGGCCACAAGTCCCCCTGCTTGGTTCCTGGCAGAGGGGGGTCTAGGGTGAACAGGCAGGCCTGCATCCAGACCAGATTGGGCTACCTGCAGAAGTCCCCAGAGCCTCATGCAGGAGCCCTCTTCCCCAAGCTGAGAGAAGGGCAGGCAGTAGCCCACGTGCTCCAGCCAGTTGGCCGTGCCTGGTCCAGCTTGGCCAGTACCCACCCCCCACCCCACCCCCACCATCCCTCTTTCAAGTACAGTCCTTGCTCCAGCCAGATGCCTGAGCACAGACTTGTCCCGGAGAAATCCATGCCCTACCCTACCAGTTTCTGCTCATCCTGCCCTCTCTCCCTCCTCTCCCCACACAGGCCATCTTCCTGGGGCCGCGGGGCTCACCACGCTGTCTGCAGAGCTCCTACCCACGTAGAGAGCCAGCCATTCCCCAGCCCAGGGAAGGGTCTCAGCAGAGGCAGCCGGGAAGGGGCCACGACTCAGCTTCCCCATAACCTCATATGTCTCTGTATTCCACCCAAACCACTCTCCTCTCTGTCCCTATTACAAGCCTATGCCATCTTTCAAGGGAGCAAGTTCGTTAGGTCTGTTTCCCATTGTGTGGGCGAGGATGTGGACTCTCTCTTGTCAGATGCCAAGACTTGCTGCAACCGGACCCTGAAGCAGAAAGAGTTGTCATCAAGCCCAACCCTCAAGTTCATACTCTGTAATCTAGAGAGAGGCTCTCCCAGAACCTGCCGGTTTCCATCCCTAGCCCTACTGTACACAACTTTTTGGTCAGGTAGCTCTTTTCTTAAAAAAAAAAAAACAAACCATTTTTTTAATTGTGACAAAATAAATAGAACATAAAGTTCACTATCTTAATCATTTTTAAGCGCACAGTTCAGTGGCATGAAGTAATTCACATTGTTGTGCAACCTCCTCCATCCTTCTCCAGAAGTCTTTTCATTTCCTCCAACCTCTGTACCCAACAAACAATAACTCCTCACTCTTCCCTCCCCCCAGGCCCTGGCAATCACCATTCCACTTTGTGTTTCTATGAATGTGGTACCTCTTTAAAGTGGAGTCATACAGCATTTATCCTTTTGTGACAGGCTGATTTCACTTAGCATAATGTCCTCAAGGTTTGTCTGCATTGTAGTGTGTGTCGGAATTTCCTTCCTTTTAAAGACTGAATAATATTCCATGGTATGTATGTATCGCATTTTGTTTCTCCATTTGGGTAGCTTGTTGATTTCTTTTAGAAAATCAAAGTAATATATTCTCAGGGTGAAAAAAATCTGAGGCTTTCACAAGCAGATAAAGTGCAAAGTGAAAGTTCACCTCAGCCCCACCTTGTTCTGCTCAGATTGAATCCCTGAAATTTCCAAAGCAGAGGGCAGATAGACTTATATCCATTTTTTACACAAATAGTGACATACTCCTCACCAGTATTTCTCAAACATGAAGTCAGAATCCTCTAGAGAGCATTCAGACGTTTAAAACAGACTGCTTGGCCCCAGCCCCAAGCTCCTGACCCACTTGTTCTGAGCTCCATCCCACCCTCCCCATCCCACCACCCCTGAGGTTCTGGGTCTCTAACAGTCTTCTCAAGATTCAGTGCTGCCCGAAGGTGTACCCTTTGTGGACTAGTACCATCAGAACAGTCCTGCCACTTGCTTTCCCACTTAGTGAATACCAACCTATAAAGCTGGACCTCGTTCTTTTTAATCACTGCATGCAACTCTGGTGTTTGGATGCCCCAGAACACAGTTAATCAGTGCCTTTACTGATGGACTTGACGTCGCTTCCAGTTTTTTAGATTAGGAAATAAAATTGCAATGAATGCAGTTGTACATAGACTTTAGACACTTGCGACATTTGGGACAGTGTATCTGATAAATTCCTAGATAGGGAGCCCCTGAGCAAATCGTTTGAGAATTAATTCTTTCCGGGTAATTGCCAACCCCCTTCTTGGGTGCAGTTGCCTTCCCACCAATTCCGAGGATGCCTGTGTCCACAAAGCGAGGGGTCCCCGTTTCAGGTGTTGTTCATCATAAGGGGGAAAAAGAATCTTATCATTTCTTACTTTTGATTTCATGTATTTTGACTGAGGGTAGGAATTTTCACCTATTTATTAGCCATTAGTAGTCCCTTCCTTGTTCATGTGTTCTGCCCATTTTTCTATTTGCTTCTCTTTTCTTTATTGACTTGTATTAAACTCACCTGTCATATACAGTGAAAATATTTTTTCTGGTTTGTTATTTGCCTTTAGACTTTAAGCTATTACATGTTTATGTAGCCAATTTTTAAAAATCTTTCCCTTTGTGACTCCTATATTTTTGTCCTACTTTCCCAATTCAAGAATATACATTTTAAAATTTTTAATGATTTCTTCCAGTAATTTTATGGTTTTCTTTTTACATTTAAATATTTGACCCATCCGGGACTTACTTCAGAATAAGGAATGAAGTGGAGAAGTGGCTTTATTTTTTTTTTCTTGAACAGCTAGCCAGTTGTCCAACTTGATTGAATCTTTTCTCCTCTGATCTAAAATGTCACTTTACCATATATTCAATTTCCATTTGTTCAAGGGTGTGTGTCTGGGCTCTGTTCTGTTCCTTTGATCTGACAGTCTGTGTGCCAGTACCCAGCTGTTTTATTACTGAAGATTTATGCAACATTTTAGTAGCTCTAGTTGCCCCTTATAATGCCTCTTCTCCAGAAATTTCCGAACTCTTTTTGCATGTTTATTTTTCCAGATGAATTTTAATATAATTTGTCAAGTTCAGAAGATTTGTTGTTTTTCACATCTTCTAACAGATGTGATTTTCTGGTTTCTCAGCCCACAGCAGAATAGAGACAAGTTGAGAAGAGGAGGGGTGGTGGTCTGCCTGAGGCAGTGATGGTGGTAAGTGACAGCTAATAGAGAGTTGCTGAAGTGATAAAGAACAATGAAAAGTAGTCACAAGAACCATGAAAAAATAGACATCAGGGCATGGGCCATTAGTGTGTGGTCAAAAAAGACCTTGGATTTTCACTGTATTACAACCAGGATCGTGAGGGACACTTGTAACCACAACTCTGAGTCATAAGGACTCACATGTTCTATAACGTCTGAATAAGAAGGCAGGAAAGTGTGTAATACCCACTAGTGACTTCCATCCAAAATATCTCTTTTTAAGGTCTCGGATATTAATGTCTGGAAAACTAATGTGAAATGGTTCATTCTTGGATGATGACAGAAGTATGACATCTTACTGGTTTCTCTATAATTTTCACAAAACCCACCTCCAAATTCCAAGGAATTCTGGGATTTGAATTCACTCTATCCGTGGAAATTCATCTGAGGGAAATGTTCCCAGCCTTTCAGCCAGTCCACACACAATTTAAAAAAAAAAAAAAAAGATTTAGCTCTTACTGAGCATCTGCCTCCAATACGTGAAGCATGTTATATGCAGACTACATTTCAGTCCTCAACAGCCCCACTAGGTGAAGGCTGTGCTCCCATTAGACAGGAAATTGAGACTTGGAGAGGTCAAGTCTGGGCACATGCAACAAAGAACCCTCAGCCACCTTCACCCCACATGCCACTAACCAGTCCCCTTCAACTCATTCCCCCACCCCAACCAACAGGAGGTCCAACAGGCGACCAATCCAATTCAAACACCCCTTTGCAAGGCCCTGCACCTGCCTTGCTCAAGGCTCACACAGACGGGAGAGCCTCATCCCATGCCTGAGTGGTAAGGAGGGTGGAGTGAGCTGCCAACCTGGGCCATCTAGGGACGGAAGGAGCAGCCTCCAGGCCACCCATTTAACAGCCCCCAGGATCAGGGGCTCAGAAAGTGGGGAGGGTGCCCCGGGGACTCAGAAGACACCTCCAAGATGAGTACTGTCTACCCCAGGCTGGCATGGCCTCTCCTGTCCCAGGAGACAGACTCTGTGTTCACCATACCACACCTTCGCCACTGGGGTGGGCAGAGGTCAGTCCTGTCCTGGATGTCCCAGGGAGTGGGAGTTGTGCAGGTGACATACAGAGGGAGGAGGTGACAGGGAAAGGCACTCCGTTGGGAGCTCCCCATCCCAGCAGAGATAAAGGTCAAAGAACTCATTTGTTTTTCTTTGACAGCCACTTGTCTAGGGCTTCTAGGGGCCTACCCTAGATCCAGGTACAGAGAGGTCTCAGGGTGAGGGCCTCCAGGGTGAGAGCTCCTGAGGCAAAGGTGGGACTATAGGGTTGTGAATCTAAGTCCCCAAAGGACCAGAGTTTTCAGCCCTCTCTGACCCCCAGCCCAGGACCCAGCCTACTGTAGAGCAGTGACCCAGAGGATGAGGAGGGCGAGCGAATCAATTCATTTCAGTCCCCTGTCACAATGAAGCGCCTACTGCGGGTGAAGTACCGCGCTCTTTGGGTGGATGATGAAAAGGGGCCGAGGTAGAGGTGGGGTTCGCTGGAAGGTAGACAGAGTGCATGGGAGGCCCCAGAGCAGCGGGGACCCCACCGCCGAGCATCCCTAACCTCAGCGCGCAGAACAGCCGCGCGCTCCGGGGCTCCGCGCGCGCGCTCGGGGCCGGCGCCGCACGCGCACGCGCACCCGCAGCCGCAGCCGCTCCCCCGCCCGCGCGGCTCTGGCTCCCGCGCGCGCGCACTTGAGGCTTCCCTTGTGCGTCTCCTCCATTCGCTACGTGCAGAATGGTCCGTCGGCAGCAGCTGCAGCGCCGGGTGGGAGGGGGAGGAGGAGGGGAGGGGGAGGCGGTGCCCAGGTCTGGAGGAGGGGCCGCGGCGGGCCGGGCGGGGGAAAGCTGGGGGAGAGGGGCTTCAGGGGAGCCTGGGTGGGCGCAAAGCTCCCTCCCTTTCCCCTCCCCCCTCGCCGTCGCTACCTACTTCAGGGCCAATCCGGCCAGCCCCCTGTTTCCTGCCCGGACGTCCTGGAACCTAGCCGACCAAGAGGGCTTTTCTCCGTGTTGTCCCCTCCTCAAAACCCAGAACCCAAACCCAAGAAAGAACCACTTCTGCTGTCCCCTCTCCCCTCTTCCCGTCCCAATCACATTCACAGGCTTTTGTGTGAGATAACCCAACAGCAAGCCCTTTCCCACTCCGCCTTTCATGGATGGGGTCCCTAAGAAGTACTGTAGCCTCGCTCTTCTCTCTCTTACCACCCACCTGGAGGAAGGGGAACGGACAGGATGGACACTAGAGCCTAGTTCCCAGAACTTCCACAAGGGGAAGCCCAGCACCTCACACGCAAACTCGGAAAGGATGGCGGAAAGGGCTAGTGGCCCAGAAGAGCAGGCTGCTGCCCAGGACCCTAAGTCCATGTCCAAAGGAACGAGTGTCTGTCAGGAGGGTCCGCCGCTAGATTGGCATGAATTCACCACAGTACGGGGCTGTGTCCTATACACCTGTGTGTAAAGAGCTCCCCAGGAATGTAATGGTGAGAAGCCAACAAGGGGTGGACGGTATATCCCTTGAGGATCCCAAGCAGACCAGCTCCCCTTGCTGCTAGGAATCCAGATGTGGCCCAGATGTCCACAGCAGTCCCTCCCACAGGGTGGGACACCAGCTATTCTATGCAGCCCCTCCCAACTCTTCTCTCAGGGTCAGGGGAGGAAAGCTGGTGACCTCCAGTGCCCCTTCCCCATTTGGGCTACTGGGAGGAGGCAGCTCCCTCATCCTCTCCATCCTGCGTGGGCCACCTGGGTTCACCTCGAAGGCAGCCGCCTGGGTTTAAGCTGTGGTCTAACCTCTAGCCCTCTGCTGACAGGTTAAGTCTAGATCGCCAAGAAGGAAGGCGTCCTGGGTCAGTTTCAATTCACACAAATGAACCCATGAGCCTGGGCTTTGCACAGTGCCTGGATCCAGGGAAGCGGATTCGCTTCCTCCCTGATACCTCCGTCTTTTTGGAGGCGCCCTCTGCTGGCCACTGGGAAATGCAGGAAAAGAACAGAGTCTTGCAGATGCACTCATGGGGGGTCTGGAGAAGGGGACAGAAGTCAAAGAAGCAAATGAAAACCAGGAGCCCCCGAAAAGTGGTGCTGGGATGGCCACAAATAAGGGAGGTATGCTGAAGCCTTCCTGAAGGTGGGGAATTCTGAGCCAGCTTTCCCTGGGCAGAGAAGGGCAACCATGCTGGCAGATGGGGGCTCAGGACACCCCAGGGGCAGCCCTGCCTGTTTGCAGAGTCCTGCCCCTGCCCTGGATGGCTCACACCCCCGCTGACTGATGACTGCTGTGCCCTGCCAGGGGGCCCTCCCTCACTGTCAGCCTCTACTGGGGTGGTGGGCTGGGAGAAACAGCCAAGGCTGGAAGCCCCAAACCTTCTAGTCATGGCTTGGCTCCTCGGGGCTGGGAGAGAAGGTGACCCCAGAGAGAAGTTTACAATTAACAAATCCACCCCACATACACAGGTCCTTGGCATGGTGGGGCTCAAGGTAGGGTACAGGCCTGAGTCACAGTCTGGTGTGGTACTGCCCAGTCTCAGGAAAGGCCAGCTTGCCAAGAGGTGAGACCCAGCTCAACAGCCCATCACCCTGCCTCTGGCCACTGGGCATCCTCCCCATCACGTCTCACACGTGGGGCCAGGGTGGGGCCAGGGAGGTGTCAGGGCGGTGCAGGCCCTGCTAGCTGGGGCCTGTGCCTCAGGGCCATGGAGGGCAGGAGGAAAAGAAAGAAGGGGTTCTCACTGCAGCGGGAGGAGTTGGGTTAGAGAGACAAGGGACTGGATGGACCCCCAGGCATCCAGAGCCTCTCCTGGCGTGTTGGGTGAGGGAGCAGCAGGTGCCACCAAGGACTGGCAGCTTCAAGAACCTGCCCCACAAAGTCCTCTGAGGAGGGTCGCCCTCAGGGCCTCAGCATCTGCACAGGGCTTCACGCAGGTCTTACCTCCAAAGGCATCCCAGGCTCCCAGGCTTCCAAGGCCCCACAGGGGGCCCAATTCCCAGACCCCAAGGAAGGTAGGGGCCCTGGCTGCCCAGACCACTCCCCAGAAGTAAACGGCACTGTGGGCTTCCCCTCACCCACACCGCCCAGCTCTACTCACTGATTCATTGATTCCACCTTATTGGCCAGGCTCCCTTCCAGACCAGCCAGGGTGAAGGGGACTCCCAGGGTGGGGATTGAGGCCCAGGAGGGAACAGAAAGCATGGCGATTTAATTAGAGGTAATTGGTTAATTTACTCTGAAAGCAATGGGGTAGGGGGAGGGGAGGGGATAGAGTCTGGGGCCTAATAGGGCTCAGACTCTCAAACTGGTCTCTTTCCGGACCAGAGCTGACCTAAGCAAGCTCACCCGCCCAGGACACCCACTCTTTGGCCAGGTCAGAGCAAGGCCCAGAGCAGACTGCGGTGGTCCTGCAGGAAAAAAAAACAGGTGCCCTGGGGTGGTGGGAACAGGCCTGTTGGGGTTAGGGAGGTGGGAACTGCATGAGGAGGACTGGGGAGGTACAGGGAGTTCTGGGATGGAAACTGGTCCCTCTCCCCTCCTCTCACTATACATTACTATACATTATACATCCAGCCTTCCCAAGGTCATTGCCCCAACCCCACCACCACCCCCGCCAAGTTAGGGGCCCACCCCCTCCTGTGGTCAGTGACCTCCCAGGGCTGCCCATCCTAAGGGAACAGGGCCTGAAAGCTATCTTCACTCCCTCCTGCTTCAGGAAACCATGCCAATAAGCAAGGAGAGCGGGGAGACCCCTGCCGGGCCCCAGGAGGCGTGTCTCGGCCCGCCGCATCGCCGCCGGCGGCGCGGTGGGGACTCTGGCCGGCAGCCTCCCGCGCCCGGTCCGAAGCAGCTGACCCGCTGGCGGCGGGCCAGGTCGCGGCGGGGCCGGGAGGCAGCAACGTGCGGCGCGGCATGTCGCGGGCGCAGCGGCAGGGAAACGTGGGGGCGGGGCGGCGCGCCGCCCCCGCCCCACGCTGGCCCATTCATAAAACCCGCAGGCGCTGCCCGGGCCTGGCAGCCTCTGTTCCTAATTGCAAATTCATTAAGGAGTTTGCATCTTATTTGCATGGAAATCATTTCCTGGCCCTAAACAGAGAACGCCCCCCTTCCTTTGGCCCCCCTCTGCCCTGCTCTACCCGTCCGCAGTCTGGGAGAGGAGAGGGGGCTTAGCTTTGCCCCGAGCCCCCTCCCTTGCCGCATCCCCCACCCTGGTGAGGAGTGGGGGAGGGCGGTTAGCAGAGCACCAGGCTAGCTGGGAGCCGTGCCTGTGCCCCAGGTGAGCCGGCCCTGCCCCAGTGGGTCCAAGTGAGGGGAGGTGCCCGACAAGTCATTTGCCCCCCGGCCTGGCCAGGCCCAGGGAAGGGAGGAGGCGGGTGGCGGGCAGCCGCAGCAGCTGGTTGTACCTGGCAGGAGTAGGGCTGGTAGGTGAGGCTGTTCGTGCCCAGCCTCACGTACTTGCCCAGCCACAGGCCGTGCCCCCACTCCCACCCCCACACCCCTCACCCCATAGAACAAGCACCCAGTGACTGCGGAAACAGACACCCAGTCACAGCACACAAAGGCACCCACACTGGGCCAGCCACCATGGCTGCTGCCCTGGCAGCCACCCTGGGGGGCAGCCAGATGTCTTCACAAGCCATTTGGTCCTTTCCAACACCCAGCCAGGGTTGGGGGCAAGGGGGCTTCTCTCAAGACTTCTCTGAGTAAGGGGGGACTCACTTCTGTACCCCAGATGCAGGCTCTTGCCCCTCCTCTCCTGCAGCTCCTATTCATGGAGGCCCCCAAGTGCTGGTCCTGCAGGAGGACCTGCCCAGGCAAGGACGACACAGGGGCCTCCAACCCAGGAAGGGCAGTGGAGGATGAAACCCCTGAGGAAGGGGAACCTAAGTTGTCCCCCGCCGGACTGTGTCCTTCCTGTCCCAAGTGTGTGTGTTGGAAGGAGTGCTCCCAAGGGGCAGGAGTGGGGGGGGGGGGCGGTGTTTTAAACTGTTGGAAACAGAACAGAACTACCTGAAGGACATAAAATCAGATAACTACCTAGGACACAATGTCCTGTTTCTATATGTCCTGGGGCAGTGTAAAAAATAATCACAAAACTTTCAGCATCAGGGTCTAAAATAAAAACCTGCTTCTTGTCCAGGTCATCCCAGTCCCTCCCTGACGTGGCCCTGCTTATGCTTCCTGTCTGCCCATGCTCCCACCATGCTGTGCCTGTAGTTTCTCCCTTCCATTGCTAGGGCATGAAGGGGTGGGCAAGGATGTTCCAGAACACTGACCATACTTCCATCCTGAGCTGGGTTGGACTGACTCTACCCTCCCATTTCCTGGAGCAGTTGGTTTGGGTCTAAAGTGCCATTGGCGGGGGTGGAGGGGTTAACAGAGGTGCAGGAGGAAAATATTAGGACATCTATTTTTAAAAATCTCATCTTTTTTCATTCAGTGTGAGTGTGTTTTACAAGGTAAACAGTATGAAAACATGCTTATACTACAGGTGCATGCTCAGCAATTGTTTTATTGCTAGGGGTCATGATCAAAAAACTTTGGATCTAGGCATAAGGAGGGGGGTTGCAGGTGAGGGATGGCCTGTCTTGTCCGTCTTAGTACCTGACCTGAGGAGTGGTCAGCTCAGAGCCCAGCAGGGGGCAGGGACAGGGTATTGGAGGAACAAAGTCTGCCTGTAGAATTGACAGGTGAGGAAACTGAAATAACACTGTGGTGGGAAGTTTGCTCCAAGGAGCACATGCGCAGGTAGTGAGAACCTCTCATTGCTGTTGTGTCTGCAGCCTGCCCATGCCCACACCCATCATGCACCCAAACCCCACTTCCACCCACCCCAGTGAGCACAGCTACCTCCCCAGCACACTGGCAGCAGGCCTGTCTGAGCTCCTTGCTAGCTCCTGATTACCAGAGCCAGGCAGGGTTGCCACCCGCCACATCCTCTCCCAGCCTCGTGGGAAGCCCATTACAGGTTTCCTGTCCTCTGAGTAACCCGGTATAGGAGAAAGAATTTAGGCTGTAGACAGGCCTCAATCTTGTCCAGCTAGGTGACCTCAGCCCAACATATAATCAGTATGAGCCTCAGTTTCCTCATCTGTAACATGGGACTAATGATCTTACTTACTATACCAGGTTGTTGTGAATACTGAGTGGCCTCCTGTGTGCACAGGGTCTGGCACAGAGTAGGTGTTCAGTAAGATTCTTACCCCCTCTTGCTTCCCCCCCAACACCCATCCCCCACCCCACCCCCACTCCCGTGTGCAGCAGGTGCCCCATAAAGAACCTGTTGACCTGTGATTTGCCATCAGCATGGGAAGGAGAATTCTGAAGGCGGACAATTGAACCTTTGCAGATCACCTTCCTGAGGAAATTAGCAGCCACCCCAGTGGCCTCGGGCCCTCTCCAAGTTCACCCACTCCCCGGAAGGGCATCTTCCTCTTCTCCACCCAGCCCCTTTCCCTCCTTCTGCACTGCCTTCACTTCAAGCATGAGCTGAGGGTGACACCTGGTGGCCATTTCTATATCTGCAGGACCCAGACCAGTGACACCTCCTAACCGGAGGTCTTAGGGTGAGGGAGCCATTCTTTCCAGCACTTTCCCTGCACCTCCCAACTCCCTCTCAGGGCCCAGGGAACCTCCAGGATGGCCACTACCCCACTCCACCTGCGAGTAGCTGGAGTTCTGAGGGTTGCACCTGCCTGATGGATGCCTGATGGAGGCCTCTGCCCAGACACTGGCCCCAGGCAGAAGGCAGAAGGACAATGGCTACCCTTCCCCCCCCAGTGCTGCGGGGAACTTATAAGCATTATCTCCTTCTATTCTTATCACTAGGGCCTATTATCACCAGGCACAGCAAGGTTAAGCAACTTGTTCAGGGTCACACAGCTCTGAAGTGCCCAAATGATTAAATGAATGGGACACCCGGCAAGCCTCCAGTGGATGGAGGAGGCTGAGAGGAAGTGGCCTGCTATGGGGTGAGAAGCCCCAAGTTTCAACCCAGTCTTGCCCAACTAGTGAAGTTACCTCCCTCAAGGGCCTTCTGCTGGCAGATCAGTCTCCTTGACAGCACCATGGGGCATCAGATAGAGCAGTGATTCTCAAACATGGGAATCACCTGGGGAGAATTTTTTTAAATGCAGATGCTTGCCCCAGCCCTGGCTGATGAAATCCAAATCAGTAGGTGTGGGACTGAAGTACGGTATTTTTAAAACTCTAGGTGATTCTACATGAAGCCGGGGTTGAAAATGGAGCCCCTGGGAGTTTCTCATCTCTAGACTTCACTGCCCTCTAAAGATCAGCTCCCCAGGGCTCCCCGCTGCCCTGAGGGCTCTCCAGAGAAACACAGCCCTCCCTCCCCAGCATTCCCTGGACATCTTAACTTGGCTGCCGCAGACCCCCAGCACAAGCTGCCTCCCCACCCCCCAGACCCCAGGGAGAACTGGGGGCCCTTCCCAGAGGGGGGCCCAGCAGGCATGAGCCTCGTGAATCTCTGATCCCAGGCCTGGCCTCTGGGGTGGGGGCAGGGAAGGCCATGGGGAGCTTAACCCCAACGGGATGAAGGCGCCATAATTAGGATCAGGCGGTTGGCTCAGCCTGCGGAAATCCCCAGCTTAGTAGGGATGGAGGGGCTTCAGCCTGGGAGGGGATACCGGGCAGAAGTGAGGGGGCAGGGGAGCACAGGCACACGGAGATCCCAGGGCCCCTAGCCCCTAGCCACCTCCTGAGAGGACCCACTAGAAGCTCAACATAGTTCATCCCACGCTGGGGCTACTGACCCCCCCCCGTGGTGGGGAGGGAAGGACTGACCGGCCCCCCAACCCCAGAGGCCCTGCCGATCCTCCAGGCTGGTTTGTGCCAGGATCATCCCCCTTCCCCGGCCTTTGGCAGAAGGAGGGCACCGATGGGAAAGGGCTACGGGAGCGTTCCCAGGGCAACGCAGACTTCTCTCCAGCCTGTAATCCTCAGGCCTTGAGTGAGGGATCACTTTCCTCTGTGGAATTTAACAGCGAGGGGGCAAAATGGGGCAGGGGGACCTGGGGGAGGCAGGGACGGGGCCAGGCCCCCAAAAAGCCCTCCAGGAAGTGGCAGCTGCAAAGAGAGGAGGGATCACCCCCACCCCTAGCTCACCCCAGGGTGCAAGGTCTTGGGCTGGGCTCTAGCTCCTAGCAGACCCCCACCCAGAGCTCTCCTACTGAGGGGCCTGGGTAGAGTCACCTTTGCTAACCACTCACTTGCAGGGGGGAAAACAGGTTCTGAGCGATTAGAACCAGCTAAGGTCATGCAGCGTCAGAAGCACACATAGAAGCCCCAGCTTCCCAAGAGACTGCCCAGATGGGCCAGCGAGGACTGAAACCTGCAGGCTCAGGAGTTCCCACGTTCACCTGGGCCGGAGTCCCTCTGCCTCCACAGCTGGGCAGCCCTCCCTCCTGCCCTCCAGAGTCACAGTCTGGGCACGGCAAGCACAGGGCAGGCACGTGCTACTTACCACAAGCCTGTGACGGCTGGGACCGAGGGCCAGCCCCGGTGGCTCTCTCATTGAGATTCAACACTGATTCCTCCAAAAAGCCTTCCAGGCTGATCCACAAAGGGTCAGAAGTCCCCCTCCCCACACCCAGTCATGACCTCCCGAAGGATAGCCTCCCCTCCCCAGCCTCCCCTCCCCAGCCTCACCCCTCGCCCATCACGTAGGTCCTGCCTGCGTCTCAGTTCTGCTCACTGTGGAAATTCCTTGACCCAGGAAACCCTGAGGGCGGGACCGTGTAGGCACAGAAAGTACTATGCCCAGCACAGCACCAGCTGCAGGGAGGCTTTGGAGTGAGAGGGTCTTGGAAAAAGAGCAGAATTCGGCTCAGGTCACAGAACCTCGAAAGAAGCTGCAGTGGGAAGTGACCTCAAAAATCATCTGGTCCAGCCCCTCCTGACCTCCCAGCTGCCTCAGCACCTGCAGAGACAGATGTCTCTTCATTCATTCACTCGGTCAGTCACCCAGTGAACCTCACCCAGCCAGCTCTACATCTCAGGGGCCGAGGCAACCCAATCCCTTTTCAAGGGCACGAACTAAATCCTCAGCAAGTAGAGTCAGGGGTCCATCAACCACTCTTCCTGGACCTGGCACAGCGCTAAGGAGAAATAGAAGATGCTGCGCAGTGAGGCCACACACACATCTATGTTGCACAGCGGCGTTTATGCACAGCACAGCCCCGGTTTCATTTCAGACTCAGCAACCATCCCAGGTGCTGGTGGCCTCCTTGACAAGCAGAAGCTGAGTCTGAGCAGCGGATGACTTTGCAGCCGGAAGAGAAGTACAGCCAGGACTCAGCCTAGGCAGCTGCACTCCCAACCCAGTTCTCACTTTACACACACACACACACACACACACACACACACACACACACACACACACACACGCTGGGCCCTCCACCAGCTGGGGTTTCATGTGAAAGACAGGCTTTGCCTGGGGGGAAAGAAAATGTGATTTAAGCTCCTAACTATAAAATAATAACAACGAAGACGGGCCAGAGGCCTGCTGGGTCCCAGACACTGTGCTGTTTGTTAAATGCAGGGGAAGCAAGTAGTGAACCGAGAACTCCCACCACCCCTCCTCTGGGGCCAGGCCGGCGCTGCCCTGGTCTGGCACAGCCGGCACGTGCACACACGCACACATGCACACCCCCAGGTGGCGTGAGTCCCTGCACGTCCCAGGAGACGGGGTGTCCCAGCCCCTTCACTCCCCTCTGATAAGCCAGTGCCTTCCAGCAAGACAGGCACGTACCCCTCAGGCTGACCACATCAGGCACATGCCAGACTAGCTGCCAAGGCCCAGTCTCCAGTCCCTCTGGGCCCTAGAGGGCGACCTCCTCCATGGCTGACTCAGCTCAACCTCAGAAAGGGGGGCGACACCCCTGGATGTGAGGCCCAGAGCACCCCCCAAGCCCCACCTCAGTGTGTGCTGCAGGGCTGGGGCTTAATGAGGAGCTTCAGGCATGCTTTGTAGGCACCCAGCTCCTGGGCACACTCCAGGGAGGTGCAGAGAAGTGAGAAGAGGCTGGGATGGGGAGGGGGCAGATGAGGCTCCACCAGGAAAGGGGGCGACAGAGGGGAAAGTAGGAGTGAGCCTGGGAGAGGCGGAGGTGTCTGTGTGAGGTCGAGGTTTGGAATCAAGGAGACAGATGGAGAGGGCTTGACCAAGGAACGCTAACAGGGTAGGTGGAATTTAGGAGGGAGGCCCCATGGGGGTGTGGGAGAAGGCGATTAGGAAATGGACTCTGGAGCAGGCAGAGCTGGGCTGGGATCCTTGTCCTGCCACTTATAAGCTGGGTGACCTTGGGCAGGTGGCTCAGTCTCTCTGAGCCCCTCTATCACCTGCAAAAAGGGGGTAGTCATTGTACCCACCTTTCAGACTTGTGGGAAGTAAATGAGGTCAGGAATGTAAAACACCTGCACAGTGCCTGGCCCACGGGACCTGCTCTGTTCACAGGAGTTTTATGAGGAAAGTACAGAAAGGCTCTGAGAGCAAACCCTGGGGCTATTAGCAAGGTGGTTTACAGGGCAGAGAGGCAGTAGAGGGCCTGGGGCCACAGACTCCGGGTGACCTCTGCCCTTAGTTCCCCATCCCTTGAAAGGTGTGGAGGGACCAAGAAGAGGGGAAGATGCCACTGCTGCCATGCTGGCAGCGTTCCCAGAGGGTCCTGGGAGAGCTTGTCTCCACCCCACGCTCTCACTGTTCACTGGGGACCGGGGTCCAGAGAGGAAGAAGGACTTGCCCAAGGCTACTCGGAGAGTAAGGACAGAAGGCAGGTCTGCTAACCCCCAAGCAAGCCTCCCTTCCCTGTGAGGCATCCTGGGCCCTGTTCAGAAGGAGAAGCCAGGAGCAATGACCACTCAATTCCATGAAAGGGAGAGACCTAGAAGGCATGTTCCCTGGAAATGAAGATGAAAGGCTGGGCTCCTGTTCCTGCCCGGGCTTGAGCTAACACCTTGTTGAGGCCTGGAGAACGCTCCTGCTTCCTCTAAAGCCCGGATCAAAGACACCTCCTCTGGGAAGCCCTTCCTGCCCAGAGATGGCAGTGGTACAAGACTGTGTCCTGCAATGCCCTCTCTCTGCAGCTTCAGCCCAGCCACCACCCTGGGCAGTGGACATGCTCTTTCCCCGCACTGAGCAGGCGTTTTTGAGGCCAAGGGCAGGGTCTTGATCAAGCTGGAGGCCCCAGGTCCACCATAGTAATCAGCCTAGCACTGGTGAGTGTGGAATGAAGGTACCCTGACCAGTTGAGCCCGGAGGCCCTGACCAGGGAACCCAAGGGTTAGGGCCCTGGGGCAGCTGCCATCCTGCCCTGGCCCATCCCTCCCTCCCCTGTGCCCGAGCCCTGTGCTAAGAGCAAGTTCCTGGTGCAGGTTGTACCCTGTTCCGGATGCCTGGCATTTACCAAAAGGGCAGAGACAGTGAGAAGGGCCTCACCTGTGCCATCCGCTCAGAAAGGAGCCGGGCGCAGGCAGGAGGGAGAGGAGTTAGGTTTCAAAGTTCTGGAGGATGACAGAATGATGGCGGATACTCGCCATGTCAAAACAGACAAGGGATTAATACCTAAATTAGAGGATACGAGGAACGCCTACAGAGCGACAAGAGGACAGTGGCCCGACCCCAACATGAACAAGGACCATGAACAAGCCGGGAAAGGAGACATAGGCCCCCGAAGCTAACGAGCATGAGAAGAGACACTGACAATCACAGATATCGCCTCTGGTGGACGGGCAAAAATGAGGTAGCAGGCTGAACCCCAGCCGTGCAGGGGTGTGGGGACACAGGGACCCTCTTCTCTGTGCCGTGGATGGGGGTCAGCTGTGCTTAGTCAAATGAAATACGAGCGTGCCCGGGACCCAGCAGCTCCACTCACGATTACCTCCCAGGAATCTCAGCCCCGTCCCTACCCGGCAGGTAAGGAGGGGTGTCATGGCAACTTGTTCATGGTCAGGATGAGCAGAAAATTGTGGGTCTGCACATCTGGGGTACAGTGAAGCAATTGGAAGCAACAAGGCTGGACTTTTAAACCAGTGCTGAGTGAAGGAGGTCTATCACACAATGACATTTACCAGAGTAAAAAAAAAAAAGTTTACAAAACAGCAGCACCCATTTGCAGGAAACATACCAACAGAAAGATGGGCATCAAATACTATGAGAGGAGAGGGGAAGAGTGTGGGAAGAGAATGAAAAAGAAGAAACACACACACAAAACAAGAAGGCCAGCAATGCCCTCGAGCCTGCCGTGAGCCGAGTGAGACGAACTCTGGAGCCAAGGTCCGAGGGGGGAACTGTCCCCAAGGCCTGAGGACCCCAGAGGTCGCCCCTGTCCCCGTCCTCCCGAGGCAGCTGAGGGTCTTTGCCAGAGTCAGTCCCCTGTACACTCGAAGCCCCACCCAGTTTGTGCTGCTTTTGCGCCTGGAAACGGAAACTGAAGGAACCTCAAACCCAGAGCCATGAGGCTCCTCTGAGCTGGATGCAAGGCGGAAATGAATGAGAATCGGGTTCTTGCCTTCACAAATGTCTCCGTAATTAAGGGGTTTTCTTTCTTTTCTTTGTGGAAGGTCCTTATCTTTAGATACATTCAGAAACTGTGTCTGAGGTGTGCTTCAGGATGATCTGGGGGTGGGAACAGGGAGAGGGGATGGGGGATTGGCCTTGAGCCTGAGGATGGGTTCATTATGCTTTTTTTAAAAACTATTTATTTTGAAGTATAGCTGATTACCAATGTCATTATGCTTTGTTTTCTATGCATGCATATGTTTGAAAGTTTCTATAATAGAAACTTAAAAAAGAAAAAGTTCCCAGTAAGAAAGTCTCTCGTGTGAGGAGACCAGCGCCTGACCTCAGGGACCCGCAGTCTGATGCGGGAGACACAGCCCTCTGCCCTCTGTGTGGCCAAGGACTCCCTGCATCTCCTCAGCACCCCCGACCCCAGCCAGGGACAGAGGCACAGTCCAAGGGCTGAGCCCCTGGCCCTGGCCCTCGTGGCTGAGGCCCAGGGTCAGGCACTGGAACCACATCTAAGCAGATCTGGTTCCAGGTCCAGCTCCACCTGCACGTGGCTCTAGACTTCTCACCTTAGCAACACCTGCCTGGAACAGAGGGAACACCCAGTGAATCCAGTTCTTTTCAGTGGGGAGAAGTTTCCACTAGCCCAGCCCCTCCCTGATGGAGTCTGTCTTGTCTTATTGCAGTTACTCACCTCTTGCTACCTCTGCCTCTTTGTCTGGATAATGAGGACCAGAATCACCAGCAGGGGGATGGGGGTGAGGATTAAATGAGGCAGTGTTTCATAAATGTTCATACTGTCCCCAGGACCAGGGGAGGGAGCTGGCCAGGGTCACACAGCGAGGTAGTGGCTGAGCTGGCTTAGTCACAGCTGCAGGACACAGAGCCAGCTGTCACCCCCCCACCCCCACCATAAGGCTTGCGGGCTGGCAGACAGAATGTCCTCATTCAGAGTCCAGGGTGGTGTCCCTGGGACCATCCCCTCCAGCCCCCAGTCCCCATCCTAGAGCCTCTCACTCAGGGGAGCCCCAGGAACATTGCAGGGGCAAGATGCAAGCCAGGGGTGGGAAGTGGGGAAAGAGGAAGGCAGAAGCCTTTATCCTGCCCCACAGGAGCACCGAGGAGTCCAAGGTCATCTGTCTGGGAGAGTGCATCCAGACTCAGGGACTCTATCAGGGGCTGCTGGATGACTCCTAAGCCAGGAGTCTTACCCAGGCCTTGACTCACCTTTCACAACAATAGTAATGAGTAATAATATAGCCAACCTTTGTATAATTCCTACTACATACAAGGCAGTCTTCTATCCTTCTCCTACCTTGCGTGTATTATCTCATTTAATTCTTACGACAGTCCTAAGAGACCAATGTTATTATTGTCCCCACTTTATAGATGAGGAAACTGGGGTACTGAGTGGGTAAGTAACTTTCCCAAAGTCACTCAGCTTGTAAACAGAAGAGCTAGGATTTGATCCCAGGCTGTCGGCCTTGGGTCTATGCACTTAATCACCCCAATACACTCTCAGAGAGCAATTGCCTGGCTTCTCCTGAGACGGTGCTTCTCGTTTCCCAGGGGTCTGGTAGTTGTTGATACTTGGGGCAGGGCTCAATCACAAAGGGGCACAGGCCATGCCTCTTCCCCCCATGGGGGGCACCTGCTCCCCATTGGCCTCCTGGCAGCTCAGATGGTGGGGAGACCAGGTAAGGCAGCAGCTGGTACCCCATTTGCACCCACATGTGTGGGACGGGGTCTTCACCTGGCCCATGGGCAGGACTTCCACACATCTCTCGCTCAGGAAAGCAGAGTAGGAGTAAGTGAGCAGAGAATGATAGTAACAGAGGGATGGACTTGACTTCTCTTTCTTTTTTCCTTCTTAATTTGAATCATTCCCACAAGGTTAACCAAGGTCAGTAACAAATTACTTGTGAAACACTCCCACAACCAGTCCTTCGTTGAACGGGAGCATCTGGACATCCCCTTCCCCCTCCCCCCAAAGTTTGTCCCTCTGTACGTATTAGTTAACCTCTCTGGGCCTCAGTTTTCTCCTCTGTAAAGTGGGGATGATAATAGCATCCCCTCACAGAATTGTTACAAGGTTTAAATGAAGTAAAGTATGTAAAACGCTCAGCTCGGTGCCCAGCACGTAGTAGGTACACAACACTGGCTGCCAGCATTGCTACTGCTACTGCTACTGCATTGCTATTGCTACTGAGACAGAAAGCAGATCAGTGGTTGCCAGGGGCTGGGGGAAGAGGACAGGCAAGCTGTGGGCTCCACTGGGGAAGGAACTGCATCTTGCTGACCTTTGTCTATCTCGTCATTTTCCAAAGGGTTTGGCACACAGTAGATGCTGCATGTCTTAAGTTGAATTTTCCAGAAGCAGATCCGGAGAGGGGATTCCAATTTCTTAAGGGAGTGCTCCCAGAGGACATGAGAGGGACTGGGGAAGCAGGAGGGGAGAGGAAGAGGCCAATAAGGGTGCAAAGGACACCTTCAGTCTGTCCCACATGGGGGACTTTGGAGTGAAGGTTGTCCCCATGCCAGGCAAGGGAGCTGGGTCTTCCCTCCCCCACATCCCAGTCATCGGCTAAGGGTCACCTTGGGGGGATGAGCTTCCAGGCACTTCTGCTGCTCCAGAAGCTGAGGGCAGTCTGCAGAGAGCTTGCAAAGAAGGGAAAACTCACGGAGGGCAGGAGGTGCTCGGAAATGGAAAAGAGGTCCCAGGGGATCTGCTACCCTCCATAACTGTCTTCTGGGTTGAATGGAAATGAGCCCCCACCCAGCCTTGAAGGGTCATGGTTCCCTGTAGAGTCCTGGGTGGTTGAGGCAGAGGGGAGCAGCTCTAACTTATCCAGAGTCCCAGCTGGTTAGAGCCAGGGGGGTCCCCCGAGCAGCCAACATCTCCCCTCACAGAGCAAGGGCAGGCCTGGAGCTGCCTGAGGTGGTCTAGGAGCCCATACTATATGCCTGACATGGATGCTAAGTTCTTTGCCTGGTTCACTCATTTCATCCTCACATCCTCCTTAGGTGTATCCTGATTTGGACATGAGAAAACTGGCATGGAGAGAGTGAGGGACCCCCAAGGAGTTAACAGTAAAGGTGATTAATGTCATTAGTCATTAGGAAAATGCAAACAAAACCCACAATGAGATACCATTTCACACCCACTAGGACAGCTATAAAAAGGAAAATGACAAGTGTTGGCAAGGAGGTGGAGAAATTGGAACCCTCATACATGCTGGTAAGAATGTATAATGTGGCAGCTGCTGTGGAAAACAGTTTGGCTGCTCCTCAGGAAGTTAAACATAGAATTACCATATGACCCAACAATTCCACTCCTAGTAGGGACCAAAAAAAATTGAGAACAGGTGTTCAGACAAAAACTTGGACACGAATAGTCATAGCAGCCCTATTCACAATAGCTGAAAGGTAGGAACAACCTAAGTGTCCATCAGCTGATAACTAGATAAACAAAATGTGGTCTATGCATGCAGTGGAATATTATTGAGCCATAAAAAGGAATGACGTTCTGATTCCTACTACAACGTGGATGAACCTTGAAAACATCATGCTGAGTCACCTGCCAAGCCAGTCACAAAAGGCCACGTATTGGGGTCTTCCCTGGTGGCTCAGTGGTTAAGAATCCACCGGCCAATGCAGGGGACATGGGTACAAGCCCTGGTCCGGGAAGATCCCACATGCCATGGAGCAACTAAGCTCATGCACCACAACTACTGAGCCTGTGCTCTAGAGCCTGTGAGCCGCAACTACTGAGCCCACATGCTACAACTACTGAAGCCTGTGAGCCTAGATCCCATGCTCCTCAACAAGAGACGTCACAGCAATGAGAAGCCCACGCACCACAATGAAGACCCAATGCAGCCAAAAATAAATAGGTTAAATAAATAAATTTTTTTTTTAAAAAAGGCCACATATGGGCTTCCCTGGTGGCGCAGTGGTTGAGAGTCCACCTGCCGATGCAGGGGACACGGGTTTGTGCCCCGGTCCAGGAAGATCCCACATGCCGTGGAGTGGCTGGGCCCGTGAGCCATGGCCGCTGAGCCTGCGTGTCCGGAGTCTGTGCTCCGCAACGGGAGAGGCCACAACAGTGAGAGGCCCGTGTACCGCAAAAAAAAGGCCACATACTGTGTGATTCTGTTTATATGAAATGTCCAGAATAGGCAAATTCATAGAGACAGAAAGCAGATCAGTGGTTGCCAGGGGCTGGGGGAAGAGCAATAGGGGGTGACCACCCAATGGGTGCAGAACTAGATAGTGTGGGGGGTTGCACAACGCTGGCACATACTAAATGCTACTGAATTCAGTACACTTCAGTGAATCAAGCTGTATGCTTTTAGGTGGCTAAAATGGTAAATTTTATGTTATATGCATTTTACCACAGTTTTTTTAAGTTAAAAAAGAAGTGACTGAAAGAGCCTGGACCAGACCAGTTCTTGTCCCTTCCCTTCACAGGCCTGGGAGCAGCCAACACGCTCAGCCATGGTGTTTCAGTATGGACAGAACAAATGAAAAACAAGTCTGCTGGACACTGTGCTGACACAGATATGGGACCCAAGTGTTTTTTGGTTTTTGTTTTTTGTTTGTTTGGCCACGCCACGCGGCATGCGGGATCTTAGTGCCCCGACCACAGATCAAACCGTGCCCCTGGCAGTGGAAGCGCGGAGTCCTAACCACTGGACCACCAGGGAATTCCCCTCAAGGGATTTTTAAACATTTCTGGGCCTTGGCCTGCTAGAGAAATAACAGCTCCAGGCTTGAGTTCAGATAGACGTGGACATAAACGCTGGCTCCAGCACAGGCTGTGTGACCTTGGACACACCCTGTGTCCTTTCTGGGCTTCAGTTTTCTCATCTAGAAAATGGACAGAAGAAGAAGACACTCTCCATGTTGTTAGGAGAATTCAGTGAGTTGACACACGTGGGAAAGCCCAGGGGATCGTGCCTGACACACAGTGAGGGCTCAGCAAGCTGCCCCTTTCCTCCGTCTCCTGTCCCTACATGTGCTCATCACATTTATCCCAACCAGATGTCACCTGGACAAACACGGTCCTGGAGGCTGTCCACATACCCAGCACTTGTCCAGCTACTCCAAGGGACCCTGCCCATGGGATATTTACACTTTCAAAGAGAAAACTAGTTAATCCACAGAAAGTCTAAGTGATATAGAGAAGTGGAGACTTTCTGGATTCATCCAACAAATATTTGGGTTGCGGGAAGCACTCCCCTTTCCCTCCAATCATACCACTTAGGTAGCTACCTGTTTTCACACCTCTATCCTACACACACACACACACACACACACACGCACACACACATACGCTCACACAAGCTTACACACATATACACACACACATACATACCACCAAATCCCTAAGCCAAGAATTCCTTTTTTAAAAAAATTTATTTATTTATTTTTATTTATTTACTTTTGGCTGTGTTGGGTCTTCGCTGCTGCACGTGGGCTTTCTCTAGTTGCGGCAAGCAGGGGCTACTCTTCATTGCGGTGTGCGGGCTTCTCATTGCGGTGGCTTCTCTTGCGGAGCACGGGCTCTAGGCACACGGGCTTCAGTAGTTGTGGAGCGTGGGCTCAGTAGCTGTGGCTCGCGGGCTCTAAAGTGCAGGCTCAGTAGTTGCGGTGCACGGGCTTAGTTGCTCCGCAGCATGTGGGATCTTCCCGGACCAGGGCTCGAACCCGTGTCCCCTGCATTGGCAGGTGGATTCTTAACCACTGTGCCACCAGGGAAGTCCCCTAAGCCAGCAATTCTTAACAGCTGATCCCTGACCAGGTTCTTACCTGCCCACAGCTCAAAATGTCAGCATAAGAATGCCTATCAATCTTTCTGCGGAAAGACTATTCTTATTTCTCTTTTTTGGTATTAAAATGTTCATTTCTTTTTAGGATGTAATAATAAGAAAATAATTTTTTAAATTATTCTTACATCTTTACTTAACAAACTAAGATGCCAGCAGCCCTTACATCAGTTCCCAAAATGACTTTTTGAAATTTTATTGTGAATCCTCAAATCCAAGGAGCATGGCTTTCTCTACCCACCCACACTACCCTGCAAGTCTCCCTCATCCAGCAGGGGGTGAATCCCACCTCACTAGCTCAGTGGGTGGGTAGAGGGCAGGGCCCTGAGGTCTGTCCCTGCCTGGGTGGCTCTCTCCAGCCCCTCCCCCGCATCCCCACAGCAGCACACTGATTTCAGGCTGGGTGCCACAGCCCTGAGAGCCAGCCTCTGGATACCAACAGACTGGTTCCTGCTTCCTGGTGCCAGAGGCCATCCTCCAGCAGTGGAGTGGGTGACACAGAGCCATGGCACTGTCCCCTTTACCAGGCCTCTGGTTCAGCTTAAGGAAGGACAAGCCATGTTCAGGGACCAATTTGCCTGTGAGCCAAATGAGGCTTCATTAGACTGCGTGGACCCCATGCAGCCTGAGCAACTCACAGCCCAAGCTCCCCTGGGACCTCCTGCCCTCTCCAAGTCCCTCAGGTTAGACCTGACCATTCTAGGTCACTGTCCTACCACCCAAGGCCTCTAAAACTCCAGTCAGAAATGAGACCCAAACTCCCCATTTAAAATCCTGTGTTTGGGGGCTTCCCTGGTGGCACAGTGGTTAAGAATCCACCTGCCAATGCAGGGGACACAGGTTTGAGCCCTGGTCCAGGAAGATCCCACATGCCGCGGAGCAACTAAGCCCGTGCACCACAACTACTGAGCCTGCGCTCTAGAGACCACGAGCCACAACTACTGAAGGTCATGCGCCAGAGCTACTGAAGCCCGTGTGCCTAGAGCCCGTGCTCCGTACGAGAGAAGCCACCACAATGAGAAGCCCAAGCACCGCAACCAAGAGTAGCCCCCGCTCACCACAATTAGAGAAAGCCGCAACAAAGACACAATGCAGTCAAAAATAAATAAATTAAATAAATAAATTTATAAAAATAAAAAATAAAATCCTGTGTTTGACTCAGAAGCAAAGTAAATGGCAGAGACCTGGGGCCTGCCCGGGACACTCTCATTCTGGGAGACGCCAGGTTCAACCTGACACACATTAGAAACCATCAGGGGCCACGAGGAGCTGTGAAGGGAAAACAGGGGCCAAGAACAAGGGTGGGCAGGCAGCAAACACAGACTGAGTGTCTGCTCTGGGCCAGGCACAGTGCTGGGTGCTAAGAAGGCAAACGTGAGTGAGACACACACCTGCCCTGAGGGGCTCCCCGTAAGCAGGTGCAACCTGGGGGAAGAGGCGAGGCCGGGAGTGACACTTAGAAGTCTGTTCATTTCCCATAATCCCAGAGACAGCCTAACAAAGCTGACAACCAAGTCAAAAAGTCAGAAAATTACAGATTGGGGTAAAGCCTAGAAGAAAATAAACAGAACGTGAGACAAAGCAGAACGGGGGGGTGGTGATTTCGAGGGTGGTTGCACAGGGCTTCTCTGAGGAGGTGACACTGGAGATGAAATGGAGGAGGATGAGAAGGGAGAATGTTCTAGGTAGAGAGCAGCAGATGCAAAGGCCAGGGGGCAGGAAAGGACTTGGTGTGTTCAAGGAAGAGCAGGGGGGCCTGTATGGTTGGAGTGTGGGGAGCCACGGGGAGAGAGGAAGGAGACAGGACAGGCAAAGCCTTACAGGCTGTGGTGAGGAATTTGGGTTGTGTAATACGAGCTTTATCCCCATTTAGCAGATGCAAAACCCAAGACTCAGAGAGGTTAAGTACCTTGCCCAAAGTCACACAGCTGGTGAGTGGCCAAGCTGAGATTCCCAATTTGATGTCAAAGCCCCTATGTTTTCTTTCCTCTACCCACTAGCAGCACTAGGCTGGCTGTTCCATGACTGGTACATGATTACTGACAACAGATTTAATGACAGGGGCTTTGAGGTGGCCGGTTTGCCGGGGATGTCTTTGTGGAGGAACTGACTACTGAACCAGGCCTTTGAGAGTGAGGAGCACTTTGGGGAGTTCCCTGCTGGTCTAGTGGTTGGGATTCGGTGCTTTACCTGCTGTGGCCCCAGGTTCAATTCCTGGTTGGGGAACTGAGATCCTGCAAGCCATGCAGTGCAGACAAAATAAAATTAAAAAAAAAAATTTTTTTTTTAAGTGAGGAGGACGGTACCAGGTAGGGAAGTGGAAGATAGAGCATTCAAAAAAAAAGAGCACACGGCATGTTTGAGGGCAATTGGGTTGTGGAGCGTAGCAGCTGCGGTGTGAGAAGGCGTTGGGGGCTGGATTATAAGGGACCACAAAAGCCACCCAGGATGCCCGAATTGACTCACAGGCAATGAGAAGCCAAGGAAGGTTCTTCAACAGGCTAAGCTGTTCTGTTTTTAGGAAGATGATTCTGGTATAGCAGCCAGGAGAGGCTGGGGATGGGGGGGAAGGGACAGCTGAAATTAATGAGGGGACAGAGGCTGGTAGACAGGAGAGAGGAAAAAAGGAGGGAAGTGTGAACTGCAGAAGGAGGTGGGGGGCAGGGCAGGGCCTCTCTCACCCCAGAGATGACAGCACTGCTGGTCCCCACTCCCCCGCCACGGGGGCTTTTTTTTTTTTTTTTTTCTTTTTTTTTTTTTTTTTTTTTTGGTGGTACGCGGGCCTCTCACTGTTGTGGCCTCTCCCGTTGCGGAGCACAGGCTCCGGACGCGCAGGCTCAGCGGCCATGGCTCACGGGTCCAGCTGCTCCGCGGTATGTGGGATCTTCCCGGACCGGGGCACGAACCCGTGTCCCCTGCATCGGCAGGCGGCCTCTCAACCACTGCGCCACCAGGGAAGCCCGCCACGGGGGCATATTGATGCTGATCACACATAACCTCCACAACCTGGTTGGTGGGTATGTGGAGAAAGGGGAGCTCAGGCAGTAGATAGAGAGATATTTTTGCAGACCCCAAGAATGGGGTAGCACAGCCTGGGACCCCACCCTGCTTCACTCCAGGCCTGGCCTAGGTTCATGGTCCATTCCTAGCCAAGAGCCCCAGGCCCTGCTGTCAGTGACCCCCATCGGCCCAGGGCTTTCTGTTCTTTTTTTTTTTTTGGCCACGCGGCTTGCAGGATCCTAATTCCCTGACCAAGGATCGAACCCGGGCCCCAGCACTGAAAACGCCAAGTCCTAGACACTGGACCGCCAGAGAATTCCCCAGGGCTTTCTGTTCATGCCCCTACGGCCCCCAGGCCCATCATCTTTCCTCAGAGCCTGCAGCCCCTACTCTCTGGGGAGCATGATGGATGGGGTGCCAGCTTCACAGGGTTGGGTGACCCTCAGATACAGATAACAGCTTAACACTTAACAGCCCTCACTCTGAGAGGGGCCTGTTGTTTCATTTTTACTCATTTCATCCACACAACGTCCCTACAAGGTAGATACAACTGTGCTCCAAAGAAGGGAAACTGAGGCACAAGGGACTTGCCCAAGGAATTCTCTGTGCTTATCCATTCTCCCCTGAGCTGGGTCTTCAGCCAGGCTACACTCTCTCTCCTCTCTCCTCGCTGCTTTCATGATGATCCTGCCAGGAGCAAGGGCTGTGTGTGGAGAGGTGGCATCTGGGCCTCAGGAACCATCTACATGTAGCTCACCTGACGTGGGAAGGCCCCCCAGGGAGCAGGGCAAGCCTGTCTGAACCCTCCCCACCCTGGACCTGGAAGCCAGGCCCACAACCAACCCCAGCCAGCCCTCCCTGTCCCCTCTGTTCCAGTGCCCAGCCAGGCAGCACCCACACCCCAAACCTCCCAGGATGTCCTGTGGCCAGGGTGCTGGCAGCCCTGTGCCCACTAGGTGGCGAGATGCACACAGAAATGTGGGTTTGACGGCTGGGCCGCTCTTCTCACCTGCAGACGGGTGAATTTTTCACTACCCACGCCCTCTGTATTTCTCTCACTTTTATCCCCATTCCTCACCCCCACCCCACAGCCAACCATTTGCGTGTGTGTCCTTGTGAAAATCTGAGCCTGTATTTTCTAGTTTCATACTTAATACATTGTATATATTCTCACTCTGTTCACTCAGCACCGTAGTTTTTAAACCCATCCATATTGCAATGGCGGGTGTCCTCCACATCTATTTACCCACTCTGAGGATGACGGGCACCCACGTCCTCTCCAACACCCTTCAACAGTCCTGCATGAGCATCCTTGTGCATGACACTCCCTGTGGCCCTGCCTAGGGAGCAGAATTGTCAGGTCACAGGGTATGTGTTGACTTAATTTAATGCAGCACCGCCAGCCAGCTTTCAACTCACCCAGTTCTTGGAAGCTTCCTGGGAAAAGTCTCTTGGCCTCCCAGGACCACGCAGCCTTGCATCCTCCCTGTGGGCTGCCCCAAATCCTTTCTGCTTGGGCCTTAGGGCAGTTGGAAGGCTGCTGGTGGGTGGCCTCTGTCAAGAGCACCTTGTGGAATTCCCTGGCGGTCCAGTGGTTAGAACTCTGTGCTTTCACTGCTGAGGGCCCGGGTTCGATTCCTGGTCAGGGAACTAAGATCCCACAAGCCTTGTGGCGTGGCCACAAAAAAAAAAAAAAAAAAAAAAAAAACAGAAAACAAAAATAAAAGAGTGCCTCATGATTGTGAGACTTGAGGTCCCGCTGTCCCCCAGGCCTGCTCTGCCTGCCTCTACCGAGCCCTCACCCAGATCATACTGGCACATGACACGGCCCCATCCTTGTCTTCAGGAGTCTTTCTGGTGCCAAGGCCCATTCTTTCCCACTTTCCTCTCCCACAGAACTACCCCAGTTTTCTGCATTTTCCTGAGTTCTCTGCATCAGCCCATCCCTTCCGTGTGATCAGTTCTGCACTTCCTAGCTATGTGTCTATAGGCAACTTATTTAGACTCTCCAAGTATCCTTGTCTGTAATATGGAGATAGTAATATCATTACTGATAACGGGCACACAGATATGATCCCTCCTGGCCGCTGCACACAGCCCTCTCTCTGACTCACTAATGCCCTGCTTCCCACACACTCAAGTAGCTGTAACTCCTCCTCCTCCAGGAAGTCACCTCTGGTTGAACCAGTTATGGTCCTGAAGCCCTTAACCCAACTGTCACCTAGTCAGAGCTCGAATATTTGGGGGGCTGAAATTTAAAAACAATAATGGCTATGATTCATCGAGCACCTACTATGTGCTAAGAGTTCTTTCTCCTACTTCATCTTCATGAGAGCCCTGGAAGGCAGACATTATCATCCCCATTTCACAGAAGTTGGAGAGTTAAAGTGACTTGCCCAAGGTCACTGGCAGGTAATTGCCAAGGTCAAGACTGAAATACAGGAATGTCTGACACAAACGTTTTTCCCCTACCCCACCCCACCTCCTTCAGAATCCCTCCCTCCTGCCCTCCTTCCCCCATATACCCAGTGTGTGTGCTGCATTTGATAATTAGTTTTAAGTATACACATAAAACAGGGGTATATTGTCCTTATAAAAACATTAAAGCAGTATAGATAGGGCTGTGTCACCTGGGCCCAGGACCTTCTACTCTCCCCAAAGAACTCCGCTATTAGCAGCATCCTGGATATCATTCAAGTCCATTTTCCATGCATTTTTCTACATTGTGTAGGAAATAAGTAATATTGTTGAGTGTTTTCGTTTGATTTTACATAAATGATGTGTGTGTACATATCACTCTTGAACTTGCTTTTTCCCACTCAACAATATGTCTTGGGGAGCTGCACCTGTTTAGAGCTATGCCATCCTTCCTTGGAACTGTCGTGTGCTATTCCGTGGCAAAGATGGGCTTTGCTTTCGGAACCACCCACTACTGATGTCCATTCAGGCTGCTCACAGCTCTCACGATGAAAAATGAGGCTGAGGGAATTCCTTGGTGGTCCAGTGGTTAGGACTCGCACTTGCACTGCAGGGGGCATGGGTTCAATCCCTGGTCGGGGAACTAGGATCCCACGAGCCGAGCGGCGCGGCCAAAACAAAGAAAAGTGAAGCTGAAATGCCCATCCACGTACAAATGTCCAACTTGTGCACTGTGACGTGTCCCGTGAAGGGTGTGGAGAGTCACCGCTTCTCATCTGTCACACTGCTAATGACACGTGTCATGGGAGTTCTCAACCTGGGAGCCAGTGGAGGCCTCGGAGGGGCCTCGAACCCCTGAAATCTCACCCAGAGTTATCTGCGTATGTGGACTATTCTGGGGAGAGGGTCCATAACCCTCACCGGTTTTGAGGTTTCCAAAGGGCCTTATAAAAGCTAAAAAGTGCTGTCCTATGCTACCTTTTGTGCCTTCACGTAACACCACGTCATGTGCTCACAAGGACAGGGAGGGCAGCATAAAGCCTCTTCCCTCCCAGAGGTTTTGCCAACAAGGATTCCATCTAGTGCTGAGAGGACCTTTAGAGCCAGATGTCGGTCAAAAATTCTGGCTGCAGGGGCTTCCCTGGTGGCGCAGTGGTTGAGAATCCGCCTGCCGATGCAGGGGTCACGGGTTCGTGCCCCGATCGGGGAAGATCCCACATGCCGCGGAGTGGCTGGGCCCGTGAGCCATGGTCGCTGAGCCTGCGCGTTCGGAGCCTGTGCTCCGCAACGGGAGAGGCCACGACAGTGAGAGGCCCGTGTACCGCAAAAAAAAAATTCTGGCTCCAGCCCTTGTTGTGGGCAACTAAGTAACACCTGAGCCTCAGTTTCCACTTTACAAAGTCAGGTGAGTAATACCTGCTTGGTGGGGTTACTGTGAAGAGAGAATGAAATCACCTGTGCTAGGCATCCCGCCCCGCCCCCCACTCCGCCCTCCCCCAGGGCCTCTGTCCATCAGACCTCCAGCCCTCCCCTCCAGCAGCATTGCAGAGGCTGAACACCCCAGCGCCACCAGTTCCTGGCCCTGGCACCTCAGATAGGTACCAGGTAATCCTCCAATCCAAGCTTCAGCTCCTACATCTGTAGCACAGGGCAAAGCCCAGTAAGATTGACGGACGCTACCTCCTAGGGCCCTGGGAAGATGAGCTATCAGCGCATGAAGCGATTAGAAGCCGAAGCCGGGCTGGCCGACAGGGAGTGGTCCTCAATGTGTTCGCTGTTGCTCTGGCCCCTAGGCAACACCCACAGCATCGGAAGCGCACAAAGACACCGCTGAATGATCACAACGAAACACAGACCAAGCTCGTGGGTCTTCTCATGCTGCTAACGTCAACCTCTTGGTACTCACCTTGCTAATATCTTCTTACTAAAGACCCCTCAAAGCAAGGGGAGAACCCATGTGTCTACAAAGAGTTGCTTGGTTCTCTCCATCCTAAAAAGCTCCTTCGGTCGCCCTCTAGCTACAGCCACCATCTCCTCTTGAAGAAGTCCCCTGCCCCATCCCCTCCTCACCCCACTGTGGGCTGCCTCTGACCCAGCTCTCCACCAGTGACAGCTGTGTGGTCATTTCCCCGTCCCTCTGCAGACCTCACTGCTAAGGGCCCGGTGACACCTGACCAGATTGACCACTTCCTCCTCGAACCTCGCCTCCCTGGCCTCCTGGACTCCACTCCCCAGTCAGCCTCCTCCCTCCCTGGCCGTTTCTTCCAGATCTCCTGCCCAGCCTCCTCCTCCTCCTCCACCTACTGCCCGCCCAAGCATCGGTGTGGTCCCAAGTTCTGCCCTTGGCTCACTGCTCCTCCCTCCCTCTCTCCTTGAGACCTCATGGTTTGAAGTACCATGTACATCCTGATGCCTCTGAAATCTCCCACCCTGTTCTCTCCCCTGATCTTGTGTTGAGTGTAGCCCACTGTCCCCCAACACTTGCAGCTCAACAACCAGAAGATATCTCCCTTGCTCCTCTCCTCTCCTCTGCCAGGACCCTGGACTCCCTGAGGAGCCCTGCAGTGCCCCTCACCCCAGCTGGGAGACCTAGAAGGCTCCCTCGTCTCCTCCCACCTCCAGACATTCACGGGATGCTGCCCATCCCCCCTTGGGGCAGCTTGACAGTCGGGTGGCCCAGCAGCCGTAAGACTCAAGGCGCAGGATGCTTGGATGCCTTTATTTCAAGGATGTGGCTCAGAGGAGGGGCAGCTCCGAATGTAAGGGCAGGGCCGAGAAGGGGCACAGGGCAGTGGAGGGTAGCAAGCCCCACGGCTGGGGTCACACGGCAGTCTGACCAGGCCACGCTGTGGACCCCAGGGTGGTCTGCCCCAGCTGGACCAGGGCTGTCGCAGCCATCTCCCCCCGCCCACCCAGCTCAGGCCACCGCAAGTCACCCCTGAGCTGGCCGAGCATCTCACCCCCAAGCGGCTCCTCCCTCCCCATCCACCCTCTTTCACTGCTTCGCATCCCACCACACAGTTCCTCTGAATACAGACCTATCCCAAATAGCTTGGTCGTGCTAACTTGAATTTCTGGACCCCTGTCCTGTCTCCCAACATGACTCCTCTATGCCATGCTCCCCCAGCCTGCTAAACACCTATTTCCCTCCCCCGCAAATAGTTCTTGACTGCCATCCCTCATCCCTGCCCTGGCCTGGTGTTCTTATCATCTCTTGAACTTACAGATTTCCTGCTGCCTGGCCAGCCCCTTTCCCCCTCCCTTAGAGGGGTCCTCTGCACAGCACCGGGCCATCTTGATAATGTACATCTTGGGTGAGGAGGCCCTGGACGTGTAAAGCAGGGCAGTGACAGGTCTAAGGCTGGGCTCCTGGCCGGGCCCACCTGCCTCCACACTCACTGCTGCCCTCTAGGGCCCCCAAACTGCTGGCAGGTCCCTGTACACCCTACTGGGTATCACACTTTGGCTCTGGCTGGGATGAAAGGTGCTCGGATGAAAGACTGTCGCTTGGCTAACTCTGACCAACCATCCAGCATCTAGAGATCCCCCCAGGAAGCCTCTCTGAATCTCCCAGGCTAATGGCTACGTGGCACTTACCGTACAATGAACACATCTTGCCACCTCCCGGGAGCTTCTCCAGGGCAGGAACCATACTTTGCCCATCTGGGCACACACAGTAAGTGTTTGCATAGGGCAGGGTCCAAGCAGACAGAGGTGCACATTCCATTAAGACCATTTGAGGGACCTGGTGGCGCAGTGGTTGGGAGTCCCTCTGCCAATGCAGGGGACACATGTTCGATCTCTGGTCCGGGAAGATCCCACGTGCCATGGAGCAACTAGGCTTGTGCGCCCCAACTGCTGGAACCTGTGCTCTGGAGCCCGCGAGCCACAACTGTTGAGCCCACGTGCCGCAACTACTGAAGCCCAAGCGCCTGGGGCCCGTGCTCCGCAAGGGGAGAGGCCGCTGTGGTGAGAGGCCCGCGCACCGCAGCGAGGAGTGGACCCCGCTCACCGCAACTAGAGAAAGCCCACACGCAGCAACAAGGGCCCAATGCAGCCAAAAATAAATAAATAAATAAATAAATAAATTTATTAAAAAGAAAAAAGATCATTTGAGGAGGGTTTGACAAAGTGATGATTTACAAAGGTGTGGACCAGGGCAGTGGGTACCACAGGCTGTGGCCAATGCCCCCGGAAGGAGAGCTGCCATGAGAAGCTGTGACATATGCCTGAGGGTTGTGGCCAGCACTGTAGGGAGAAAGCAGGGGTGATGGTGCCAAAGACCCCAAACCCTCTCTTTCCTCTGGTCCTTTGAGCTCCTGCTGGTGCCCCCACCGGCCAAATCCAGCTGGAAATCAGAGGGCCAGGGAGCCCCTGGTCCATCATGCAGGTCAGCTTCATGGGCACGGAGCAGGGTGGAAAGGGGCAAGAGGGACTTTGAGGGGCAAGTTAAGATGTCCAGCCCCGGGCAACAAATGTGAGATCAGAATGTCACTGATGAGACGTCTGAGCAGGGCTCCGTAGGCTGACTGGCCTCGACTCCAGGAGAAAAGGACATTCTGAGTGCAAGACGTGCACAGCCAGAGCTGTGGACTCAGCGGGGCATGTGCTGATGGAAAGGCAGGCGTCCAGTGGATGGGGCTGGAGAGACAAAGTGAGGTGCGGTCTCTGGGAGAGACGAACCACACATCGTGCGGAAGTGATGGGCGAGCAGAGCCTGGCCTCGGCAGGGCTGCCTTGGCCTGGGTTTTCCAGCTGAGGGATGGGTTTGGAGAAGCAGAGACAGCCTTTGCTGGGGCTGACAGCGGTTTCCTGGGGGTGGGGAAGGACCCACGCTCTCCATCTGGGAACCCACTAAGGACTGGGTGCCCAGAACTGCACAGTGAGACAGGGCAACATACCCCAGGCACAAGGACCGCAGTAGAGACTACTTGGAAGAGAATGTGTAAAGCTCCTGGTACAACAGTGGCACAAAGTAAGCCCCCAATACATTGCTTTCTCAATACATGAGTGTTTCTTTTCTGCTCCTACTACCATGCGCTACAGACCCCAGGCCTCTGGATGGGATGATGGATGAAGAGATGAGATTTCTACACTGAGAGCTGCGTCCGGTGCGTGGCTGGATTGTGACAGTGACGAGGCAGCAGCATGTCCAGACTGGTTTGGGGCCCTGGGATGGACGAGGAGGACCACCGTGCTGTAAGAGAGTGGGCAGCACTTTGTGAAAACTAAAAATGGACAGGGAACAGCAGGACAAACCCCAAGTGACCCCAAAGGTGTGAGATTTGTAAGGTAGGAAGGCTGCTGGCGCCACTGCCAGGACAGCCGTAGAGAATGACCAAGGGCAGAAGCCAAAGTTTTGGGGAAAGTGACTCACCAAGGCAAGCCCACAAGCCGCTGACCTCGACCCCAGCCCAGAGCCTCTCGTGTGGACCACGTCCCACCATTTGCGCTCTGTGAGCCAGATGCCTCAGTGTTCTGATGGCCTTGACTCTATTTTTAAACCCTTTGGCAAGCCACAGCCTTCTAGATTCTCCATCACCTGCTCTACCTCTAAGGCACAAGGCAGGGCAATGGGCAGATAAATAGCAGTCAAGTGCAGAGTTGCAAGGGTTCCAGTGTGGGTTGCATTCCTATAATTCTACACTGTTACTTAGGAACCAACGGTTCACAATGACCGCCAGGTGTCCTCTGTCCCCTTACACACAAGAGGTCCCACCTAGTCTCACACCAGGGTTCCTCACCCTTGGCACCCTCTCCACTTGGGGCCGGTGTTTCTTTGTCATGGAGGCTGTCCTGTACACTGTAGCATGTCTAGCAGCGTCCCTGGTCTCTAGGCACGAGATGCCACACCCAGTTGTGAAAACCAAGTCTCCAGACACTGCCAAGTGTCCCCCGTGGAGAACCATTGCCTTATCCTTTGAACAGCTTTCTTTTTTCCTAAACATGCTGAAGAGTAAAAAATTCAACATTAATCCATTAGTAAACTTGTTTATTTTACATCCCTCTGGGTGGGGAGAGTGGAGGAAACAAGACAGAGGAAGGTGGAAAAGCTTTGTCAAAAAGAAGCAACCGGCAGCCTGGGCACTGATGAACACTGAGGCCGATTTATGGTGACACACTGTCATTTTCCATCACGTGCACTGCTTTCTTTTCTCCTCCTCCTCCCTTTCTTTCTGTCCCCTGCCTAAGCCTGAGGACTGTTAACTGCTTCCAAGGACATCATTTAACCCAATGAACTTGAGCCAAGGATTGAGCTGCTCATCTTCCCCCTCCCATCCATCCCACAGACATCCACCCGCCTGAAGGGACTGCTGCCCTCTGCACCCCGTAGAAACTATGGCCTTATAAGGTGCTTCATAACTATCTTTTTTATTGTTGCCTGAACATTTGAAGGTATTAAGATTTTTTGTGTGACTGAAAGCAAGTTTAGGAATAGAGTGAAGTATTTTATGTTTGGAAAAGTTAGAAACCAAATTGCAGTTAAAGGCTCCTTGTTCATGCCTGGCTAGTCCTGGTAAGAGATACCCAAGGTACAGCCAAAAGCCACACCTCATCGTGGGTTTTCTCCAAGGAAGCACACACTGATTCTTTGGACACAAACGTGAACTCCAGTTTAATAGGCTTATCAGCCCAGACTTGGCATGGGAAGACAGCCTACGAACAGGAAACGCTGGGCGTCTGGCCAGTGTGGGTGAAGTCCACTGGGTAAGGATCTACATGCAGATCTGCAACGCTACCCAGCACCGGTCCTTGGAGATACACCATAAATGTCAGTTTCTGCTGACTCCTATACTAGACATCTGCACAGACTCCTAAATTGAGAATCCAAATTTTAACCTTTGAGCTCTCAGTATTTTTTTGATAGATAAGAAGTGATTTATTAGAATAGGATGCTGGTGAGGCTTTCAAGCAGGCAGGCAAGCGTTGCGCTGCCCCGACTACTTAGTGAGTTACGTTTTCGTAATCAGAGGAAGACAGGGGAGGGGGAGAAGACCTTCTATATCTTTCTTGAACAGACATCACGTTTCCATCATCGGCTCCTTCTCCAGGTTGGGCACAGGAGTTTTCTTGTCCCTACATGGTCAGGCCAGGACTGTCATGGCACTTTGGAAAAATTATTTCAGGTCTCAGTACAATGAGGGTCTTTCACTTTGAAATGTCACCTTTCCATAAATGATTGTTTTGTGTGTGTGCACAGAGCATGCGCTGCGGGTCATTAACTTGATGACACCACTGGGCAGGTTGTAGGTCTTATTCTCCACTATGTTTTATTGTTTTTAGGGCACTGTGCAAAGAGCAGGTCCTAGGGGTCAAAGGGCACGTTTTGGGGGGGTCATTAACTTACTGGAGCTCTCAATATTTTTTGTGGATTTACTGAGCATGGAGGAGACGGCCATGAACAAGACGGATACTGTTCTGGAGCCCATGGGGATTATCAATTACAAAGAGGTGTGAAAAGCACTATGCCTGGCCGGGGGGCTGGCTATAGCAAGCGTAGAGTAATAAGAACGCTGGGCTCAATTCCACTGCACACTTACTCAGTTTTCTGTCTATAAAACGGGGACCTCAGCCCTACCTACCACCCAGATGGAGGAAGCCTTAGCAGTAGGCAGGAGGTGAGATCACAAAGATGGGGGCATCTGTACAGCGAAAGGGCTCTGCAGAGGTAGAGTTTTGCTCACAGCAGTGTTCAGAGACCACAAGGACCCCAGTGAGGAAGCACCTTGCTAATCAGGAGGAGTAAGAGAGGGCTGTGTGGTGCTCTGAAGCCCTCGGACCCAGTGGGGGACCTAAAGGGTCAGAGGGGAGGTTTCAGACACAGCATCACAAACCTGCTTCCTCCCAATCCCATTACTGCCGCACACCCAACAGCCTGCTCACCACACCTTGGGAAATATGCTCACCAGGGAGCCCTGATCCTGCCAGCTGCTCACAAGCAATGCTGCTTTCTACCCCTACCAGCTGGGTACATATGGCCCCATCCACATGTATTTTTCAGAAAGTTCCTCATATTTTTATTTATTTTTTATTCTTTTTTTCATCATGTTTTTAAACTCAGTGGTGAAAGAAAGTGCTCAGTGATGCTGTGGAAAAGAACGGGACTAGGCGCCAGAAAACCCAACGTCTGACTGAATCTGCTACTTTCCTCTGTGGAATTCGGGGGGGCTCCTCAGCCCCCAAGTCAACACAGTCATAGTGAAAGGTTCAAACCACGTGGGTGAGACAAAACCCCCAGTTTTGTTTTGAAATGAACTCAAGCCACAGGTGGGTTAGCTATGACATGCCCTTGGCGAGAGAGGTGCCTTTGGCGAGAGAGGTACCCTATGCCTTCCCCAGAACAAAGTACACATCGACTAACAGTGTTACTTAGGAAGCGCAAAGTTCTCCTCACCTTGAAGAGCGCACCACAAACCTGAACAGAGGAAATCTATTAGTTTGACATTTACCGCACACCTACTATGTGCCAGGTGCTGGGGACACAGAGTTAAAAGAAATAATATAGCCACATTCCTATAGACTACAACCCAAGCCGTGGCCCGGAAGTGGGGAGGGTGGGGAGAACGGCCAGGTCAGAAGCTGGTGCGTGGGCAGCAGTGAGTGGACTTGGCAGCCCTGGCTCCTGCTGCCTGAACTGTCCCGTCCCCATCAGCCAACGCACAGCCACAGCTCTGGGGGTCAGCCAGGGCCCCGGCCAATGCAAACACGTTTCACACACAGGTTTGGTTTTATCATCAGAATTTTTTTTTGTGGGAGGAGGTGAGAGCCACATCCTTCTATTCTGCCATCTTGATTCCTCCTCCCAGAATTTATTTTTAAAAAAGCAGTCATTCCTTTTTATTACTTTTATTACTAACATGTTGAAAATGTCAGACCTTTGAAAAGTTGAAAAAATAGTATAATCTCCATATACGCCTCATTTAGATGTATCAATTGGTAATTTCTTGCAGATATCATGACACTTCACTCCCTAAGTGCTTCAGCACCAGACTTTTTAAAACCATAAATACATCTTGTAAACAAAGGGAATGGGTAAGACTAAAATTAATTTTTTTTATTTTACAAAAGAAAAAATATATATAGGTGGAGTGTCTCTCTGCAAGCAGTTACCTACTAGAAAGCAATTTAATTAATTACAAAGGGAAGCCTATGGGACAGCAGATCTGCAGCAAACACTGTTCAAACAAATGGAGAACCATGTAAGTAATTCTTAATCATTTGTCTATTGTGGGGACCCAGCCTAGAGAAACGAAACCCACAGACAACTCTAAAATCTCTTTTGAAGCAAGGGTTTCATTCTTCTTCACTAGGGAACCTTTAACCAGAGCTAGCAGCAAACCGATGAGTTAATGTAACTGGGTAAGGACAGTGCCAGTGAGGTATATGAACAAACGAAAGCTCTGCTCTGTGCCAGCCAGGAAGGGCACTGGGTTAGCCCATGGGGATAGGTCAGTACTGCCCACTCCCAGCCCAGGAAACCATGGGAGGCCAGGCATGGCATCCCTTGAAAAGGCCAGCACTGGGAGAGAAGGTCTCTCTTTCTCTCCTCTTCCAGCCCTAGGAGGTGGTACAAACCACCAGGGAGCCCAGAGCAGGGAGAAGGCAGGATGGCTCTGATCCCACACCAGATCATCAGGCTCGATTGACCGAGAGCTGCATCTATTTTTCATATAAATATTTGGCCTAAAATCAACTGCCAAGCAGTTTCATAATATCCAGGGGTATCCCAATTACTCAAGGGTTCTTACAAAATTCTCAAAATAAGTTTAAATTCATTTTCATTTAAAAAAAGAAAAAGCACGGACTTCCCTGGTGGTCCAGTGGTTAAAAATTCTCCTGCCAGTGCAGGGGACATGGGTTCGATCCCTGGTCCGGGAAGATCCCACATGCCATGGGGCAACTAAACCCATGTGCCACAACTACTGAGCCCGCGCTCCAGAGCCCACACACCGCAACTACTGAGCCCATGCGCCACAACTACCGAAGCCCGTGCCCTCTGGGGCCTGCATGCTGCAACTACTGAAGCTCGCGTGCCTAGAGCCCGTGCTCCACAACAAGAGAAGCCACCGCAATGAGAAGCCTGTGCGCCGCAATGAGGAGTAGCCCCTGCTCACCGCAACTAGAGAAAAGCCCACGTACAGCAATGAAGACCCAGCGCAGCCAAAAAAAAGAAAGAAAAAGCTTGTGGTATGTCTTACAAGATAGTCTGTCATGATATCAAGCAAGTGACAACAGGTTATCAGCGAATCTGGCTGGAAACCACTGGCTTTAAAAAATCATAATGAAACTGGCTTGATGATGAAAATTGAGAAGCAAACTCATTTTCACTTTGAGCCTAGGAAGTCCACCTAATTTGGAAAATTACCTAATATTTGGCAAAACAATTCAGCAAGTGTCCAAAATACTGAGGGGAACTGAACTGTGATCCATCCTCCAGGTGGGAAAGAATAAAATGAAATCCTGAAATTTTTTTGTTCAAAGATTGAATCACAAGACTAGGGGAAGGAAAGAAATGCAGCTGCTGGGAGAGATTTGAATTTCAGGTAAGCATTTGATTCCAATATCATGCAATTTTCGTCAAAAACAAGGATTCTCAGCAACTGAGAAAGAACAAGAGAGAACAAGCGGCCAAGAAAGGCAATGGGAAGATGGAGCAGGGAAGCTAAGGAGGCTGTGCCCAGGTGAGGCCCAGCCATGCCCCGGGGCGGGGGGGGGGGGGGGGGGCGGGCTCCTCCTCACTGATTCCGGAGGAACCAGGCCTCTGGGGTATCCTGTCCACCAGGGGGCACCCCCTCCCCTCTGCCCCCACCCGGCACCTCACTAAAGCAGGGCTGGGCTTGAGGGTTTCAGGAGGGAAATGCCTGCTATGAGAGCAGTGCTGTAGCCTCACCACCCCC
Source organism: Kogia breviceps (assembly GCF_026419965.1). Lineage (NCBI taxonomy): Eukaryota > Metazoa > Chordata > Mammalia > Artiodactyla > Physeteridae > Kogia > Kogia breviceps. The sequence goes on from NC_081319.1 coordinate 77,087,845, forward strand.
ACGGGAGGTGGTTGGCTTCTGGCTATTTTTCCAGGAGTATTGATGGCGACAGGGTGATCCCTGCATTCTTTGGCCAGGTCCCCATCTGCAGCCAGGGACACACCCTCCAAGGTCGCTGGGGCAAGGGTGCAGTCAGATCCATGCCTGGTGACCTTGGAGGCAAGCCCACCAGTGGAGGCACCAAGCCCCCAAGGGGTGAGCTCCCCAGCTCCCCAGGCGGTGACTCGCCCAGGGTCACATGGCTAGTTAGCACAGGCCCAACTGGAACCCAGGTCTCCCAACCACAACCCACAATGTACAGCTTTCCACGTTTCTTCAGTAGTGGGGCAGCCAAGAGAGTCAACCTGTGGGTGGGTGGAGCCAGCCGCTGCAGCAGACAATTGGATGAGGTCTATGAACCCAGAGAGATGAGGCTCTTTGACTTGTCTTAAGGGCACAGAAGGGAAAAAAACAAAAGCAAGTTTATACTCATAGGGAAACATAATCTGTGATTATAAATATTTCATGAGCAAAGAAAGCGGTACTGAGAGGCTGGGGCGGGGAGGGTGGACAGCAAATTAGATTCCAGTTTGCAAAGTGATAGGGCAGCTGGGAAAGCAGCAGAGCTGAGGCTATTCTGGGCTGTGTGCTGTCAGGGCCTGCGTCATGGTCAGGGAGCGGCCTCTGGCCCCCAGCCCCTGGAAACCACAGCCTTCTAGCGGTAGGCACAGAACACCTTGGGAAGAGTGTTTAAGGCCGTGGAAGACCTGAGCTGAGGGGGGATGGCAGGACAGTCATTTGAAAGACTACCAAAAACCTCAACAGGAAGGGAGCGGGAGCAGGGCTGAAGCAGGGCAGCTGGTGCCTGTAGACCCGTGAAAGGATGGATGCACGTTCTGCTGACTAAGGGCAGGGGAAGAAGTGAGCCCGACCCTAGACAGCGAGTGCCCTTCAAAGCTAGAGGGCAGCTTTGGTCAAGCTGCCCTGGTCAGAGCAAAGACCATGCCCTGAGCAGGTGGTACCAGGCTGAGAATGACAATACCGCCCTTCCCTTCCCTCAGGACAGGGGTCTCTTCCTCCCCCAGCCTTCGGGAAGCAGCCTAGAAAGCAGAGGAATTATGAACTTGCTGAGTAGCAGCTGCTGCAGCTGGGGAGACACTCCCCTCTGGCAAAGCAGGCCCCGGTGGTGCAGGCGATTCCTCCAGGCGATTCCTCCTCCGTAGCCAGCGTCAGCTGCTGCAGCAGAGCAGGTCAGCCAGAGTCTGCCAAAGGGCCCGGTGAAGAGGGCTGCTAGCTCCTAAAATGCCCAGAGGCACCCTGAATCAGCCTTTAATCAGAGCAGCCCTGGGGAGCGGTGCACACCTCGACCAGGAAGATGGAAAACGAAGAGCCTTCGCTTCCCAGCAGTCAAGGCTGAGCTGGTGAGGCTCCAAGTGTACCCACTGAATTCGGGAAAACCAGATTATCATCCTCTAGACTCACAGCTAGTAAGAATCAGCTCAAGATGGCAAGGACTCATCAACCACAAAAGTAAGACCCCCAGACATTGTGGGAAGACCCCTGCGTTGAAGTCATAGGATCTGGCTTTGAGACCAGCTCGACCGTCTGTTAGTTGCAGAAAAATCACGTTACCTCTGAAACTCAGTGTCCTCATGTAAAACACGGGACCAGTGGCCGCCAAACCGAAGGACTGTGAGGAACACCAAGAATGCACGTACACATAAATGCTTTCAAAATAGACATCAAGTGCCATTCCAATTTAAGAGATTATTTACATCCAGCTACCTACTTGACACCTCTTGGACATCTCAGAGGTGCCTCCATTCAGACGCCATTCAGCTGCTCGTCCTCCCCCACCCTTGGGCCTCTCCCAGAGCACCCAGCTCGGTGTTTTGCAAGACCAACCATCCAGGCACGGAAGCTGGACACCTGAGACACATTCTTGGCCCTTCCCCACCATCCTAACGCATTGCCAAGCCCAGTCAACTGCACCCGCTAAAGGCTTCTGCTCCCCTCCTTCACCACCGCCCTAGGCCAGCAGGTCATCATCATGCAAAGCCTACACTCGTCCACTCTGGACTCCCTCAGCCCCACTCCACAGTCAGTCCAACCGTATCTCCCCTCCCACCACCCTAACCCTCCTTGCTGAATACCCTCCAACAGCGTCCCAACGCCCTCAGGATAAGGAAGGCTTCCCAGGCTTGGCTGGCCCTGCCTCTCCAGCCCCATCCCACACCACAATCCCTCCTGCTCGCCCTGCTCCAGCCACATCGGCTTTTCCTTTGAGTCCCTGGGACTCACCCCATTCCCTTCTGCCACAGGGTTTTTGCATATGCTCTTCCCTCTGCCTGGAACACTTTCCCCTCCTCTATCACCTAGCTAATGCCTGTCCATTTATTTTTACTAAGGTATAAAGTACAGTGCACTGAAGTATACAGCTCAATAATTATTTAGATGTATACATTCACGTGACTCCCACCCAGATCTAGATTTGGAACATTTCCAACACCCATAAGTTTCCCTTGTGACCTTTGTGGTCTATGCTCTTCCCAAACCCCGCAGGTAGCCACTATTCTGACTTCTATCACAATGCCTATCATTCTTCAAAAGGCAGCCGATGCTACCTTTTCTCAGCGAAGCCGTCTCCTGTCCCACGGAAAAAGCCTAACCTCTCCATCGAAGGCACTTGTTACACTTGGGGATCTGCACGTGTTGGAGTCATTAGGTGATCTGTGTCAATTTGCCCAGGAGAGCACGGACATGTACTTATCCTCACCTCTGTTTCCCAGCGCTGGCAGCTGCAGAGCAATGATGACAGAAAACAGCTGATGGCTACAAGCGCTTATTATCACCAGGTACTCACAAGCACGAACTCATTTCTCACATCCACCGTATCAAGCAGGTACCATTATCATATCCCCATTTTACAGGTGAGGAAACAGAAGGTGTAAGAAGCAAAATAACCTGCCCAAAGGCATTACGTGTTAAGTGGTGGAGTCAGGATTGGAATCCAGGCAGTGTGGCTACAGAGCGTGTATTCTTAATCATCATGCCACTCTGCCTCTCAGAGGCCACTGGAATGTTTAATGAGAAGTGCCCAGGACAGTTTGAATGAATGAAGGAGTGACTGTGGAAGTGAGTTGATGAGATTCCATTTAAAGAAACTAAGGGAGTGCCCCAGAACCTCCCCAAGGAGACCAAAAAACAAATGGGAGGTAAACTGTCACTGAATCCCCTGCACAGGCCCACGATTTGGTGCTCTGCAAACACCGGAGCTAGTGCATTTCCCCAGGAGTCAAGGCAGGAAGCTGTGTGCTCTGGGCACAGAGAAGCAGCCGGTGCCTAGCAGAGGGCACCCCATGGTGGAGGAAGGATCACGGTACAGGTTCTCTCGGGGGCTGGAGGCCACGCTGCGCTGGAGGAAACGGTACCCCGTTTCCATTCACGCTAACCCAGCAACCCAGTCACCTTTATACCCATTTAGCACCTCCGGCCCTCTGACACAGGAAGATGACACTCTGGAAGGCAAATAAACAGTTTGCCTGGCTAGAAAGTGATATTCCACCGCGTATCTACAAATTGGCATTTGGCTTGTACCCCAGTTTTCCAGAGCCTGATAATCCTGGGTGAGCTCACAGGCTACTGCAGGCAAAGACCACCATCTCACGTGGCACCTTTTAACCGTTTCAGTACTGTTGACCCCATGGCCACACCCAGAAAGCTCAGGAAGAAACGTATAGGAAAACATTTATTTTCTCACAGCACACTGCGCCCCGGGCTCCCTCTCAGCAGAGGCACAGCTCTCAGAACGGCTCCATCCATGAGCCCCCCAGGCAGCCGGTGCCTGGGCTCTGCTCACACAAAGTTCTGGGCAATGGCCAGCACCTTGGAAAACTCGCCTTCCCTCTGGCGTAGGCTGGTGGGGATGGGTGTCTTGATTCGGGTCCCCACAGGGTTCCCGTTGTCCTCGATGAGGACCACGTTGTTAGAGTCGAACCTGGGGGTCATCCTGGGACCGGGCATACGATGCCCCACAATAAGCGCCTTTTTCTTCTGCCCCTTGATGGCCAGCAGGATCCGGTCGCCCACTTTGCCCACCCCATTCTTTTTATAGACGTGGATGCAGCGAGGAGGGCGATGGTACGGGGTGTTTCCCAGGGCACTGTTGTCCACCACACGCACCCGCGTCATCTTCTGAATTGCACCAAGGCTCCCAGTGGTGCTGGCAAAAGAGGAAAAGAGTCTGAGGTCTTCATCTCTGCTGGTCAGGGCGCAGAGGCCTCTGCCAGACCAGGCTTGGCAGCGTGCACATTAGCAGGGCCCTGACAGAGGCGGTGCCTGGAAAGGCTTCTCTGTGCCCAAGGCAGTGCTCTCACAGTTCTTCACGGCTTCTGCTGCCAGGTCAGGACCTCGATCTGGATGGGTTTTAAAGAGGACCTGATATTCTGTTACAACAAACTGCATGGCAGACTTAATTTAAAGCCTTTGGTTTCCAAAAGGCCTCTGAGGATTAAGGGAATACCTTATGGGCCAGGCCTCGCCCACTGCCTAGCCTGCAAAACCTGCTCCCCCAGAATACACTGATTACCAAATGTCCCATCTACATGTTGCTGAGAAACAGAAGGTACAAGTGAGTATGTCTGCTAAGGGAGTCCTTTGACACAACATAGCAGAAACTGAAAATAAGTCAAGGTAGCAATCTTTTGTTTTAATGTATTTTTCCCCACTATAAGAGTACCTATTAAAGGCAAATAAGCTATTATTAAGCCATCTGATGACAGTGGGAATTCTAGTTTGCTGCCGCTAGGACCCTAGTGCTGGTGTTCTCCCGGGTGACCCGGGGTCCTCTTCTCTCATTCCACATGCCTACCCTGGGCAAGGTTCTCTATCCCCATTGTTTCCAGCTAGTAAATTCCATCTCCAGCCCCACTCCTCTCCTATCTTTCGGTCCTATATTTCCACTCCAACTCCTCACGTGTCCTACAGATGCTGCAAACTCAGTAGGTCCTACAGTGACTTCATCGCCTCCCCCTGCAAACCTCCTCCCACTGCTGTGTTTCCTGCCTAGATGATGGCTTCTCCAGAAAATTCAGCTCCTGAGCCATAAACCTCTATCACCATCGACTGGCTACCCCATTCTACTGACACCACTCCTAAACACCTCTGTCCTTTCCTTCCACCCCCGTGGACACTTCCTTCATCCAGCAGCTCACTCTCTTACACCAAGACTATTACATTAGTGTCCTAACCAGCTCCCTGCGCATTTCACTCTGCCAACCAAGAGCTCTTTTTAGAATATAAAACGGGGGCTTCCCTGGTGGCACAGAGGTTGAGAGTCCGCCTGCCGATGCAGGGGACATGGGTTCATGCCCCAGTCCGGGAAGATCCCACATGCCGCAGAGCTGCTAGGCCCATGAGCCGTGGCCGCCAAGCCTGCAAGTCCGGAGCCTGTGCTCCGTAACGGGAGAGGCCGCAACAGTGAGAGGCCCGCGTATCACAAAAAAAAAAAAAAAAAAAAAAAAAAAAAGAATATAAAACGGAGGCTACTCCCCTGCTCAGGACTGGTCAGTGGTTCCCCACTGTATACACTGTCAACAACCTGGCCTCTATGTACCTGCCTTCTGAGGTCCTCTATCCTGCCACTCACACATTCACTCTGAGCCCCGATGGCCGGGAATCCCTGGAGCTCTCCAAGCGTGCCTGGCCTCTTGGCCCTCCCTGTGGGCCTGGACAGGACCTGCCCCCATTTGCCTTCTGGGAAGGCAGCTGCTATCCTCCTCTTTTCCTCCTCCTCCTCCGTTAGCAGCCCCTGCCTCGGGCCTTCCAAAGAACTGTACAAGCCTCTATTATTATACTGGTCACATTTTCTTAGAGTTATTTGTTTCCAACTTTGCTCCTGTGGCCAACTGTGAGAACTCTTCCAGGGCAGGAAGCAATTCTTATTCATCTCTCTATGACCAACCCTGGGCACAGGGCTCAGTAAACACTTGCGGAATGAGTGCATGAACAGGGCCAAAAGGCATGTTTGCCAACAGGAATGCAACCTGTGCTCTCCGCCCTGGCTTAGCATCTAAACGGGGAGGGGAAAGGTTGTCAAACTTCCATCATGCTTGAGTTTATGTTAATAAGTATGTGATTTTAAAATATATATATATATATTCCATTTTTAAGAGAGAAGGGTTTTCCCCCCTTTTATTTTATTTATATGTTTTTTTAAAATGAAGTATTATAGTTGATTTACAATGTTCTGTTAGTTTCAGGCGTATAGCAATGTGACTAAGAATGAGTATATATACTCATATATATAAAGTATATAGATATATACTCTATATAAAATGTATATATATGCATATAGAGTATATCTGTGTATATATATACATATATATGTATATAGAGAGCATAGAGTATATACATGTATATATGTGTGTGTGTATATATATATAAAGTGTATATAAAATGTATATATATACATTTTCTTAAAAGAGAAGGTTTTACTGTACTGGAGGAATGATAGGGTCGAGAGGCATCAGATTCACTGTAAAAGTCTGGCAAGGATGGAGGTTTCATCATTCTCCATATCCATTCCCAATCCCGTCCTCAACAGCAATATCACTTCCTTACCTATCTCCCTCACCTGGCCTGACCAAACCCCAGTTCCATCTATGCCTTTAGATTTCCCTGACCCCAAGCCCACGTCTCTGAGTTTCCACTCCCACTCTAGTCACCAATACCCCACCCTGACAGGACGCTTACCCAAAGACACAGCTTTAAGAACTTAATAGGAAAAGTTACCTGAAACAGCGTTGGCTCAGTGCTCTGCTCACGTGGGCAAAGGGGCCCCAGAGCCCAGTAAAGAAAGCCATGGGATCCCAAGATGGCAAATCCTGCAGGGAAAAAGTGGGGGAAAGGATTTATTTCTAAATCAATGTCCACACTCAGAGCCAGTAGTTTTTGGTGTTTTGTGGGTTTTTTTAAGATTTGGGGGGGGACTTGTGTGGGAGATGGCACTTCGAGCACAAGATCATTAGTCCCTAAATATAAATCTTAGCGGTTAAAAGATATGCAGATGATTAGATGGAACTCCAGCTGCACTTTTGCTGATTCATATTCTAACTGGGGTCAGAGAGCTGGAATGGCCCACCACAGTTCTCACTGTAGGTTACACAACAGCACAGAGAATGCCTTCATAATTATATCACCTCCACAGCACGAATCCTCTGGGACACACCCAGGCAGGAAGCACTTCCCACATCCTCCACAGAGGAAAACCTGCACACTGGCCCCTTGTTGACACTTGTGTGCCTCCTGAAACTAGAACTTTTACTCCCTGGGGGAAAGTAGATTATCTGAGCAGCTGCCCAGGTTGTCTATCACCACATCACCTTTCCCCCAAATGTAAAAGCCAGAACACCTGGACAGCTCAAGGTTAGCAAAGTAGTGCCAAAGGAGGCCCTCGCCAAGTCACTGACCAAGGCCTCTATTTGGGTTGGTCTCCCAAATGACAACGTAACACAGAAAAACTACCTACTCGCTGTACAGCAGAAACTAACACAATATTGTAAAGCAACTATACCCCAATTTAAAAAAAAAGAAAGAAAGAAAGAAAAAGAAAAACTACCTACCCCCACACTGCAACTGAAAGTGGGCTTTGGGAGAGCAAGCTGGAGACAAAAGAGTAAACGCCAACCCAACACTGGTGACTGCAGCTTGCAAAACCTCAACCTTCTGCTCCCTAGCACCAACAAATATGGCCATCCCCAGGTTTCTGAAATACCTGGGCACCAGTGAGGAGAATATTTAAGAAAAACCTACAGCCAGCTGGTAATTCCAGCTGCAAGACATGTCTGTTTTCCACCCACATGTTTGGCTACAGAGGGCCTCATTCAAGAGCCCTGCTGAGAAAGCCTCTACCACTGTAGTATTTACTCATAGCTTTGCCTTGCATAAGTTCAAAGCACCTTAGATAAGATTTTATTTAATAATGGTGAGGGAAAACTCACTATTTACTTTCACAGAAATACCTAAACACTCCAGAAATGCTTATTAACTACAATTTAGCCTCAAACCTCAAGCTTATTCGCCAGTGTTTTCCTTAAGACAACCCAGGAAGCGTTGGCCAAAATGTAAATATGATCAGAAACATATGCAAAAGAAAGTGGCCTACTTTCAGAACTACTAACATCTGACACACAGAATCAAAGACTATCAGACAGGCCAGCTTTACCTTCACAGCTTGGTAGCCCTGGAGAAGGAAGTATGAGCTTTGGCTTCCCCAGCTGTAACATGGGGTTTCCCCACCTGTAACATCTACTCACAAGACAGTCATGAGCTAAGCCATGCAAAGCACAGAGCATGATGCCCGCACTCAATACCTATTAGCCCTCACCATCATCATCGTCATCACATCACGTCCCATTTTGAAGATTAGGAAACTGAGATACAAAGAGAGGAAGGGACTCGCATAAAGCCCCATAACTAGCCAAGGGCAGAAGCAGAACCAGAAGTGGACTCAGCTTAGGTCCAAGGGTCTTCCCTCCATATCCTACAGCCTCACTCTGCCGTACAAAGCCCACTTCACACAGGAGCTCAGGGTGAGAGGCAGCTTTGAGGGTCACCTGGTCTTTTTCTGCTTTCTTTCTTTATGAAAATGTATCGACTAGTTATAATGTGTCTAAGTGCTTTACATTATCATCTCATTTAAGCCTCACAAAAACTACAAAATGGACACTATTATTAGCCCCATTTTATACAGGAGGAAATGAGGCCCAGAGAGGTTAGATAATCTGCCCAAGTTGCACAGCTAGGAGTGACAAAGCTGAAATCTGAACCCCAGTAGTCGACTTCCTGAACCCACCCTCTAAATCAGCAGAGTTAACATGGTAACTTAAATATTAATATTTTTCCAACTGTTAGAGCATTCTTGTTCCATCAAGAATACTGATGTCACATGAACATTTTACTCAGACCTAACTCAGTGCTTGCTGAATCAACTGAAATGTAGACAAACAGCAGGTGAAAGTCATTCACTTTCATCCAATTCAGGTTTTGAATACAATTTGAAATGTAGGTGGCAAGAAGAGCTCCACACTCTGAGCAATAATGGAAAATTGGCTTTTAAAAAAAGGAATTTAAAAAGTAGCTCTGAAAAGCAGTCCTTCTGGTCCAGGCTGCAGTTACGTCCAATCTCAGCCAAGCCTTCCCATCTGATGCTGGTGGGCCCCTACTCTCACTCCCTGGGAGAAAAGAGGCTCCTCGGCTCCTCCACAGAACCCTCAAGGTTAGTCCAGCACCACCCACATTCCCTCTCCTGAGAATTGCAACATCCAGCCTCTCCACACTGCATCGCTTCCTCCAGAGCATTTATGTGAGTCCAAGAAGTGCAGAAGTGCCTGGAGGCTTCCCAGAACTTTCCCTACTTGGGCATAACAAACCCCACCATTCAAGGCACCTCCCTAAAATCTACAGGGCAGTCTGTGCACAAACCACACCCAGGCCCCCTCTCTGTGCCTTGCTGAGAAGCCACCACCACAACCTGGGTCCATCTCTGCCCAACCAAACTGCCCTGGCCCCAAACACACCTCCTGCGAGCAGCTCTGTGTAAGGCTGCAGCATCTGCTGTCATCCCTCCTGCACACCAAGGACATCTGGGCGTCCTGTGCCAAAGGAACTCTCACTGTTCCAATTTTCACTACCCAAACTCAGACATGGAATAAATCTGGATTTTTTTTTCTTTTTTTTTTTTTTTGGAGATAAGGCTGATAGCCCTCAACATTCTAGTTCTTGCTACTCACTGTCCACAGAAACCAGAGAGCTTGACAACATGGCATCTGAACTCACTATAGGAACTCAGCAATCACACAGACTCCGGATTACCTGTACTACCCTCAAACACAAAAGTAATACATTCACGTCTGCAGGGAGCACCTCCATTTTCACAAGAAAAGACCAAATTCAAAGACTTTTCACTAGCTCTTTGGTGGATCTGATAGTGACCTCCAGACCCAAAGGACTTAAAGACATCAAATGGACAGCAGTAAGCATTCCTATGAACCTGAAAACATAAAAGAAGCAAATATATTTGTATACAAAAAAATCTGTGGTCCCCTCCACTGTAACCCCAGCAAAAGATCCCAGCAGGTCCTGATAGAGTGGGAGTACAATAAATACTTGTTGAATAAAATAAATGAGGTAGCCAACAGAAAGACAGATTCCCCCACCCACGGCTCGACACAGGGAAATCCAGACACTGTAGAGATCTCATCTGTATATCGGGAACCAGCACATCACATGCAAACATGCTTTAGGAGAACCATGGTGCGGGTCTTGAGAGGATTCACTCATGCTATGTCTACAGGCCCCTGGAATCATCTCTTGGGTCTGGTGCTTACACTGCCCACTGTGAAAAAACACCATCGCACCACTAAACAACTGGCTCAGATCAGGTAAGAGTAATGAGGGCTGCAATTTATTTCAAAGCAACTGACTGACCTTGATGTTACTTCCTAGGATAAATCCATCCTGTAGACATAGGCCCTGATTCACTTCAGATCAGTCTGTGTAGAGTGCTTTGTCTCACAAGCAATGTTATTCTGAGTCCCGTGTTTGCACAGGAAGCTAACTCCAATGATATTTCCTCCTCTACTCTCACTGAGGAGGCCAGGTATTCGGAATACTCCAGCGCCAGAGATGGCTTTTCATGCCACTTCCTGGTCAGCACTAGTACTGCCATCCAGGTTTAGAGTGTGAATTATAACCTCTGGGGGTGGGGGGATGGGGCGGGCAAGAGAAGGAAGGCAAGAGAGCGTGAGAGAGGGAGAAGGAGAGAAATTACTTAATACAATCCAAGAGCCATGCTTACTTCAAATCTTAGTTTAAGATCTCCCTTCAGTTCTGGAGGCCAGGGAGGACTGTAGATTTTAGGGACACACAGGTGAGTTTTTCACTTGGCATCACCTTATAGGTCCCATTGGAAGAACATTGCTCCGTGAGAGCAGGGACCGTGCCTGCCCCGTCTAGTGCTGCATGCTCAGGACCTAGAACAGTGCCTGGCACACAAATGGAGCTCAGTGAGTATCTGTTAAATGTATAAAATGTATCTGCAATTGCAATTCATCCTTCAGCTCCAGAGAGGCTCCATGTTGGTGGGTTGGTGGTCTTTCTTGTGCCCTCCACCCAGGCTCCCAGTAACTTGGAGGAGCTTCCTAGACACTGAGAGCTCATTTTTAGCTAATTGTAATACATAGAGACTGAACTAGAAAAGCAGACAGAAAGAGCCTGATGCTTTGTGAAAAGCTAGGAAGTGCCATTACTTGAACTTTAGGAATCAGCAAAATGTTGTACTTAGTACCACAGATCCACATATATTTATACATTGTTTCTACCTGAACAATTTCTATCTTTAGGTGCCTGGCACGTTTCATAAATTTTAAAGGCCTTTCAAGAGAAACAGGTTCTAAAGAAAAGAGACAAAAAAAGTTCAGCCCAACTGCAAAAGACTGTTTAAAGGAGATTCTGTTAGTAAGTGACAGAAGTGAAAAGAAACACTAGGAGAAATCAAGTGCAAAGCCCAGCCACAAAAAGGACAAACTCTGCCTAGTGTAAGGATATAAATGTCCTTAATTAAAGCAGGAAAAAGCAGAGGCCTGGCAGCTTCGAGGAAACTAAAAACAAAAGGGAACTCCCTGGACCCTCTGCCTTGTCATGCTGACAGCCCTTCCCATCTCCTACAGGTTTCGCCCCAATGGACCAAAAAGTACTCTTATTTGTCCCTTAAATACTCATTACTGATTTGTCCCGGAAGGATTCTCTTTCAGGAAGTTTTGTGAATTGTTTTTTTTTTTTTTAAACATCTTTTGTGAGTTTTTTTAACCTCACATAAGTATACATGTTACAGTTCTCAAAGTACTTTCACACAGATCACTTTCTTGGTTGATTTCATTCTTGAGCACCCAGTGGAAACAGAAAGATAAATAACAAAGAGCAACAGTTTGGGGAGGGTTGATTCCTAAGGATTTTGAACAGTTCTGAAGGTTCATAGACTGTGTGCCATTTCGCAGGTGAAGAAATTAAGTCAGAATTGCTAAGCGACTTGCCGGGCTTGCCGTAGGAAGGGAAGAAGAGTAGAAGGTTGTCTCTACTATACCCTGCACAATACTTGCCCAGCTAAGGTGCTGCTTTAACCACTAATAAACTTCACAGAAACAAACACACCCCATATAGTGCAAGTATTCTTTCTCCTCTCTTAAAGCTGCCACATAATCTTTTAAAACTCAGGAATTTAAAAGCTGTCTTTTCAATAGATATCTGCACCACAAACAGCACAGCCCGGGACCAACGCTGAAGCTGATTTGCAAAGGTGTGAATTTTCACAGCGTTACTATCAAGAAGCAATAGCAATCCCTCATTAGCACCATGGGCTGTTTCTACCATGGCTACCAGTGAGGACCCCAGTTCTCAATCTGGTTCACAAAGAAAAAAACGTTTCCAGGGTTCTTGTCTTTATCTGTTGGTTAACTATACATGTTTATTTACCTGTATATTTGTTTGCTCCACCTTGTTACAGATTTAAAATTGTGGTTCTTAAAAATATCTGACAGTTCTCCATTATTCAAGTTGGTTTTTCAATGTGTAGATTTTACCTATTTCTAGCTTTGCTCCCCTGCCATCCCCACCTCACAGGTGTGCAAACACCTATAGTTCCAGAAATAAGTTTATAACATTCTTGGTATGGTCTAACTCAGAAAAACTGAACAAGGCAAAGGTAAATTCTACTTAATCACGTACATATTTCTTTCCTATTAGTACCTCTACCAAGCCAATGGCAAGGAGCCAGGTTTATAGAGATGTCAGGTGGGCAGGCAGGGGGATGGCGGTGGGATGAAAAGCCCAAAGAAATGGTATCTCCTCCACCCCTCCTCCCCTCTTCTCCTGCCAAGTCTGTTTCCTTGGAGTCCACTACTCCAGGCCTCAGTGACTCTGTCAAGCAAGGGTCATTGGTAAGAGCAAAGAGGCAAGGAAATGAACTTGTTTTAGCTTCATTCATGTAAGGGATGGTTTTCAAGTGGGAGAACCCCTCTCTGAATTAACCAGTAGGGCTCAGGTCTGCAGCATAAGCAGTTTGTTTCCCAGATTCTGACCAGGGAGAACAGTCTCACTCCCTGATTCTCAGGGTAGCACTATGGGTGTCTCTTTAAGATCACTCAGTCCTGAAAGTGTTTTTCAGCTTAAAGTAGAATAGGAAAAGTACTCCCTCTTTTCTAAAGACATAGATGATTTTTTTTTTTAAGTTTTTGACAGGGAGACTTTCTCGCTCTGAGTTGTGTTTCACTGGTGAATAATAAGCTACCTGGCACTTTTCTTAATAAGAGAGCATATTACCTGACCCAGAGGAATATTTCTGGGATCTGAATCATAGCCCTCTCGTACAAGCTGGTTGTCATTGTTAATACACATGTAAAATCACACCAGGGTGAACCAGAACAAACCACTGGCCTCTAAAAAGGATCAATTGTAACCTGATTTTTGAGACCCTCCTAAGTTCCCACACGGCCATAAGAACTATCCAAGTAACGAAAACAACAGGAAAATCCATCTTACGTGGGTCCAGGTGTCATAATCCCCCAAGACAGGAGTGGGGTAAGAGAGGCTTCAAAGGACTCTTGCATCATGTAAGATTCTAGATGATGAGGAGGGTCTAAATAATTATACTCAGTGCTCAATAGAGCACCTAAAAAATGGACTCCAGGGAAGGTTTTTACCCTTCATATTCAGGGGCACTAATAAAACATTTTGGCCATTGTTCCTTCATGGATTCCATGGTGTACTTCATTCAGTTCTCATTTCGGTCTTTCTGAAATGTTTCCTCTTCTCTCTGTCTGTTAATATGTGGTGACCCTAATTAGGCACAGGCAGAAATAGATCTGGAATCCACCACATGTTAACAAGCCTAACTGCATTATTAAAAAGATAATAATACATGAGAAATGCTTTCTAGTGATCCTCAGGGGTCCCAAACCCAGGTAACTACAGACTCCCATTTCCATTTTCCACATATCCATTACAAGGGCTACTTGGCAATGGATCACACCAGATTTACAACCATAAAATCAACACAACATGTAAAAAGTTCCATAGAAAATATACATCCAAGAAGCTCTAAGGGCAAAATGGACAATTCCATAAAGGGGAACAACAACAACAACACAAATAGGACAGATTCCTTTTCATCTAAACATCTTACTACCCAAAACAGCTCCCAGAATTCAAACCTACAAAGACTCCTCTCACCAGGCAGTCTACCATACACAGCTTAACCTCACCTCTCTTTCTGGCCTTCTTAGGAAGGCAACCTACTTCCTACCCCAACAAAATCCTTGCTCTTCCATTGTACGTATTTCCATGAGTGAAAGGTAAACTGTCTTCTAGCATAGTAACCTCCCTGAAAAAAGAGACCCACTCTGTTCTATATTCTACATCCCTGGTGTGCTAATTGCATCCTCGTGGACAATTTTAAATGACTCTAAGATGCAGCCTGATGAAGGCAAGAGCGCAAACAGGAGAACACAGGAAACCAATGCGTTTTGAACTTTTCTGTGACACACAGAAACGCATTGCATAACACCTCCTAATACACTCACATGTGTGTATACCTGAAGCAAGTGTCCAGAAACAATACCTACCCTTACTAAGTACAATGCTCTCTGATATTTTCTTCCCTACTTCATTTTTTTCTTAAATGATGGCCATGATCCACTAAACTGATTTCCAACTAACCAATGGGACTCAGTTTGAATGGGAATTCAGTTTGAACTGCATCAAAACCTTACAGCTGCATTCCACAAGCTACCAATGAACCCTTGAAAAAGCCAGCAGACAGCAGAAACACTGACCAGCCACAAGAACCAGACACACCCAGGTAGGCAGTGCCCTTCCTCTGTCCAGCAGCCCAAGTTCAAGCATCTCCCAACTTCCCAGCTTTTCCCTAGTAACCCGAGGTGACTCTGTCATATGCTCTTTTGTTAACCTCTTTATAAATTCAGTCCATCAATCTCTTTGGGTAGCAAAGTTCATTTACTGCCCACCGTGAAAAGCAATACTTCCTTTCTGTCCCCAGACCATCTCCCATCAAGCCTGAAGGGAAGAGAGCCTTCCAGGACCCCACAATTAAATAGAAAAGTTGGTATTCCGTGTGCCTCTGTGATCTATATTGTGGGTAACATACAGGAGCTATGCACACGCCCCCCCGCCCCCAAACACACACATCTCCTTCCCCTCTCTCTGTCTTCTTTCCAGCCTTAATCCCTGGCAGGTGCAGCCTCTGATGAAATGAGAAACCAGGAAAACACCTGGAGCCGGGGTAGCCACTTATCGGCATGACAGTGAAGGCGGTGGACTCACTCTCCACACCACAGAAGCGCCTGGCAAACGAGTCACAAAGTCATCTCAAGACCCAGGTTGGGAAAGGAAAGGGAGAAAGAGAGAAGTAGACAAACCCGAGGAGCCGCGCCAGAGAGATCGGCCGAGGCCACCTCGTGAGACCTAGCGGCATCCCGCCCAGTCCCCGGGAAGGCAGGTGAGCGCGGGCCGGGGACACGGGGTCGCAGTGGCCACCGGAGCCCTCGCCGCCCTTGGGGGATGGGAGGGAGAAGGGTCCGGGTCAGAGGCCTCCTTCCCCGTCGGGACCCTCCCACTGCCCCATGGCCCCCAGAGGGCCCACGATCCTCGCACTCCGGCCCTTCCTCACCCATCCCGGAGTGTGCTCCACCCCTCCTGCGGGGAAGCAAGGGAGAGAGGAAGCAGAGTTAGGAGAGTGACGTCCCCTCCCCCCGCACACTTCATACCGCCTTCGCCGCCCTGGAATATCCCGCCGCGGGCCCCCACAGGCCCAGGGCCGCCTTCCCCCTACGCGGCCTCTCGCCCTGCGCCTGCGCGTCGGACCCATGTGGGCGGATGGCGATCTGAGAGTGCGCCCGCTCCTTGCGTGTGCCGGCGTGGGGGGAGGGACCTGCGTGGTCCCGCCCCCTCATCCTCCCCCTCCCTCCTCCCGCTCCCCTCCCCCAGACACTGCCGCGGCCGCCGCAGGAGCCCGGAGCTCCAGCCGCCCAGCGACTCCTCCTCCCCCTCCCCCAGCCCCGCCCCGCCCCAACCCGGGGCTCCGAGCCGGAGCTGAGTCTGCGCCTGGGGGTGAGTACGAGACCCTTCCCCAGCCCCCTCTCTTTTCTTTGAGGATCCCACCACCACCCAAAGAAAAAGCCCGGTCTCAGCTGCGCGTCCCCTCCCTTCAACCTCCTGCGGGACCCAGAGGTGCCCGGGCCCGCGGGACCAGTGGTGCCGCGCGCTGCCCCCAGCCCCGCACCGTCCTGAGCCTATCATGTGAGTGCTCCGACCCCTGCCGGGGGTCCAGAGGTACACCTACCTCTGTCCCCACCCCTCGAGAGATCCGAGGGGTGGGACCCCCGCCCCCGGCCCCCTAGCGCCACTCTTCTCCCACCTGCCCGGTCCAGGTGCGCGTCCCCTCCGCGGTTCCAGCAGCACCCCATCAGCCCGCCGCCGCTGTGGGGAATCTGCCGCCCCCGCCCCCGAGTTTTGAATTCCAGGGTCTCCAAGTCCAATGTCCTCGGTGTCTTTTATCTTTTCTCCTGCTCCAGGGGCCGAGAACCCCAGAAGCCGGCCCGGGGTAGGGGTTCGGGCTCCGGCAAGGGCAGGGTTTGCGAGGCCGGCCGCTGCTCCCGGTCCGTCTGGGGACTGGTCAAAGGGCTGGGGAGGCGACTGGCCCCGAGAGCGTGTCCTCTCCTTGCGCCCCACACAGTACAGTTCATTCATGAGCCGCCCGGGCCTGCGTTGGAGGGTGCGGTGGAGAAAGGATTCGGACTCGGAGCCGGAGTGGGGCAAAGGCCCTGTTGGGGGGAGGGGGGCGGTGTGCTTTGTCCCTCCTGGACTGCTGGACCACCTAGGGAGGACAGACCCAAAGCTTTGCCGCCTTCTTCCCCAGAAGAGAAGGACCCTTGGGAAGTGGAGAGGAGAGGTCACAGGGGCCGGCTGCCCTTAGAGCTCTGTGCTGCCTCCTGCCTGGGTCCCCTGGGTGGAGGTCTGGCCGCTCAGCACTCCACTTTCCTGGAGGGGTGGAGGGGGGCGCACAGGCAGGAGGGCCAGGACTTCTGTACCCAATACTACTCTCTAGCCTCTCCCTGGGTCTGCAGCAGCCCAGGAAGAGTGAGGCCGCTCTAGCCCCTCCTGAGGAGGGGCCCCCAGACCTGCCTCCCAGGAACATGTGAGGAGGGGAGTGACAGTGTCTGTCAGGCTTCCAGCGGGGGGCTGGGGGGGTGGGGTGCTGGCAGCATGACTGTCCTCCAGGGTACTAGAGGGTCCAGGCCCTGGCATGCCCCAGGTGGCACATGCTGGGGCCTGCTGTTGGCTCACCCAGTTGGGTCTTGGCCTATGGGTGGGTGGGTAGGGATGTGTCAAGGCAGAAGGCAGGTGGTGAGTAGCTAACAATCCCCTTTTGGACATCCTACAAGTTCCCTCCAATTACAACAGTTTTGGAGACCTGTGTTCAAATTCCAGCTCTGCCATTCTTTAGCTGTGCGACCTTGACAAGTTACTTAACTTGTCTGAACCTTAGTGTCAGTTAAAAAGTATGTTTACTACCATCTCCTTACGAGGTTACTCATGGGCATCAAACTAGATAGTACAGGTAAAGAGCCTGGCACCCTGCCTGGTAGTGGATCAATAAGAGGTCTCTTCCCTGAACTTCTGACCCATCCTGGCATAGCACCACCCTCCCATGCCCCCATCTCCCAGCCTGCTACAGATGGATCAGTTTGTTTGAAGAGTTTGGAAACATTCTCTGCCACTCGGTGGCAGAGTCCTGAAAGCAGTGTAAGCCCTTAGGTCTAGACAAGAAGCCCATCCAGACTGAGGGGTTCTAGCATATTAAATTCTGTTTTATTTTGCTTTTTACCAGTTCTCCTTCATTAAACCAACCCCTTTTATTCCACACTTTATTGATAACAGTAGCTAATTTTTTTAGAACCCATTTGTACCTTGAACTGTATTAAGAGCTTTACCTAAATCATCTTGTTTAATCCTCAAAACAACCACTGAATGACTGAATTATTATCCCTATTTACAGACAAAGGAACTGAGGCCCAGGGTGGTGAGGTAGTGTCGCCAGGTCAGAAGCCAGATCCGTCTCATCCTAGAACCTGTACTCTTAACCACCAGGCTCTGTTACCGGTGCCCTACACCTGCCTCAGAACCTGAAATCACAAACCCAGGGTGGGAGGTCTGGGAGCTAGAAGCAAGAGGGAAGGCAAACAGGTAGAAATAGGGTGTGGCATTTCTCCAGAGCTGTAGCTGGCAACCCCCAACCCCCAACATCCTGATGGAAGTGGCTCCTCTGTTGGCTGAGGCCGAAGAAAAGTGCGGTGGTTAAAAGCATGGGCTTGAGCCAGGTTGCCTAGGTCCATACCCAGATCCATCACAGACTAGCTGTGTGCCATTGAGCAGGTGATGTACGCTCTCTGTACCTCATTGTCCTCCTAGGGTTGTTATGGGGAGTAAACAAGATAACATTTGTAAAGCACTTAGAACAGTGCCTGGCACAAAATATGAGTTAAATAGGTATTTGATAAATGCATTCTTTTCCTACCACTTTTATCCTCATTTGTGGATGCATTTTTGCCCATCTCTCTGAAGTTGGTAGGGATGGAGCATTAATATCTCTTCGTTACACGTTGAAAGACTGAGGCCCAGGTTACATAGTAACAGAACTAGCCTCCATCTTCATCTCCTCCCAACAGACCACACTGCCTTCCTATGATCCCAAGCCCTAAATTAAATCTTCCCTAGTAACTCTTTAAGAAAAAAAACTTGAAATTTATAGCTCCCTCCCCACCCCACCCCCACCATGCAAACACTTCTTGATGATAAAGTAACCATCAGTTAGCTAGAAATAAAATCCTCCATCACTTTCCCTGCACACTTCCAGCTAAAGCCTCAGTGTCAGGCTAGAGAAATTCTGGGATACCACTGACTCAGGCAACCCTGTGGAGTGGATAAACTGCCCCTCCTTCCCCCAAACATTCTGCCTCAGTCTCTTCCCTTCTCTCATCTGCTCTCAGTGAAGGCTTTGAGAGCAGCTGCCCTGGGTGAAATTGAGCCCAGCAACCCCGCCTCCACAATTAAAGAGCTTGGAGTACCCTGTCAGCAAGCCGAGCCACCAGCCCTGGCTCCACCCTTTCCTGCCCTGTGACCTCCCTGTGAGTGGCTTCTCCACCCTGGGTCCCTGCTTCCTGCCCTGTCAAATGGGGAGTGTGCCCTGCCTTCTGGTTGGTGCAGGTAGGAAGAGCAGTGTAGTTGCAGAGGGGAGAGTGCTTTGTGACTGTAAAGAGGGAGGCAGCAGGTGGACCTGGTGACCAGTTACTAAGCACGTACCTGGACCCTCACCTACTCTACTGGGTCCCCTTATGTAGGAGTTCCCGGAATTTTCCACCTTCCTTGGAGTGGAGAGGATAGAATGGAAGGGGGATGCTGCTCCAGGGGTTTGTACCCATTACATTCTGGCCTGGTGGAGCCTTGGAGTTTTGCAGAGAAACAGGCAAGGAGTGGGTATGGGCTGGATCGATTTCTGGAGTGCATTAGAGTTGGGACTTAAGGGAGGGAGGGACTTGTGTAGAGGCCCCCCAATTACCACAGTAAGATACCTATACCTACCTTTAACCTTTCCTGGTGCACCTTATGTTTACATACCCAGGCTCCCAGACACACCCACATACACATCCCCACTTAGAGAACAACGACTCTCTTCATTTCCGTGGACTGCCATGTAGTCACCCAGCTCCCCACCTCCCACCCCCCCACACACACACAGATACACATATCAACACAAGTTTACACACCTAAACACACACATTCTCACAGTGCTGTGGTGTTCTCTAGCCAGAGAACACGTAATGAGTGTTTATGAAGCTTCTGTGGTCTGCAGAGTCCTGTTCTAGGCGCATCAGAAAAGCATCAAGGTACCCTGAAAAGTGTTAAAGCTTTAGAAGGAAGTTGACCTAGGTTTGATCCCCAGGTCCATTATTTTATGAGCAGTGTGACTTTGGGAAACTTACTTAACTTCTCTGAGCCCCGTGCCCTCATCTTAAAATGGCAATGACATCCAACTCTGGAGTGTCAGTGATTAAATGAAAAATGTATATTCTTGAAACAGTGGGTGCTCCATACATGGCACCTGCTACAATTACTAAGTTAATGGGGGTTGTTTTTTTTTTAGTTTTTATTTATTTATTTATATTTTTGGCTGCATTGGGTCTTCGTTGCTGCACGTGGGCTTTCTCCATTTGCAGCAAGCGAGGGCTACTCTTTGTTGTGGTGCGCGGGCTTCTCATTGCAGTGGCTTCTCTTCTTGCAGAGCATGGACTCTAGGTGCACGGGCTCAGTAGCTGTGGCGCACGGGCTTAGTTGCTCCACGGCATGTGGGATCTTCCCAGACGAGGGCTCGAACCCATGTCTCCTGCATTGGCAAGCGGATTCTTAACCACTGTGCCACCAGGGTAGTCCCAATGGGGTTTTTTTAAAGGCAACTTGGGCTGGAAAGATAGAGGGAAGCATAACACACAGGGCAGTTATTCCCTTAGCCTTCCTAACCCAGGCTTTTCAGAGACTCCCTGGGACCGAGTGAGACACACAGACAACCCCAGCTTCCCTTCCATCTGAGAGCTGGTGCCTCTTGCCCTGCAGCTGAAATGTTAGGAAGAGGCAGGGGAAAATCTGGGATTGGTGGGCAGGAAAAACCCTCTGAACCACCCCAGGGGGCTGGAGGACGCTTGCTTTCCAGAGTTGCAGTCACCGATTCTAGGTTTGTTGTTCTCTCTCTTTGCCTGGTTTCCTTTCTTCCCCGGGGACCCCCCCCCCCGCCCCAGCCCCCCCCCACACACACCTACAAGGCAGAGCTTCAGTGTTGTCAGCAGAAGGGGCCCCCAGGGGTCCTCCAGTAGGATGGGGGTGGGGCAGTGGTGCCACGGACACACTTTTCCGCCCCAGGAGCCTCCCCAGAACCGGGCTTAGCTCAGTCCCCAGGCACTTCCAGCTCCCAGGCATCCAGGCTGGCTGCCCCTTTCCTACTCCTCCCTACCCAGCCACCAGACTGTAGAGGGCTGGACAACCAGACAGTGGCAGGGAACCAGGCCAGAGGGCACTACCCTGGCTGCAGGGGACTTGGGCCAGGTGAGCGGCCCCCACCCACTCTCCCTTCCTTTGCCAATGGAAAAGCTCACTGCAGGGCATGGCATTCCCAGCCTGCCCTGCTCCAGGGGCAGGAGCAGGGCACTCTGGGAGTTGTAGTCCTCACAACTCAGGTGCAAAGAAAATTGGAAAGAGGTGAGGAGGCTGGAAGGGGGAAAGGTGTAGTTGCTGCCATGGCCCAGGAAAAAGAATGAGGGTAAACAGGTGTAGTTGGGGTGAGTGAGACAGGTCACACAAACCCAGAAGTCCTGCTTTTTTTTTTTTTTTTTTTAACTCTCTCAGAAATTACTTTTTTAAATAAATTTATTTATTTATTTTTGGCCACATTAGGTCTTCATTGCTGTGTGCAGGCTTCCTCTAGTTGTGGTGAGCAGGGGCTACTCTTCGTTGCGGTGTGTGTGCTTCTCATTGCAGTGGCTTCTCTTGTCGCAGAGCACGGGCTCTAGGCGTGCTGACTTCAGTAGTTGTGGTGAGGGGGCTCAGTAGTTGTGGCTCCCAGGCTCTAGAACACGGGCTCAGTAGTTGCAGTGCACAGGCTTAGTTGCTCGCAGCATGTGGGATGTTCCCGGACCAGGGCTCGAACCCATGTCCCCTGCATTGGCAGGAGGATTCTCAACCACCGCGCCACCAGGAAATCCCCAGAAGTCCTGCTTTTTAATGGACTTCCCACTCTGACTCCATCCTCAGACCCCTACTCTGAGGACAGAGGGACAACTCTAAAGTTGAACATCTTATTTTGAAGCCAATTATATTGGGAAGGTGATTAACAGAGTTGAAAACTGAACAAATGAAACCATGCCATTTTTCTAATAGGGGTAGAAAGAAAAGATCAGGATTAGGTAACTGGCTCCTGACCCATGCTCCTCTGGCCTAGAGACCCCTCCACTTAGACCT
This sequence comes from Kogia breviceps, assembly GCF_026419965.1. Classification (NCBI taxonomy): domain Eukaryota; kingdom Metazoa; phylum Chordata; class Mammalia; order Artiodactyla; family Physeteridae; genus Kogia; species Kogia breviceps. Next base: position 77,109,964 of record NC_081319.1, read on the forward strand.
AAGAACCCTCCCCATCTTCCCTCAGGCTCAGTTCTGCCCCCTGCCTGAGACAGACAGAGACAGAGGCAGAGAGTTTGTGTTGGGAGAGAGAGAGAGAGAGAGAGAGAGGGAGGGAGGGAGGGAGGGAGGGAGGGAGGGAGGGAGAAGCAATGTGTGTGTGTGGAGGTGGTAGGAGGTAAATGCTAGAGACTCACAGACAGCTTCCAGCTTAGAAAAACCAGTCTCCCTAGTCCAGACCTGGGCCAAGTTCTCTAGATCCAGGGTGGGGTTGCATCCCGAGAGCCAGTGAAGGTAAATCCATGTGACTCAACCCTCCCCTCCCCAGGCCCTTATCTCCAGAGGCCACAGCTTCCACCCACCCAGGCAGCCCGGGGATCTGCCCTCACTGTCCCCTGCCCACGCCCATCCTGCCGGAGCCATGAACAGAACCGTGAGGGGGACAGGGGCCGAGCCCAGCTGACTGCTCTGCCCTCTTCCCAGGAGGACCATGCGGCAGTAGCAGCCATGCTGCCCTTCCTGCTGGCCACACTGGGCACCACAGCCCTCAACAACAGCAATCCCAAGGACTACTGCTACAGTGCCCGCATCCGCAGCACCGTCCTGCAGGGCCTGCCGTTCGGGGGCGTCCCCACCGTGCTGGCTCTGGACTTCATGTGCTTCCTTGTGAGTGCCCACATGCCACCCTCCACCCTTGGCACTCACACCCTGTACATAGCAGGCCAACACCTGCAGCTCTAACCACTTTCCCACCTGCCCCTGACTCCCCAGGCATGACTGCAGGAGGGAATGCCCATCACCCAGCCCAAGCCTAGCCTCTGACCATTCACCCCAGCCAGAGTCATCCCTTTCTAAGGGACTAGCCGTCCCGGCTAGTCCAGGGGGTGAACGGCCTCTCCTCCTGCCAACCACCCTCTCCTTCCTCAGGCACTGCTGTTCTTGTTCTCTATCCTCCGGAAGGTGGCCTGGGACTATGGGCGGCTGGCCTTGGTGACAGATGCAGACAGGTAAGGCTCCGGAACCCGCCCCTACCCCCTACACACAGGCTTGCGTGTGCACACACATGCGTACACAACACACGTGCACCCACACATCTCATCCACACTCCTCGGGGATAGGAGGAGAGCCAGCCCGTTCTCATCCTCTTTGGTGGGGGGATGAAGAGGGACTGGTCCCAGAGCAGGCATGGGGGCAGGAGGGCCCACAGCTGGGCCTTTGTCCCTTGCCAGTCCCTGGAGACCCACCCCTGCCCCCGCTAACCCTGTCTGTTCTCTGTCCCCAGGCGCCGGCGGCAGGAGAGGGACCGAGTGGAACAGGAATAGTATGTGGGGCAGCAGCCCCCTCATCCCCACTAAACCAGCTTTCCCTTTTCTTCTCTTTCATGCTTCTCTTCTCTTCCTGACACGTTGCCGGTTTCTCTTTTCAGCTTTCTCCTCTGCAGGCTCATGTTCGGATTAACGCAGGTGGTGTGCTTTGCAGAGCAGGGGGCTCCCCAGCTTGTCTCTGCCACACACACCCATCTCTCCCTCCGGCCCCCAGCCTGGGAGAAATCCCTCCCCATGGGCCCCATACACGCAGGCCTCAGCAGTCCTGGTTGGCTGGGGTGGAGGAGCCATCCTCCTGAGAACCCACAGTATAGTCAATCCTGTTGGTTGCAGAGACAAGACTGGGTGTCTCCAGTGGCTTCTCACCCCTAACAGCTAGTTCTTCCTATTCCAGGGTTCCCTGCTCACACCTTCTGGAGGCCTGGGAGGGGGGCTGCCAGAGAGGCTCTGAGTCTGGCCTTCTGTGTCCATCACCATCTCTGTCTATAGGCCTGGCACTGGAGTTGCGGCAGCTGCTGGGGTCAGGGAACAGGGAGGGCGGAGGACACCCCCTCCCAGCCCCCGTCACCCCCGGCCCTTCTAGGGCTCTCCTGGTCCAGCCTGCCCTTCACCACACCCCCTCCACTGCCCTGTGCCGGGTGTGGGCTCTGCTCCCCCATCCCCCACTGGTCAGCTCCGGAACTGCAGGGCCGGCTCACATTCTTCCTTCAACCTCCACGGGGTGCTGATGAACACTACCCCCTCCCTTCACCCCCGTGCCCTGCGTCAGTGCCCCCCAGGTCCCCCGGGTCCCCTGAAGGGAAGGGGCGGGTTTAAGGGAGGCAGGGAGAGGGCAGCCACTCATCCCCGCTTCTGCCTCTGCACTTTCTGTGCCTTGTCTGGACCCTGGAGCTCTGGAGTGGAAGCCCATCCACTTCACGGACTCACCAGCTCTCTGATCTCTCATCTCCCCACCCCCAGTGTGGCCTCAGCTATGCACGGGGACAGTCATGACCGGTATGAGCGTCTCACGTCTGTCTCCAGCTCCGTCGACTTTGACCAAAGAGACAATGTGAGTGCCCTCCCCACAACTTCTTATCACCCCCTCCTCCAGGGCAGGTGGGCTCAGCAGCCTGTAGCTTCCAGTGTTACAGAGTCGGGCCTATGGAGTGTGGCCTTTTCCTCAGCAAGGGTAATGCTTGTCCGAGAGCCACGGGATAGCCCCTGGACCCAGAACTCCTGGCTGTCTTCCATGGCAGCCTCCAAACCAGCATAGGTTGAACATCTGTGATTTCTAAACATCATTTGCCCCGATAGAGTTTAGTGCCCGCCTCCAGTGATCAATGCTAATGATGACTTTTTTCTTAGATGTGGTTCTAGAAGTAATAATGAGCCTCCCAGGCCCACCTAGCAAAACACACAGAATCCACTATGCTACTCAGAGGTTGCAAGCTGGCAACCCCTGGCTGCCTGGGGCCAGCTGACCTGCTTGTAGATTGGAGCTGAGGGGCAGGGGCCCCTGTAGACAAGGCATGTATTGGTGATGCAAGGGGACCCCACACCCCTTTCAGGTCAGACACCACACTCCGACATTACCTGCCCGGCCCTCTGTCATTCTGCCGGGGTCAAAACTCTAATCCTGGTCAGCACTCTAATCCTCAGGCCCTAGGGTGGCACTGATAGTCCAGCTTAGGCTCTGGGCCCTGGGGGCGGCAGCTCCTGTAGCCGCCAGAGCAGAAGAAGCCTGTCAGCTTCCTGAGTTGGACTCATACTTGGTAAGTGGCAAAGCAAAGCTATCACCCCTGCCAGCCAGAGGTGTCCAGATGATTCCCAGACTCAAGTGATGTTGGCAACAGGTAGCACAGTCCTGCGTCTTAGCTGGAGGGCACCTCTCTCCCTCATCGCGTGTTATGCCTGTACCTTCTCCCGGTAGGAAGTTGGGGGAGGGTCTCTCTGTCCAGCCCTGCCCCGCGTATCCCCACGCTGCCCTGAGTGGGGTCTCTGTCTGAAGACAAGCCTGGGGGCTTGAGAGCAGGAGATTGCAGCTCACAGTGACCCTGGGTTGGTCCCTGCAGGGCATCCTGGAGGGTAGGTGCAAGACCTTGGGCAGCGTGGCCCACTGCTCTCCTCTTGGCAGCCACGTTGCAAACTCTCCGTGTTAGCTGCAGGCCTGAGGCCCCTTGCTAGAAGCCTGAACCCCACCCAGCCCCACCCTGGCCCACACAACTGCAGGCCTTTCTCCAGTTCTGCTGCCCCCTTGGGTGTTCGTGGGGATCTGCACTCTGGGCACGAGGGTCCGCCGATGACCCCCTTTGGCCTTGGTCCTTTTTCTTCTCTGAGGGCTGGCACCTTTCCTGTCCCCTTCTCTGGGGATGAGCTAGTTTCTGTGGGGACTGTGGGAGCTGCGACAGGTGAGCCACAGCCTGCAGGTGGTTACGAGGTCGGGGTCGGGTGGAGGGGAGGCTTGAGGGGGAAGGGAGGCTCGGGCTGGTGGGGTGAGGACTCTAGCCAATAGCCCTCTGTCCCCGCAGGGTTTCTGTTCCTGGCTGACAGCCATCTTCAGGATAAAGTAAGTGAACGGTCTTCAGGCTCTAAAGAAAGAGAGAAACAGAGTGAAACTTCAGACCTGTCATCTCCCTACACAGTCCAGAGACCAGCAGCTTTGAGGGCCTTAGCGCTCCTAGCCAGCCCAGCACCTTCCTCCCTGCTCCAGGGAGCCAGGCCCCTGCTGTTCCTCCAAGCCGGCCTCACTTTACCCCCCGACAGTCTCCTATGCACCCCCCTGCCTGGGGTCCCGCTCTGCCCTCAGCTATCCCCGCCCCTGCCACCCCATGAGAGCGGGGGCTCACGCCGCCACCTCAGAGCCTTGGGCAGCTAGCGGCTGGGGGCATCAGGCAGGCTGGGAGCAGCCAGCCAGCAGCAGGCAGGAGCCAGTATCCAGCAGGCAGAAGTCAGGAGATGGAGCCAGAGTGCGGCAGGCAGGCAGTGAGCCCTGAGAGAGGCAGGAAGCCCGGACAGGTTAGCACCACCACTGCCCTCGCCCCTGGGCCCCTGGGGCCCCCTCCCCAAGTCTAAAGGGCTTCGCCGGCAGCCCTAAAGCGCCACTGCTTCCCAGACCTCCCTCCTCCCTTCCGCCTCTGCCTCTTCCTGCCACCATCCTCGTCCTCCCTTTCCAGATTATCCTCTTACTTCCTTCTCTCCCCGTTCCTCGCGTTCTTCCTCTCTGCAGGCTTCCTTCATCTCTTCCTTCTTTCTTTCTCCCCTTCTTTTTCTTTCTTCCCCCCTCATCCCTCTCCTCCTCCTCTATTTTCCCTTTCCCTCCCCTTTTCTCTACATCCTTCCTTTTTCTCCCTCCCCTTCCCTCTCCCTCTTTCCTCCCTCCCCTCCCAGAACATGGGGGACCCAGAGCCCCCCCTTTCAACCCGATCCTGCTGCCAGACTGGCAGGGGCTAGGGTGGATGTGGGCTGGAGTGGGCAAGGGCAGGCGAGCCAAGCGGCCCCTCTGTTGCCCTGGTCCTCACCGCATCCCTTCGTGCCCGGCGCCTGCAGAGATGACGAGATCCGGGATAAATGTGGCGGCGACGCTGTGCACTACCTGTCCTTCCAGCGACACATCATTGGGCTGCTGGTGGTCGTGGGCGTCCTCTCCGTAGGCATCGTGCTGCCTGTCAACTTCTCAGGGGACCTGCTGGGTCAGTGAGGGCCAGGATGGGCGGGGCGGGGAGAGGAGTGGGCAGGAGGGGATGTGCCCTGACCCCACCGTCGTCCTCTCCCTCCTCCCAACCCCCCCAGAGAACAATGCCTACAGCTTCGGGAGAACCACCATTGCCAACCTGAAATCAGGGTAAGGGTGGAAAGCTGGTCGGTGAGGCCTGGGTCTGCAGCCAGAGTCTGGGTGGGAACAGGGAGGAGAGGAAAAAGGGAGTGTTCAGCGGAGAGATGCTGAGGCTGCAGGGTTGGTTGTGGGTCCCCGAGGGCTTGGGATGGAAACAGAAGGAGCAGATCCCAGGGACGGCCAGATAAAGAAGAGCCATGTGCAACCCCGGGCCAAGGAGGGCTGGCTGGTGATGGTTGGAGGGCAGTATAGCCAGCAGGTAGGGCATGAAGAGATGACTTCTTGGGGACATTTCAGTTGGAATGGAACAATCTTGGGGTCTAGAGGATGTGGGGTGTGGGGCCCTCCTTGGGAGGGGGTCAGAAGTGCTCTAGAGGGGCCCTGTACCAGGGTTTAACTAACAGTGGGAGGTTGGGGGTGTCTGAGAGTGTTCCCAACCCCGGTGGCTCCATGCACCCCTCTGCCTGCTAGGAACAACCTGCTCTGGCTGCACACCTCCTTCGCCTTCCTGTACCTGCTGCTCACCGTCTACAGCATGCGCAGACACACCTCCAAGATGCGCTACAAGGAGGATGACCTGGTGAGTGGAGAAGAGCCTAGGTCCGCGCCCAAGCCCAGCCCCTCCCCTTCTCTCCAGGCCTCTCCTGCCTGAGTCCTAAGCTGGCTTAGAATCCTGCCTCAGCAGCTCAGGTTTCCCCCCCCCCACCATCCTGCCAGTTAAGTTACCTCTCCCAGCCTCAGTTTCCTCATCTGTGAAATGAGAGAACAGTCCCTCTCCCGAGGTAGGTGGGGGGAGAGGTGAGGCGGTGCATGGAAGGCACCGGGGCAGGAAATATCTGCGGTGGATATTACGGGAGTGATTGTCGCTCTCCTGCAATATTCACTCCCAAAACCAGTACTGAATGCCCACTGCATGCCACCCACTGTGCTGGGGCCTCACAGCCTGAGGATCTGAGAGTAGACACCCCTCTTCCCACTCTGTAACCCTTCAGGGAGCAAGGGGCCCGGGACTCTCACTCTGTTCACTGCCTGATTTCTATTAGAAACACTCCCCCTGCTTTCCCTGGGCCTGGCTTCTCCCAAGGCCTCCTCCTACTCCTGTCTGCTCCTCTCTGCTCACCCGTTCCCCACCCCTCCCTGCATTCTCCCGGATCGGAGCCTCAGGAAGGCCAACCTGCCCCATCTCACCCCAGGTGAAGCGGACTCTCTTCATCAACGGAATCTCCAAATATGCAGAGTCAGAGAAGATCAAGAAGCATTTTGAGTGAGTAGCTCCTCCACCCCCACCCCTAGGACCTGTGGACCCTTCTTTGCTTTCCATCTCCAAGAGCATCCTCACAGGCCTCTCTCCCGGGGGGGTCAGGGGCCGCAGTGAGGGATGGAGGTTAGGCTAAGGAAGAATTCTCTGACTCCAGGGCGGTCTAGCACTTGGGCTGGACTTGACCCCTCAAAGAGCAGGAGAAATACTTGAAAAATGAGTCCCCTGGGCCTTTCCTCCTGGCTTGAACAGGGTCATGGATTGTCGACCCCAGGTCCACGGGCCCATGGGGTGTGTGGCTGTCTCAGAATTGTGCGTGGGATTCCAGAGCTTGTGTGCAGACTAGCAGGGAGAAGCTCCTCGGCTTTCAGTGGATCCTCAGGGAGCCCAGGAGAGCCTGGATTGCATGTTCTCCGAGACGCTTTTTAGCTGGAGGTCTGTCTTAGTGAGGGGATGGATATACACCTTCAGGTGGCCAGAACAGTCTGTGTACAGGATTAGGGATCCTATCACACATCCATCTGTCCATTCAGCAAGTGTTCTCGGGTGCTGTTGAGGTCACTGTGATGGCCTGGGGACTATAAAAATGAGTACAAGACCATCAAGCTCTTGGGGGTTTGCAATGCAGAGGCCAGCTTTAGGGGCCAGTCCAGGGGCTGCTCAGGGATTGGTCTGGGGTCAGTATTAGGAGTTGTCCAGTGGTTCTGATTAGAGACATTGGTGGTCTGGATCAGGGCTCCGTCTCTGGTCAGGATCAGGATTTAGTGAGGTCTGGATGAGAAGTCAGTCGTCATCCTAGATCCCAGGACCCCTAGATTGGGGTCGGATTCCAGGCTCCTGTATTACAGGAGAAGGGCTGGTTTGTGACAGGCATTTGTTGGTGAATACTCTTTCATTCAACATGCATTTATTGGTCACCTTCTGTGTGCCAGGCATAAATCAATTAGAAACAAGTTCTGCCCTCATACAGTTTATAGAACAGCAGCCAAAATTAGAATCGTCCATCATTGGTCAGTGCGAGAGAATGATTTGGGGTCCCATCTGGGGTTCAAGCTGTGCTCAGCATCAGGGGGCAGGCTGGGTCAGGATAAAGGACGGTGTGTGCTGAGAATTAGGTGACAACTTTTTTTTTTTTTTAATTATTTTTGCTGTGTTGGGTCTTCATTTCTGGGCTTTGTTTCAAGGGCTATCTCTAGTTGTGGCAAGCGGGGGCCACTCTTCATCGCGGTGCGTGGGCCTCTCACTATCGCGGCCTCTCGTTGCAGAGCACAGTTTCCAAACGTGCAGGCTCAGTAGTTGTGGTTCACGGGCCCAGTTGCTCCGCGGCATGTGGGATCCTCCCAGACCAGGGCTCAAACCCGTGTCCCCTGCATTAGCAGGCAGATTCTCAACCACTGCGCTACCAGGGAAGCCCTAGGTGACACTTTAATGTTACCATTCAAGTGGAATCAGCCATCAGCTTGTACAGACAAGTCCTTTACTAACAGGGATCCTTAGAGCACCTGCTATGTGCCTGCACTGGGGCAGGAGTTTGGGGATATGGCAGGAAACAAAGAAAAAGCCCCTGGCCTCATCTGCTTACATTCTAGTGGGGCGAGGCAGTTAGCAAAGAAATGAACTAGTCGCTAGCCCGGCCCCTCCCCCGGGGCGGATCCGCGCCTGCGCCCACCCCCTTCCCCCGCCGGGCTTCCGTACTTCTCAGCAAAAAAAAAAAAAAAGAAATGAACTAGTCAAGTAGGGGTAGGTGCTAAGAAGAAAACCAAAGCAGGTAGAGGGACAGGGTGAGCAGGGACAGGGAGGGTTGCAGTTTCCGGTGGGGTGGGCAGCAGGGGTTCTGGCAGGGTGATGTCAGAGCAGAGCCCTGAGTGCAGTGAGGGAGTGAACCCTGAGAGTCAAGCATCCATTGATCCAGTACACTGTTTATTGTACACTTACTATGTGCTTCATCCCAGGGAGACAAAGAAGAGCCAGCCTTGCTCAGTGGGGAGGTCACTGTCCAAGTTGTCTGTTTCAGGGGTCAGTGGGTGATTTTGTTTAGGAAACAGTCTGATTAAAATTAGCAGCCAGCCTATGAGCAGGGGTTGGGGAGACTGCAGTCCTAACTGGAGTTTTTAGGATCAGTACGGTGAGCATTATGGAACAACCATTTCATTGACCCGTTCATTCCACAGCACAGTGGGTATTTACTGAGCACCTACTATGTGCAGGCTGTTGGCCCAGGCCTGGGTATATGATGCTGAGCAGGAGGCAGCCCTTGTCCTCGTGGAGCCCCTGGCTAGCTGTCAGCATCAGGCAGGGTCTGGGGTCCAGGTCTGCAGTCTGTCTGGGTTGGAGGACTGACCCAGCACAATCAGGGGTTATCCTGTGTATAAAATCAGGGAACCTGTGTGGCGGGGATTAGGGGATTAGAGATTAGTCGGGTGAAAATGAGGGCTCAGCCTGCCACAGGGCTAAAGGCCCTTCCAAAGAGGAATCCTAAAATGGTTTGAGAAATAGCAGTGTCTGGGGAAAAGTCTGAAGCCTCCTGGGAAGTGCTTTTCAAGGACCCCATCCCAGATTTAAGTTTCCAAATTCTCGTGGGTTTGGTCCATCTTGTTACTTTAGAACCACGTCTCCTGAATCTTTAACGCTTGGTATTACCTTCTTTAAAAATTAAAAAAAAAAAAAAGGAAAGAAAATGACAGGGGGCTTCCCTGGTGGCGCAGTGGTTGAGAATCCGCCTGCCGATGCAGGGGACACGAGTTCGTGCCCCGGTCTGGGAAGATCCCACATGCCGCGGAGCGGCTGGGCCCGTGAGCCATGGCCACTGAGCCTGCGCGTCCGGAGCTTGTGCTCCGCAACGGGAGAGGCCACAACAGTGAGAGGCCCGCGTACCACCAAAAAAACAAACAAACAAAAAAAGAAAATGACAGGGACTCAATTTAGATTAGGGGTTAGGATCAAGGAGCCCTGTGTGATCAGGATGGAAAAGGAAGTGCTCCTCCAGTCAGCCTGCAAGCATCTCTCGAGCCCTGCCAGGTACCAGGCACTGAGAGTCTATCTGGTCAGTCTTAAGTCAAGGTGGGGTCAATCTCGGGTCAGGATTAGAGGGTCAGTATTGGGTCTGGGTTATGGATCAGTTTGGGTCAGGCTAAAGGATCAGTCTCCAGCCAGGATTAGAGGTCAATCTCAGGTCAGGTTTCAGGATCAACCTCTGGTCGGTCTTGGGCCAGAGATCTGTAGCCCAGGGTTGTGGGTTGGTTGGGGTCAGCTGATGGTCAGGGTTAAGTGTTGGACTGTAATCAGGTCTTCTAGGAGCAGGGTTAAGAGAACAGCCATACTAGAAACAGTTTCTCTCAACTTAAGGTTCACAGCCCCAGACAAGAATCAGACCACAGCTGTGGTGTCCCCAGCGCCCCGTAGGTACACGCTCACATCTGGGTCCATGCCCCCGCCTATGTGCGTACACTCCCCCCACTCAGATAAGCATGAGGAGGAATTTCAAAGTTTTATTCTCGGGAACTGTCATTTTTGCAGACTGAGAAAGAGGGAGCTTGCATTGAGGCTGTGTGTCTTGAATGTGACGGGGTCACAGGGGAAAGTTGGGGGTGGGTGGGCAGGGTCCCTGCAGAGGATGATGGTGGGCTGTGTTTCAGGGAGGCCTACCCCAACTGCACGGTTCTGGAAGCCCGCCCATGTTACAACGTGGCTCGCCTGATGTTCCTTGATGCAGAGAGGTAATGGGGCTGGGGGCAGGGGCAACACCCGAGGGCCCCCTGCCCGTGTGGAGGGCATCTTGGCTGCCACTCAGGAGCCTGGCTCCCCTTCCAGGTGTTTCCCGGGACATTTGATTTTCCATGCCTCGTGGCATGCAGGATCTTAGTTCCCCAACCAGGGATCAAACCCATGCTCCCTGCAGTGGAAGTGCAGAGTCTTAACCACTGGACGGCCAGGGAATTCCCAAGGGGCGTTTGATTTTAATTCACCCCCTGGAGTGCCTGTCAGTTCAGCTCTGGAAAGAGCAAGGCATGGAGGTTAGAGGGAAGGGGCCCACTGTCCCCACCCCATTGGAGGACATACTCTCCCTCAGCTACAGTGTGCGAAACTTAGGCCAGACTATAGGGAGAACTTCTGCCCCTCAAGGGATGGTGGGGAGACACTGGGCTGGGGACATGTCTGAACTATGCATCCTAAACAAACCAAAGAGTAAGTTGGCCCCTGTCCTTGGGGAATGGACTGCATGACCCCCGAGCTGGGCTACCTACCCATCCTCTAGCCAGACCCAGTTGGGCAGTAGGTGACCGGGGAACCTGGGTCCCACAGGAAGAAGGCCGAGCGGGGAAAGCTTTACTTCACAAACCTCCAAAGCAAGGACAACGTCCCCACCATGATCAACCCCAAGCCCTGCGGCCACCTCTGCTGCTGTGTGGTGCAAGGCTGCGAGCAGGTACGGGGCGTCCTGGCCTCGGCTCAGGCCTCAGGGCCCCCAGACTCCTGATGGGTGAGGGGGGAGTTGGAAGGTCTCGGGGAGACAGGTCACAGTGAAGATGGATGCACCCCACGGTGGGGCCCGTCCCACATCCCCAGGAACACACACACACCCACGCACACGCACGCACGCACGCCTTGCACATAAATAGCCCAAGGTGAAGAGACTTCCGGAGGAAGCAAAGCTGGGGTGCGGACCGCAAGCAGGTCCCCGTCTATTCCTGGAAGCCCAAGTCCCATTGTTGGGTTTGCCTCCTATCCCTACAGTGACCAAGTTTTCACACCCCAAATCAGAAGAGGTCAGCCAGGAGGACAGCTTGCTGTATTTGCTAACTCTGTGGCTTTAGGCAAGTCTCTGGACTGCTCCATGCCTCAGTTTCCTCTTCTGTACCCACCTCCCAGTGTAGTTGTGAGGATAAGCGAGTGGACAGAGAGCTTAAAGCAGTGCCTGGGCTGCAGTCAGCTCGGGGCAGTGCCCGCTGGGTGCTGCAGGGACCGGCAGCTCTGACCAGGGCCCTGCCTCGCCCGCCCTGGCAGGTGGAGGCCATTGAGTACTACACGAAGCTGGAGCAGAAGCTGAAGGAGGACTACAAGCGGGAGAAGGAGAAAGTGAACGAGAAGCCTCTGGGCATGGCTTTTGTCACCTTCCACAATGAGACCATCACGGCCATGTGAGCTCCGCCCACCCGCCCCGGCCCCTAGGGACTAGCTGGGGCTCCAAGTCCCAGGTAACCGTGCCCCCCTCCCCCAGCATCCTGAAGGACTTCAACGTGTGTAAGTGCCAGGGCTGCACCTGCCGCGGGGAGCCCCGCTCCTCCTCCTGCAGCGAGTCCCTGCACATCTCCAACTGGACCGTGTCTTACGCCCCTGACCCCCAGAACATCTACTGGTGAGCGAAGGGGGATTGCGGGGTGGCTTCGTGGGGCCGGCGTGGGCTCCAGTGGGGAGAAGGAGGAGAGGGAGGCCCTAGGTGTTGCTGGGGACGGATCAGGCGTCCAGCCCTGGAGTGACGCCTCTGGACCTTCCCAGGGAGCACCTCTCCATCCGTGGCTTCATCTGGTGGCTGCGCTGCCTGGTCATCAATGTCGTCCTCTTCATCCTCCTCTTCTTCCTCACCACCCCGGCCATCATCATCACCACCATGGACAAGTTCAATGTCACCAAGCCCGTGGAGTACCTCAATGTAAGGCCCACACCCCGACCCTCCACACTGTGTCCCCAAACGCAGATACCAGGCCCCAGATCCCTCCTGGCAGCAGCAGGCGGGGGGTGGACCACATGCCCTCCAGTCCAGCTCCTGTTCTGCTTTTCTAGCCCAGCCCCACTAAGAAGGTGCCACACGACCATGGGCTGCAAACCCCTCTGTGCACTTCCCTCGGGCTCCCTGCCACCTTCCCCCTAAGAGAGGCCTCCCTTGGGTTTACACACACCTAGAGGGGCTCTGAGGGAAGAGAGAGCCTGGGTCCATTCCAAACTGATCATGTGACCTTGAACAAGGTCCTTCTCCAAATCCCTCAGTCTCTCCAACCAAAGAGTGAAGGGTCAGACTAGATCCTTGGCTTCCAAACTTGGATTCTGATGGCCTTCATCAAAAGGAATCTTACATGAAACCCAGTGTAGGAAAGCGAGGTTGCTCAGGTGGCAATGGGTGTGGGGGCATTTCTGCTGCTCTCCCCTCATCTCTTTTGCAAACCTCCCTGGAACCTCAAAGTTCATGAGAAGGCACTTTGAAAATCATTGAGTGATGATAGCATGATAGATAGGACCCAGGCTGCCTGGGTTCAAATCCCCCCCACCCACTGCTTACTAGCTAGATTAATTTATTGACTCTCATTTTGCCTCAGTTTACTCATCTGTAAAATAGGGTAATATCATTAATGTAAGAATTAATACATGAAAATACATGATCAGTAGGTGTTCAGAGATGCTAACTACTACTATTATTCATGCTGGGATTGTACATATGGCCCTGGCCCCCAGATGTTCTGGACTTCTGACATGAGGCCCTGAGAGCTGGGGGAACCAGGGCTCACTGGGGGGAGGGGGCAGGTAAGCAAAGCAAGCCGGGCCCACTAGACTGCCCCCACCTGACACATTCTGCCCCCCTCTGCCCTTTGCAGAACCCCATCATCACCCAGTTCTTCCCCACCCTGCTGTTGTGGTGCTTCTCGGCCCTGCTCCCCACCATCGTCTACTACTCTGCTTTCTTTGAAGCCCACTGGACACGGTGAGACACCCCCTACACACACACACCACGCCTCACTGTGGTCCTCCTGGGCGCACACGGTCCCAGAGCTGGCAAAGGAGGGGTGGTGACCAGCATCCTCACCTTGGGAAGCCCCCCTCCTTCCCAGGGAACCCTCCTGGGACACCATACGAGCTGGGGGAGCAGGCATGGGGGCTGGCTCATCTAACCTCTGCCCCCCATGCACCCCGCCCCAGCTCTGGGGAGAACAGGACCACCATGCACAAGTGCTACACCTTCCTCATCTTCATGGTGCTGCTCCTGCCCTCGCTGGGACTGAGCAGGTGGGTTTCAGAGGAGCGGATGGGAGCTGGGATCCGGGATGGCCCGAGGGGGAGGGGGGAGGTCAGGCTCCCACCTCCTCTACAGAGCCAGGGGCCCCATGTCTGGGGGGATCCCCAGAGCTTGTGGATGGGCCTCCCCCTCCCCCGGTGTTCTGGGCCATTCCAGCTCCCCCACACACCCCCTCTCCTCTCCTCCCCTCTCCTCCCCTCTCCTCCCCTCTCCTCTCCTCTCCTCTCCTCTCCAGCCTGGACCTCTTCTTCCGCTGGCTCTTTGACAAGAAATTCTTGGCTGAGGCAGCTATTCGGTTTGAGTGAGTGACCGGGGTCCCCAGGGAAGGAGAGCAGATTGGTGGGGGGTATTCCCCCATGGGATGGTGCAACAAAGCTCCCACCCCTGCAGCAGGGAGGAGGAGGGGGCTTATATCACAGTCAGGGTCACCCCAAAGGTTGCCCCACAGGCTGCCTTGGGTGTATACATGGGATGTCCCGGGGTCTGTGTTGGGAACCTCTCTGGATTCTGAGGTCACCCCCGAGGTATATTTGGGGCTTTGGGGCCCATATTTGGGGGGTTTCTATGGTGGGCTTTGGGGCTTGTATCCTGGGACTAACCATGGGAGTCGAGCTTCACTCGGGAGGTTTGGAGAGGTCTATAGTGGGATCTTGGTTGTACTGTGGGAGTGACGTGGGGGTTTCTAGAGGTATCCCTGAAGGTCTCTGGAGCCACACCTTTGAGTATCTATGGAGGGCTCTTGGGCTCACACCTGAGAGAGCCTATGGGGGACTCTGGAGCTCACACTTTGGGGTGCTTCCGGTGCACAAGTTCTGGGAACACCTCTGAAGTCTCGGGCTGTCATCCAGAGTTGTGACTCTGCAGTTCTCTGGGAATCACACCTTCCCCGGGAATCCCTGTGAGGGGGTCTTGGGGGACAGGAACCTTGGCTGTTTATGTGGGCACCAGCTTTAGGGGTCGCTCTAGGCCATCTGTGGTAATCTTGGTCTCACACTTGGGGTGTCATGGGTACTGACAAAGGTCCCTGGGCTTCCCCCTCTGAAGATCTCTGGGGTAGAGTCTCTGGAGCTTTAGTTCTGGAGGTGTCCGAGGCTCATACTCTGGAGGTGGCTCTGGGTTAAGTTAAGGTCTAAGGCAGGGAGGCTTCTGGGTATTGCGGGGGCTCCCACCCTTGGGGGTCTTTGGGGTCACGGGGGGGGCTGGGGGGAACCTCTGGCATCTCACCCTGGACACTGGTGGCCTTAGGGGTCTCAAGCACTCTCTTCGGGGGTCTTTATGGGGCACAAGTTCTAGGGGTGCCTCTGGGCTCACTCACGCTTAGGGGGTCTGGGGCTTACTTTGGAGGCATCTGTGGATACTCTGGCGTCTGCCTCTGGGGTTCACACTGAATGAGCACTGGGACACAGGTGCTTTGAGGGCTGACCTGAAGGGTCCACGTGGAAGAAGGCACGTTGTGGGTGCTGGCACGCTGGCAGTGGGCAGGGGGCCACCGGGTCCCCCAAGGGTGCAGAGCTGGAGCACCCGGTGCCCGCAGGTGCGTGTTCCTGCCGGACAACGGCGCGTTCTTCGTGAACTACGTCATTGCCTCAGCCTTTATCGGTAACGCCATGGACCTCCTGCGCATCCCGGGCCTGCTCATGTATATGATCCGGCTCTGCCTGGCGCGCTCGGCCGCCGAGAGGCGCAACGTGAAGCGGGTAGGGCCACCCGGGGCAGCCGCGGTCCGCACAGCGCCCCCTAGTGGGCCCAACCAGAAACAGTGGCCGCCGTGCTAGAGTGTGGGGGCACCCGGGGTGCTGAGACTTGGGCAGCGAGTTCCGTGGCTTTGGGTTACCCTCTTCCCATCTGGGGCCTCAGTTTTCCCATGTGTACAGTGACAGGTTGACACAGCTAACCCTGAAGGTCCCCGCCAGTTCTGACAGTCTACTGTTCTGTGACGGTGGCTGGGGGAGGTCTGGGTCTAGACCTAGGGTGCCTCTGCCCTAACCCCACACGAGGGCTCTGGGCATCCCATTCCCAAGCCCACCAACCTGCCAGCCCCTCATGCCTCGAAGGCCCCTCCTGACGCCCTATCACTGTGCCCGCCCTGACCTCCGTCTCAGCCACAGCCCCTCTCTCCATCGGCTTTGTTCTGCCTGGCCCCGGACATTGGGTTCCTTTCCCCACTGGCTTCTTTCCTAGCCCCTCCCACTTCCCACCTGCCCTGAGCCCCTCCAGTCCGCCCCTCCCCGAGCTACCCTCCTGCCCATCTCCCCCCCAGCATCAGGCCTACGAGTTCCAGTTTGGCGCAGCCTACGCTTGGATGATGTGCGTCTTCACGGTGGTCATGACCTACAGTATCACCTGCCCCATCATCGTGCCCTTCGGTAGGCACCGCCGCGCCGGGACCTGGGCCCTGCTCGGGGGGACCCAGGACCTCTCCCGCTCCACTCTAGCAAGGCAGGCCACCCGAGTGGACAGGGCCCCGGCTGGGAGACCGGCCCCTCGGGCCTCCCGCCCGGTCCCTGGCTCAGTCTGGGGCTCGGCCAGGGGGGAGGAGGGGAAAAGCCATCTCAGCTCGGGCTGGACTCAGCTCGTGTGCTGGTGCCCTGGGCCAAGTCTCCCCAACACAGTCATGTTTGCTCACA
Source organism: Kogia breviceps (assembly GCF_026419965.1). Classification (NCBI taxonomy): domain Eukaryota; kingdom Metazoa; phylum Chordata; class Mammalia; order Artiodactyla; family Physeteridae; genus Kogia; species Kogia breviceps. The sequence goes on from NC_081319.1 coordinate 77,125,991, forward strand.
CCAGTGCCTTCACTCAGGTGGATATACTTGGACACACATCCCAGGCCCACTGAGGTGTACACACACGTACACACGCACACACACAGTCCTACACAGAATCCATGGGCACACTTGTACACAGCCCCGTAAACTCAAGAAAGACCTTTCGGCGTGGTCCTTACCACTCATGGAAATACCCTGCTGTAGCTGTACCATGTGACCTGGGCAAGTCCCTCTTCTGAAGAAATTTAGCAAAGTTTCTCTTCACCCCAATTATCACCCCCCACTGGTGGCCTCTCCTTTCCCCCCACTAACATCCTAACCCCTCGCCACCCTCCCTGGTTATTGAAGGCTTCAAACTCTCAAACTAACCACCTTGTCCTCATTTGAAATTTCCCGTCCCCTCAACCTCCCGGAAAATGGAACTTACCACCTAATTTCTACTCGTCTGTTTAAGGGCAGAGATAGGAAGAACGATATGGGTTTTAAGAGGATGCTTGCTGACCCAAACAAATGGATTCCTAATAGTAGAATTCCTAGGGAGGGGCTGCAGAGTGAAGGGGTTGAAGCAGTGGAAGCTGAGGTTCCGTGGTCCTGCGAGGGGATTGGGGCTCTATCCTCTACCGGGCCTGGGGCAGAAGAAGGGGGGCCAGCCCTTCAGTGACCTCAAAAGGCCCAGAACAACCCGCGACAGACACACAAAGGTCCGGCAGCTCGAGGTCAGGGCCCATGTGGCTTCCCCCAGGGCTCATGTACATGCTGCTGAAGCACCTGGTAGACAGGTACAATCTCTACTACGCCTACCTGCCGGCCAAGCTGGACAAGAAGATCCACTCAGGGGCTGTGAACCAGGTGGTAGCTGCGCCCATCCTGTGCCTCTTCTGGCTGCTCTTCTTCTCCACCATGCGCACGGGTGAGGGCCGCCCCCCACCCTCGGGGACTGGGGTGAACGGTGGGCAGAGGAGACTCCCGCCAGAGTCGAGGCAGAGCAGGCCACGGGAGCCACGAGGGCCGGGGGTCGCAGGCCCGTGGCCCGGGAGAGGCCCCAACGTATGCGAGCGTGGGAGTGCGTTCGGAGGGAGCCAAAGCCCGTGGGACGGGGACCCGGAGGAGAGGTAACGGCCCTTTCTCTGCCCGCCCGACACCAGGGTTTCTAGCCCCCACGTCCATGTTCACATTCGTGGTCCTGGTCATCACCATCGTCATCTGTCTCTGCCACGTCTGCTTCGGACACTTCAAATACCTCAGTGCCCACAACTACAAGGTGTGGGGCAAGGCGGGCAGGGAGGTGGCCGAGGGCAGAATCTCAGCAGGGTGGGGTTGGGGCATTGGGAGCTGAGGGCAGGGATGCCAAGAGAGAGTGAGGTCGTGATTGTGGCTGAGGGCCAGGGCCTTCCCCCCATTGCTTGACTCGTTCTGGGCCCCTCAAGATTGAGCACACGGAGACAGATACCGTGGACCCCAGAAGCAATGGACGGCCCCCCAGTGCTGCCGCTGTCCCCAAATCTGCGGTGAGTGCCCTGCTCCACGGCCAAGTGTGGGCAAGAGCCTCTGGTGGAGATCCAGCCCCGAAGCTGGGTGTGCCATTTGTCATCCAGAAAGGGAAGCCTGTTCCACGCCCCGGGGCCGTGTTGAGCAGGGGTAGGGAGGGATCTGGCTTCACCAGCTGGGGGCTGCCCCACCTTGCCCTAGGAAGAGGGTCACCGCCCCTCCCCTCACAGGCCGTGACGTCCCCCCCTCACCCCTTCCCCACGAGGGGCAGCTGTCCACCCTCACCCGCCACCCTTCTCCCCCTTCAGAAATACATCGCTCAGGTGCTGCAGGACTCAGAAGTTGACGGGGATGGGGATGGGGGTCCTGGGAGCTCAGGGGACGAGCCCCCATCATCCTCATCCCAAGATGAGGACCTGCTGATGCCACCTGACGGCCTCACGGACACAGACTTCCAGTCTTGTGAGGACAGCCTCATAGAGAACGAGATTCACCAGTAAGGGGAGGGAGGGCCCTGGAGGCCACGCCCTGCCCCCACCCACCCCGCCCCCCACGGACACTAAAACGCTAATAATTTATTAGATCTAAAGCCCCTTCCGTTCCCACCCCCTGCTTTCATTAAGGTATTTAAACCTGGGGATTTCACCGCTCTCCCCCACCATGGAGGGAGGGAGGGAACCCCCCAACCTCAGTGAGGAGAGCCCCGAGCCGGCCCCGGGGCAAAGAGGGGTGTGGACAGGGTTCCCCCCAGATCAGTGCCCCCCTGGGCTACCAGTGTGATCAGGAAAGAGTTAATAAGAGCCAAGGGGGGTACTGGCTGGAGACCTGCTGGGGGCAGGTGGATCAGGGGCTGCCCCCCCAGTTCTTACCTCCCCCCCCAAGTCTCCCTGGGATCTAGCACTCCAGGGAAGTAGAGCCTCCAGCCCCTAAGGGGTTGCATGAGAGGGGAAGGGGTGCTGGGGGAGGAAGAGTCAGGCCCCAAGCCAGGGGGGTGACCTGGGGGTGGGGGGTGGGTGTGGCTGACACTGGAAAATGGGGTTTTGCACTGTTGGTTTTTTTTCTTCCTTTAAAATAAAAATGGAAAGAAAAACTCCAAGGCAGGTGTCTGATTTGCGCTGCTGCCCTGGACACACGGCTGGCGTCCAACCACCCTTCTGTTGGTCTGGAGGACCTGTGAGGTCAGCATCCACATGTGACCTGGGCAAGAGACTTCTTGTGTGGAGCCTCAGTTTCTCCATCAGAGAGAGGAGAGAGTAGCAGGAGGGGCCTGCTATATTCACAATGCCAGCCTCTCCACCACCTGTCACCTCTGCCTCTACCCTCTGCCCTGAGGAAACTGTGGGACCACCCAGAAAGAGGAAGAGGGACATGGGCGCACACTCTGAATTGCTGAGACCCACACAAATGGGACAGAGATTCAGGGGAAAAAGGTCGTGCAGAGCCACAAGTTCCACAGTGGTCCAGGAAGGCTTCCTGGAGGAGGAAGATCCCAGGACAGCTGCTTCCAGAGAGGGACTTTTAGTGGGCTGCTCTGGAGGGGGAGAGGCAAGAAAATAGGGCCACAGGAGTCGACTAAATACTGTGATGATTATTTGTTGTCATTGTCGATGCAATTTATTGAGTGGTTATTATGTGCCTGGAATTACACTAAGTGACTTCTATGCTTTTTAAAGCATTTACTTCTCAGAGCTGGCTGTGAGGTCAGGCGTGGGTTTGCTGTGAGAGTTACGTGGGATAATATATGTCTAGTGCTCACGTGGCCCAGTGCCCGGCACATGGTAAACACCCCATAAACGTCAGCTGTAATTAATACTGTGCTCACTAATAGTACCTACAAAGCAGGTGTGGTTTTCCTCTTTTTATGAGTGATGACACAGGCTCAGGGAGGGTATGGGGTTTGCCCAAGGATACCGGCCTGGGAGGGATCTTGGAGAGGTTCTCCTGAGGGAGACTGGACGGGGAGGGAGACTGGAAAGGGAGGGTCTCCAGAACCTCCAGTTCAAGTCTGATCCATCCTCTCACATCCAACTCAAATTCACCTTCTAAGAAATTTCCTGTGACCATTCTAGCCCGCCCTGCAGAGGCCCACAGAGTGTACAGCGTGTATAACAGGAGCCAGACGACCTGGACTCCAGTCCTGGTTCTGCCGTGTGCATCCCCAGGGGAGCCACCTCTCCTCTCTGGACCTGTTTCCATATCAGTAAACTCAGGGAGCATGACCAGGTGACCCCTAAGGCCCTGGAGCACCCTCCTGCCCACCTGCCACCCACCGCCCACTGCAGAAAACAAGAAAGAGAGTCTAAGAACTCCCAGAAGGGAGGGGAGACTCAGAGGAGGCAGAGAAGGAGGAAGAAGCAGGTACCCCAAAGGCCTGCAGACTGTCAGCAAGAAACGGCCAACAGTGGGGACAGCAAACAGAGAAAAGCCTGATAAAAATCGCCCGGATGTCCTGTGTGTCAGATCCACGGTCTTGGGAAATGTGAACCCCAGGGGGCAGGCATCCCAAAGTCCCAGGGCTGGAGTTGCTGCCGAGCCAAGGGCAAGGGAACAGAGAGCCAGCCGGTGGATGGGAAGAAACTGGCTGAGTTTCCAGCAGGGAGCACACACAGCAGTCCCCAGAGGCCACAAAGAGCAGTCTCACCCTTGATCCCTCCATCAAACCATCCTGAGGACCTACTGTGCACCGGTGACACAGTGAGGAGCAAGGCTGCCTCCTGGGCACCCACAGCTGAGGGCACGACAAGCCAGACAGAGATGGGAGTGCTCGCGAGGGCCAGCACTGTTCTTAGCACATTCTATGAGTGAACTACAGGCAGACTGCAGAGATGCTGGGGTTTCCGTTCCAGGCCACCACAGTAAAGCAAATATCGCAATAAAGCAAGTCAGACGAATTTGGGGGGTTCCCAGCGCACATAAAAGTTACGTTTACACTGTAGTCTATTAATGTGCAGTAGCATTATGTCTAAAAAAAATGTACATACCTTAATTTAAAAATACTTTATTGCAAAATACGCTAGCCATCATCGGAGACTTCAGCAAGTTGTAATCTTTTTGCTGGTGGTAAGTTCTAAATACTAAACTGTGACCCAGGGCTTCCCTGGTGGCGCAGTGGTTGAGAGTCCGCCTGCCGATGCAAGGGACACGGGTTCGTGCCCTGGTCCGGGAAGATCCCACATGCCGCGGAGCGGCTGGGCCCGTGAGCCATGGCCGCTGAGCCTGCGCGTCCGGAGCCTGTGCTCCGCAACGGGAGAGGCTGCGACAGTGAGAGGGCCGCGTACCACAAAAAAATAAATTAATAAATAATAAAATCAAATGTGACCCAAAGACACAAGGTGAGCAAATGCTGTTGGAAATATGGCCCCGCTAGGCTTGCTTAACTGACACAGAGTTGCCACAAACCTTCAATTTGTAAAAAATGCAATATCTTCGAAGCACAATAAAATGAGATGGGCCTGTAATTAAGTCCTCAGAGGTGCCCTATTCCAAATTTATAGATGAGAAGCGTGAGGCCCATGGCCGAGATGTCACTTGCCCCAGCTAACGCAACCTGTACACAGTGGAGCTAGGACAGGGTGAAAAAATCTTAGGATGTTATGGGAGCTTAAAGGCAGGACATCTTGCCTCATTCAAACATTTTAGTGTTCAGCTGAGAAAACTGACCTGGAGAGTGATGACTCAAGGACCCACAATTAGGCCAAAATGACTGGCATGGTACCAGACACCTTCCCCCAGGGTCATGGAGTGAAGCCAGAAACACCCCCATCACCTGCTCTGAGGCATGCCAGTAGCCTAACCATGCCAAGAAGAATGTTATGGGTTGAATTGCATCCCCCCAAAAGATTTGTTGAAATCCTAATCCCCAATACCTCAGCATATGACTTCGTTTGGAAATAGGGTCATGGCAGAAGTAATTAGATAAGATAGGGTCATGCTGATCCCACTGCTGGGCATATACCCAGAGAAAACCATCATTCAAAAAGACACATGCACCCCAATGTTCACTGCAGCACTATTTACAATAGGCAGGTCATGGAAGCAACCTCAACGCCCATCGACAGACAAATGGATAAAGAAGATGTGCTTATATACAATGGAATATTAACCATAAAAAGGAACAAAATTGGGTCATTTGTAGAGACATGGATGGATCTAGAGACTGTCATACAGAGTGCCATAAGTCAGAAAGAGAAAAACAAATATCGTATATTAACGCATATATGTGGAACCTAGAAAAATGGTACAGATGAACCGGTTTGCAGGGCAGAAATTGAGACACAGATGTAGAGAACAAACATGTGGACACCAAGGGGGGAAAGCCGTGGGGGGGGGGTGGTGTGATGAATTGGGCGATTGGGATTGACATGTATACACTAATATGTATAAAATGGACAACTAATAAGAACCTGCTGTATAAAAAATAAATAAAATTAAAATTTTTTTTTAAATAGGGTCATGCTGGAAAAGGGTGGGTCCCTAATCCAATACAACTGGTGTCTTTATAAGAATAGGAGAGAGACACAGAGAAGGCCATGTGAAGACACAGAGATGCACAGGGAGAACGCCATGTCAGTGGCTTCTGGAAACGAGGAGGCTTTCAAGATAAAGAGGTCTGGTTGGTGTGTCAGGGACAGCACCTTCCTGTCAGCCGTGGGCGGAAGAAGAGGGTCTCAGACTTATCCTAACGGGATGATACGGTGAGGACAGCCAGCCTCGTGGTGACCTCCAGAGTGCGGGTGCTGGGTCGCCTGTCCCCATGGGGAGATGGCCCTTGAACTGGTGGGTGGGGACAAGGCAGATGGAAGGGGCCAGATTAGCGACAGCACCAGCTTGTGGGGGGACAAGTGGGAAGGAGGCAGCTGTTAAAAACGTGCTACTGGACTTCCCTGGTGGTGCAGTGGTTAAGAAGCTGCCTGCCAGTGCAGGGGACACAGGTTCGAGCCCTGGTCCAGGAAGATCCCACGTGCGGCGGAGCAACTAAGCCTGTGCGCCACAACTACCGAGCCTGCGCTCTAGAGCCCGCGAGACACAACTCCTGAAGCCTGCACGCCTAGAGCCCGTGCTCTGCAACAAGAGAAGCCACCGCAGCGAGAACTCCGCGCACTGCAACGAAGAGTAGCCCCAGCTCGCCACAACTAGAGAAAGCCCACGCACAGCAACGAAGACCCAACGCAGCCAAAAATAATAAATTAATTAAAAAACAAAAACGTGCCACTGACCTAGGAATCCCACTGCAGTTGGAGAGTTCTGGGTGGGCGGGGGGGGGGGGGGAGTCCTCCGGCCCCTCCCCCGAGAACCTTCAACTGTCAAGCACCATGCGAGCCACCAGCATGATGCACTCCCCAGGTAGGCGTTGATGGGGTTTGTCCCACTCCTGTCCCTGGCAGACGAGGGCCTCCCCCCAGGGAAGGGGCTGTGTCCCCTTGAGGGTGACTCCTCCATCAGACTGGATGCTCCTGAGACACAGGAGCTAGGCCTCTTCCTCAGCTGGTTTGGGAAAAAACGGGCCACGGATGGTCAGACCTGCAGGAGCCCACCCTCGTTGTCACCACTGAGAGTTTGGAGTCGGGGAGAGGAGAGGGCCCAGCCACCGCGCTGTCACAGCCACCTGGGAAACAGGCTTGTGTGAGGGAAGCCCCCGTGGCCATGGCCGTGGCTGTTAGAGAAATAAGGGGCACCCTAGACCCAGCCTCCAGGCTTCTTGGGAAGTGCAGGCCGAAGGGGCGACCCCAAGCCCAGTCTAGACAACATCTTCGCTTGCTCTCAGCTCTGGAAATTAAGCTGTCCCTAAATCTACAGGTCCCCAGTCTGACGGGGGAAGACAAGACATGCCCTGTCTTGTCCAAAAATCGTCCTATACATTCACACCTTGTTTTCACATATTGCTCTGGCAATCTGCCTGTCCTTCCCACAGCCGGCTTTGTCTGTCTGTCTGTCTCAGCTTGCCCATACCCCTGGCTCTGAGACATTCTGGGAGATAACTGTAGTGAAGTGGGGGGGGGGGGCGCGGGGGGGACGTTCTCCAATTTTCTGAGACGCCAGCACCTTCTGTGGTCCTTCCAGACCCCCTGGAGAGCTGGGTATGTTCACTGCTGTGGGCGGCCGGGCAGAGGGCAGCCCCATGGCGGAAGGGCATGGAGGGTTCCCTCACCATGCGGGGTCGTGGGCCATTCACTCAGTCCATGTTTCTCACCCTCCACACTCTTGACATCTGGGGGCAGGATAAATCTTTGTTGTAAGGTCTGTCCTGTGCACTGTGGGATGTTTAGCAGCATCCCGGCCTCTACCCACTGGATGCCAGTAGCTTCCACACCCCAGTCCCCTGTTAAGACAGTGAAAAAATGTCTCTAGACATCGCCAAGTGTTCCCTGGGGATGTGATCACCCCCAACCCCTTGGTGAGAACCGCTGACTCACCTTCTCTGGTTCACCCACCCAGGACAGCTGGCAACATGGGGTGAGGACCCAGCGGTGAAACAAAACAAGTTCTGGATTCTCTTCTCTCTTATGGATGTTCTTTGTCCTTCCTCTCAGGACCCTGTCCTTATGATCATTAAGTCCTGTGACAGAGGGGTATGCAGGGGGCTATGTGATCCTGCTAGGAGCTCGATAAATACTAACTAGTTGACCAGCCAGATCAGTGGGGAGAAGACAACTAACATTGTCTGAGCACCTACGGAACACCTGTCTTTTTCATGTATGTTGCATTATTTAATCCTGATACATACTTCAAGATAGGATATAGCAACCTCTTCATGCAAATGAGGAAACCGAGGCTCAGAGATGTAAAGCAACTTGCCCAAGTTCACACAGCTATCCACTCTGGCTTGGTGCAGCCCAGGGCATGAGCTCTGCTAAAGAGAAGTAAGCTACCTCCTGACCCCTTTTCCAACACCATCCTCAACCTCTCCTCCCAGCCCAGGGAAGAAGCTCAAGAAAGACCACCTAGAGGCTGTAGTAAGATGGAAGAAGGGATGGCCCCGGACCTGCTGACCATTTGTCCTTCTCTCCAGCACAGCCTCTGCCCCTCCACCGAGGCTCCCTCCCTGAAAGGCAGTAAGGGTAATGGGTGAGAGCATGGACCAGCCTGCCTAGGTGTGACCCTGACTCTGCTGCCAGCCAGGTGTGCAGCCTGTGTGCCTCAGTTTCTCCCTCTGAAGCAGGGAGACGATAATAATAAACCTAACTAACAGAGCTGTTGTGAGGATTCAATGAGTTAATGCGCATAAAGTGTTTAGAGCCATGCAGGCATGCGCTGAGTCCTCAAACTCTGATAACTATTTTTACTTTTATAAATGCTGTGTAAGTGCTAGTTACTTTCATAACGGAGGGAGGATTCCTACTATCTTCTCATCACAAGCCACAGGCTTTAAGGAAGAAGCAAAGGACAGGATTCCAAGTCTTTCTTCAGCAAGCTCACCCAAATCCTTACAGCCAATGAAATTTTCTTAGTGGGGGCCAGAAGCCTCCAGGCCTCAGGGACCCCCAAGGGACCCCAGAGACCTCTCTGCTGTAGCCAAGACCTTTGTCATTCCCTGCACCAGCACTCTGGCTTTCCTGGGCTGAGCTGAGCCCTTTACGGTCCCCAGCCCAGTCATGGCCTGTGGACAGTGCTGGACTGGAGTCTGCAGGTCCCACCATTTACTGGGCATCTGCTAGGGGGCTCTCCCTAATGGATGGGGGTGTCCCAGGGATGAAGCACACGCCCACCCATTCCCTTCACAGATTGTTATTGGGCCCTCTTCCTGTGGGAGAAACTGAGATACACCGACCTCCTCCCTACAGAAGCTGCCAAGAACACCCTTCGAAGTATTTATTGATCACCTACTATGTACACAATACAGCAGCAGGAATACAGCAGCAAACAAAACAGACCAAAATCCCTGCCTGCGTGAGCATTCATTCTATGAGGGAGGCAACCAATAACCAAGATACATGTGGAGCTAGAGTGGAACAGGGAATTGGGGAGCAGGGCAGGAGAGAGAAAACATAGATTTGCAAACATAGATGAAAAATTACTACTGTCTGCAAAGCAGTCACTCATTCATCCCCTGAAAGCGTTTCTGAGCCCCTGCTGGGTCAGGTGCAGTGTAAGACTGAGGGAACCCAGCAGTGGACAGGGGACCCCACCTCCACCCTTGAGAGCTCATCGCCAGCGGGGGGACAGACAGGCCAGGCAGGGATGGGTGTCATAATAAAGGAGAGTGCTGGACACCAGGGCAGCCCCGACTCTGCACAGGCGTCAGGGGAGGCTTCACCGAGCCGGTGGCATTGAGCCAGGACTTTCCCAGGGGACAGATGTGTGCATAGGATGAGGAATGGTTCCAAGCAGAGGCACTGAGGCAGGAACAGTCGATGCAGCTGAAGAACAAAGGCAGCCTGTGCTCCAAGGCACTGGGCTGGTGGGTTTGTCAGGCTAATAAGTGGAGGGAACAGGAGTCATTCCTGAAACCAGGGAAGTCCCAGGAGAGGCTGGTGAGGGACAGGAGAATGGGTTTGCTTGCTTGGGTAATGGGAAGAGTAAGGGGGTATCAGACAAGCTGAGTCACAAATGGCCCGTGACCTCCTTAGTTGACTAGGATGGGGAGATGGCTCTGGGTCCCCAGGCCTTCCCACAGGGGAGAGGCACCTCCTTCCAGGGCAGCGTAGGGTGAAGGTCACAAGCCCAGTCTGGGGTCTGCGGTCAGGCTTAGTCCACCTCAGCCCTCACTCTGTGACCTTCGACCCAGCTTCCGAGCTCCAGCTTCCTATTCCTGTCACCCTGGGCACCACGTGGCCCTCTCTCGGGGCCCTGCACAGAGCAGGCGCTCAGGACTGTCAGCTCTGCTGTTCTAACTCTTCTTGCCTGTCCGCTCGAGGGAGGAAGCGTAGCTGAGACCCCCTGCTCCCGCCTCTGAGGAAGGCACCCCTCTCTGGGCCCAATCCAGTCTCACCTCTGGACAGCCCAGGACCCCCTGCCCCCCTCTGCAGCTGCCCCCCTTCTTTTCCTCACTCTGGATTCCTCCCACACCCCGGCCCCAACTGGGCTCTGTTGAACTTAGACCACATCCTTCCTCCCTTCCCCCAAGCACTTCCTTATTCCAGAGGCAGCTGAGAATGTGGGGAGATGGGGGTGCGCAGGCCCCGGGTGCCTGGGTAAGGGTAGGACTGGAGATTCAGAGTGGACCTCCGCTCCTCTCGCCCCTCCTCCACGCTCTCCTCCTGGGTCCCCTGCTGGTGGCAGGGGGGAGTCAGTCCCACAGAGGGCATACTCAGGAAGGGTATAAGAGGTTGCAGTCCCTCTGGGGGAGGAGGGATCCTGGGTCCCCAGCCGCCAGCTGGCTCAGGACCTGTCAGCCCGCCTGACTTTTCCTCTCAGAGACCCAGCCACCCCACCCACTGGGCTATTCCCTAACTGGACCCTCCCTCGCGAGCAGCCCCTTCCCCTCTGCCCTCCTGCCCGCTGCACTCCATAATTTCCACTCTCCCCAAAAGGCAGTGTCTGTTTGCATGGTCTGGAGGTCTTTTTTTTAAACCGCTTTATTGAGCTATGACTCACATACCATACAATTCACCCATTTAAAATGTACAATCAGTGGTTTTCAGTACATTCACGGAGTTGTGCAACCGTCACCACAATCAATTTTAGAACCTTTTCATTCTCCCGCAAAAGAAACCCCACACCCTTTAGCCATCAACTTCCAAACCCCCAATCCTCTAAGCACTAGGCAACCATGATTATACTTCCTGTCTCTATATAGATTGGCCTGTTTGGGGCATTTTACATAATTGAAATCATACAGTATGTGATCCTTTGTGGCTGCTGTCTTCACTTAGCATAGTTTTCCTTTTTTTTTTTTTTTTTTTTTTTTTGCGGTACGCAGGCCTCTCTCTGTTGTGGCCTCTCCCATTGCGGAGCACAGGCTCCAGAAGCGCAGGCTCAGCGGCCATGGCTCACGGGCCCAGCCGCTCCGCGGCACGTGGGATCCTCCCGGACCGGGGCACGAACCCGCGTCCCCCGCATCGGCAGGTGGACTCTCAACCACTGCGCCACCAGGGAAGCCCTAGCATAGTGTTTTCAAGATTCATCCATGTCGTAACATGTCTCAGTGCTTCATTTCTTTTTATTGTTGAGTAATATTCCACTGCACGTGTATTCCTCATTTTGTTTGTCCATTCATCAGCTAATGGACTTTGGGGTTTTCTCCACTTTTCGGCTATTGTGAGTGTTGCTGCTGCTCTAAACATTTGTGCAGAATTTTTTTGTATGGACATATATTTTCATTTCTCTTGAGTATATATACCTAGAGGGGAAATTGCTGGATCATATGGTAATTCTGTGTTTAACTGAGGGACTGCCAGACTGTTTTCCAAAGTGGCTGCACCCTTTTACATCCCCACCAGCAGCGTCCCGTCCGAGGGCCCCAATTTCTCCACACCCTCACCAACACTTGTTATTACCAGTCTTTTGGATCAGAGCCATCCTAGTGGATGTGAAGTAGTATCTCATTGTGACCTTGATTTGCATTTGTCTGTTGACGAAGGATGTTGAGCAGTTTTTCATGTGATTATTGGTCATTTGTGCATCTTCTTCAGAAAAACACCTATTCAGATCCTTTGTCCATTTGTTGATCGGGTTATTTGTCTTTTGATTGTTAAGTGGAGACCGTTTTCGCCAACAAGGGGATGGTGGCTCACATAAGCCAGAACCGACTCAAGGCCAAGGGCATGGGCCAGCAGCACAGTGCCCAGAACTACAACAACCAGAGCTTTGAGGAGCTGCGAGCACTCTGCCTGCGGAAGGGGGAGCTGTTCAAGGACCCCTTTTTCCCCGCTGAACCCAGTTCACTGGGCTTCAAGGAACTGGGCCCCAACTCCAAACACGTGCAGAACATCAGGTGGCAGCGGCCCAGTGTAGGCACTGGGAAGGGAGGCATGGACTCATGGGGGGTGGGGGTAGTAGGGACGTCCCAGTCACTTGGATACACTCCAAGCCCCCACCGCCCTAGATTCTTGGCTCTGTACTAGACTCCATTTCCATCAAGGCAGGGGACGGTTCGGGACATGCTTAAGTAAAACCTCTCAGAAAACCCCTGGGAAGGTCACTCACCGACCTTTGCCATCACAGCCTACAATTAGGCCAAGTTGCCCCTGCCTCCCCCCATGCATGGTTCCCCTAGAACCCCAAGAGACAGCAGCATTCCCCAGGAAGGTGGGAGGGAGCTTGGGAGGGTGGGTGTGTCCTGGGCTCTCTGAAACCTTTATTCCTTCATTGCAGCAAATCACAAGCAATCCTCAATTCATTGTGCATGGTGTCAGCCCGACCGACATCTGCCAGGGGGTGCTCGGTGAGTGGGGGGCAGGAGAGCTGGGGGCAGGGGGTGAATTGGGAAAGAGTGCCGGGGTGTCTCCTGAGGCTGGGGGACTGCGAGCTCTGGGTTCAGACAGCTCTTCTGGGTCCCTACTCCTCCCCTAAGCCGGATTCCACCCCTACCTGATGCCATCTGGGTCTGGGAGTAAGCAGGGTGCTATATTAGTTATCAGTTGCTCCAAGAGTCGGTGACTGAAAGCAACAACAAACACCTATCATCTCACAGTTTCTTCTCCGGGGCGGGAATTAGGAAGCAGCATAGGCTGGTTGGTCTGGCTCAGGGTTTCTCATGAGGTTCCACAGGAGCTGGAAGATCCTCTTCCAAGATGATGCACTCACGTGGCAGGAGGCCACAGGTCCTTGCCACATAAGCTTCTCCGGAGGACGCCTGAGTGTCCACACATGGTAGCTGGCCTCCCCCTGAGTGAGTGGCCCAAGAGAGAGAACGAGGAGGAAGCCCGAATGCCTTCATCACCTGGTCTCGGGAGAAGCAAGTGGTAACCTCCCCCATGTTTTGCTGTTAAAAGCAAGCTCGCAATCCGGCCTAAGCTCAAGGAGAGGGGAATTAGGCTTCCGCTAACGCCTGCAAGTGACACGACTTCCTCAGTCTGGGGTATCAGCTAAAGGAGCGGCCACTCTCACGCAGGCTCCCACGGACAGCCCCCAAAGAGAGCTTCCTCCCTAAGCCTGGTCCTATCCCCCGGTTTCCTCCAAACCCCTCATTGCACCTTAAGGAAGAAGGCCAGGGTGGGCTTCCTCTGGGGCTGAATTCTGTCCCATTTGTGGTAGAGAAGAGGGCAGGCTGTGGGTAGGGCGAAGGCCAAGGAGACAGCAGGTCCCACAGCTGCCGCTGGGGCTCATCGGGCCGGAGGGCCCAGGGTTACAGGAGGAAAAATTGCTTCTCCCTAGGTGCCCTTTCCACGATGGTGACTAGAGTGTCCTTAACATTCCTCTCCCCGCTTCTGCCCCCCTCCAAGGGTTCCTCAGGCAGCCAGAAGGCCTTGGTAATCACAGAAGTTTTGCCAGTGCCCTCAGCCTCAGCCTGGCCCATGTACCCCCTCAGGGCACCACCCTGCCCCAAGCCCCACCCGTGGTCTGAGATTCCCCAGGAGAGATGGCAACAGATGACCTCAGCCCAGGAATCCTGTCCCTGTGTCCCAGCGAGGGTACAGACTGAGCCCCTTGGGTCTCTAGTATTACGGGGCTGACAACAAGGAGAGCCATCTTGATCACCACGCCACTGTAATCATGGGGTAGAGGTGGGGGGCCATGGGGAAGGGGACTGGCCTTGTTCAAGGGGCAGGAAACGATTGGCTGTCGCCCAAAGATGGCAGGTCCCAGAGGGAGGAGTAAGACCAAGGCCAAAACCACCTTCTCCCCAAATCCCAGAAGAAAAACATCTGGCTCTGATTTGTGAGTCTCTCGCCTAATAGAAAAGGTGGAGAACTCGCCCCCAGAGCTGGCCCTTCTGCAGCTTCTGCCTGCTTGATTCCTCCCTGAAGACTCCTCAATGGGAGGGTACCTCTGTCGGGGAGGGGGCCACAGAGCAGCTGCTACTCCTCTGGGGCTTGGACTCTGGGACCCACACGCATGGGAGTGCTCAAGCGGGGAGCCCTTCTGTCTTTCCAGGGGACTGCTGGCTGCTGGCTGCCATCGGCTCCCTTACTATATACCCCAAACTGCTGTACCGCGTGGTGCCCAGGGGGCAGAGCTTCAAGAAAAACTATGCTGGCATCTTCCATTTTCAGGTGAAGGGCGATTTGAAAGCCAGAGTTGATTGTGTATGAGGTGTGTGTGTGTGTGTGTGTGTGTGTGTGTGTGTGTGAGAGAGAGAGAGAGAGAGAGAGAGAGAGAGAGAGAGAAAGAATTAGTACATGCTTGGAAGTTTACCTTTTTTCTTTCCTTTTTGAAAAAAATGACACTTACTAGGGTGGATTTTTGTCTAATTATCAGAGAAATATCCTCTCACTACAGAAATTGTGTAAGCTAATTTTTTAAAGCCCCCAAAGGAAACAATTGTTATCAGTTTGTGATTCATTCTCCTCCTCCTCTTCCCCTGCTTCTCTTTCTCTCTGTCTCTTTCTCTCGGTAGATACACTCACATATGTATGTATATGCACGTATATGTGTGTGTATGTGCATGTGCGCATATGACATTGGGAGCTTCTGTCATGCAATTTTTGTAATCTGCTCTTCAAATTATTCAACACGTGGACAAATTCCTCATGTCATAAAAATATTTCTGAAAGTCACAAGAGTTTTTAAGACCTCAGAAGTCCTAAAGTCCAGCCAAGGTCAAAAGGTGGGTGGGTCCCTCTGGAGGCCATGGCAGAACCTGGAGGTGAGGCTCGGGGGGGGGAGGTTCAGGTCTTTCTCTGCCTTTCTTTGGCGGCGGCGGCGGCGGAGGGGTGAGGGGCCCTCTGTTACTGGTGTGTCACTGAACCTGACACCAGGAGGCGCTCGTGTAACGGAGTCTTCATGCAAGACGGGAGGGGGGAATGTGCGCGCGCGCGCGCGCGCGCTTGCGCACATGCATGTGTGTATGAGCTCGGAAGGGGGCCTGGGGCCTACAGATGCCCCACGCCCCGCTGAGACACACCTTGCCGCCCGCAGATTTGGCAGTTTGGGCAGTGGGTGGACGTGGTGGTGGATGACCGGCTGCCCACACAGAATGGCAAGCTGGTGTTCGTGCACTCAGCCGAGTGCGCCGAGTTCTGGAGTGCCCTGCTGGAGAAGGCGTACGCCAAGTGAGTGCCCCAGCCTGGCGATTCGCCTGGCCTCCAAGCTTGCCCTGACATTTGGCAGTGACGGGGGCCAGGGGAGCAACTGGAATCAGGGGAAGAGGCAGGGGGACGGCAGGGCATCCCTCCCTTCCCTCACCGCACCCTCTGAGGTCCAAGCTCACAGCTGCATCCCAGAGCCCAGATGGTGCCCTCTCTGTGCCCACAGGCTGAACGGATCCTATGAAGCCCTGTCTGGGGGCAACACGGTGGAGGGCTTTGAGGACTTCACGGGGGGCGTGACCCAGAGCCTCCAACTCCAGAAGCCCCCTCCGAACCTGCTGAAGATGCTTAGGAAGGCCATAGAGCGATCCTCCCTCATGGGGTGCTCCATCGAAGTAAGCCATGCTTGGTCCTGCTTCAGGGCCTTTGCACCTGCTGTTGCTTTCACCTAGAAAGTTCTTTCTCCAAATACCTGCATAACTAGCTCCTTCTCATTCATTTTTTAGTTCAGATGGCTGTCCCTTCCTCAGGCTAGCCTTCCCTGCTTCCCAATCTAAATTAGCTGCTCCTGCCCCCCAGTTCCTCTCTACTTTGTTTTGATTTTCTCCCCAACATTTATCATGATCAGAAACTGTCTTACTTATCGACATGTATATTCACAACCAATCTTCTCCAGACAGTTTTCATATTCCATGAAGACAGTGACTTTATTTGTCTCGTTCACTGCTGGGTCCTGGGACTTAAGATGGTACTTGGCATGCAATAGATACCCAACACATATTTGTTCAAATAAATAAATGAACCCAGAGTGCTACTGTCAGACCCAGCAATTGTATTCTTGGGCATTTATCCCAGAGAAATGAAGACTTATGTCCACACAAAAGCCTGTACCCAAGTGTTCAAAGCAGCTCTATTCATAATAACCAGAACCTGGAAACAACTTAGATGTCTTTCAAAGGGTGAATAGTTTAACAGGTGCATACGTAACGGGGGATACTACTCAGCAATAAGAAGAGATGAACTATTGACACACAAAACAACTTGGATGAATCTCAAGGAAATTATGCTGAATGGAAAAAGCCAATGCCAAAAGATTCCATACTGTACGATTCCATTTATATGACAGTCCTGAAATGACAAATTTTTTTTAAATGGAGAACAGATTAGGAGTTGTCAGAGGTTAGGGAAGGGGGTCATAAGAGATGGATGTTGGTTATAAAAGGGCAACACGAGGGATGCTACTGGTGATGGAAATGTTCTATATTGTGATGATGGTGGTGGATACAGAAAACTACACATATGATAACAATGCATAAAACATACATGAGTATTAGTAAAAGTGGAGACATCTGTATGAGACTGACAAATTGTGTCAACATCTTCATCCTGGTTTTGATATCGTGCAATAGGGAACTCCCTGGTGGTCCAGTGGTTAAGACTCTGCACTTCCACTGCAGGGGGCAAGGGTTCGATCCCTCATTGGGAATCTAAGATCCTGCATGCTGCGTGGCCCGGCCAAAAAAGAAAAAACGTGATATTGTGCTGTAGTTTTGCAAGATGTTACCACTGGGGGATACTGGATATGGGGTGCACAGATCTCACTGTATTATTTCTTAAAACTGCCTGTGAGGGAGTTCCCTCGTGGTCCAGTGGGTAAGACTCGGGCTCCCAATGCAGGGGCCCGGGCTCAACCCCTGGTCAGGGAACTAGATCCTGCCTGCTGCGACTAAAAGATCCCCCATGCCACAACTAAAAAAACAAAAACAAAAAACAAAGAAACCTGCGTGTGAGTCTACAATCATTTGAAAATACAAAGTTTAATTTTTAAAAAAATGAACCCAGAGAGTTGTCACCTCTCTTCAGGTGCCCCCATCCCTCTGACCAGACCTTGAGTTCCTTTCCTTCCTCTCTGTTCTGTGTAGATCAACAGCCAAAGTGACTTGGAGTCGTTGACGCAGAGGATGCTGGTGAGAGGACATGCTTACTCAGTGACCGGCCTTCAGGATGTGAGTCTACACCCCACCCAGAGGGGCAGGAGAAGGAGAACTTCTGTGACCCTACACTCCTAACCTTTGCCCACAACCCACCCAGGTCCTGTACCGCGGCAGGATGGAAACACTGATTCGGGTCCGGAATCCCTGGGGCCGGATTGAGTGGAATGGAGCCTGGAGTGACAAGTAGGTGCCCCCCTGACCAGCACTCTGGGGGGAGGGGCAGAGCACAGAGCAGGTCCACGAGCAAGGCCATGCCACAGAGGGACCGACTTGGCATCCGGTCACCTGCGCCCAGTGTGAGCCCTTCCCCTCTAGATTCTCCATCTAACCAGGACCCACAGTAGGCAGACATTCAGGGGTAAGGGCATCGCTGGGGGAGGACCGAGGTGCCTCCCAACCCCCTGCCCCTCCACCGCCTGTCTCTGCTCCAGTGCCAAGGAGTGGGAAGAGGTGGCCCCAGACGTCCAGAGGCAGCTGCTGCACAGGAAGGAGGATGGGGAGTTCTGGTCAGCACCGCTTGAGAAGGACCACCTTCTGTCCCCACACCCAGTCCCTTCATCTCTCCTGCCACCGTCCCACCTGTGCCTTGGATGGGGCGGCTCGGGGGGGGGGGGGCGCCTACAGGTGCGGGTGTGCTGCTGATGGGCTCTGGCCCATCTAGTTGCAGCAGGTGGGGGGCTACTCTTCATTGCAGTGCGTGGGCTTCTCATTGGGTGGCTTCTCTTGCTGTGGAGCACGGGCTCTAGGCGCGCGGGCTTCCCGCCGCTCCCCTCCACCACAGGATGTCCTACCAAGATTTCCTGGACAACTTCACCCTTCTGGAAATCTGCAGCCTGATACCCGACACGCTTTGTGGGGACTACAAGAGGTGTTGGCACACCACCTTCTACGAGGGCAGCTGGAGGAGGGGCAGCACTGCAGGGGGCTGCCGGAGCTACACTGGTGGGTGAGGGGATGCAGGAGCAGGGAGCAAGGGATGGGCCACTGTCTCACCGCACACCTGGGCCCCGGTGAGGAGGCGGGCACTTGGCTGGGAAGCCCGTCCACCCTGGGAAGGGCAGGGCCATCCTGACCTGCTTCCTCCACAGACACATTCTGGACCAACCCACAGTTTAAGATCTCTCTCCTCGAGGAGGATGATGCCCCAGAGGACGACGAAACCGTCTGCACCTGCCTGGTGGCCCTGATGCAGAAGAACTGGAGGCGGGCACGGCCCCAGGGAGCCCAGCTGCAGACCATCGGCTTTGTCATCTACTCCGTGCGTGCCCAGCTGGTCCCCCAGCCACTCTTGCTCTCCCCACGGCCTCACCCCTGGAACCACTGCCCACCCCACCCCACCACCTGCCCTGGGACCAGGACACCCTCCAACCGCCTCCACACCCCTGGCTCTTTCCTTTTTCCTTTTTTTTTTTTTTTAAATTGGAATATAGTTGATTTACAAAGTTTATCAGTTGTACTTATACATATATCCACTTTTTTTTTGAGATTCTTTTCTCGTATAGGTCATTACAGAGTACTGAGTAGTTTTCCCTGTGCTATACAGTAGGTCCTTATTAGTTATCTATTTTTTAAATTTAAAAAAATTTTCCTTTGTTTATTTATTTATGTATTTTTGGCTGAGTTGGGTCTTCGTTGCTGCACGTGGGCTTTCTCTAGTTGAGGCAAGTGGGTAGCTACTCTTCGTTGCGGTGCGTGGGCTTCTCATTGGGTGGCTTCTCTTGTTGTGGAGCACGGGCTCTAGGCGCGCGGGCTTCAGTAGTTGTGGCACGTGGGCTCAGTAGTTGTGGCTTGCGGGGTCCAGAGCACAGGCTCTGTAGTTGTGGCACACGGGCTTATTTGCTCCATGGCGTGTGGGGATCTTCCCGGACCAGGGCTCGAACCCGCGTCCCCTGCATTGGCAGGCGGATTCTCAACCACTGTGCCACCAGGGAAGTCCTAGTTATCTATTTTATATATAGTAGTGTGTATATGTCAATCCCAGTCTCCCAATTTAATCCTCACCGCCCATCTCGGCCCTGTCTCTTTCTGGAGTGGTGCTTTGCGCTTTTGAGGCATGGCTGGCAGTTTTCTTTTCAGATTTTTAAAATCTAAAGCACTTAGGGAGCACTTCCTCTGTGCCAGGCATTGTTCCAAAGGCCTTTCGAATAGTAACGCCTTTAATGAAGAGGAAGGAGATTGGGAGCCAGAGAGGTGAGGTCACTTGTCCAAACTCACACCAGTTCCCACACACTCGGAGATTTCTCCACGGCCCCCAAGCCTCCCCACAGCTGCCCCACCAAGAGCATGGACTCCGGCCAAGAGAAACCCCTGACAAGCATTTCCCAAACGGTGCTTTGCAAAATCCTAGAAATTCCCCGTTTGTCCATTCATTTACATAGTCAGTGATATTCATGGAGCACCTAGTGCATGCCAGGCCCCAGTCAGTCTCCAGGGGTTCAATCGCGAACAAAAGCAGACACGAGCCTTGCCCTCCTCCTAGGCTGTGAGTCCCCCGGGTTAACGGACACACCTGAAGCCATTTCCAAGGTTAGACACAGGCCTGCCAGGAAAGGCTGTATTCTCTACCCCAACCCAGAGCTCCACGGGGCCATCAGTATATTAAAGGTTCTGGTCATCCCTGGAGGAGAGCAACCCATTTATCTTGGTTTATCTCACCTTTTTACAAACTTCTATGTGCTCCCTCCTCGGTTTCAAGAATCCCCTATTAACTTCCTGCAAGACATGAGCGCTCCATGGAAAAATGCTCTCTTCGTTTTTTATCCCAGCTCTTCAGCTGTTCAGCAGTGTGAGATTGGGCAAGTTATCTCACCTCTGGGGGATTCTGTTTCCCATCCTTAACCTTAACCTGCAGTGGTAAAAATCTCCCCTTGGCAAAACTTTGTGTGAACTGTACTTTGCCATCCAAAGCAGAAGGGTTATTTTTTTTTTTATTGGGGTGTAGTTGTTTTACAATGTTGTGTTAAGTTTCTATTGTACAGAGAAGTGGAGTTCCCTGTGCTCTGCAGCAGGTTCTCATTAGTTACCTATTTTATACATATTAGTGTATATATGTCAATCCCAATCTCCCAATTCATCCCATCCCGCCCTTTCCCCCCTTGGTGTCCATACGTTTGTTCTCTACGTCTGTGTCTCTATTTGTGCCTTGCAAACTGGTTCATCTGTACCATTTTTCTAGATTCAAAGCGGAAGTGTTATTAACGCTGGGACTTTTAGCTCTTAGAGCCCTTAGAGCTAAGAGCTAAGCATCCAGTGCCCTTAGCACCCCCCAACACACACACACCTGGCTTCCACAGGCCTGATCCCCTTCACCATCCTGGGGATCTGACCCTCCTCTCTCTTCCCTTCCCAGGTCCCAAAGGAGGTACAGAAGACGTGGGGCTTGATCCTGGGCAGACATCCACCCCACTCCTGGCATGTGGATGGGCAAGGGGTGGTGTTCAGCGAAGGGTTCTGGGGCCCACTGGGTCAGGGTTCCAGCCCCCTTGGGCCCTGAGTGAGGGTCAGGGAAGGAAACGACCCCACTGGGGTTACCTGCCAGATGGGCAGGGTCCAGGCCCTCCCTAGCCCTGCCCAGCCAGGCACCACCGTGGGGGTCCCTCCCTCCCTGCCCTCCCCTGTGGGCCCTGTGCCCATCTCCAGGGCACGTACAGTTTCAGAACCTCCAGGACGTCCACTTGAAAAAGGACTTCTTTGTGAAGTATCAGGACCTGGGCTTCTCAGAGATCTTCAGCAACTCACGGGAGGTGAGCAGTCACCTCCAGCTGTCTCCTGGGGAATACATCATCATTCCCTCCACCTTTGAGCCGCACAAGGATGCTGACTTCCTGCTCCGGGTCTTCACGGAGAAGCACAGCGAGTCCTGGTGAGGGGCCCCACCTCACTGCTCCAAGGCCACCTGCCCCAGAGCTGTAAGATTCAAGCTCAGGGGGCAGTCAGCTGGGTCCCCCCGCCCCCATCCCTATTTTATAGTCAGGGAAACTTAGGCATGAGGCAGGGAAGTCCCAGGTAGTAGCAGAGCCAGAATCAGAAGCCAGATCCCACGGAGCCCGTTCCGTATTGCTGCAGACACATGACATGACCTCCCTGACCATCCCACTGGAATCCCTGTCTCCCTGACCCCTGCTCACTCCGAGCCTTCCTCCACCTCTGCCCAGGGAACTGGATGAAGCCAACTTCGCTGAGCTGCTCCAAGAGGTGAGGGGAGGCTGTGGGGGGTGGGATTTGGGGGCAGCATGTAGGGGTGTGGAAGAACTTTCTGGACTGTATCCCTCTCCCACTCCTTTCCCTCCAGGAGAACATCTCTGAGAGTGACATAGACCAGGACTTCATACGTTTGTTTCACACAGTGGCCGGTGGAGAGGTGAGAGGCAGAGGGCTGGGGGATTGAAAGGAGGTGGTTTGGGGCTGAAGGGGCCAGAGCGGGGGTTTATGGTGCCCCTTCCTAGGACAAGGAGGTGGGCATGTATGAGCTACAGAAGCTGCTCAACAAGGTGGTCTCCACTGGTGAGTCTTCCATCCCCCACTCACAACCCTTCCCCCACCCTTAATCACCCCCCACCCCTCCCCCCAAACCCCGACCACACCCTGCCCCTTCCCTCCCTCACAGTCAAAAACCTCAAAACCAAGGGTTTCAGCCTGGACGTGTGCCGCTGTATGGTCAACCTCTTGGATGTATCTTTCTGTCCAGTGGGCAGTCCTGTCCAGTGCTCTTCTGCCCCAGCCCCCTACCCCTGAGCCTGGCCCTAAGGTGGCCATCTCTGACCAGCCATGCCCTCCTTCCAGATGGGGATTAGGTGCTGAGGTAACAAAAGATGCCAGGGGCTTCCCTGGTGGCACAGTGGTTGAGAGTCCGCCTGCCGATGCAGGGGACACGGGTTCGTGCCCCGGTCTGGGAGGATCCCACATACCGCGGAGCGGCTGGGCCCGTGAGCCATGGCCACTGAGCCTGCGCGTCCAGAGCCTGTGCTCCGCAACAGGAGAGGCCACGACAGTGAGAGGCCCGTGTACCACACACACACACACACACACACACACACACACACAAAGATGTCAGGTCTTCCGGCTGTTACCATGGTTACCATACAGGCCCCTTGGGTCTTCTGCCCTCTACCTCAGTGAGTCCCTCTGCCTCCCAACCCCCAGGATGCCCTCCCCACCCTCCTGTTATATCCTTGACTACCTCCCAGAAAGATGGCTCTGGCAAATTGGGGCTTCAGGAGTTCCAGATCCTGTGGAGAAAAATCAAGAAATGGATGGTAAAGGGCATTGAGGGGGCAGTTTATGGAGGTAAGAAAGAGAGGTCCTCCAGAGGGTTGAGGACTAACCCCACAGTCACCAGGTGATAGGAATACTGGGGCTCAGGGGGTGGGCCAGCGTAGGGGGCCCCTGGGGTCTTGGGTAGCAGTCGTGAAGCATTTCATCACTTCAGCCACCGTGCCATGCACACGGCCCTACTACATCTGTCTTGTCCCTTCAGGACATCTTCCGAGAGTGTGACCAGGACCACTCAGGCACCTTGAACTCCTATGAGATGCGCTTGGCAATTGAGAAAGCAGGTGGCCAGGGGCAGGAGAGGGCTTTGGGGCAGGGAGGGGGGAGGCAGCAGCGGCCAGAGGGCTGGACTCTCCCCCTCCACACTCCTCTCTCTCCCAGGCATCAAACTGAATAACAAGGTGACACAGGTGTTGGTGGCCAGGTATGCAGATGACAGAATGATCATAGACTTTGACAGCTTCATCAGCTGTTTCGTGAGGCTGAAGGCCATGTTCAGTGAGTCAGGCACCTGCCCACTCCCCACCTTGGGCCGGGGGACCGCTAGCCTTCTCCCACATACCCACACGAAGAGCACTGCTCCAGAACCATTCCCCTCCTCTGGGCACAGATGATCTGGGTTCAGATCCCAGCTCCACCACTCGCTGGCTCTGTTGCCTTGAGCAAGTCACTTTATCTCTCTGTGCCTCTGTTGCCTTACCTATAAATACAGATAACAGTACAGCCTGCATAGAATGGAGGCAGAGATTAAATGAGATAGTATTTGGAGAGCACTCAGAACAGGCCCTGGTTCCCAGCAAGGCTGTAGGAGTCCTTACCATTAATTCCCTGCTGGGCTGGGGGTTTGGCTGGGAAGAGGGAAGGAACAGCTTCTTACACCCTTTCTGACAGCCTCCCTAGTCGGGAAGGGGTCTTGCAGACCACTGACTCAGCTCCCAACCCTTCTCCCTTGCCTCCTCCTTGAAACAGCGTACTTTCTAACCATGGACCCTAACAATACTGGCCAGATTTGCTTGAACCTGAACCAGGTACGTGGAAAGGATCCTCAGGCACCCCACCCCCACCCCCGCGGCTCCACTGGCCCTTCCCTTTCCCCAGACGTCATGCCCCCCCCCCCCCACCTCGCCCATCCTCTATGTTCTTCTTGCCCCACAGTGGCTGCAGATAACGCTGTGGGGTTAGCCACTGCGGGAGCCTGGCTTCGTACTAACATCAGCACCGCCCCCCGCCCCGCCCCCACCCCCGCCGGGTACTGGCCTGGGGGGCGGGGTGCTCCTTGTGGCGCTCAACTCTGCGGTCTCTGCTGATGCAAGGGCCGAGATGCCGTGCTCGTTCCAGCAGCAGGACCTCCAGGCCCGGCCTCCCAGCGCAAAGTGTTTTACTTTTACCCCAGCCAGGCTTCTGATGGCTGGATTTACCTCACAGTCTCCCTCCCTCTCTGAGTACATTTCACTGAACATTAAGTGACACTTCTGCGGTGTCCCCGGCTGGGGAGGCTGTCCACGTTTCCTACCCTGCTCACGCTGGCCTGTTTCATGGCTCCTCCCTTCTCCCCCTCACTGAAGGGCATTATTATAATGAACAGCACATGCCACTGGGTTCTGTGTCTCTGTGTTTCTATGTCAGGAAGAGACTGGCAGGGGTGTAAGTCATTTCCTCAGTACCAAAGAGGGGACACCCAGGAGCTCTCAGTTGGGGTGATACCACCCCGTCCAGGGAGCATTTGGAAATGTGTGGTTGTCACAGAAGCTAGAGGGCGCTGTTGTCATGTATAGGCAGCGGCTGGGATGCTAAAGGCATGAGTCTGTGAACTGTACACAGCGCAGTGAGCCGCAGGACCCAGAACCGCCCCTCCCATCTCCTTCCTCAAACTGGAGTCTCCAAAGGTGACACTGCTGGTCTAGCAAAAGTCAAAAATCCTGCATCGGCAGGAGTCAGCCAGTCATAGAAAGGAACTGACCCTCTTGGATGTGTGGCTGGGAGGGGTGGGGGACAGTGGCCGTGGGTGAGTTCATTCCTGCCTTAAAGGTGTTCAGATTCAAATCATTCTTACTGTTAAAAAACTGCTGACTGCCAGGCTATGGTCCTCACCGGAAGGGTGGAGGGATCCTTGGTTCACCAGTCCTTGACCTTGGAGTCTCTGCCTCAGACACGCCCTGCTTCCAGCCCCCAGCCCCCAGCCTCCTGCTGCAGTGGGAAGACTGAGACCACCAGCAGTGTGCCCCCAACTGCACTTCTCCTGTCCTCCCAGATCGCTCCGTGGCTTCCCCCTCTGGGGAACTGTACCTGCAAGCTTTTCAGCCTCTTGCATACAGACCGCTTCCAAATTCCTTTAGATTAGGGTCGAATGAATCTAAACCCCAAAAGAATTGGAATCTGTCCTGGGTCTGTGTACTTTCAACTTCCCAGGGTAGCTAGCTTCGTTTCCTCTTACAGTAAGGACTCAAAGACTTCCTTCTATTTGCACTAAACACGTCCATTCCTCTTATGCTTGGGGGTGTGGGGGACTTCCAGCCTTCCTGGGTCTGGTGACTGATTCCCTGCACCAGCCCTGCCCCCTATCACTGTCACTCCATTGCCTCCCCCACCACCTCCCGAGGAATCATTTCCAGCCCTGCCACTCTCTTCTCCCATCCTCTCCTCTCTGCAGTCTTGTCTGAGAGAGAAGGTCTCACTCCGTTAATGAGGGTCTTAAGACTGATTCCTCCACCCTAATTTTCTACCACTACATTTTCTCCTCAGAGCAGCGAAGGAGCAAAGGTTCCCGTGGGTGGGTCAGGGATCCTTTGGGAGAGGCCGGAAAACTAGCAGGTCCTTTGAGTTTTGAGAGAACCCAGCAGTGCCCAGTTGGTTCTGGGGAGCCCAGCAAGACGCTGACCCCACCCCATCCTTGTCCCTTGCCCTAGCAGAAGATGCTGCCAGCCTCTGGCTGGATGGCCTTGGGCAAATTATTTTATTTCTCTAACAGAGCTTCCTTTTTCTCATCTGTCAGTTGGGGGTGACAGGGAGTTCCCTGGTGGCCTAGAGGTTAGGATTCTGGGCTTTCACTACCACGGCCCAGGTTCAAGCCCTGGTCGGGGAACTGAGATATCCTGCAAGCCATGTGGCTCGGCCAAAAAAAACTGGGAGTGACAGTGTCTGTCTCAGAGGGCTGCTGTATGGACGACTGAGGTTATGAGGGTGAAGTACCGTGCTTCCCACAGATGGTAAACTCATTACTGTTACCTAAAAATTGGGTTCCCCTCTTGGTGGGTGTCAAGCCAAAAGACACAACCAAGCCAAAGAGCAGGAGAAGGAAGGATTTATTACTTGCAGCAAGTAAGGAGAACACTGGAGATCTTTCCCAAAGCAGTGTCTCCCCAACAGCCAAGTTGGGGACGTTCTAAACTAAGGGTACATGCATACTCATGACAGGGCTTGAGCAGAGGAGAATTCAGCATGGAGTTGAGGCAAAAGTCAACAGAGGCCAAGCTTCAGCTGACGAAGTCACAAGGGCCAGAAAAGGTCAACATCACCATCTCTTAGGTTCCAGTCGAGCTGGTTGTTGAGTGCTTCAGGCTAATCTTTTGTTTGTTTGTTTGTTTGTTTTGTTTTGTTTTGGTGGTACGCGGGCCTCTCACTGTTGTGGCCTCTCCCGTTGTGGAGCACAGGCTCCGGACGCGCAGGCTCAGCGGCCATGGCTCACGGGCTCAGCCGCTCCACGGCATGTGGGATCTTCCCGGACCGGGGCACGAACCCGTGTCCCCTGCATCGGCAGGCGGATTCTCAACCACTGCGCCACCAGGGAAGCCCGTTCAGGCTAATCTTTACCACTGAACCAGAATTGGGAGTCTTTACAACTGATTTATTATCTTTGCCATTCTTACTTCTCTTGCCTAAGTCATTTCGTTCTTCTGTTCCCTTACGAACATTATTACTGAGACCTGTTCAAGGGCAAGCATTGTGGCCAGGCTTAGATCACAAAACGGTTTAGGCTTACATGGTTTCTCTTACGTCAAAAAACTATATCTGGGGACTTCCCTGGTGGTCCGGTGCATAAGACTCCGCGCTCCCAATGCAGGGGGCCCGGGTTCGATCCCTGGTCAGGGAACTAGATCCTGCACGCATGCCGCAACTGGGAGTCCGCATGCCGCAACTAAGAAGTCTGCACGCTGCAGCTAAAAGGTCCCGCGTGCCAAAATAAGATCCTGCGCAGCCAAAATAAATAAATAAATGAATAAAAATAAAATCTTAAGAAAAAAACACTATATCTGGAAACCCCTACCTTTTCTGCTTCTATCATCACCACACTTAGCAGAGCCCCATATATAGTTTGTGGTCTGAACAACTACAAGGGGCGTCATTCACCCAGATTATGATGTGAGGGGCATCCCCAGAATTTTAGCACATGACTGCCCTGTATGGGAAAAGGGAGATGAACTAGCACACATTTAATAAACATATCCAATTCATGCATGCATCCAACATGTATGCAAACATGCCTACATCACATTCCTCCACATCCAAACTCTAAAACAAAAGTCCCCCCAGCTACAGCCAGGCCTGGCTGCTCCCTCCTCCTGCCTGTCAAGTCTGCTCTCTGCACACACACCCTCACCAGCCCCTTCTGACTCAATCTCGTTCAACTTCACTTGCCTCCTTCCCCAGCCTAATGCTTGGGAGACCTTTCCCGTGACGTCTTTGCCATCTCCCAGTGGTGCGTAACCCCATTTTATGCTCTGCTCTTCTGGTCCTCAGCGTGTGGCACTTCCTCCGTTCACAGAGGTGGGGTTTTGCTGGAGAAGGGCACTAGACCGTGCTGCCTGCACCCTGCACAACACAAGCTGGGCGCCCTTGACTGAGGTCACATGGTAATTTAAAGTTCACCTCTGGATGACTCACTGCCACTCTCCATGGCAGCTGGCCCTGTTTCCTTTAGACACTTCTCTACACCCTCCAACTGCACTGCAAAGACGAGGCCACATCAGGAAACAGAGGTCCCTTGGAATAGATAGCTCCAGAGCTTCCTCCTCTGGTCTCTGAGAAAGTGGGGTCAAAATGTGCTAGAAATCTTGCCATTTGCAACAAGATGGATGGACCTTGAGGGCACTATGCTAAATGAAATAACTCAGACAGAGAAAGACAAACACTCTATGATCTCACAAGTGGAATCTAAAAAAATTTTTTTAATAATTTAAAAACAACTCATAGGACTTCCCTGGTGGCACAGTGGTTAAGAATCCACCTGCCGGGCTTCCCTGGTGGCACAGTGGTTGAGAGTCCGCCTGACAATGCAGTGGACGCGGGTTCGTGCCCCAGTCCGGGAAGATCCCACATGCCACGGAGCGGCTGGGCCCGTGAGCCATGGTGGCTGAGCCTACGTGTCCGGAGCCTGTGCTCCGCAACGGGAGAGGCCACAACAGTGAGAGGCTCGCGTACCGCAAAAAAAAAAAAAAAAGAATCCACCTGCCAATGCAGGGGACACGGGTTCGAGCCCTGGTCTGGGAAGCTTCCACATGCCAAAGAGCAACTAAGCCCGTGCGCCACAACTACTGAGCCTGCGCTCTAGAGCCTGCGAGCCACAACTACTGAGCCCACATGCCTAGAGCCCGTGCTCCTCAACAAGAGAAGCCACCGCAATGAGAAGCCCTTGCACCGCAAATGAAGAGTAGCCCCCGCTCACCACAACTAGAGAAAGCCCGCGTGCAGCAACGAAGACCCAACGCAGCCAATAATAAATTAATCAATTTTTAAAAAAACCTCATAGATACAGAGAACAGATTGGTGATTGCCAGAGGTGGCGGTGAGGGCTGAGTGGAATATGTGAAAGTGGTCAAAAGGAACAAACTTCCAGTGATAAGTAAGTCATGGGGGGAATTCCCTGGCAGTCCAGTGGTTAGAATTTCGTGCTTCCACTGCCATGGGCCTGGGTTCAATCCCTGCTCAAAGAACTAAGATCCCACAAGCTGCGTGATGTGGCCAAAAAATCAACAAAAAAAGAAGTCATGGGGATGTAAAGTATGGCACAGTGACTATAGTTAATAATACTGTGTTGCATATTTGAAAGTTGCTAAGGCTGTAGATCTTAAAAGTTCTCATCACAAGAAAAATGAAGGAAATGTCTGAATCTAGGACTGGGGGCAAGAAATATATGGGATGAACCTGGAGCATCTTGTAGTGCCAGAAAGTACGGAAATGCCAAAAAAAAAAAAAAGTGGCAAAAACAAAAAGCACAATGAGGGCTTCCCTGGTGGCGCAGTGGTTGAGAATCCGCCTGCCGATGCAGGAGACACGGGTTCGTGCCCCGGTCCGGGAAGATCCCACGTGCCGCGGAGCGGCTGGGCCCATGAGGCGTGGCCACTGGGCCTGCGCGTCCGGAGCCTGTGCTCCGCAACGGGAGAGGCCACAACAGTGAGAGGCCCGCGTACCACACACACACACAAAAAAAAGCACAATGAGAGTATGTCAAAGGTGGAGTGTAATTGCCCACCCCTTAAGTATGGGTAGCACATAGTGACTTCCTTCCAAAGAGGACAGTGTGGAAATCGAGAGAAAAGAGTAGCTTCAAGACAGAGAAAGCTGGGAATTCCCTGGTGGTCCAGTGCTTAGGACTCCACAAGCAGTGAAAGCTGAGGGCCTGAGTCCAATCCCTGATCAGGGAACTAAGGTCCTGCAAGCTGCGTGGTGTGGCCAAAAAAAGAAAAAGTAGAGAAACCTGACAAACACAACTTCAGGCAGGTGATCAAGGTTAACACAAGAGAGACAAACCATGTGGATAGACTATACCCTTGATATGATGTGATGAGAATGGCATTTTACTTCTGTGGTTTCCTTCCCCCAAAACCCAAACTCCAGTCTAATCATAAGAAAAACATCAGACAAATCCCACTTGAGGGACATCATACAAAACTCCTGACCAATACTCCTAAAAACTGTCAAGGTCATCAAAAACAAGGAAAGTCTGAGAAACTGTCACAGCCAAGAGGAGCCTAAGGAGGTAAGACAACTAAGTGTAATGTGCTGTTCTGGATGGGATCCTGGAACAGAAAAAGGGACATTAGGTAAAAACAAAGGAAATCTGAATAAGTGTGGGTTTTAGGTAATATTATTGTATCCATATTGGTTCCTTAATTGTAACAAATATGCTGTACTAAGATATGATATTAATTACAGGGGAAATTGGGTGTGGGTATACAGAAATTCTCTGGACTATCTTCACAATTTTCTGTAAATTTAAAACTAGTTGAGGGCTTCCCTGGTGGCGCAGTGCTTAAGAATCCGCCTGCCGATGCAGCGGACACGGAGTCGAGCCCTGGTCCGGGAAGATCCCACGTGCCGCGGAGTAACTAAGCCCGTGCGCCACAGCTACTGAGCCTGCGCTCTAGAGCCTGCGAGCCACAACTACTGAGATTGTGTGCCACAACTACTGAAGCCCGCACGCCTAGAGCCTGTGCTCTGCAACAAGAGAAGCCACTGCAGTGAGAAGCCCGTGCACCGCAACGAAGAGTAGCCCCCGCTCGCCACAACTAGAGAAAAACCCATGGGCAGCAATGAAGACCCAACGCAGCCAAAAATAAAATTAATAAAAGTTTTTAAAAAAATTAAAAAATTAAAATAAAATAAACTAAAATAAAACTAGTTGAAAATAAATAGTTTATTTTTAAAAGTAATTAAAAGCAACCCAAGTGCTGATCAATAAATGAATGGATAAAGAAGATGTGATATATATATGTGTGTGTGTGTGTGTGTGTGTGTATATACACACACACACACACACACACACAGTGGAATATTACTCAGTCACAAAAAAAGAATGAAATCTGGCCATTTGCGACAACATGGATGAACTTAGAGGGTATTATGCTCAATGCCACAAGTCACACAGAGAAAGACAAATACTGCATGAGTTCACTTATACATGGAATCTAAAAAATAAAACAAATGAACAAACATAACAAAACACAAACAGATTTATAGATACAGAGAACAAACAGGTGGTTGCTAGAGGGGAGAAAGGTGATACACATACCTTGGAGATACTTTTCTATTAGTATACAGGGAGCTTCCTTATGATTTGTTATAGCTGCAGAGTATTCCACTGCAGCGAAGTCTCGACATTTATTTATCAGCTCTTTATTGAGTTGTTTCCAATCTTTCACTACTATAAGCAATGCTACAGTGAATAACACTGCACGTATGTCATCTCATATAGTGGAAATATTTCTATAGGATAAATTTATAAAAGTGGGATATTGAGCTAAAGAGTATATATCAGTAATTCAGATACATATTAAATTCCCCTCCGTAAAGGTGATCCCAATTTACGCTCCCACCAGCAATATAAGAGTGTCTATTTCCCCATCAAGGCAGTGTGTGGTCAAACTTTTGCATATTTATAATGTGATAGAAGAAAAATGGTTTCTGACTGTCCTTGTAATTTGCATTTCTTTTTTTGCATTTGAAGCTGAGCAAATATTCATGTTTTCCTTTCATTTCATTTTCTGTGAGTGCTTCATATTCTTTGCTCATTTTTATACTGGGCTTTTGTGGTTTTTCCTTATAAAATTCTAGGAGCTATTTATATTTTAGGAAGATTTGACCTTTCTCTGCGTAGGGGCTGCAAATATTTTCCTTTGTCATCTGTGTTTCCACTAGGTTTTTAACGCTTGCCCATAGACTCTGCCCTTCGCTCCAGCAGAACCTCCCTCTCCAGGCCACCTGCCCCCTCTCACAGCCACATCCCAAAGCCCCTTTAGTACCTCACTCTTCCTGGTGACATCTGACCTCTTGGCGACATCTGACTCTATACTGAAGACTCCTCTTGTGTGTAAATAAAATTTATTCTGTCCTTTATCGACTTTAGGGGTTACACATTCTCAGTAGAACATAGAAAACACAGAAAAGCACACAGAAGAAAAGCAGAACTCACCTTATATTCCACCTCTTAGGATAACCACTTCCTGTTTATCAATGCCTATGCATGTTTTTAACTGCGTATATGTTTATTTATTTACAAAATAAATTTCTTACACTTACTCAGTTCCTTTGGGAGTGTATAACTGCACTTTCCTCCCTCTTGGATATCTCCTTGTCCCTATTCTGTCTCCACAAGGAGGTAAGCTCGAGGAGCTGACGTGGGGGGAACTTTTCCCTCCTGCCCATCCCCACAGCAGCCTCACTCTCTCTCCTGGACCCCTGGCCACGTTTCTCCTGCCCCATCCCCACCGCCTCCAAGCTTAACCACTGCCCTCACTCCTGCCCAGAGACGTCAAATTCCTGGTCTCATCGGGTCTTCAGAACCACCTTGGTGGAAACCTCAGATCATCAACCCATCACGCCAAAAGATGCTAGTTTCCCTCCTTCTCCTTGGTGAAACCAGCCAAGAGGAACGCCCAAGACTCCCCCAAGCATTGTTTCTGGCCCACGTCTTGTCCTGCGTGCACCAAACATTTCCCGAATTCGCCCTGCTGTTTGGTCTCCTGTCTTTACTCATGCTCTTCCTTGCTGTCCCCTTCCTGCAGCACGTCTCCCCACGACCAGTTCGTCACACTCTGCCCCAGCTCAGCCCCGCCTTCCCTTCCCTCCTGAGTCTCCCCCCGCAGTCCTCCCCCTTCCCTGGCTCTGTGTTCCAGGAGGCCTCCTCTGAGAAGCAGCACACGCACACCCAGGCCCCTTGCTGGCCGCGTGCCCCAGACTACCAAGGTGCTAGTCACTTCCCCTGGCAGACCATTTATCTCTCTATATTGTCATTTCCTGTTTATTCCTCTGTCACCCTGCTGACCATACACTGGGGGCAGGCCTGTCATTTTCATTGACGCATTTCGAATGCACGCACGTATGAACCTTTAATAAGTTTGTTGACCAAGGAAAGGAATGGCAGAGCCCAGCTAATGTGACCGCTCCCACATTGAACCTTCAAAGCTCTCCATCCAGGATGCCTCCTGGAGGGCCAACGTGGCCCAGCTGGAATTGGCATCCTCTTAGGTCTGATGTGCAAACTCCTCCATCTCGACTGACAGTCCTCCTATCACCCTTTTCTGATTGTCACCGAGGCCATCTCTGAACCTCAGTTTACTCATCTGTCTAGAGAGGAGAACACTCGGGAAAACTGGGAAGACCAAGTGAATGACATACTTTGTAAATGGCAAAGTGATGAATGAATATGATGTGTGGGTACATCATAAAAAAAGAGCACAACTATTCATTCAGCATGTTTTCTATACCAGGCACTGTTCTAACATCTAACTATTAATGCCTTTCATCCAAACAAATCAGCTCCCCTTTCATAGAAAAGTATACTGAGGCACAGAGCAGTTAATGACTTATTTGCCTAGGATTCCACACTGTCAGTAGAGGAGCTGGGATTTGAATCCAGACCACATAGCTCCACTTGCTTAACCACCACCCTATATTGTCTGTCTATTAAATAACAGTCTCATGTGGTCTGACAGCTGCCCTATCCAATTAATTAATTAATTGGGTTTTGTGACCCAATCATACAACCACGTTCTCCCAGCATGATTCTAACTGCAATGGTAAATCCGTAGGTAGATTTTTGTGTAGCTAACCACTTATCTCCCAAGGATGGAGACATGTTCAAAATGTAGCTCTTTAAAAAGCACCATGCCTAGGGGCTTCCCTGGCAGTCCAGTGGTTAAGACTCCGTACTTCCACTGCAAGGGGCTTGGGTTAGATCTCTGCTCAGGGAACTCCCACATGTTGCACGGTGAGGCCAAAAAAAAAAAAAAAAAAGAATCATGCCCATATTTTTTTGTTCTTTGACATTTGTATTATCAGATTCAAATAGAATAAATACTCGTCAGCTGAATTAATCACAGAGAAGTTTAAAGGCATCTGTTTTGTCGTACTTGACATGGACTTACTTCGGTGGTACTGACAGACATATATCCCCAATCCCACCATTCCAGCCCCTCCAAGCATCCTGAGGATGAGGTTTCCATGCCCTTCCCTTGTTTTCAGAATCTCCTCACCAAGAGAGAGATGGGGATGAGGAAGGGGAGGGAAGAGGCCACCCTGGGTACAGGAGAACAGAGATAGAGTTTTGGTGGACCCTTCTGTGTCTATGACTCAGGGGACAGGCTCTGCTCCCCTGGACTGCCTTGGGGGAGGGCATAGCAAGGTCACGTCCACGTACATAGTTTCCCTGGCCCTCCTCCTTTGCCTGTCCTGTTCCCCCTCCCCTCATCCTTGACACAAAGCACTATGGGGGCCAGAGAAAGGAGAGGGGGCAGAAAGAGCCCAGCACTGGATACCCAAGGAGAGACTGAGGACAGAAAAGAGGATGCCCGCCCCCAGGGCACAGCTAGAAGCAAGAGGCCTGCCTCCTGGCACCATGCCCCCTAACTGCCAGGACGCACAGCCTTTACTTCTGGGGGTCCAGAAACTTGAGGGAGGTTGGGAGGGAAAGAGAGGGCGAAAGATGGAAGAGACTTAGGTCCAGAGAAAAAACGTAGAGGTGAAGGGGACCAATGTATGTTCCATTATTAAATGATAGATATGGAGAATAAAAAAAGATGCAGAGGACAGCAATTCTGTAGTGTAACATAATACTTCCATGTGTTCACCACCAAGATTAGACAGTGTTAACATTTTGCCATACTTCCTTTAGTTTTCTTCATTTTTAAATTTTTGTTTGTTTATTTATTTATTGGCCGCACTGTGCAGCATGCAGGAACTTAGTTTCCTGACCTGGGATTGAACCCATGCCCCCTGCAGGGGAGGCGAAGAGTCTCAACCACTGGACCGCCACGGAAGTCCCTAGTTTTCTTCATTTTTTTTTAAAAGGGATAATACATTAGAGACGCTGCTATAATCCCCTCCCCAAACCTATGAACCATCATTTCCTCTCCCTTCTCCCTTAGAGGGAGATATTCCTCTGGAGTCCTGTCTCTCCCTTCTATGTTGTGGTTTTCTGTGTGTTGTTTTTTTTTTTTTTTTTTTTTGCGGTACGCGGGCCTCTCACTGTTGTGGCCTCTCCTGTTGCGGAGCGCAGGCTCCGGACGCGCGGGCTCAGTGGCCGTGGCTCACGGGCCCAGCCGCTCGGCGGCATGTGGGATCCTCCCGGACCGGGGCACAAACCCGTCTCCCCTGCGTCGGCAGGCGGACTCTCAACCACTGTGCCACCAGGGAAGCCATCTATGTTTTTACTTTTACTACATGGGCATACGTAGGTATGTATCCACAAGAATATGTCCTATTGCTCATGTGTCCTGCATTTTTACATACATGTTATGATTTGACCTATATTCTTTTGCCACTTGGTTTTACCTTAACATAACATTTTTGAAACTTATCCCTGTTGATACGTGTGTTAGTGCATTCATTTTATCTGTGTGTTAGTGCATTCATTTTATCTGCTGTATGGTATTCCACTTTGATTACGTTTACATTTCTGTTCTCCTGTAGGTAGACATTGAAGTTGTTTCCAGTTGTTTTTGTTATTACAAAAACCATGAAAGGACATCCTCATACATGTCTCCCTGTGCACATCTGTGAGAATTCCACTAGAGTCACACCTAGAAGTAGAACTGCCGAGTTCCAAAGGAAATGTGTGTTTCCAGCTTTACCAGATATTGCCAAATTGCCCTCTAAAACAATTGTGTCCAATACTCCATGAATTTCTGCTTCTGAGGGGTGTGAAATGAGAGCTCTTTCTGGATATAATTTGCACTTCCCCATGAGCTAAGGTGGGTAAGTAGCTTTTCACATTTATGGACCACTCATGTTTCCTCTTCAGGAAATGACCTGCCCATATCTTCCGTTCACTTTTCTGTGGGGTGTGTGTGTGTGTGTGTGTGTGTGTGTGTGTGTCCTTTTCTTACTGATTATAAAAGTACTTTATTTATGATTGATACTAAATCTTTTTCAGTTATGTGGATTGCAAATCTCTTCTCCCAGTCTGTGGGGGACTGTCTTTCACTCTGTGGTGTCTTTTGTTATTTAAAAGTTTTTAATTATTACTGAAGCTGGGTGACTGATACATGGGGGTTCATTATACTGTTATCTCTATTTTTGTGTAATTTTGAAAATTACCCTAACAAAAAGATTTGTAAAAATCTATAGAACAAATAATTCTCTATCATCCCAAATTCCTAACGATCATGTCCTATATTTCATAGTTTTACTTTCCACATTCAGGTCTCTAATGCCACTGGAATTTACTTTTGTAGTTGGTGTGCCAGAGGATCAAATATTCTCTTTCCCTCATAGATGGCCAGCTGTCCCAGTTCTATTTCTGATCCTGTATGTCCCTTCTCCTCTGACCAGAAATTTCTCCTCTGTACCATATATCCTTAGGTCTGTTTCTATGCTCTCTATTCTGTTCCTTAGTCACTGTGTCTATTCTTACATTTTGCCACAGTTTTAATTCCCATATTACCAGATTGGCCAGAGTAGTACCTCTCAGGCCAAATTGGTATCCCTTCTTCTTTTTCTTCTTCAGATCATGTGGCTCTTCTTGGTCCTTTTTCTTCCCATATAAATTTTATGATCAGCTTACCCAATTCCAGAAAGGAAAAACCCAACACTGTTGGTTTAATAGGAATCGTGTTGAATTTCCAGATTCATCTGGGGGAGAACCAACATCTTTTTAACATAATACCTTCCCGACCATTACCTTGGCACGTCCATGTACGAGGTCTTCTTTTCTGGTCCCTATGTAAGAATTTGTATCTGTTTTCTCCATGAGGGTCTTGCTCAGTCTTTGTTAGATTTTCTTCCTGGGGCCTGGGGGGTTTACTGCTCTCCCCCTACCCCGCGGCCACATCAACTATGCCAGGTGCGTCTCTCCTTACCCCCTACCCCTGGCCCTTGGTCCACTCCCTCCCCTCCCACTATCCAGGGGGCAGCTGTCCTGCTCCAACAGCTGACTAGTCCTGTGAGGGCTTGCAGAGTGGACACGGCTCCTACCTCCCACCTCGGGGCCCGTCAGCTGAGTCTGGGGCAAGGCACAGTTGTTTCCGTGGGAACAATGAGCTGCATTCTGTACAGGCCCCTCTCTGGGCTTCCCTCCCCCTGGCCAGAGCAACTGTTCTTGTGGGTAAGGAAGGGCCCCACCTGTCAGCTCTAGTTACTCTTTCAGGCAACATCCAACTCCCTGACCCCTTTTCTTTGTGTCTTATGAGCCTGTCTAGTGTGTGTCTTATGGCCCAATTGCCTGTTCATGGGTCTGTCGCTGCCTGGAACTGGTACAGGGCAGAAGAATGGTGGTCATGGGAAGGGACCGTCCCTCTCTAACCTCAGCGGACCTGCCGTTCCCACAGTTTTCTCTTAGTTGTCGCCACATTCAGGCCCCAAATCCTAAAATTGCCCCACTCAGGTAGATTAATGACTACAGTCCCAGGCAGAGAGGTGTTGTGATAGGGGACAGGGCTGGAACTCTGCCCTTCCCCACCGACAGTTCTATACCCGGCTGGCCTCCACACCTGCACCTCAGCACCTGCTCCCCTCAGCACTGCCTGCCCTGGATGGGGCCTCCCTGGCCTCTTCTCAGAATCTTTGTTTGGGGGTGAGCACTGCCCTCAACCTCCCACAACAAGGAAGGGCTGCAGGCCAGTGCTGGTCCCCCAGGGGTGACGACAGGGCACTGGAACATGGCAGAGCCAGGACACAGACCTCCATTGCTTCTTCAGGCATTAACTGAGCCCCAGCACCCGCTCTCAGTAGCTGTTCCTGAGTGTCAGGATGCCTCATAGCAGGTCTTCAAGGAGCAGCCAGTAGGGCTGGCCTCAGACAGGATGTGCTGGGAGGAACAACTCAAAAATATGGAAGGAAGGAAACTTTTTTTTGTAAATTAAAAAAAAAATCTTTGGGATTTCCCTGGCAGTCCAGTGGTTAAGACCCCATGCTTCCAATGCAGGGGGCGTAAGTTCGATCCCTGGTTGGGGAACTAAGATCCCACATCTTAGTGTGGCAAAAAAAAAAAAAATTATGGAAATATAGTTGATTTACATTGTGTTAATTTCTGCTGTACAGCAAAGTGATTCAGTTATACAGTACATATATATATATATATATATATATATATATTCTTTTCCATTATGGTTTATCCCAGGATATTGAATATAGTTCCCTGTGCTATACAGAAAGACCTTGTTGTTTATCCATCCTATATATAATAGTTTGCATCTGCTAATCCCAAACTCCCAATCAGGAAGGAAACTGTTGTTTATTGAACACCTTCTAGAAGCCAAGCTCTGGACTTGGTAATCTCCCATCTCTTGATCCTGTCAGAGGCAGGTTCTATGATGATTCGCGTTTTAGGGAGGAGGCCCGCTGCACAGCACAACTCCAGGGGGGTCACTCCTGCCCCCAGCTGCACGGTGTGCAGTCTGCTCCGGCATCCAGAGTAGCCCAGAGAGGGTCCCAGAGCTGGCATGTGAATCCAGATTGGAGTGACCTTCAGAAGCACTCTTCATCTCCCTGTTTGGGTCCAAGCAGAGTGAGTGGCTGTGCAGTACAATGGTTTGAACCCTGGCATGGAGACAGCAGAAAGGGGTGGCAGGAGTGGAAGGCCCAGTGCTCACAGGTCTCGCGAGAACCCATTAGCTCTATTAACAGCTCTCACCACCGCATCCTCAGTTTGCCCATCTGTTTGTCTGTCACACTGTTGACTGCTAGTGTGTGAGTCCTGTGTCCTCCTCACCAGCTACACACTTGTTGTTGACATGAATGGCCCAATTAAATGATGTCTATGTATGGAGGGGGGGGTCCCCAGGACACCTCTGTATGGCCCTGAGGATCTGGGGAGAGGATCACGAACGAGGACCTCAGGGGTCACTTACTGCTCAGCCCACAGCCCTCAACTTCACAAGTTGGCACCCAAACACATTTTTTTTTTTTATTGCCTTTAAGGAACAGGGTGTTTGACCAGTTTCCTCCCTGGCCAGGAGAGTGTTGGAGGCAGGGGTCAGAACTGTGAGTGAAAGATCCATTATACAAGGCTAAATCAGGAACTAGAAGGAACTGCTCTCCAGTAGCTTTGTTGCCGGAAGGGATGGTTATCTTTCCTGGACAGGCTGAGGAAATCCTTTACTGCCTTGGGGCAGGCCAGGGGATGGGATTAATCCCAGGTGAAGGTGGGAAGGAGATGAAGAAGTGAGTTAATCCCAGGGTGGGACGAGGGGTAGAAAATAAACTAAAACCAGATCCAGGCCCTGGACACAGCTGCTGCCCCTCCCCCACCTCCCTTCCCAACTCCCTCTGGGGTTTCCTATTGTTACCAGAGACAACATCCTGTTTCCTTTACCTGCCTTACTGTCCCAGGCCCCTGTAGCCCCCTACTGTCTCAGGGAGCAGGGATGGGACAGAAGTCTGGCCCCAGACCCAGGGTCCAAGGATCTCACAACTGGAAGATCTCACAGCAGTTGGAAACTGACCTGGGAGGTATGGGGTGCAACTTACCCAAGGTCACAGCATTGCAGATCTAGGCCAGCACTTGGGCGCGCCTCCACGGTTCTCTCAGTTCTCTCGAGATTACACACTTTGAAGGTTCCCAGAGGGAACCTGACTTCCCCTCCCTTAGGCTCAGCATGGTCAGTTCCTCCCCTCCAAATGCCTCTCTCCTGTTGACTGTGGCCCGCAGGATTCACACACATCCTAGGAATGTGTTTGGATCCACGGAGTTCTGGGACTCAGTAGCACAGGCTCTAGGACAAGCAGGCCTGGGTTTGGATCCCATCACAGAACCTTTATTTATTTATTTATTCTGACAAGAAATGTTTATTGCCGAGCACTAGGGACACAGCAGCAGACAAAATAGACATAAGTTCCTACTCTCACGGAGTTTACATTCTAGCGAGGGAGGCAGATAATCAGCAAGATAAGGAAGGAAGATACACAGCCTGTCAGAAGGATTTGCTGAGGAGATAAATAAAGCAGAGGAGGGGATGGAGAGAAGGCAGCAAGAGATGGGGTGGAGGGAATGTACTGTTAAATAGGATGGATGGGTCACATCTGGGCAAAGACTTAAAGGAGGTGAGAGGTGGAGCCATGTGGATACCTGGAGAAAGAACTTTGTAAGCAGAAGCAATAGTACGTGCAAAGGCCCTGAGGAGGAAACATGTCTGGCACAGTTAAGAGCAGCAGGAGGCCAGTGGGGCAGGCAGAGTGAGAGAAGAAAGGACTAGAAGTTGAATCAAAAGCCAGGGGGAGGTCAGACACCGAGGGCCTTACAGGTCACAATTAAAGCCTTTGGCTTTAACTCTGACTGGAAAGGGAGCCAAAAGGACAGGATCTGACTCATGTTTTAGAAAGATCATTCTGGCCACTGTGTGGAAAAGAGAAACGGGAACACCAGTTAGGAGGCTACTACAATAATTCTTGTGAAAGATGACAAATGCTCAGATGACGGTAGTCAGGGCAGCACTGGTGAGAAGTGGGGAGATTCTGAATATTTTGAAAGCAGAGCCACCAGGATTTACGAAAGTGGGTAGTGAACTGTGATACGAAGAGAGAGGTCAAGGATAAATTCTAGGATTTTGGCCAGAAGTAACTAGAAAGAGGCAGTTGCCACTGACAGATAAGGGGAAAGCCTGAGGGAGGGGCAGGTCTGAGGGGGAGACTCGGCCATTTATCTGCTGTAATTCTGAGTAAGTTGCTTAACCCCTCTAAACCTCAGTTTCCTTATCTGTACAGAGGTCATAATCGTCATTCCCCTGCAGAGCGATGGTGAGAATTGAGTGAGATCATGAACTCACAGGCATGATGCACATACATACTCAACACACGTTCCACCCACAGCCCAGGGATGACATTGACCATCACCGCTCCTCAGGAAGGGACAGGAGGGAAAGGAAGACCATACCTGCACATCTGTACTTTGGCTCCTCTCCTGGCCCAGCTTCCTCCAGGAAGAATGGGGACAGACCTTTTCGACAAAATTGGAAGTTTTCTTCCTTCAGGGTCTTTGATGGTTTTGGAGATGGTGATGATGCTAGTGGGGGATGGTGGTGGGTTGATGATAAACAATCACATTCCCACGTCCTTATTCTTACAAAACCCTTTCATGGCCATTATCTCATGTGAGTCCATCAAGGCAGAAATTATACCCATTTTATGAAGTAGAAGAATGAGGGGGTGGTTAAGACTCTGCACTTCCAATGCAAGGGGTGCGGGTTTGATCCCTGGTCAGGGAACTTGGATCCCACATGCTGGGCGGCCAAAAAAAAAAAGAGGTATTTTTAAAAATTTATTTATTTTTAAAATTTTTATATTATATTGGAGTATAGTTGATGAACAATGTTGTGTTAGTTTCAGGTGCACAGCAAAGTGATTCAGTTATACTTATACATGTATCCACTCTTTTTCAAATTCTTTTCCCATTTAGGTTATTAAAGAATATTGAGCAGAGTTCCCTGTGCTATTCAGTAGGTCCTTGCTGGTTATCTATTTTATTTTGTTTTATTTTAAAATATTGATCAATTGATTGATGTACTGTGTGGCATGTGGGATATTTGTTCCCTGACCAGGGATCGAACCTGTGCCCTCTGTATTGGAAACGCGGGGTCTTAACCACTGGACTGCCAGGGAAGTCCCTGGTTATCTATTTTAAATATAGCAGTGTGTACATGTCAGAATGAGGTATTTAAAAACAAAATAAAACAAACCTGGACCATCTCTACCTCACTATCTCATGGAACTCCATTTAATCTTTGGGGGAAAACGTGGGTGAAGAGGGTCCTGAAGTGGGTATCTCTCTTCCCGTCCCTGAGTGGGAGTGCTGCCCAGCTGTGTCCAGCTATGATATGACTGTGACCTCACGCCTCTATCCCAGGAGAGGGCCCACAATGCCTGCCCCGGTCCATTCTCCATCTCGGCCACTCTGAGCATGCCCGGTGTGTGGGTTGCAACCTTACTGCTTCTGAGGTTTTGACTCAGTGGGTCTCATACGTTGTCCCATTCCAGTTACTCCTCCCAATTACTGAGGTAACAGACGAGGGGACTGGAACCCAGAAGAATCAACGTGCCTCAGATCACACCATTAGAAAGTGCCGTGCAGACTCTGAGGTCTGCCCCCAGCAGGAGGAATTCCTGCATCACTTCTTCCAGCCAAGCTGCCTCCTCCTCTCCACATACCAGGTGCCAGAACACAGCTGTCTCTTCCTTGCTCCCCCAACCCAGGCAAGCTGTCCTGGGTGGGGCTGAGCTGGGTGGGGCCGCCCTGGGTAGTGTCCAGTGAGGCTGTAGCCCCTGCAGGCAAATTCAGCTGGACACTGATGCTAAGCGGTAGTCCCTACTGGTGAGAGCTGGGCTGCTGCCCATTGCTGGGCGGTGGGGGACTGGGAGGGTCGGAAGTGTCAGGTTTGGGTGGATCAAGGTCCCTGAAAAGAAAACTTAGAATTGCCCAGGGAAGAACTCCTATTGGATTGAGGCAGAGGAGTTAGGGAATGCCAGGTGACTGAGAGTGCACAGGAGGAGGGGGTGACTAGAGGAAGGGAGGGTTCAGGGGACAGTAAAGAGTCCCTGGAGGCTGGGAATGGAGAGCTGTAGGTCCCAGCCCCAAATTTACTCTTGCCTTGGCTGTTTGTCTCCATCTGTGCTATGGTGAGTGTCCTCCTGCCCCAGCCACCCTTCCCAAAGAAAGGGCATCTGGAAAGCAAAAATGACCCGTGAACTGAGATCTGGGGGCAGGAGGGTATAAACTGAAGCGGGGTTTAAATCCTGCCCACCTCATGTCTTTGCCAGGCGAGGAGGGAGCAGGAAAGGCAAGCCTAGAGTCTAGATCGCCTTGGAAGTCACCGGCCATGCCCACTCTGCTAGTCCCGCTGCTGCTACGGACACTGCTGGCCCGCCTGCTGCTGCCTGCTGCCCGCCTGGCCCGCCGGCACTTCCTGCCCCTGCTGCGCCGGCTGGCCCACCGCCTGGGCTCTCAGGATATGCGAGAGGCTTTGCTGGGCTGTCTGTTGTTTGTCCTCAGCCAGAGACACCCGTCGGATGCTGGGGAGGCCTCCAGAGTGGCCCGCCTGGAGAGGAGAGACAGGCTAGCCTCCCAAAAATGAGGCCGTGAATCCTGGTAGCAGCTGTATCCGCTGAAACGCTTTCTTTGGGAGTAAGACAGTCCTGGCCCCATCACTGACTGCAGCCTGCCCAGTGGGCAGAAGACATGGTGGGGGACTGAGCATGAGAGGGGGCTGGCCAGGACATGCCTCCCCACTCCCCCTACTCCCAGCAGAGATGACTGGAAGGATGCTCTGCATTTAGCAGAAAATCCATCACTATCCCTCCCTCCCTGCCCCTGCATTCTTCCCAATAACTTTTCTTTTCTTTCTTTCTTTTTCTTTTTTTTCTTTTTTTTTGGCCGCACAGCACGTGGGATCTTAGTGTCCGACCAGGGATCGAATCTGCGCCCCCTGCATTGGAAGTGCAGAGTCTTAACCACTGGACCACCAGGGAATTCCCATCTTTTAAATTTTTTTTCCAAGAACTTTTCTAATTACCTCTGGCCTGTGAGGGGAGAGGAACTGACTCTCCTCCTTCCACCACCCCCACCCGCAGGCAAATGGGGACATGAGGTCCAATGAGGGACAATGCTTAACCCTGGGACAATGGACAATTTAGCTAATCCAGACTGTCTTTGACTCGTGATTTACCAAGTAGTAAGACCTTGGTTCCCTAGGGAGTCAGTGCTGCCTCCAAAGCCCAGCATGCAGCAGGTGCTCAATAAATATTTGTTGCTTTAAATGCCTGGGATGCCTTTGACTGTCTTTGTCACACTCCTGCACTGCATGACAGTCGAACCTGTCCAGAGGGTGGGGTGAGGAAACAATCCAAGGCTTCCTTTTGCTACCTATTCCATTGTCCCTCTCGGTTTGTACGTTCTCTTGCCTAATTTGAGTATATTACACTGTAAACCGGCAGTCTTGGGTCTGCCTGGCCAGCTCAGGGTAAGGAGGTAAACGTCCTCCAGCAAGTGTGGACACTCTTCGCAGCTAGTGGTGTGGGGAGAGGGAGATTTGTTTGCTGAGGGACCCTGTGAGCAGCCGCCCGGAGGAGCAGTGTATAAATGCATACCCCTGAGGGGTCCTCTGCTCAGGATGGGATCTAAGGGGTAGGGGGTAGATGGGGTGTGATCTGAGGAATTCACCTATTTCCCCTGCCCAGTGGGAGGCCCCTCGGGGATCAAATAAGAGCTGTCAGAGGCATTTGCATGCCAGCCTCCGGATAATTTGCTTACGGTTCCCATGCAATACTCTTCTCTTCTACCCTCCTCCAGCGAG
Source organism: Kogia breviceps (assembly GCF_026419965.1). NCBI lineage: Eukaryota > Metazoa > Chordata > Mammalia > Artiodactyla > Physeteridae > Kogia > Kogia breviceps. The sequence goes on from NC_081319.1 coordinate 77,170,010, forward strand.
TCCTGGGCTCTCGGTTCAAAGGGGGAAAGTGAGGAGTACAGGCTCCTTTCAGGACCCTCATCCCGTTAGCATACCCCTCAGAAGGTTGGCCTGGGGGAAGAACCGAGACCAGAGCTGTGGGCCCCCAAGCCGGCCCTGCGGGCCTTTCCGCCAGACCCCCGCCTCCCCACAATCCGGCACCATCTGCTTCCTCCCGGAGTCCTGAAAAGCCAGTGCACGTGCTCGGCCCCCTCGGGAAGGTGGCCCGGGGGAGGGGCGGGGGGAAGGGGATTCGAACCCCAGGTCCCCTCCAGGGTCACGGGAGCCTTTATTTATTTATTTCGCCCGCTCCGGGTCTCCCCTCCCGCCGGCCTTCCGGAGCGCTCCTCACTCCCGAACGGCGCCGGCGGGACCGAGCCGGCCGCGGGGCGCGGGGCTGGCGCCGGGATCGCACGTTGCAGCCCCTTTGCCGCCCGGCGGCATAGACAGGTCAGACTCGGCGCGGACTGCGGTTTCCGGCCACGACGACGGCCCCAGTCCCGAAGTGAGGAGGCCGAACGGGGACCAGGGGCCGACTGGCCTGTGAATTTCCGTCCGCGCTCCCCGACTCCGGATGTCCCCTCCGAAGTCCCTGCAGGTGAGCTGGGAGCAGAGGCGGGGCCGCGGCGAGGGGGCGGGGTCTGCGCGGGTGGGGCGGGGCGGAGAGCGGAGCGCGCGGAGCTCGTGGGGCGGGGGAAATCAACGGAGTCTGCATCTGCGGTTTTTGGCGGAGGAAATCATTTTCCCAGACTTTGGAGGCCGTGGTGAGATGACTACCCTACCCTAACCACCTTCAGTTGTCTCCAAGGTCGGAGACCTTCCCAGAGCAGAGGATAGGGGCAGAGGTCTGAGAAATGAAGCTGGAAAACCAAGCCCAGTCTTCTTGAACCCTGATCCCCGTACACACCCACAAGAAAGGTGAGGGACTTGAGGTGTCCGACCCTGAGAGGGCCGGATTCTGGCTTTAGTTTAGTTGATGTTTTGTTCATCATGGATTTTTTTTTTTGCATTAACTTTGATTTTTAAAAAAATATTGCCTTTAAACATTATTTATCTGGATTCTGGAATATTTGGGCGCCCCCTTAAATATTGCGACTCAGGCAAGTTGCATCTCTGGCCTCTTCCCTAGTCCCAGCCTGCCAGAGGGCCACGGAAATAGAGTCGCAAACAGGACTAAGAACATAACTGTCATGAGACGCGTTGGTGACAAACTGCGGAGCCTAGCAAACCCACTTCCAGCAAACACAGATGGAGGCAGGGCTGGGGAAGTATAGGACTGGTTATGTGAGGTGATGAGGAAGGCTTGGGGCCTGGAAGGGGGAGGAGGGAATCAGGGCAAGCCAGAGGCTCAAATAGGTGGGGGATCCGGTGGGGGTGGGGTGCAGCTGGATCAGCCCTTCACACCCTACCCCTGTACCCGGGACCTGAGGGAGCCAAAAGATTGGGCAGAGGGTGACAAGGACTGGCTGGGCCTAGAGGGCACAGGCCACTGTGAGTCGGGCTCCAAGGCTGTCCAGCAGAGGGCCCTGGCACCCAGCAACCATCTCTGCATAGGGAGGTGGCTCTGGAGGGGTGTGGGTGCTGGCTGGGGGCCCAGGCGGGGAGAGTGCCAGACAGGCTTCTGTCCAGCAATAACAGCCCTGGCTATTGCCATCTAGTGAGCAGGCTGAGCTTCAGCGGGGGTGGAGAGGAAAAACCAGCCTTCCGCTGTCTGGCCTGTGACCCTCACCATTTCCCTCCAGTTTCTTTCCACTTCCAGCCCCCTTTGCACACAGCTGCAGCCAATGGCCACCAGCCTGGGGGATCCATTTGACCACTAAGGCCTGCCACCTCCACAGACTTAGAGACGGGAAATGAGGATGGGGAGAGAGACAGGGGCTGAGCAAAAGGGGAGAAGAGTGCCAGGAGAGGAAGAGAGAGGCTGGACAAACACAGGGTAGGAATGGGGGGAGGGAGACCCAGACATGAAGCTGCCCTCAAGGCATGGGGCAGTGCCTAGAAAAATACCACTCATACCCCTCTTCCTGCCCTCTGTTTGGTTAAGATCGGGAGATGTTGGTGTGTCATGTCTCTGTGGGGTCCTGAGCCAGTAGGCTGGGAACAGCCCTTCTGAGTATCTTGGGGTGCGTCCACTGATCAATCCTAAGTAGAAAAACTACCCTTCCCCTCAGAGCCCAGTCTGTTCTCTGCGGAGAAGGTGGGACTCTGCCTTATCCCTATGATGCTAACATCATAAGGATAGATGCTAATTAGATGCTAATTAGCATAGATGCTAATTGTTAATTAGTATCCCCGGCTTCTCCAGGGTACAGGCCTCTTGGGTAACCGGGGCAAGGGGGTGGGGGGTGGATTGGATTTTCTGTCCTTAGCATCTCTCTAGCCTTTGGATTGTCCTATAATGAGGGCTGCTGTAGGGGCAGTGATCCTCCCGTCCCCCAGATTTACTGACCAACGAAAAAGGAGGGAATCCTTCCCCCTCCCTTGGAAGTACAAGAAGGACTGATCATTCCTCAGCATGCCCACCCCCTTCCTCCTCAGCCAGGGAGGATGTGGGGCTCCGCAAGGCTTCCACCTCTGAGTATCAGTACCGTAGGATTCACTCAGGCTACAAGCCTGTTCCGGACTTTTTCTCTTCCCGTTGCCAGCTGTGCCTCAGCTTTTCCAATATTCTGGATTTAGAAAGGGTGAATCATGAGAGGGCTACAGGGCTGTCGCTCACCCCTCCACGCCACACACATCCGTCTCTAAGTCAAAGTTGTGGGTGAGCGGATCTGTGTGGAAAACCCAGGCCACATATCATGCTGATTCCGTTGGAGGGATTCCCCGGCATGGGGGCTGGGGATAGTCTGACTCGAAGAAAGTGGCACTGAAAAGGGAAGGGGGCGCTGGAAAGGAAAAAGGTGCAGTGTGAAAGAGAGTGGTGTGGGAGGGGGCTTGGGGAGCCATAACAGAACGTCTGAGATGGTGTAGGGGCGACGGAGGGGCCGTCTGGATCTGTCTGAGCAGGTTTGTCGCTGGGAGAGTCCCGAGACAGCTGTGTAGGAGTTTGTGTAACCCCAGCGAGGAGACCAGGGGTACCCAGTGTGCTGCTATACCCTCCAGCCCCACGTGCTCCGTGATGGGGCAGGGTTTGGCGTGGCAGGGCCCCCAGAGGTCCTATCTACAGAAATAGTACAAGGTGTAGGCCAGGCGGCGGAGGGTCTCGGGTCGGGGGTCCGTTTGAGCCGGCAGCCGGCGTGCGGGGGGCGGGGGCGGGGCCGCGGCGGACGCCGGAGAGCGGATGAGGGCCGGGGCGGGCCGGGGCGCGCCGGGGCGGGGCGAACGGAGGGCGGGTTTGAATGTGCTCAGGCGGGCGCGGGAAGTGGCAGGGAGAGCGCGCAAACCTCCACGCGGGAGGACTCCTTCCCAGCAGGTGCTACCCGGGGACTGGGGGCCGGGGAACCGGGGGCCGGGGGTCGCCGGGGTGGAAGGCGCCGCTTGCCGCCTGCCACGAGAGCAGGGAGGCCGGGCCTGGCAGCTGCGCGGCCGGGAGAGGGGACGCGGGGTGGGCCCCTGGGCCCACCCCGCCCCCGCGCTGAGCGTGCGGAGTCGCGCCGCACGTGGCGCGCCGAGGCCCGGGCGCAGGGGCACCTTGCCGGGACCCGGACCCGAGCGGGCGTGGACGACCTGGCTCCCGGGCCTGAAACCGGCTGTCGCCGAGCTGACCTCTGTCTGCAAGGGGCGGGCGAGTTGAAGGTTAATCTCGATCAATTCTTGTCGTTGATACTGGGGAGGGCCTGCACCGTTAACTGCGCTGGGTGCAGGGAATGGGGAAGAGGGCACGCGGAATGGAGGTGGAGGAGCTGTCTCTTTAACCCCCGCCTTCTATTGGTCGAACTCATGTACCTGGCCTCCCTCCCTGGGCGCGTCCTCATTTATTCCCGAAGAGAGGACCCTTGCATCACTCAGAGAAAGAACAAAGACATACCCCACATTTTCTTCCCAGGGTAGAGCTGTGGTGGACGAGGGCTGGTCCCATCCCTGCCCCTCACCCCTCTCGGGGCCGCCCCTTTGCCCATTCCTCTCGATCACCTCCAGACCTTCCTGCCTTGTCCTCCTGCCTGTGTGAGCTCTCCTTGCCAGGATGCGTGTGTAATGGGGTGGGGGAGTGCCTTACAGCTGACACGTAGTTCAGGCTGGAGGTGACCTCGACCCCTACCTTATTTTTAACCCCTTAGTTGGAGTAGAGTTACCCTATCTCCCAGTATAGGAGGCTGGATGGGAAGCAGCCTTTATACTTCCCTCCCCACCCCAGAAGGAGCCTTGAGTAAGCTGCACATTGAGTTTGATTTCCAGCTCACCCATTCACTAACTCTGTTACCTTTGGCAAATTACTCAACCTCTCTGAACTTCAGCTGTCTTCGTCTGTTCTAGTGGAGACAGTTTTGTACTAGCTTATTAAGGGCAGGAGAAGGTATCTCCAGGTAGTGGCTGGCCCCTTGTGGGATCCAAGGAAGTGGTGAATTTGATGCTACCACAGGGGTGTCTCTAGAAGCTGCGGTGCATGAGAGGTGTTTGGGCCGTGGGGTTGGGGAGGTGCTCAGTTCGGTGGCTGCTTTCAAGGCCTCATCTCGGCAGGCCAAGGCATGGCTGAGGAACACCAGATGCTCTGAGCTGGTATCAGATCCCTGATTGCTGCTGGGCAAAGGCAGACAAAAACAAAATACCTGGGCAGGTCGGCTGAACGTCAGGATGTGGGCAGGGGGAGCGGGCTGCCCCTGGAGTTGAATTTTGCCCAGGACTGGGGTGAGCAGTTGAGAACAGAGAGCAAGGGTGTAGCAGAAAGAAATACTCCTCGGAGCCTAAGAGAGATTTTACTGAGGAAGGGGAGATAATCTATTCTCACCGCCCCCCCCCCCCCCCCCCCCCCCCCCCCGCCCGCCATCTCCCGCCTGCTTTGAAGCTGCACATGCTCTTTACTGCCAGGAATCTTGCCTGTGGCGGGTGAGGGTGGAGCACAGGTTAGGATGAGGTGAGACACTGGGGATTCCCCTCACCTTCTCTGCCCACACCCCAGGGTAGAGCCCTCTCGTTCTCATCCTTCTAGAAAATGTATAAACTGTCATTCACCACTGTCCCAGTGCCTAGAACTGCCTGGCTGGCATGCAGAGGTCTTCGGTAAATATTTGTGGAAAGGAAGAGCGCCTCCATGTGGAGCTATGTGGGTCTGCTCCTCCCCTCCCTGTCCTATGGCCCAGATGTGGGCTGAGGGGCTGAGGAAGGCCTTGGAGAGGCTGGAGTTTACCCAGGGAGAGATTGAGAGGAATTATTGGGGGGGGGGGGTAGAAAGGCCCATCAAGGTCCTTTCTTGGGGTCCCCAGGGCTGTGGTCTCAGGCTGGGTCCTGGAGCACTGGCTGCACCTGTGAGTTGACCCACCCCCTCAGCTCCCCTGCTGAGACTACTGGCTGTCTTATCTCCCAAGGTACAGGGCTGGATTTTATCTCCCTGGTTGTGTTTATGCGGAGGCTTCTCGGAATGGGGCTGCTCCCTCCCACAGTGAGGCCTGGGGGGTTCTCTCCTGATATGCCCTGTGCAGCCACCTTCATTCTGGACCCTTACTCAGGAGGAGCCCATGGACAAGGCCTGCTGCCTGAGCCTGAGCTAGGACCACCTCCCACGGACCGCCCGGGCCCCCTCTGCCCCCACCCTTCTGCTGGCAAGTCTGGGCAAGTCTGAGTGCTGGTCCAGGTGGGCAAGGAAGCCAGTCCTCGCCCAAAACGGTAGAGCTGGCTCCAGAGCTAGGCCCACACGTTGGGGACACGCCAGCACACGCCTGCCTGGCTTTCTGTGCCATCCGAGGGAAAGCTGTTTCCTCTGCTGGTGCCAGGGAGCCTCTCCCTGCCCGAGCAGGGAAGGGATACTGAGGGAGGAGCCTGGGTTCCTGGGGACTAGGCAGCCTCTCCTCCCACTCCTCCAGTCTTCCCTCCAACTTTGTTCTCAGAAAGGGGAAGAGGACAGGGGCCTGGGGGTGAGGCCCAGAGGCCTCAGGCCCCAAGCTGTCTGGTTGGTTCCCTCCCTGGTGTCTTTTGTTCCCAGGCTGCCTGCTGCCCTATCCCAGCACCCCCATCTGGTGGCAGCTCTCTGAACAGGATGGGATGACCCTGTGGCCAGGACTGGGGGTCAGGGGAGAGGCTGGGTCCCCACTCTCATCCTGAAGTGTGTTCCTGGAAGACTGGCCAGGAACCAGGGAGCCTCTGGGCAGTGGCTGGAAAGGATGGTGAGGGTGCCACCAGCAGAGAGGCTGGAGTCTGGGGTGCCCCCAGGAGGGGACAGGCTCTCCAAAGCCCACCCTAGCCATGAGCCCAGGGGCTCCCTGGGAGTGCAGAGAGGTCAGACTTGCAGAGAGAGCTGGGGAGGGAGGCCTCGCTGGTTGCTGGTTTGGCCTCGGTCACCACCCCTGAGGAGGCTGCTGCTGCTGCTGCTGCTGCTGCTGCTGCAGCAGCGGATCTGTTTGTTTTGTGTCCTCCCTCCTCCCTCCCCCCTCCCCCTATCCTCTTGCTCTTATCTCCTTTCTGTTCCCCTCCTCCTGTGGCCACTTCCATTGTCATCACTGTCCCTGACCCCTCCCGCTGTCTCCCCTGCCTTTAACTGTTCTCTCCCTCCCAACCATACCTCCTCCTTCCCTCCTGCTCTCCACCCTCCTGTTTCCCTGCTTACAAACTGCTTCAACTGCTGGATAAAAATAGCGGTGGCAGTGGCCAGGCCAGGCCGGGAGCCAGGTAGAGCCTGAGCAGGCAGAGGGGCCCAGTGGGCCAGGCCCAAGGGGTCAGAGGGAGCAGTCGTGAGAGGCAGGGCTGGGAGTGGGGCCTTCTGGACTTTTCAGCCTGCCCGTTCTGTCTGCCCTGCCCTCCTCACCCCGCCACCAAGAGTCTGAAGAGGCCTGTGGGGAAGCAGGGCCAAGACAGGACCTCACACTGCTTCTGCCCCCAGCAAGCACCGGAGGGAGGAAGCTATCAGCCAGGCATAACCAAGAACGCCATCACCATGACAACCAGTCACCAGCCTCAGGACAGGTACTGGTGGACCTGGGCTCTGAATCCAGGGGAGTGGAAATGGGTCTCCAGGAGGCTGGGTGCCATATCCTTTGGAATTTGGGCTTGCCACCACTGACGGGCCTTCCAGCTATGAGGTAGCTATGAGTCAGGTCTGCATCAGGGGTGGGGGTCCTTCGTGCTGTGGCTGGGTGCTGATGGGGGGGGTGGTCTTCGGTGAGGCCCAGGGTGGTGGGCAGCAGCCCCTCCCTTGCCTGTCAGAGTTTCCATTGTTGCTCTTCAGCAGCTTCCAGCTCCTGCCACCACCGTGAGGAGACATCTGGCAGCACACCTCCTTTCTGAGCTGGCCGGCTGGCAGGGCTCGCCTCTGCCTCACCCTTTCACTTCCCCACCTCCGGAGCCTAGGAGTTCCCTCCAGTTAGACCTGCATCCATGATCATGCATGTGGGGGAAGAGATTGTAGCTGGATTCAAGTTCTCCCAGGAATCTAGGCCCCAAGAAAGTTGACGAAGCCGTGCCTGGGGTCCAAAACAGCCTTCCACCCAGGCCCCCCAGTCCCATCACTGCTCCCCTGCCCTTCCTGTCCCCGTGTGCCAAAGGCCATGGAACTAGGCCACTTCTAGCTGTGGGACCTTGGGCACATAGCTTTAGCTCTCTGAGATCATCTCCCACCTGTAAAAGAGATGTGAGGTTTACCTGGGTGGGAGGGAATTTAAGGACACATAGTAAGTACAGGCCCCAAGCTGTCTGGTTGGTTCCCTCCCCGGTGTCTTTTGTTCCCGGGCTTCCTGCTGCCCTATCCCAGCACCCCCCATCTGGTGGCAGCTCTCTGAACCCCTTCCCCTTCTCCATTGGCCTTGTGGCACTCATCCAGCCCCACTCTGGCCCTCTGTCCTGTGGGACCTTGGCTGGGGATTCTCCCTTCCTTTGGGCCTCTCTACCAAGGCCTCACCTCTCTTCCTCAAGGTGGGGAATATATGAGGGAGATGGGGGTGCTGCACTTGTCAGGGCTCAGACCCACCCACTTGGGGTGCTTACCCAGGCCTCCACCCGCTGCGGCCAGGCCCTGCACTCTGGCTAGGCCCGTCTCCTCATTGCCTTGGGCTTGTCCCTGCCAGCTCTGTGAAGAAAGCAGGTGTGGGCTCTGGGGAAAGTATGGCAGACACATCTGGAGACCACAGTGGGAGGGCCCAGGGCTGCCTGGGGAAAGCTGTCCCATCCCAGATAGGCCCTGAGGTGTAGGGCTTGGGGCAGTGACCTGGCCCAGGCTGGGTGGTGCTTATTTACACTCTGGGGCCCAGATGACGTCCAGTGGCCTGGACCCTCCTGGCCTCCCCTACGTGGTGCAACCTACAAAGCTGGTTCTGTCTAGGCCAGGAAAAAACAGTTCCCTCGCTTCCCAGATGTCCCAAGTCTCCCTGCCTGCCTGCCCTCCTAGATCCAGAATGGTTTGGGAGTTTTCTGACCTCAGAATCCTCTTTGGAGAGCCACACAGCCCTGCCCTGACAGTGTAATCACTTCCAGCCTGCCTGGCCAGGGTGGAAGACTTGTGTTTGCTTTCTCACTCACCCTCCCACCCCTAGCCTTTAGCAGGATTTCCAAAACCACCTCCAGATGTGTGGGTCACACTGGTTCCCAAGCCTGCAACATCCCCTGAGTCTTTGGGGCTGAGAATGGTCCTTTTGGCCATGCCCTTCGGTCCTGTGTCCCTGGTCCCCTTCCCCCTCGGGACTCTTCTGTGCCCTCTCCCCCATCCCAGGCCACCTCTCCCTCCACATACACAAATAGGAGGACGCATGCCCTGTGCTCTGGGACAGCTGGAGAGATTGAAGGGGAGGGGGCTGCCCCAGGTTTGATTTGGGAAGGAGGGTGGGATGGTGAGTCACCTGGCTTCACTTTCCTCTCCCATCCCCAGGTACAAAGCCGTCTGGCTTATCTTCTTCATGCTGGGTCTGGGGACGCTGCTGCCCTGGAATTTTTTCATGACAGCCACTGCGGTGAGATGTGGGGGATGGGCTCCCGGGGGCATGTCCACTGGGCACGTAGGGCCTGGATCTGTGCCGTGGGCCCGGGGAGAGAGGTTCTGACACTCCTCTGTGCAACCCTCACAGTATTTCACAAACCGCCTGGACACGTCCCAGAATGCGTCCTTGGTCCCTGCTGAACCGAGCAAGGACATCCAGGCTTCGGCCAGCCCCTCAGCACCCTTGCCAGAGCGGAACTATCTCAGCGCCATCTTCAACAACGTCATGACCTTATGTGCCATGCTGCCCCTACTGCTGTTCACCTGCCTCAACTCCTTCCTGCATCAGAGGTGAGTGCCCGGGCCCCCAGCCTGACCCCTCCTCACTGCCTCCTGCCCTCCCTGGGCTGAGCCCCTGGCTTTACCACCCGTCTCTGCCATCGTGGCCTCTCTGGCAGGATCCCCCAGTCTGTGCGGATCCTGGGCAGCCTGGTGGCCATCCTGTTGGTGTTCCTGGTCACTGCCATCCTGGTGAAGGTGCCCCTGGATGCTACACCCTTCTTTGTCATCACCATGGTCAAGATCATGCTCATTAACTGTAAGCGGGGCTGGGTGGGGACCTGGGCCAGAGGTCTTCCCACATACCTGCCCCTTTCTTTCACACCCACTGCTGGCCAGAGAGAAATCTCTTCCTCCCTCTGGGTGGTCAGGATTCAGAGGTCTGAGCGGGCATGGACCAGGTGTGGGAGGGGAGGCCCTGGGAGTGGGGAGAAAAGGGCCGCTCAGCGTCCATACTTCCTGTGAGGAAAGCAGTAATTACAGGGGCCCCGGCCACCCACCCTGCTCCTCCCACGCCTCTGATGCCCACCCTGTTCCCCAGCGTTCGGTGCCATCCTGCAGGGCAGCCTGTTTGGCCTGGCCGGCCTCCTGCCCGCCAGCTACACAGCCCCCGTCATGAGTGGTCAGGGCCTGGCAGGCTTCTTTGCCTCTGTGGCCATGATCTGCGCCATTGCCAGTAAGTCTTGCCATCTGTCCGCCTGTCGCCCTGGTTGTTGTGGGGAGAAGGGGACGGGGCCTGTCTCTGATCGCTGACACCCTCCACCCCAGGTGGCTCGGCGCTGTCGGAAAGTGCCTTCGGCTATTTTATCACAGCCTGTGGGGTTATCATTTTGACGATCGCCTGTTATCTGGGCCTGCCGAGTCTGGTGAGCTCTTGGAGAACACCAGGTTTGGGGTTGGGGTGTAGGGCGGGTCCAGGACTCCAGATCAAGGGTGTTCTGGGTATGAAACCTGGGGGAGGTGGAAATTCTGGAGATTCTGCTTCTGAATCCACCTTCCTGGTCTCCCTCACTTGATAGGAATTCTACCGCTATTACCAGCAACTCAAGCTCGAAGGGCCTGGGGAGCAGGAGACCAAGCTGGACCTCATTAGCAAAGGTCTGAAGAGCCTGAGGAAGCTGGGGTGGAGGACAGTCTGACCAGCAGGGAGGCAGCATAAGCTAAGGGCAAGAATGAGCATGCTGCAGTGATGCCAGAGGCGAGAGGGACAAGGGATGGGGTGAGGGGTAACAATAGTAACTAGGGGCCGGGATAGAGAAGCCGGGGGGAGATTCTGGGTGGCCTTGAATGCCTGAGGACATTGGGAAGCAATTTCAGATTCTTGGACAGGGCGTAACCTGACGTGAGGCTCCTGGGAGAGGTCAGGGAACTTGCACTGTGGGAGTTCAGAGCCCGTCTGGGCTAAGTGTCAGGGCGTGGCTGTGCACTGGTTAAGGGAATGTCCACCCCCAGCTGACCCCAGCCCCTTTGGGGATTGTGTCATCTGTTGCTCTGTCCTTCCCACAACTTGAAGATCCTTCTACAACCTGTCACCCCCCAGGAGAGGAGTCAAAAGCAGGCCAAGAGGAGGCTGGAGTTTCAACCCCCAACTCTCAGCCCGCCAACGAAAGCCACTCTGTCTGCGCCATCCTCAAAAACGTATGTGGGGCTTGGGCATCCTGCTTTCTACCCCTCACCCTCTTTCTCTCCTTTTGTTCCGTTCCCCACCCCACCCTCCCCCTTTCTGGCACTGCCCATCCTCTCCCTTTCTTTTCTTTTTTAAAAAAAAATTAATTATTTATTTATTTTGGCTGCTCCGGGTCTTAGTTGCGGCACATGGGATCTTTGTTGCATCGTGCAGGCTTCTTGGTTGCATCATGCATGTGGGATCTAGTTCCCTGACCAGGGATGGAACCCAGGCCCCCTGCATTGGGAGTGCGGAGTCTTACCCACTGGACCACTGGGGAAGACCCCATTCCCTCCCTTCCCTGGATTCTCGTGTGTGTGTGTGTGTGTGTGTGTGTGTGTGTGTGTGTGTGCGCGCGCGCGCGCGTGTGTTGGGGAATCTTGGTTATTTAATGACGCACAGCCGCCATGAAGACACAGATCTGAGTCCCTTTCCTCCAGATCATAGTCCCGGCTCTCTCCGTCTGCTTCGTCTTCACCATCACCATTGGGCTGTTTCCTGCCGTGGCTGCTGAGGTCAAGTCCAGCATTGCGGGCACCAGTGCCTGGAGTGAGGACCCCATGGGTTCCCAGGACGGGGAAGGACAGGGGCTTCAGCAGGGCGAGGACTCCAGGGGAGGGGAGCCTGGACTGCTGTCTCCCCAGCCAGACTCTCCTGGTCCATTTGCCCTTCCCTGGGCTGGAAGCATCTTCTCCATTTTATAGCTGGGAAAACTGAGTCCCAGTGAGGGTCAGGGTTGTAGATTCTGCCTCTCTTGGACCTGCTAACCATTCCCTAATCTACTCTTTCTCTTCCAGGAGACTACTTCATTCCTGTGTCCTGTTTCTTGACTTTCAATATCTTTGACTGGCTGGGCCGGAGCCTCACAGCCTTCACCATGTGGGTAAGTGAAGGAAGGGGGCACCAAGACCCTGTGAGAGGGGAGAGTCCAGCCTGAGACCCAGAGAGGGAACCAAGAAAGTATGGTGGAAAGGCAACCATGCTCTTTTAAAAACCAAGACACAATCTATGTATAGTAAGGCGTACAAGTTGTAGGTGTACAGCTTAATGACTGTATATACACACACAAGTAAACATACACACCCCCCTGATAAGCATCGCCCAGGTCAAGATATAGAACATGGCCAGCACTCCAGAAGACTCTATCATGTCCCCTCCCAGTCAGTACCCCTGAAAGGTAACTAGGCTTTGAGATTTCAATTCAGATCCTAAGGGACCCCAAATGGAGCTCTGGGGGCCTTGGTTGGAGCCCTGGGGGCCTGGGTGTGCCCTGGGGGCTGACGCAGCCTGACTGAGACACTGCCTGGTCTCCGCAGCCTGGGAAGGACAGCCGCTGGCTGCCGATCCTGGTGCTGGCCCGGCTGGCCTTCGTGCCCCTGCTGCTGCTGTGTAACGTCCATCCCCGCCACAACCTGGCTGTGGTCTTTGAGCACGATGCCTGGTTCATCTTCTTCATGGCTGCCTTCGCCTTCTCCAACGGCTATCTCGCCAGTCTCTGCATGTGCTTTGGGCCCAAGTGAGTGGGGAGTGTGGTGGTCTCAGGAGGGGGCTAGTGCTCCAGTGGGGGACACTCAATAGAGGGAGAGAGGGCAAAAGAAGCTACCTGATCCTGGAGCTCAGGGTTTCCAGGCTGAGAGAGGAGCCTGCTGGCCCTAGGGTCCCAGGCAGTGGTGGGTGGGAGAGGGGTAGGGTGAGGGAGGGGCTCCCAGGGAAATGTAGAGACAGCCCCAGTACACATCCCCCCAAGAGGGGAAGTACGACAGGTGGGTAAGCAGAATTAGATGCTCTGGGTGAAGCGGGGGTAGGGGCCATCCTAAGGTAGGCTCACCCTCCCTCCTTTAGGAAAGTGAAGCCAGCCGAGGCAGAGACAGCTGGAGCCATCATGGCCTTCTTTCTGTCTCTGGGCCTGGCGCTGGGGGCTGTCTTCTCCTTCCTGTTCCGGGCAGTCGTGTGACCGAGGATGGATGGAAGGAAGGATGGCACCGGCTGCCTGCTCCTGCTTTCCTTCTGCTTCAGGGGTGGGCAGGGGTCCTCGAGGTTTTCTCTTCTAGCCGACTTCTGCTGTCTCACGGCCAGTGCTGGGCCCAGCATCCAGGCCTGGAGGAGAGAGCCTCTGAGGATGGACGGTGGGGACATTGTGGGCCTGATGGTCAGAGTTGAGGGAGGGGACACGGCCTCTGTGTCTGTTCATGTGTCCCCCCCCGTCCCCCCGCACTTGGCTCTGATTGATCCCTGCCTGGCAGAGCAGCAGAGGCTCCTAGTCTCAGAGAGTGTGTGTGTCATGTGTCTACCTGTTTGCCTGTACCAGGGGTGGCTAGGGGCCAGAACTGCTTGTTCGGAAGTCTGATATTTCTGCCCCCTTCTCCCCATGTGCCTCTTCCCCCCACCTCTCCATGTTCTTGCCCATCATGAACCCTGTACAGTTGCCATTTTACTGCCTTTTTTTTTTTTTTACACTCAAACCAGATGCCTTCAAAGGCTCTCTGATTAAATAAACTTTTTTTTTTTTTGTTGCCCCTGCTCCATGGCTCCCTGTGTGCTCCAGCCATGGCTTCATGCCCTGGAGAGGCTGGAGGGATGGCAGCCTGAGTCTGGGGGGATGAGCCTGACCCAGATGGGCCTTGGCCAGCACTGGGCCGGGGTCCAAGGTGGGGGGTGGGTGTGGGTGTTGGTCCTCTTAGTCTCAGAGTGACTACAGTACCTCCTGCTGGGGCCGCAGAGGAGGGACAGGCCTGGAGCCAGGACACCCAGACTGTTGGCCGAGATGGAGAAAGGCCATTTTCCTTTGCCGGTTCATCCCTTCTTTCATAAGCCTGGGGGTGGAGACAGTGCCCCATCTTTCTTTTGTCTTCACGGTCACCCCCCTCCACTCTGTCCTCACCCCACAGCCCGAGGACTGAGTTCTCTACAAATGACCAGCTCCACCACCCTGTCCCCCCAAGCTCCTGGCTGCACTCCCACCCTCCCAGCAGGAAGAGGCTGCAGCCCAAGGGTTCTGCCCTGCCTGGCACTCGGCCCTGACACCGAAGTCAAGGCAGACTTCTTGGCGAACAAGGGGCCTGTGTGTCCTCAGGGAAGCTGGGCCCGCTTTCTCTTCCCAAACTTTGGCCAAGGGAGGTGTGCAGTGGCCCAGGACTGTGAGAGGTGTCGGTGGAGGGGGCCATACTGCTGGGTCCCCCTTCTCCAAAAGGGCTCTTCCAGATAGGAAGTGAAACCAGAGCTCTGGCCTCTGAGCTGCCACTGTCCCCACCCCCCATGCCCTTGGCACTGCTGTCAGGGCTTTATTTCTGACAGTTTAATTTAATTGAAGGCTTCAGAGTTCATTAAGGGCTGTTAGCACATTTTTAAGGGCTTTTGATGAGCTCTGAAGTCCTAACAGGGGAGTTAAATATATCATCATAGGGGGAACTGGAGTCCACAGAAATACCCCAGGGTACACGCCAAACCAGGGTACAGAATCTGAGTTTGGTGGGAAACAAGGTGTTCCTTTCCTATCAGTTTCAAAAGCACAAGGTGCCCTGAGTGCTCTCATCCCTGCGGTGCCCTTTGGCCACGAGGCTAAGCAAAAACTGCACCCTTGCTCTGCTCCCTCTCACTCCATCTCAACTTCCGGGAGTCCTGCTGGGTTCCTTCCTCAGCACCACAGCCCCTCAGGGGCCGGTGCTTCTTCCCTGGGTCCCTTCTTGCCTCCTGCCTGGCCTTTCAGGACTCCTGCCAGGTCTCCTGCAGCCCATCCCACACACGGCCGCAGAATAATCTGAAAACATTTAGTCTCAGGCCGGTCTCTCCCTGGGGCACGCCACATATTTCCTGATTAGCAGCACCAGCAACAGCCAGTTTCTACAATTCCTTCTCCCTCTGCACCTCAGAACTTTTGTAACTGTGACTATGCTTTTACTCCAGTTACCAGACTGTCATGTTTTTCAGGTTTGGGTCTGTTTTCACTCTTTTAAGCTCCCAGAGGTACTCGAAGATGTTTGCTTCCTTGCATCTGCTTGTCCAGCCTCACAGTCGTCACAGGACAGACTCCAGCTGTGTGGCAGCACTCATTTCAATGCCTGTTCCCATGAGATAGAGATGGATGTTAAGTAGGTTTCTCACAACTCCAGCAGTGGCTTGAAGGACAGACATTTAGATTACAGTCACATCTTTGTGAACTGGAATTGATGAAGAAAATGACTAGAGTCTTTTTTCCAAAATTTTTTCGAATGCAAATGCCAAAAAATAAGTCTCGCTCGTTTCACTCATGCCCTCCGTGTCCTCACCTGAGAATGGGGAGCTCTGGGGGTGTTAGGAAAAGTAGCTCCTGCCGACCCAACTGCAGTGATAGCCCCCGGCCACAGGTGGGCGCTCTGCAGACAACACCGCCTGTGGGAGGCAGGCCGCTCTGGGGCCTCACCACCATTCCTCCTAGCACTTTGCTTCCTGTAAGGTGGGCATGGGCTGAACTTGTGCTGGTCGTCACCTTCCTTTCGTGCGACATTTCTGCCCCAAACGGTGGTCTATTAGGCTGCTGTATTCCCTGGGGTGGCTGCCACTGCAACACAAATTTCCCTCTTGTTTAATCTTATATGGTGAATTGTTGCAGCTTTAAACTTTTGAAAAGCTAAGAGCCCCAGTAAAATTAGCAGTCGTCCTTAAAAATAGAAGTGCAGCGTCGGGTATAACGGATGAATTGCAATATACCTGTGTTTGTATTCTTTGGGGTGAACATGGAAAGGGTATGGTGGGGGGGCAGTATGATGGGGGCAGGTGCTTCACAGGAAACCCCCAATTATTGGGAAAATTATCCTCAGGATGTTAAACTCTGATAGGGATTCAAAATGGATGTAAGCAGAGAAGTGCAGAGTCACCTTAAAGAGATAGCCCGGCTGTGGCCGGCAGGCCCCGCCTGAAATCCAAGTCCTGACACTGGAAGAGTGGCAGTCTGAGGGAGAGGGGCCAGGCTGGTTCTTTGGGCAGGTCGGCAGTGAGTGTGGAGATGGGCAGAGCCGGCGATCCCCCGCTCCGCCCCCCAACGCATCAGGGGCCTTTGTCGCAGCTTGGCTTCTCCAGCTTATCTCCGCCCGACCTGGCTTCCAGCACGGGTCCCCTCTGGGAGAGCATGTGCTCACTAGAGCCCCTCACAGCCTCGTTGGTCCAGGTGCTCCCTGCCAGTCAGCCCCTGATGTTCTGGCTCCAGACCGCCGGGCAAGTGCTAAGTGAGTCAGCAAGACCCCACAAAGCAGGGGCTTCTGCTCACCACAGCTACCCCCTCCCATGCCTTCCTATGGGTTGGGTGATGGTTCAGATTCAGAGCCTAGGATTCCATTTTGGGCCTGCCAAGTACCAGTTGTGTCACCTTGCACGAGCCACCTATCCTCTGTAGCCCAGATCCCTTGTTCTTTAAACGGGGTAACATGTACGGCTTGCTAAGGAAATTAAGGGGGTCTGCGTGCAGGGTTTGGGTGCAGGAGTTGAGGACCCTAGAGACACGTGGTGCCAAGAGTCATTAGGATGACCTCAGCCTGGTGGGCTCGCTGCTCCCCGTGCATGCCGTTCGGCCCCCTCCCCCGCATCTTCAGCACCCGAAGCTTCGAGGACCAGGCCTCATTTCCTTCACCCCGGCCAAGTGCGAAAGGCTACTGCCTCCGGGCGGGACAGCCGAGAACCGCAGGGCCGGGGCGCGAACGAGGGGAACCTGGGTTCTGCTCAGCCCCGCCCGCCGCTAGAGGGGGAAGTGACGTCACCCGTGACGCGCGCGCCCCCTGGCCGGAGCGCGGCCTCTATCCCCGCAGCCCCTCTTATCTGACCCCTGGCAGGTGGGGGTCCAGATTCCACTGCCCCTTAAGTCCGGGTGGCCTTGAGCCAAGCACTTTACATCTCGGAGCCGCTCAACTGTAAAGCAGGGGTAATACTACTTGCCTTGCCTACCTCTCCCTGTTATGAAACTCCACTGAGTTAATGAATAACGTTCACCTGCCGCTCCTCGTACATATACTGACTCCGATGGTCTAATAATCCTATGGAGTGCTGACTATTGCCATGCCTGCTTTACTCCAGAAAACCGAGGCTGAAAAGTTTAAAGGATGGAAAAATATTTTGTAAACTACAAAGCACCAGGTAAGTTTAAGTCTCTGTTTCTCTATCTCTGTGTCTCAGTCCTCGTCTCTCTCCCTCCCCCCCCCCCCCCCCACGACTTCCCAGGCAGTAAAGAGCATGGAAAGGTACACGGCCTCATGAGACGGGGGGGGGGCATGTAATGCAGGCTTGGTGCACCTTCCTCCCAGCCTCCAAAACATTCCAGAGAGGCATCTTCTCTTTTCACATCCCAGGGATCCTAAGCCTCCTAGGATCCTGAACTCGCATGACATCCTTCCCAGCTGAAACCAGCAAGGTCCTTCCTGATGTGTAACCTCAGTGCCTCCTGTTTGTGAGTTCCTCACCACCCACCAGCAGTAAGTACCACAGCCCTACCAGTCCCTTATCTGGTGCAGGTGGGCCAGGCAGGCACTGGGCCCAGTGGATGACCTAGAAATCCAGCCAGTTGAGACCTGCACATGGAGCAGTGACTTGTCCCTGGGGCAGGACAGGTGGCAAGCAGAACAGTTAAGTAGGTCAGGGTTGTTTGTGGTGTCACCTGCCCCCTGCACCTTTCTCTGCCTATAATCTGCTCTGGGCTGAACCAATTTAGGGTTAAGTTTTAGCTTCTTAGTCAAAGGGGGCGTGGAACACTAAATAACGCCCAAGATGAAAGCCATGCCTGGTGGGTGTGATGGCAGGAGGAGGACAGACATTTTTGCGCTGGGCTGATAACGGCAGGTAGGCGGGACTCAGTCACACCCCCAGGCAACAGATACTATGCCCTTAGACAGTCAAGACACGCTGATATGGGTATTAAAGAGGAGGTTACCAAAGATGCCCCATTTACAATTCCAGAATGGCTTAGACCACAATTTCTGGCTTTCTCACCCCACTCCCCTGAGAGATTTTGTTCTTGCCCCTGACTTCAACCATCAGCCTCTGCCTCCTGGACATCTCTCCTTGGTGCCCCACAATGCCTAAAACAGACTTCTTGACCCCTCCAGCCCAGAGTGGTCCTCCCCTCCCCTCAGCCCCACTTTTATCATCCTACCTCAGAGAATGTGTACACCGTGCCTCCTCCCCACCCCTGTGTGAGCTTCACACCTCCAGCCTCTCCCTTCTCCAAGCTTCATCCCGGGGAGTCTCCACGTGGGATTTTTGTTTGTTTGGAACAATACAATTAACTGGCTTGATTTAATAGATTTAACATATTTAGACCTATCCAACAACTAGGTAATATCAATAGATATTTTTCTCAAGCACACATGGAGTATTTATATTAACCACATCCTAGATTACAAAGGAAATCTCAAATACAAAAGTTAAGTATCATACACACCATTGTATGTCTACAACATAATGAAAGGATAATATAAAAATAATTGAACATTTTAAACAGATACCACTGATCTCTGATCAACAGAGATACCATAGGGGAATCAAAATCCTTAAAACTGAATTACAATAAAAAATTCTACATGTTGAAACTTGTGGGACATAGCTAAAATAGTACTTGAAAAGAAATTTATAGTCTTAAATCCTTATGTCTGAAAAGGGGAAAGGATGAAATTTAATGTGCTAAGTATTAAAGTTAAGAAAATAGAAAAAGAACAACAGACCTGACCCTCAAAAAGTAGAAATAATGAGAAAAAGTTTAGCATAAATTTAAAAAAATAAAGGAATAAAGTAAAGAAATTAAAGAAGCAGAAAACAAATTATGTAATAAAATAGATAAATCGCTGGTGAAACTGATCATGAAAAAAAGGGAAAAGACAAAAACAATTTTAGGAGTGAAAAAAGGGGACATACTTGAGATAGAACAGAAACTAAAAAGATAGTCAAAGGAAATAGTATGCCATAATTTTTAAAGCTTTCAAGAAACATCCAGAAAAATTAAACAAAATTCACTCCAGGAGTAGTAGAAAACCTGAATAGACCTATGCCATTAAAAAATTTGAGTTCCTAGTTAAAATATTTTCATATAGGAAACAATAGAAACAACAGGCATTTTTATAGGTGAGTTCTACAAAACTTTAAAGAAATGTTTAATTTCAAGTCTAATGTTAGTAAGTCTATTAACAAGTTAAACACATAAATAGATTAAGGAAATTTTAAAAACAATAGATGCAGAAAAATAATTTTGATACCCATTCAGATTAAGATGTATAACAAGTTAGGAGCAGAAAGAGAAAATATGCTCAATGATGAAGTGTTCCTTTTCTGATCAGAAAGGAGACAGGGATGCCCAGAATCACTGTTTCCACACGTCATTGTTCTGCTGGTCCTAGCTGGTGCACTGTAAAAAGAAATATGAGATACAAGGGTTAGAAAGGCAGAAACCAAACTATCATTGTTCTCAGATGATAGCTAGGGTTGTACTAGAAAACAACAAAAGACTGACAGACAAATTAAAAATTAATAAGGTAGCTTACCAAGTTGTGGGATCAATACACAACAATCGTTTTTCAAACTCTCCAGGAAACAGAAAATGAAGGCAAATTTCCATTTGCCATTGCGTCAAAAAATAACATACTAACAATCAAATCAGCAAACGTGGTGCAAAGAGACATGTCCCCGCAGAATATGGAAACTGAGGCAAAGAGATGGAGCCCTGGTTGGCCACGCAGACCTGCTCAGCTGTCCAACATATCTGAATGTCGAGTCTGTTGGCCCAGGAGGATGTCAGCTCGGGAATTCAGAGATGTAAGCCTGGTGGAACTGGGAAGACCAGAACTGACAGGGCACGCCTGGCAGGCGCTGAGCTTGGGAGGCTGCTTGTTCTGGGGGTTAAGGAGCCAGAGCTACTCCCCATGCTTAAATAGTCGCTGACATCCTGATGCCTCCAGTTGTTTGATTCATCCATGGCCCCTTATCCAAGCTCCCCTCAGTGGCCCCCTCACCTCCTTGAAAGGCCATTGGTGCTTCCTAACTAGGAGAAGTCCCAGTCCGAGCAGCAGCCTGTCCAGGCTGAGTCTCTGCTCCCTCCGAGGCCCTACTTAGCTTTAGCTAGATCAGGGGTCTGCAAAGCTTTTCTGTAAAAGGTAAGGGGGTAAATACTTTAGACTTTGAAAGCTATACGGTCTCTGTCACAACTATCAACTCCCTCATTACAGTGTGAAACTAGCCGAAGACAACATGTAAACAAATAAGTAGAGCTTGTTTCAGTAAAACTTTACGGACATAAATTCAAATTTCCTATACTTTTCACATGCCAAAATATTATCTTCCCTTTGATTTTTTTTCAGCCATTAAACAATGTAAAAACCATCCTTATCTACAGGCCATACAAAAACAAGTGATAAGCCCACCAACTGCAGGCCATAGTTCATCAGTCCTTACTTCATCTGGCTGCCCTCCAAACAGCAGAAGGTTGGGCTGGGTCTTTGAGGCCTGGTTGGGAATAAAAGGTATCTTGGGAATATCAAGGGTTGCAAATGCTGCTGGGAATAGGCTTCTGGGGATTCAGGGGGGGTTAAGTCATCTTTAATAGCTTTCAGTGGCTTCGCTTACCCTAACTTAAGGTCAGAACTACTTAGCATGGCATTGTGGCCCTCTGTGACCTAACCCCTGCCTGCAGGGCCACTTTCAGTGACTCCTGCCTCCCTTGAGGGTTCCTGGGCTGTGGTACCTCTGGCAGGGCTGTGCCTTTCCCATGCTTTCCCTTTGCTGGGGAGTAGACCTGTGCCACGTAGCCCTGAACCTGGCCCCTTACCCAGGCTGAGCTGGGAAACTGAGGCTTCTCCCTTGCTGCCAGCTGCTCTGATTCACACTTGGTCTGCTGCAGCTCCCCCTAGTGGGCTAAGGACTCCCTGTCCTGTTTATGCATCCGTATCCTCAGACAAGGCTCACAGGGAATTAGTGAGTGTCAATGAGCTGGAGAAGTCATCCTGAAGATTTCTGGAAGGGAAAGCAGAATTTCTGTGCTGGTGCGAGATTTGAGATTTTCCCCTTAGGAAACCCCCGAGGACTCTCTGGTCCTGACACTGGTCCACAGGAGTGATTCTTTCTCTGCTTTGGGCTTGAGTCCTGGGAGAAGAAACAGCATCCCCACTCCATTTCTGGAGCAGGGAGCAAGGGAGTTAGCCAAGCAAAGGCTCTGAGCTGACCCACCCTGGGGTACTCACTGAAGCCTTCCTCGCCCAGTTTCTAGAATGTGCAGATTCACTCCTACCTCTTCACAGGACGGTGAGATGTTGTGAATCC
Source organism: Kogia breviceps (assembly GCF_026419965.1). Lineage (NCBI taxonomy): Eukaryota > Metazoa > Chordata > Mammalia > Artiodactyla > Physeteridae > Kogia > Kogia breviceps. Next base: position 77,191,294 of record NC_081319.1, read on the forward strand.
TCTTTGTGAACCAGGGAGCAGGTGTTTAACTAGGCCCCTTCTGCCTAGGGGGAGGGAGGGTGTGTTGGGGGGTGACGCTCCTGGTTTGAGGTTTCCATCTGGAACACAGCATCTGGGGGGCCTCCTAGCAGCAGCACCACGGCCCTTCCCCCACTCACTGACTCCTCCCAGACCATAAAGAAGGGGAGTGGAAGTATAAGGAGAGATGAAATTGAGGTAGTGATGGCACGGTTGACGAGGTCTGGAGTGTGGGGCAAGGAAAAGGAAAGCAAGGGTCCTTTGTTCCTTGAAACTGAACACATAAACCAAGAAGATATGAAAGAATAAGACTGGGCATCAGGGCTGCTGAGGGAGGTCCACGGGTGGTGGTGGGGGAAGCACTCCCCAGCACGCCAGGGGCCGACGAAGTGGGCCACGAAGGGAGTTGCTGGACATCCACAAGGTCACAGCGTAGGGGGTGGCCATTCTCTCCTGGAGGGTCTGTGGGTCCAGTAGGCTTCCAAGATGAGGCCTTGGAAAGGCAAGGACAGTTCACCAGCCGGAGCGCACGCAAAAGGGGCAAAGCCAGAAGAGGCACGGCGTCCTGTAGCTCGCTGGGCAGGCCCATGGCTTGGAGCCTCCGGCGCCACCGCTGAAGGGGAACGACATGGTTCCAGCCGCCTGGAGCGGGCTACACTCTGGCCAGAGTCCTCATGCTGCCTCCAATAACTTCTGCCACCCTGCAGAGGGGTCCTTGGAGACCCGACCCTCCCCAGATCTAGGCAGCTGCAGAAACAGAGAAGAGGATGGAAAAAAAAAAAGAAAAAGAAAAAGAAACCAGACTGAGAACTCGATGTGCATGTCTCTGCGCTCCACACCTGTGGGAGGCTGCAGAAGCTGGGGAGGGCCCATCGCGTAGCGAGCCCATCCCGTTTCCGCTCTCTGAAAGGCTGCCCTTAGAGCTGCCCCAACAGCCCGTGTGATTGATGTGGGAGAAGCGGGGTCAATCCCAACCCCAGACGCAGTGCTGGGCTAGCTGGGCCTGGTAGGTGGGGTAAAGGGTGCCCCCTACAGTTTCCTACAGTAAACGGGATTAGGGCAGCCCACTTCAACCCCAGGATCCTAGAAGAACGGTCGCGGGGCGGAGCCGCCGCAGAGGCACAATCCAGGCCGCAGAGGGCGGGGCGGAGCCTCGAGGGAAGGGGGCGGGGCGGGACCGCCTAGGCGGGCCTGGAACCTGCTGGAAGCATCGCAGTACCGCCGCCGTGGCTCCTTCCGCCGCATGCAGGCAAAGAGTCCCCCGCCAGCCGGAGCCGGCACCCTTCCCGCAGCCGGAGCCACGCCCCGCGGCGAAACGCCGGCCCTGCCCCCGGGAGGGCCGGGATTCCCCGGGCTGCCTAGAGTTGGGCTTTCGATTCCGCACCAACCGCGGAAAAGACCCCTTCCCCTTATCGAGCTGTTGTTTTCTGTAGCGAAGATTCTAAAGGGAGATCGAGCCTGGGAGCGTAGGTGGGAGTGGTTAGCCGCTTTTTAGGCTTCCTTCGAGGCCGGGACTCTTGGGTGTGGAGACGCCTGCCCTACAAGTTTCTACGGAGGTCAGTGGGGATCCTCGCCCCTGATCTGCCGCTTACGTCATGAGAGCATTCCCTACATCCATTTCTGATGTTGTCCTGTCTTGGAAGCGCAGAGATGGGGCTATGAAAACGAATAAATACGTGCGCTCCCCGTGCACACTGAGGCCGGCTGCTCCCGTTCTTCACCGCCCCCTCCCCTATTTTGGACCATGACGTCAAGGTGGGCGGGCGGCGGCAGGTGCGGTGCTGACAGGCATCCTCCTTTAAGGCGGAGGGATCCGGGGGCGGGCAGCTAGGCTGTGCTTCGTCTTATATAAGGCGACTGGGGGCTCACAACCGTTCTTTTGAGTCACCCCCGCGCACCCCTGTTGTGGCGAGTGAGATAGAGGCAGTCCTTGCCCTCTCTGCTCTCTAGTATCTGCGACTCTTATTCTTTAAGGTAAGGCTGCAGTCTTCTTCGGGCTTTTCAGGTTAGATTGCTCTTCCGAGTTGTTTTCGTCTCTCGCGTCCTTTCTGACTCCACATTTTGTTGTGTTGGGGCAGCTTTTGGGATAACGCTCCCATTTTCTGTTGGGGGGTGGGAGGGAGCTCTTGAGTTCAGGCTCTTTTCTGTGCTTGGTGGTGGGGCTGCTTCTAGGCAGCTATTAGGCATGGGCGAGGTGGGCCGCGGAGTGGGTCTGGGCTAGTGGGCAGCTGCACGTGGTGGCCGCGCCGGCCCGGGACGCTGCCATGTTTGCCTCTTCACTTCCGGACGCGGCTACGGGGCGCCGGAGGGTCCCCAAGGGTTGTGGGTGTGCGCGCTCGGTGTGACTCAGCACAGCCCAGTCCTGACCAGGTTTTGCCATCTCTTGTACTGGACGCGGTTTTTAAGTTTTTTCGGGTGCCTACCGGGAGGGTCTGTGGCGAGGGATGTTTTCGGTCGCCTCTGGCCTGCGGTCTTGGTGCAGGAGGAGGGACGGGAGAGGAGAGGGAGGGTGGCAGGATCTGAGATTCATGGGTTTATTCCTCCCCCGCCCCTCCTCGAGAGCTGAGATTGTTCTGGAAGCTTCTGGAGCCCGGTGCCCCGCCCTGGTGCCCGGATGCTGGGGCGAAGGGAGGCTGCGCGGTGGCGCCCCCTTCTCGCGTGGTCCTGGCCGACGCATGTCCGACAAGGACTAGAGTCGGCCCAGCGGACTACGGCCACCATTTTAGTTGTGTTTGGTTTGGACTTGCATCTCAGTCACGTGTGCTCAGGGGTCACGGTGGAGCTCTTCCTTTATCGGTTCTTTGTCTTAATAGCCACCCTGGGTGGGCATCCCACCGATCTCTCGAGTTAGCTTCCCCTACCACGTGAGGCAGTAATCCCACATCTGCTTGGAGATGCGTCATGGGAGAGCAGTTTCAAGTCATTGCCCTTTAACGTATAACTAGTCATATTGGAGGTCCCCCCATCCAAAATGGTAGAACTGTATTGATTTGCATATTTAAATGTGTGAATTAATCGGGGTTATTACTTGCATTCGAGATAACCTGGGTTAGGGGCGATACTCTGCATGCCTAACAAATTACCAGGTGATGCTGATCCATGGATCATTTTAACAGTAGTTTGGTTCCAAAGTACAAGAAACCTTAACACATTTCATCCAGTGTGTTAGGCGCAGCCCCTCTCCCCATTGTTTTCTCTCTAGGGATGCAGCCTGAAATTTTTACAGGAAAGGATTTTGTCTCAGTACACAGCTCAAAACAGTTTGAGATGAATCTCTTAATGTCTTTATTGTATTGTAATCGGGGTGAACTCTAGTAGTTTTAAGTTCTTGAGTTTTTTATTTTAGATGCCTGAGGAAGTGCACCATGGAGAGGAGGAGGTGGAGACTTTTGCTTTCCAGGCAGAAATTGCCCAACTCATGTCTCTTATTATCAATACCTTCTATTCCAACAAGGAAATTTTTCTTCGGGAGTTGATCAGTAATGCTTCTGATGTGAGTACCTTGGGTGTTCTCATTGGCGTTTGTTTTTCAAGTACTCCAAAAAAAAAAAAACGGAGAAGGGGTGGTTTGGCATTTTGTGGTGGTCAGTGTTGAAGGGGATATAAATTTGCTGCAGTTACAAAAAGGTTTGCTTTATTCTATGGTGGGTAGGTGGATAGATGTGGATAGAGACTGTAGTTGGATGTGGTTTTCAAACTACAAGTTAAATGGGTAATCACAATTGAGGGTATTTGGGAATTAAAAAGTTTTTTCTTTTGGGTGAAATGGGCTTTAAGGAAGTAGAATTTTGTAAAATTGCAATTTGTATTTCCAGGCCTTGGACAAGATTCGTTATGAGAGCCTGACAGACCCTTCCAAATTGGACAGTGGTAAAGAGCTGAAAATTGACATCATCCCCAACCCCCAGGAGCGCACCCTGACTCTGGTAGACACTGGCATTGGCATGACCAAAGCTGATCTTGTAAATAATTTGGGAACCATTGCCAAGTCTGGTACTAAAGCATTTATGGAGGCTCTTCAGGTATGTGGTATTTTAGCTAGGCACACACCATTCGTATTTTTGGTGTTTGGTTTGCTGTTTCTTTGAAACTTGCGTTCGACTTCCTTAAACTCTTTGGCAGGCTGGTGCAGACATTTCCATGATTGGGCAATTTGGTGTTGGCTTCTATTCTGCCTACCTAGTGGCAGAGAAAGTGGTTGTGATCACAAAGCACAATGATGATGAACAGTATGCCTGGGAGTCTTCTGCTGGGGGTTCCTTCACTGTACGTGCTGATCATGGTGAGTTGGCTTTCCTCCTAAGGAGTCTGGGTGAGAATTCTGGGGAAACAGTAATAAAGATCTTGAGCATTTTTATCTGTAAATCTTGAGCATTTTTATCTGTAAAGCAGTTATATTTATAGTTTTGCACTTAGTTTCATTTTTTATTCCATTTTGATCGACTTTCTAGGTGAGCCCATTGGGCGGGGTACCAAAGTGATTCTCCACCTTAAGGAAGATCAGACAGAGTACTTAGAAGAAAGGCGGGTCAAAGAAGTGGTGAAGAAGCACTCACAGTTCATAGGTTATCCCATCACACTTTATGTAAGTATGGACTGGTAACTCAAGTGAAGATGCTTTAGAGAATCTAAATGGACCTTTGGTTTTTTGCTTTCTGTAATCTGCATTTATCATCTTTGATACTTTTAGCTGGAGAAGGAACGTGAGAAGGAAATCAGTGATGATGAGGCAGAGGAAGAGAAAGGTGAGAAAGAAGAAGAAGATAAAGATGATGAGGAGAAGCCTAAGATTGAAGATGTGGGCTCAGATGAGGAGGATGATAGTGGCAAAGATAAGAAAAAGAAGACAAAGAAGATCAAGGAGAAGTATATTGATCAGGAAGAACTGAACAAGACCAAGCCCATTTGGACCAGAAACCCTGATGACATCACCCAGGAGGAATACGGAGAGTTCTATAAGAGCCTTACCAACGACTGGGAAGATCACTTGGCAGTGAAGGTAAGAAGCCTTGCTTGTTGGCTCAATAGGAGGAGCCGATAATGGGCAAATGGAACTTACCCAACTGGTTGGTAGCTGGGAGCTGTGAATGCCATGAGTTCACTTGCTAATGGACCCTTCCAGGGTGGAGAAATGACATTTTCCTCAGTTACCTCACTTGTTCTGTGGCAGCTTTACCCATCCGGGGTCCTGATTTGACAATTTCCTCATTAACCCAGGGATTATACACAGCTTGTACCATGTTGGGTTCATTTAGGGCGTTGGAGCTTAAATTTTCTCAACAGTTGCCTTAGCGTCTGCTCTATTCCTGGTGCTTAGGGGGAAGATTTTAGTTCCAAATATTGGATAATTTCGTGTTGGGACAAAAAGCCACTCTTATTTTGAAATACACAGTTGGATTATCTTGGGTTTCTTTCAGCACTTCTCTGTAGAAGGTCAGTTGGAATTCAGAGCATTGCTGTTCATCCCTCGTCGGGCTCCTTTTGATCTCTTTGAGAACAAAAAGAAGAAGAACAACATTAAACTCTATGTCCGCCGTGTGTTTATCATGGACAGCTGTGATGAATTAATACCAGAATATCTCAGTGAGTATCTTTTTGGCCTAATGTACTTGCGTTCAGCATTCTCAAGGGGACTGAAGTCTTTATCTTAGGTTAAGGATCCTCTGCAACATAACAGGTGTTCAGTGAGAAAATTGGTCCTGTTGCGTCCAGCTAACCCTATGTATACCTTTATTTTTATCCTCTCCACTCCCCTACCTTTTTTAAACTGAGCTTACGTACTTGATTTCAGACTTCATCCGTGGTGTGGTTGACTCTGAAGACCTTCCCCTGAACATCTCCCGAGAAATGCTCCAGCAGAGCAAAATCTTGAAGGTCATTCGCAAAAACATTGTTAAGAAGTGCCTTGAGCTCTTCTCAGAGCTGGCAGAAGACAAGGAGAACTACAAGAAATTCTATGAGGCATTCTCTAAAAATCTAAAGGTAAAGAGGCAGCAAGTACTTTCTTCCTTAATAATTATGATGGCTTATTTCTTACTCACATAGAGGATAAATTATTTCTTAGCAAGATTTTTTTTTTTTTTTTTCTTTCTACCCTTAAAGCTTGGAATCCATGAGGACTCCACTAACCGGCGACGCCTTTCTGAGCTGCTGCGCTATCACACCTCCCAGTCTGGAGATGAGATGACTTCTCTCTCAGAATACGTGTCTCGCATGAAGGAGACCCAGAAGTCCATCTATTACATCACTGGTGCGTTGGAGCCTGGGTCTGATCAAAGCCTCTCCTTAGAGGTGTGGGGAGAAAGGGAGGACACTCGAGGATACCTGGGAACTGGCAGGTTGAGGCATTCTGGCCCTTGAGTCACACTAAGTAATCCTTACAGGTGAGAGCAAAGAGCAGGTTGCCAACTCTGCATTTGTGGAGCGAGTGCGGAAGCGGGGCTTCGAGGTGGTGTACATGACAGAGCCGATCGATGAGTACTGTGTGCAGCAGCTCAAGGAGTTTGATGGGAAGAGTCTGGTCTCGGTTACCAAGGAGGGCCTGGAGCTGCCTGAGGACGAGGAGGAGAAGAAGAAGATGGAAGAGAGCAAGGCTAAGTTTGAGAACCTCTGCAAACTCATGAAAGAGATCTTGGATAAGAAGGTGGAGAAGGTAAGCAACTCTGGAACTAAGTTATTTGTAACAGATGCCTTCAGGGCTGTTTCCCTCAGTCTCTGGTTGCTATGCAATTAGTGGTTTGGGGCAGCCTAATTTGTTTAGCGCCAATCCTACCCTTTGTTTTCTTAACCAGGCAGATTTTAAGGTTACTGTTTCTATTAAACTTAGCAAAGATGAGGTATTCTTCCCCCTGACCCCCAGAACAGGACTTCAAGTATCATGTTTGTCTCAAGGTAGCAATTTGATTTAATGTGAACCCAAGGTTTTTGTGACTGTCCACAGGTGACGATCTCCAATAGGCTTGTCTCTTCACCCTGCTGCATCGTGACGAGCACCTATGGCTGGACTGCCAACATGGAGCGCATCATGAAAGCCCAGGCACTTCGGGACAACTCGACCATGGGCTACATGATGGCCAAAAAGCACCTAGAGATCAATCCTGACCACCCCATTGTGGAGACCCTGCGGCAGAAGGCAGAGGCAGACAAGAATGACAAGGCTGTCAAGGACCTGGTGGTGCTACTGTTCGAAACTGCGCTGCTCTCTTCTGGCTTCTCGCTTGAGGATCCCCAGACCCACTCCAACCGCATCTACCGCATGATCAAGCTAGGCTTGGGTGAGTACTCTTGTCCTCTAGAGTGTGGCAAGGAGAGGAGGAACTGGTCTGGTGGGCAGATTTGACTGAGTGCTTTTTGGGTCAGATCTCAAGTGGCATTCTTCCTACTTTTAGGCATTGATGAAGATGAAGTGACAGCAGAGGAGCCCAGTACTGCTGTTCCTGATGAGATCCCGCCCCTTGAGGGTGACGAGGATGCCTCTCGCATGGAAGAAGTAGATTAGGCATTTCTACCTGCAGACTTTGTTCCCTCTGTATAGTGTCCCCATGGCTCCCCCAACAGCAGCCCCAGTGGCCTCGGCCCACTTGGTTCCTTCTGCTGATGTCTAGTGGTTTTATTTCTGTCCTTCTGTCTAAGGTAGGATATAAGGGCCTCGAGCCCTGTTCCTTTCCACATTTGACATGGGGTTGGAATGTTGTGTATTGTGGTTTTTTTTGTTTGTTTTGTTCTGAAATTAAAGTATGCAAAATAAAGATGATGCAGGTTTTTTATACACTTCTGCTCTCTCTGTGGACCACCCCCCCACCGCAAGTATGTATAATGCTGCCTTTGGAGTTTCTGTAGTTTGTTTCCCTCCCAAGTCTTAACCTGCTATCATCCTAAGTATAGATAACGTGATACATAATAAGACTTTTAAAAGTTTTTAAAAGGTCACTGATAAGTTTAGAAGTCACACAAATGGGATCTAATCAAACTTGAAACCATACAACCAAAAAAAACTACAGAATGGGAGAAAATATTTGCAAATGATGCGACTGACAAGGGCTTAATTTCCAAAATAATACAAACAGCTCATACAAGTTAATAACAAAAAAAACAATCCAATTAAAATATGGGCAGAAAACCTAAATAGACATCTCTCCAAAGAAGACATACACATGGCCAGTAGCCACATGAAAAGATGTTCAACATAGCTAGTTACTGGAGAAATGCAAATCAAAATGACGATGAGGTACCACCTCACATTAAAAAGTAAGCAAATACCAGGACTTCCCTGGCGGTCCAGCGATTAAGACTGTGCTTCCACTGCAGTGGGCGCAGGTTCAGGAACTAAGATCCTTGCATGCTGCATGGTCAAAAAACAAAACCAAACAAAAACGTCTGCAAATAAAAGCCTGGAGAGGGAGGGTGTGGAGAAAAGGGAACCCTACTACACTGTTGGTGGGAATGTAGGTTGGTGCAGCCACTGTGGAAAACGGGTACGGAGGTTCCTCAGAAAACTTAAGAATTACCATATCTAGTAATCCACTCCTGGGCATATATCCAGACAAAACTAATTCAAATAGATGCACCCCTATGTCTGCAGCAGCACTAACGACAGCCAAGACATGGAAACAAATGTCTGTTGACAGATAAAGATGATGTACATATATACAAGTGAATACTACTCAGCCATAAAAAATGAAATATTTTAAAAATGAAATCATGCCATTTGCAGCAACGTGGATGCAAATTAGAGATTACCATGCTAAGTAAAAGAAACCATATGATATCACATGTAGAATGTAAAATATGACACAAATGAACCTCTGAATCAGAAACAAAATCGGACAGAACAGACCAGTGGTTGCCAAGGGGGATGGGGGAGGGATGGAATGGGAGGTTGGGGTTAGCAGATGGAAGCTGTTATGTGAACAAGATTGGATGAACAAGGTCCTACTGTATAGCGCACAATTATATTCAGTATCTTACGATAAACCATAATGGAAAACAGTACTTTAAAAAATGTGTAACAATCACTTTGCTGTACAGCAGAAATTAACACTAAATCAACTATACTTCAATTTAAAAAAATTCTGATAAACACTGAAGGTATCTGAACTACCATATAACACTTTAAAAAAGTCCCTTTCCTAAAGCACATACAGAGGGTCTTCCACTCAAATTTTTTTGACTTTACCGTGCTGATACGAAAGCACACATGCAGTAGGAACTACTTTTGAGTTTTGATCTTTTCCTGGGTTGACAGTATGAGGTACCTTCACTGGTGTGGCTTGGCACTGAGCTGCAGTTCCCAGCCACCTGGCTACAAACAAGTGGTGCACGTAACCACCACTGTCTTCGTTTTCAGTATTAAACAAGTTAAATGAGATATCTGACACCTGTCAAACAGCAACTGTAGGATGTTCTGAGCTGATGGAAGTTTTAGGTAGGGTAAGCTATGTCAGGTGTATTAAACACATTTTCAACTTCTGATGGGTTTATCGGATATAACCCATCTGAATTTGAAGTCTGTACTTCAGTCAACCAAAACACAGGACTGAGCCCGCTGCAGCAATTTAATTTAATAAAATAAAATTATAAGAGCAAAAGTTACATTTCCAAAGTACCAAAACCTGCAACTGGCTCATGGAGCAGAGCCTAGGGATCCAGGAGCAGAGGGGGTGGTGGTGCTGGGCGGGACTCCCATCACCCTCCCACAGCACAGCACCGTCTTTCACTTACTCTCCTGGGAAAGCAGCATGTGGAGCCTACAACACTTGTGCTTCTCTCGCCAGAGTAAGAAATGCAGGTCTCTCTCGGAGTCTGAAAGGGTGGGTATTCAAGGTAGGGGACAAGCACAGGTGAGGCGCTGGCAGAGCCTACAGGGCAAGACTTCAGGGAATTGGAGGAGGGAGGGGCTTTGGAAGGTGCCTCTGCCTTCTCAACACTGCCCCCTGCCCCTTGCCACTGTCATATCCACCCTGGGAAGAATCCTGCCCACTAGAGGATGGGGGACTTAAGGCAAAGGGGAAGGCTGCCTCCTGGGCTCCCTACCCCCAACTGCAGAGCTGGTCTGTGATACTGAGAAACCTGCATTTTGCCCTAGAGTCTGCCGCCTCCGAGAAGTTACAGTAGGACAGGAAAACTGGTACAGTGAGAGGGTCCTATTCACTTCGTCGCTCAGGCCCCTCAAACCTTCTGCACAGATGACTCGACTGGCACGACCTTCTTTCCCCGCTGCTTTAGACGGCCCCGGGCGTAGACTCGGAGCAGGAGGGCAGCAAAGACCACAGCCACCCCCAGGCCCCCCACCACAGTGACAGTGTGGCCGTAGAGAAGGCAAGAGAGGAGGATGGCAAAAGCCTGGCGGAGGGTCATGATGATGGTGAAGACGGCAGCTCCAAACTGCCCAATGGTGTAGAAGATGAAGAGCTGGCCACAGGCAGAGCAGATGGACAGCAGCAGGGTATGGGCAGCAAACTCGCTGTGTCGCCCCATGAAGCGGATGCCCTCCAGGAGAGCCCCCTGCTCTAGCAGGGAGCCCACTGTGAAGAGGCAGGAGAAGCAGTTGACCCCAAACATCATCTGCACCGATGACATCTTATAGGCAAACAGGGCATCCTGCCAGTTGGAGGTGAAGCTGTCAAAGGCAATGTAACCTGCCAACAGGATGAGGCCTGAGAGCGTGGTGGCTGGGGAGCTGTGGGGCTCTGGTCCGCTGGACAGCAGAAACATGCTGGCCCCGATGGAGATGAGGCCGGCAGTCAAATATTCCCAGTACTCATAGCTGCGCCGAGACACCAATTTTCCCATCAGCATAACCGGGATCACCTTGGAGGCCTTGGCCAGCACCTGAGTGGGGAAGCTGACGAACTTGAGAGCTTCATATTGGCACCAGCTGCTGAGCACATTCGACAGGCTGGCAAAGGAGTACCGGTACATGGGTGCCCCATGCCGGGGCTGCTTGCATAAGATGCAGTAGAGGCCCGCCACCATCAGTGCCAGGACGCGGTTCATTAGCACCAGGAACTGTGAGTCCAAGAAGCGCTCACCTGGCAATGTGGCCGTGGCCCCGTAGCTGCGGGTCATCACTCTTTCCTGCAGCACTCCCCACGTCAGATAAGACACCTGGATGGGGAAGGGCAGAGGGAGAGGAGATAAGCAAGAGAAGGAACAGGCAGGCCAAAAAGCGCAACAGCCTCCTCCTTCCTCAGGATGACATCGAAAATGATGAGGATGGACAGCATAAACGTCTGTAGTAACTAGAAGTTACTTTCCTCTTCTTCTCTCCCAAATCTGGATTCACCTTGCAGGCAATCAAGTGTGTGTGAAACACACAACAAATGCTTTAGGACTGACCAGACCCTGTCTGTCCCCACAGTAGGGTATTATAGAGCCGACTCCATCCCAAGTATTTTCTTCTCTATTTTCAACCAACTGTGGGAGGAAGAGTTCTTAAAGAAGACTGCACACCTGTTAGTTCAACATGGTACACTAGGTGGAACCAGAGGTGCCCACTCCAAAATGCCGCCATGAGGCCAGCATCTCAGCACCCCTCTCACACGCAGTAGTGGGTAAGGCTGATTTTTTTTTTTTTTTTTTTTTTTTTTTTGCGGTACGCGGGCCTCTCACTGCTGTGGCCTCTCCCGTTGCGGAGCACAGGCTCCGGACGCGCAGGCTCAGCGGCCATGGCTCACGGGCCCAGCCGCTCCGCGGCATGTGGGATCCTCCCGGACCGGGGCACGAACCCGCGTCCCCTGCATCGGCTGGCGGACTCTCAACCACTGCGCCACCAGAGAAGCCCTCTGAAACTTGTAACAGTGTGTTTACGGTATATGAGACATCATTACAAGGGGATGGGAGAAATCACAGAAGGTAGAGACAGGAGAACAGAAAAGACAGCGTTTCCTCCAACCACCCCCAAGAAGATGGTGTGCCTCTGGGAGGAGGAGGACACACAACACAACCACCAGCAAACTGTTGGGACCGGTGGGGTGAAAGCTCTGGTTCCACAGAATTCCTGTCCGCGGGGACCGACTCAGGAAGAGCTGCAGAGCCTGCCTACTTACCTGGAGCCCCGCAGCACAGAAGAGCAGCTTCAGGGCTTGCCAAGTGGGACTGGTCTCTGCTGGCTCTGCCCGGGGAGCCAGAGGAACCTCATCCGGGGCCTTGGGCTCGTTGCCAAACACACAAGTTTTCACCAGGGGGAAGCAGAGACCCCTGCCTGGAGAAAGCACACAAGGTGAAACCCCAAACTTCTCCCTAGCACCTCATCTCCCCAACAGCTGCCAGCCGCCCTGCTGGCCGCCCTTCCTCCCTTGCCACGCCACCTCCCCCTTTGCACTGCTGGCCAACACTCGTAATACAAACTGAACAAACTTTCCCACACACCTGTCTCCAGGTAGTTCTTCCGCCTGAAGTACTGCACCAGTAGGTAGCCAGGTACCATAAAGCTCGCATAGCCAGCCGCGTTCACCAAAAAGCGGAAGAACCATAGCTGGGTCCATGACTCCAGAGGGCCTTCGGGGTTCTCTCCACCTGCCCCGAGGGAGGGGAGCGCAGCCAGCAGCACCACTGCCCACCACCTGCGGGGACCGCGGGCAGAAGGCTCAGGGTCCGGCTCCCCACCTTCTGGGCCCTCCGGAGGGGACGACACTGGAGAAGGGCCCGGAGTTCCTCCCCGCCCCCCTCAGCTGCAGCTCAACGCGGACAAAGAGCCTCTCTCTCTCTCCTGGGGTGGCCGGCGCGAGCCAGGCAGGGCTCCCTCCATCCCCGAGAGCGGACCCGCCCCTCCGGCCACACAGGTTCTCTCTGTTCCCTCCAGCGCTCCCTGACCCCGCCCTCGGGGCTCCCGGAGCGCCAGGGTCCCCCGATTTCTCCGCCCGACACTCCCAGAGCCCCCGAAGAGCACAACGCCACGGCGCCCGCCGCCACCCCCCCACCCCCCGCGCCGGCTCCGGGCAGTGCTAGGCTGGCCTCCTGCCGGGCAGACAGGACCGCACCCGTCCCCCCGCGCTGAGGAGCGGCGGTCACGTGGCGCAGGGCTCGGTCACGTGGGCTCGCCACTCCCCCTAGCCCCCCACCTGGCGTCCATGGTCCCGGCCGCGTGGGGCGGAGCGGGGCCGGGGAATGCGGGTCCCCGGGCCGCGCGCTCCCACCACTCCCGCAGTCGCCTCCAGAAGAAGCCGAGGGGCCGGCTAGCGGAAGTGCCGCGCTCTTCCCGCCTCCCTCCCCGCGGCCGCCCCTCCGCCCCCGGCCGCGACCACGCAGCGCCCCGGGCCGCCGCCGGGCCACAGCGCCCCCTCGCGGCCTGGCGGGAGACGCGGCTCGGCGCGCGGGAGGCTGGCTGCTTCTGTGGGCGGGTCGGGGCGGGTCGGGTGGGGTGGGGTCGGGGAGCGGGAGCTCCAGAGCGGTGCCGCCCCCGCTTCGTCATCGCCCTTAGCCCTCACCATCGGCCCGGAGGTAGTGGTGACCACTGCCATCCTAGGAACGGGGACACAGGTTCTGCATCCCAGGCACATCTTATGTTGCCATTTCCCCGTTTTCTGGCAGGAAGATGTCTCCTTCCTTCGGGGGCTGGGCCAGCAGTTCTGTCCCCGCATCCTCATGACCTTCGGAGGTTCTGCATGACCTGGCCCTCGTCTACCTCGCCCCCTCACCCACCCCCCTGCAGAGCCCCACTGGCCTGCTCTCAGTTCTTCTAATTCACCAAAAACCTTCCCCTGAAAGCTCTCCCCCTAGCCCCTACTCAGGCCTCCCCTGACCACCCAAAGTATGGCCCTACACCCACTCCACTGCTCTCCCTCCTATGATTCTTTTCCTTCCATCGCGACTTGCAATTACATATTTATTTGGATGTTTATGATTTTAATGGCTGCCTCACTAGACTAGGTCTCCAAGTGGCCGGAAACTGTTTTATTCCCACATATTCTATCCCAGCATAGGCCTGACCTAATAGGTGCCTCAAACATATGTGGAATGAGAGAAAACAACATACGAAGCCACGCTCCCTCGTGTCCCCCTCCACAGGCTAGCCCTTCTCTCCAGGCTCCTCCAGGGCTGTGGTGAGGCCTCCCACTTGGATCTTCTCACTCCTCTTTCTCTTTCTCCATCCATCTGCATTTCCACAGAAAGGGCAAGGGTTTGTGCTGGACAGAGAGTCCTGAGGACCATTAGCATCTCTACCCTCCATACAAGGCCCTACCCTGCTCAAGTGACAATTTCCTTCTCTCTGCCTCCACCACAAGGTCACAGGGCAGGCCTGTCTCAAAATCCCCAATGCACACAAACAGGCACACGCACAAAACAACTCGGGGCGGGAGTGGGGTGGGGGGGTGTTTCAAAATCTCTGATGTTTTAGTGTCATGTTCTTGAAACTTCCCCATCCCTAAAGGCTCAGTTCAGGGCCTTCTGTGTGAAGTCTTTAAACAACAGTGTTTCAAAGTCCTCCTCAGCAGTGAGATGGAACCCTTCAGGGCCCTGCTCACTCACAGTTCAGTGTCTCTCCTCACTCAGGAGAGTCCATGTTGCCTACCGGCTGGCAGCTTCAAGCTGACCCCACGTGGGTAGAGACAAGAGCCCCGCCATCTTCAACGGAAGTAAACAGGCTTCGCCCAGGCTGCCTGGGGCTTTGGGGGTCCTTCCATCCACCTGGAAGCTCTTCCTTCCAGACTGGCTCTCTTATTTGCGGTCCCTCCTCTCAGCTCAGGACTGTGCTGGCCCCAGGCTCTGGCCTCAGCAGTCCTCAGGGCACATGGCCTGGGCCCAGACTGTAGCAGCTGTGGCTCCAGCTTTCAGATGGGAAGAGGTGGAGCGTCCAGGGCCCTAGAGCCTGTCCTGGCTTCAGTCAGCACACAGCAGTGGCTTCCCGGAGATCTTCAGGTCATCAAAGGGCAAAAGGGCAAGGGGCTGAGGAAGAGGATGGAGAAGCAAGATCAGGGCCCGTGGACAAAGGCAACGGTGGGGGAAGGGGGCTGGGAGACCTATTGGGCCCTTTCCTTCCCACCAAGTATCGTTTAAGGACATCAGGGAACAAATCTTCCTACTAACCCCCCAAACAGTGGTCCCCCAGGGCTTCTAGGGCCTGTTTTTGTTTTTGTTTTGGGAGGAGGGTGTTGGAAAAGGGTACTCACAAAACATTTTGAATATATATATATATATTTTTTTTGCGGTATGCGGGCCTCTCACTGTTGTGGCCTCTCCCGTTGCGGAGCACAGGCTCCGGACGCACAGGCTCAGCGGCCATGGCTCACGGGCTTAGTTGCTCCGCGGCATGTGGGATCCTCCCGGACCAGGGCACGAACCCGTGTCTCCTGCATCGGCAGGCGGATTCTCAACCACTGCGCCACCAGGGAAGCCCTTGAATATTTTTTTACATCAAACATTTAAAAATGGGAAAGAGTCTACAGAAAATCTAGGTTTCATCTCTCTTAAAAAATTCCAAGACCTGGGAATGCTGGGCCCACATTCCTCCTCTGCAAGTATCTGCTGAAGCTGAGTAGAGTGACCTTCAGACAAAAGACTGGCCTCCCGCAGGCCCCACCACCTGGCTCTCTTACACCCAGCCTGCTTCTCTGACGCGCTTTAGCTGCACGGCTCCTGTAGGAGTCCAAGTTTGGGCCCCTGGTCCTGACCAACTAAGAACACAGACTGCGAGAGGGGCAGAGGCTTGCCCAAGGTCCCACAGCTGGTGAGTGGCAGAGCCGTAATTTACACCCTGGGCTCCTAACTCCTTGGCCCTTTCAGCTATTACAGTGCCTGTCTCCACGAGGGAGATCCTGGACAGCAGAGCTGAGTGTCCGTCTCTTACATCTTCGGCCAGGTCCTGGGGAGTCTCGTCCTCCACGTTTCTCAGCAGGGAGTCAGCACCTGCCTCGCACAGAGTGGATGAGATGCTGCTGAGGCCCCGGCCCGCGGCGAGGTGCAGGGGTGTGCACCCGTTGAGCATGCGGGCGTCCACCCGGGCCCCAGCCTGGAGGAGAAACTGCACCAGACCCCGCTCGTGGGTCTCCACAGCCAGATGCAGCGCTGTCTTCCCGCTCGTGCCCTCCTGGTGGGGGAAGAAGGGTGTCAGCCAAGGCCCTCAAGAGTAAGCATCCGGGCCTGGGCCCTGGGCTGGGCAGCACCTTGATTGGCTGCCTCACCTGTGCGTTGATGTCAGCTCCGTTCTGCAGCAGCAGTTCCATGAGTGGCCAGTTCCTCTGCAGGGTGGCGATGTGGAGACAGGCCAGACCTGGGATGGGGTGAGGGTGCGGGCTGCATCCACCAGCTCGCTCTCTCTCCCTTTCTTCAGGGGCCTCCCTTACCCCTCAGTCCCAAGGGACCCCCTGCCCACTCAGTGCCTCTGATCACAGGACTGTTAAAACACAAACCCAAAAACCCCCTCAAAAGTCTGGGGGGAAAGGAACTCAAAGTTTCCACCTTTTCAGAGTCATGTTATTGAAACTTTCACGCTTCAGGGGTCAGGTTGCTGAGTGACACCCCCCCACACACACCGTCCCCCAACACACACCCCCTCCCCCATGTACACACACACTCCCCCAACACACACACCCTCCCCCAGCACATACTCCCCTCCCCCATACACACCCCCTCCCCCATATGCACACACACTCCCCTCCCTCATACACACCCCCTCCCCCAACACACCCCCCTGCCCCATACACACACTCCCCCATACACACACTTCCCTCCTCCATACACACACACACGCACACACACACACACACACACACACACACACACACACACACACACACACTCTCTCTCTCTCTCTCTCACTCTTTCTAAAATTCTACCTGCCTTCAGGCCCCATCCAAAAGCCACCTTCTTGAGAGCTCTCTGGATCCTCAGGCTCCCAGCCCCTCCCCAGGGGCCACCTCCTCCTATGAGCTCCCCTAGCCTTTTTGCTAGCTCCTTTCTGGCCTGGGCCCCTCTCTGCCCCTCTCTGCCCCTCTCTGCTTAGAGAACTAGATTCAAATTCACACCCCTCACCTCTTTCAAATCTCTGCTCAAATGTCCGGGCTCCACGAGGGTTTCTCTGACCACCCTGTTTAAAAATCACATCATCTCCCCCTCACACGCCCCAGTCCCCTCACTCGGCTCTACTGTCTCCACAGCAGTGACAGCCTGTTAACCTCCTAGAGAACTCACTTCTTATGTTTATTGTTTGCCTCAGACATTCTCTGTTTTCCTCACAGATGCAAGCCTGGCTCCTACAATAGTGTCTGGCACATAGAAAGCCCTCAGTACATTTTTGTTGAATGAATTAATGAGTTCATCTAATCTCTATTAAACTGAATATCTTGAGGGAAAAGTTTAGCTCTCTGCTTAGCATACAGTAAGTTCTCAATAAATTCTAAATAGAACCCATTCATTCATTCATTTTTCCATTCATTCTTTCTTTAAGCAAAGGTATTCTGAGTACCTATGTGCTTAGAACTGGAGATGCATCATCAATGGACAAGCTGTGACCCTCCCTTCCCTAAAAGCGGTGTCCCTGACTCCTGTCCCCTCCTCATCTCATGGGCCCTGAGGCTGCCCGCACCTTGCCAGTTTTGCAGCTGGAGGTCCAGGGAGTGAGGCGGTCCTCTGCCTGGCTCTGGCTGCCCTTCCAGCAGGCAGCGGGCGCAGGCCAGGTGCTGGCGCTGGCAGGCCACATGCAGGGCCGTGTCACCGTGTCGGTCCTGTAGCACCCGGCTGGCCCCCTTCAGTACCAGGGCCCGAACTGCACCTGGCTGGTCCAGATGTACGGCCAGATGGAGTGCTGTCTGTAGGCACAGAGAGGGTCACAGGGCCACTGCAGCGTGCTCCCACTTCCAGGAACAAGCTAGCCTGGGCACAGAAGTTGCCAGAGGCCAGCACCTTCTTTGAGGACTGCTTATAAAGGCTATGGTCCTGGTCTTCCTTCTGTTACCCCCCACCAAGTTCTTGGGACCCCAATTCTGGAGGAAAGGTGAGGGAAGTGGCCCCCTGCTCTCCTTTTAGGTCGCCTAAGCCCCTGGAGAAAGGATGGAGTGGCGGCAGGGTCTAGCATCTCACCTTCTGGGGAGACCTCTGTTACCTTAGGTGATGGGGAGAGGTTGGGGGGAGGAGACAGAGGCACCAGGCAGTCTCCACCTGGCAGACTCCTCCTTGAATGCTCCATGCAGAGTCACCTCCCGTATTAAGCCTTCCCTGGCTGCTTCCCACAGACATTGGTTCCCACAGCAGCTGGCATGCATCTCCATCACAACTCTTGTCACCATGCTGTGTAATTAGGTATTGACACGAGTCCCCTAGCCCAGGCTTGAGCACCTTGTGGGCAGAGGCTGTTTCTTACTCCTCTCTGTATCCTCAGCTTCTAGCCCAGTGTCTAGCATATGATTGCCTAAGGATGCTGTGCTGCAGCTGGGGATGGCTGCTGGGACAGACATAGGTATCTGGGCTCAGCCCACTCTCTCCACCCACCTGGTAAAGGTTGTTCTGAATGTCCAGGACCTCCTGAGGCAGCAAAGCCAGGCAATAGAGCAGCACAGCCGGGACCTCATGAATCACTGCCAGGTGGATCAGCCTGGGAGGAAGAGGCAAGGTTTGGGGTCAGGGCCCAGGCCAGAGAACACATCAACGTCTAAGCTGCCACCCTTACGTTAGGTGCGGGAAGTGAGAGTTTGGGCCAGGAAGTGAGGGTTGGTGCGGGAAGCCAGGATCCCGGGGGTGGGAGCTCCAAGTTCCCATCTCTGGCCTTCAGGAGGGCCTTGGCTGAGTGAGAGTGCGGGCAGGGTGCTGACGGGACAAGGTCCTTCCTGTCCAGCCTGCCCACACCCTGCTCCCCTCTGGCCCCAGGGCCCTGCCAGGCAGCTGCAGGCTCAAAGCCAAACTGAAAGCTGCTGGGGTAGTGCAGAGGTGGTTTCCAGGGCTGGGCTCCCCATCTCTGCCCGCCTCAGCGGGGAGGACAGAGAGGGCAGGGCTGGGATCACCCCCCTCCCCCTTCAGAAACACATTCCATGAGACAGAAGCTCTTGGAAGAGGAGCAGGAAGCAGGGCAGCACCCTGTCCTGCTGCCCTCCACGGGGGCGGCCAGAGGGCCACTGTTCAGACAGCAGGGCGTGGGAGGGGCCTGACCTAGGTCCCCCGCTCCCGTGCGTGCCTCTGAGGGGAGGTCTGGCAGTGCAGAAACTGTGGGCTTGGTGGGGGATAAGGAGCCGTAACCTGGGGGGCGGGGGGTGGCTAGGAGGGGAACTTCCAGCCCTGGGGTTTCCCCACATCAGGTGGGGAAAATGAAAGCTGGAGCTGGAGGGTCTAGGCCAGGGACAGCTGCCTCGGGGCATTCGACAGGGGGGTAGCTTGGCTGAAAGGCCCGTCTGGGCTGGGGAGGGGGCTGCTCGGACAGGAGGGGCGCTGGCTCTGGTGTCAGGCGAGGCCCAGGGGAGAGTGATGGAGGGAGGGAGGAACCGCGCTGGAAATCCCCTCGGCCAGGGCCTGCTCTCTGGTCACATTCCTGCAGCCACCTCCCTCTCTCCCTCAGTCTCCCCTCCTCCCACTTCCTCTTCCCATTTCCATATGTCCCACGGCCCAGACACCTCCGGAGGGAAGAAGGTGCCCCCTCCTCTCAGGGAACCCCCAGGGGAGTCTTGACACCTCTCCCCCCACCCCTCCTTGGGTCTAGACACCACATCTGTCTCTAACTAGAGATGGTCAAGGCAGGGGCTGGGAGGTTAACAAAGGAGGGCAGGCTCAGAAGCTGCCACTCCCTGGGTCAAAGGTCAGCCATAGGTATTCTGCACGGAGCCCGCACAATCTTGGTTGTGGGCCTGAGGGCTGGTGATCTGGGCACAGAGTACAAAAAGGCCTAGGGTCACACACTGGGTTCAGAGACTATCTTTGTCAAAGTCTACCCAGGACCCTTGCATCTCCAAAAAAGCAGGGCAAGACAGATATCTCCTGCCTCCTTAGCCCCGTTCATTCCAGCATCCCAGATCTGGGACCTCAGCCCCCCTCCACTCTGTTCCCCCCCCCCAAATCCCAGCCACCCCCTCTCCTGTCAGTGTTTTCTTCTTCCGGAGGGGCAGATCCTCAACTGGCCAGTCCCTGCCACATAACTGTCTCTTACTTCAACTGCCCCCCAGCCCAGTCTCCACCAAGCTCCACCTGGCCCTGGGCAGGAAGGATGAAGTAAAGGGGTCACACAGGACAGTGAGGGGGACTTGTGGGGCTCAGGAGGTGGAGAGTGTCGGTAAGGCTGACTCTAGCCCTCACTTCCCCTTTCTCAGCAGAGGAGGAAGTTAGCTGGGGCAGCCAGTCGCCTGTCTGTCTGCTGGGGCAAGAGTGCCCCAGCCTGGCTCACCTCCTCCTCCTTAGCGCCAGCCTCAGCAATGCACCCTGGCAGCACCCCCAACCCCAGCTTCCTGGGCCCAGTGGCAGCCTGTAACTGGCCCCTCTTGTTCCTTGAGACAGGGCATTCTGAGGTCAGAGGCCGGGAATCCCAGATATTGAGCAAACAAGGATGCCCTGTCCCCCAGAAAGGAAAAAACAAAACAAAACAAAACTGGGCTGGTCAGGGGAATTTTCTCTTCCTAAGGATGGGTTACTGATAGATTTCCAAGATGCTAGCTGGGTTTCCAGGTGCCTGGTAAGGGCCCTGCCAAAAGGTGGGGCAGGCAGATGATGCCAGGTCCTCTGGACTGGTCCTGGCTACAGCTCAAAAGTGGGTTGAGAGTTAAGTTTGAAAGAGAGAGTGGGGACAGCCCCTTCCAGAGCTGGTGCCTTGAGGGATTCTCACATAGAGGGTTGCGGCTCCTGGGGGAGGCCCCGAGTCAGCATTGGGAGGGAGGAAGGGATCCTGTCTTAGCCTAGCCCCCATACTCACGTGTCTCCGTCCTCGGAGATGTAAGTGAGTGCTTCCAGCTGCTGAGGGCTCAGCGCCCCCGCGGCGGGAAGCGGCGAGTCTGGGGCTGGGTCCTCGGTCTTGGGGTCCCCCAACAAGGACAGGGGCTCAGTGAGCGATGAGGAGCCATAGGTAGAGTCAGCCCGCTCCCCGTCTGTGTCTTCCTTCTCCTCTGGCTCCTTGGCGGTTCCCGGAGGATGAGTCCAGGGCTGGGGGCCCCCTCCGTCTGCGGGCCCAGAGGCTGGGGCCGGGGTGGGCTCGGGCAGGGAGCGCAGAGAGCGCAGAGACTCGATGCCCGAGTCATACTGGCTCTCATCCGTCTCGTCCGGCCCCTTCCGCGCCTCCGACATCCCCGCGGCGCCGGCCCGCCGGGGCCCGGTCAGAGCAGGATCCGACTCCGCGCCGCCTTTCCTGGTTGCAGGTCCGCCTTGCAGAGCGGGTGCTGGGCCCGGAGTGGCCTTCTTCCCGGGCTGCGGGGACCCGAGGGGTCGGCGAGAAGCGTGGAGAGGCTCGGAACGCTGGCGGGGTCTTCGGCATCCGCTACTCGGGGCAGCTGGGTAGCCCAGTCTGATGCGCTCGCTCGCTCCGCCCTCAGGCCCCGCCCCCGGCAGGCGCCGCGCTTCCGGACCGAGGCCCCGCCCTTCGGAATCCCCCTTACCCCGCCCTCTGCGTTGGCTCAGAGTCAGGGGTTCCCCGGTCCTGACTCACTCGTGCGTTAATTCACCCATTCATTCATTCATCCAACCACCCATTCATTCTTTCCCCCTTCCTTCTTCATTCCATTTATTAATTCCGTGCTTTCTTTCTTTCCTTCACTTCCTGTTTCTTCATTCATTTTTCCCATTCATTCATTTATTCTTTTTTTTTAATGCTTCCTAGGATCTTTTTTAAAAATTATTTATTTAGGCTGCACCGCGTCTTAGTTGCGGCGCTCAGGATCTTCGTTGTGGCACTTGGGGTCTTCAGTTGCAGACTTCTTAGTTGCAACATGTGGACTCTTAGTTGGGACATGCCAACTCTATGTGGGCTTCTTAGTTGAGGAATGCATGCGGGATCTAGTTCCCCGACAAGGGATTGAACTGGGCCCCCTGCGTTAGGAGCACATAGTCTTACCCACTGGACCACCAGGTAAGACCCCATTAGTTTGTTTTTAAAGGAATATTTATTAATCATCTGCACAAGCTGGGCGTCCTCTGGGGAGGGCACGTGGGAGGTGGGACAGGGGAAGCGTTGCTACCTGTCTCCTGACCATTGCTCTCAATTTCTCTTGCTTTTCCAGGAGACAAAGGGGACACCTGTCTTTAAAGGAGAACTTCTCCCTTTGGGTCCACTGGATAGAGAGTCTCCTGTGTCAACTTCCCAGATCACATAGAATTGAACATGAGGATGTGCTTTTTTTAAAAAAAATTATTTATTTTTGGCTGCGTTGTGTCTTGGTTGCTGCACGCAGGCTTTCTTTTTAGTTGTGGCGAGCAGGGGTTACTCTTTATTGCGGTGAGGTGTGCAGGCCTCTCACTGCGGTGGCTTCTCTTGTGGAGCACTGGACTCTAGGCGCGTGGGCTCAGTAGCTGTGGCGCATGGGCTTAGTTGTGCCGGGGCATGTGGGATCTTCCCCGACCAGGGCTCAAACCCGTGTCCCCTGCATTGGCAGGTGGATTCTTAACCACTGCGCCACCAGGAAAGCCCAGGATGTGCTTTTTGAAAGTGGTTTTTCTCAGGAAGACTGTTGTCTAAAAAAGCAGAGGGGTTATTCCTCACAGGAATGAAACAGTGGCCTCGGGTGGTGACATCTGGTTAGGGAAGTTTAGTTCCTCATGGTGGGACCAGGATGGGGAGGCCCGAGATATGCTGGGCAGCACTCTGCTGAGGTTCCCTCGGCAGCCCCAGCCCCAGCACATCTTTCCTCCTTCCCCATCCTTATTTTCCCTTGGGCTAAGGAGGCTGTAGGCAAACCCCACTCACGTGGTGAGCCCCAAATCATTGCCCCATGATTTATCCCCTACCCCAAGTTCCAGCAATGCGCTTAGAAGGTCATTCCCAAGAAAACATCTTCCTTTTCCATCTCTGGCATTGGGGAAAGGAAGCTGGGGTGTGCACGGGCAGCTACTAAGCAGCTTCCCTAACACCATCTCCATGAAACCTCATTTTATTCATTCATTTGAGAAACATGTATGGAGACTCTCCTAAATGCTTGACATTGTTCTCTCTGCTGGAAGCAAAACCGAGTATCACAGTAACAGTACTAACCAACAACCACCCTCCTCCACAAAAAAATTGTCCCATGGTTCCAGCCTTCAAAAAGCCCCCTCAAAGTTACAACACAGGGCTTCCCTGGTGGTGCAGTGGTTGAGAGTCCGCCTGCCAATGCAGGGGATGCGAGTTCGTGCCCCGGTCTGGGGGGATCCCACGTGCCGCAGAGCGGCTGGGCCCGTGAGCCATGGCCGCTGAGCCTGCGCGTCCGGAGCCTGTGCTCCGCAACGGGAGAGGCCAGAACAGTGAGAAGCCCGCGTATCGCAAAACAACAACAACAACAACAACAACAAAACTTACAACACAGAGTGATTGGGCTAAGATAGGAGTGAAAACAGGGTGCTAGAGAGGCACAACATGGGGCCAACTACCCAGTGGGGTGAGAGGAAGGGGAGGTTCCATTTGAACTGGAGATGGGAAGGGAAGAGGGCTGGGAGAAGTACCTAGTGTCTGTTTGGGGAGGGGGTGAGTGGATGGAGAAGAGAGGGGGAAGGGCAGAAGGGAGGAGATGACCCTCTGCTCTCCATCCCCACTGACGACCAGAGTGGGGAGAATGTGTTGAGCGTGAGGCAGTGAGGAGCCATGAGGGTGAGGGGAAAGCCCAAGGAAATTGAGGCATCTCCTTCCCTTGGAGTCAGTGTGACTTCAGATGTTCTCAACTTCCTCCCCTGACCTGTTCCTCTCCCAACCTCAAAGGCTGGAGCAAAAAGTACAAATCCTAACCACTTGGGTTCAAAATCGCCTCCATTTTAAAGTTGCAAGCTGAGTCCCAGAGAGGTGAGTTGGCTTGCCCAAGGTCAAACAATCTGAAAGTGTAGAGCTGTGCTTTCCTGTTCCTAATCCAAAACTTTAAACATGTTTTCAGTGAAACTTTTTCCTTTTTGAAGGTCTAAGGGCTTGGGGACATCGGAGCTCTCTGCAAGGACACAAGAACTCAGGAGTGTGCAGGGACCGCCTCTCTCATACGTACAGAGGCTGATTTTAAGGAAAAACCTACCCCAATCCGGGTCCAGGGTCTGGCTCTAAACCGTTAACAGCTGTGTGGCAGCCCCTTTTCTGGCCACATGAGGTCAGCATTGAGTCACCGACTACTTCCAGAATCTAGCCTGCACTCGGACAGGAAGCCCTTCTGGGGAAAATTTAGGAATGGGAACAGGGACCATGTAGTGTCATCTGGAAAGATGACCTGGGGACTTTGACTCAGGTCACAGCATGGTCAGGGTCCTGACTTCACTCCCTCAGCTCCAGTCTTCAAGGCTGGGCCCCTCCAGTCCTCTTCTCTGTTTTCTGGTTCCCTCTGTCGTTTCCTACTTCCCATCTATACCCACTCCAGCCAGGCTCATCTTCAGGAAACAGGCCCAGTTGCCAAGGTGACCAGCCGGTTAGTTGGCTCCTTCCCCAGCCCCCTCCTTTCACCCCTCTTTTCTCTGGGCTTCCAAGGAGGGGGCATGTGTGTGTATGGAGAAAGGGGAGGTGGTCTTTTATCTCTTGGGAGCTCAGGGGTTGGCCAAAAGAAGTTGGGCTACCTCTCTTCCAAAGCCCCCTGAAATGGAGTCAGGAAGGCAGTGGGGCTGGGGGACAGGAGGAAGATCAGGACTAAATGGGGAATGTGAAGATCCTATCTGGTTTAGGAAAGAGCAGGGTTAGGACCTCCGCTTTCCATCTGCAGTAAGCTGAACTAGGTGGAGTGAACTGATACCAGAAGAAGAAGGGTTGGAGTTAGCTGTAGGCAGGACTTCCCAAAAATCATGGGTAGGAGAGAGACACTGGAATAAGCCACCAAGTGAGATTCTTCCTCTGCCATGGGATGAAGGAGAACCATGCCTTTGGGGACCACACCCTTCCTCTGTTTTGGCAGGGAGGATGGACTCACTGACCTGGGGGGGATCATGTAGGCTGGATAGTTCTGAAGTGACAGGCAGGCTGAGCTCCCTTCACCTTCCCTTTCCAGGGAAGAGTAGGAAAATGGAGGCAGGACCAGGAGTGGGAGGTGGGTGTGTGAGTGGAGGCAGAGGCTCTTCTGTCCCAGATGAGAGGCAGGACCATCAGTGGGCTTTTCCTCTATTCCCAAAGATCAGATATAGGCTTTGCCTCAAGCTGACTTCTGACCCCCAAAGATCCCTATGGAAAGGTCTGGATTCCAGGACCACTCTGTGAGTACTAGCAAGTGACCTTGAATAACTCACTAACCCTCCCTCTGCCTTACTTTCTTGTGGGTAAATGGGGAAAGTCACTATATGTCAAAGACTCTAATGTAACACATGACACACAACAGGATTCCGCAGTGACTGTGCACACACAGATTGATCAAGTGTAGCCTTTATCCTATTCTATCATCATGATTGGTTTCCATGTCCTCTTTCCCCATTAGACTTTGTGCTCCTTGAGGACAAAGGAAATTGTATTTTTGCATTTCTGTACAGGGCACACAGTAGGTATTTAATACCTTTTTTTTCTTAAGTTAAATGTGATTTTTAAAAAAAAATATATTTTTTTTAATTAATTGAGGCTGTGCCGGGTCTTCGTCAGGACATACGGGATCTTTAGTTGAGGCATGTGGACTCTTAGTTGTGGCATGCATGTGGGATCTAGTTCCCAGACTAGGGATAGAACCCAGACCCCCTGCATTGGGAGCATGGAGTCTTACCCACTGGACCACTGGGGAAGTCCCTTAATACCTGTTTATTGAATGGATGCATTCAGGAATGAATGAATGGCAGTTTCTTTTCTGCCCCTAAGCGGGACAGGGAAAAGCGCTGTGGGTGGATGGCATGAAGGGACAGGCGACCTGCAGTCACTCAGCCTGGCCTGTGGCCTGTGACTTTGCCTCCTACACCCACAGAAGAAAGTCAGAGCCTTAGAGATTGTCCAGTCAACTTTCTCACTGCCCAGATGAGGAAACTAAGGCTCAGAGAGGAGAAGGCACATGCTCAAGGTCACACAGCTAATGAGAGAGCCAGGATTAAGAATCTGTACTCAGGTTTCCTGATCTCCAGCCTAGGGCTATGTACACACTTCATTGCTTCTCTGGGGCTGTTGTCCTAGGGTAGGAAGACGATTCAGTGAAGGCTGGTTGCTGGTTTCAATGTCCCCTCTTCTGCCCTCTGTTAGTCCTTTCTCACATCTAGCTCTAATCCTTTCCTTTTCACCCTATCCCAGCCTTGTTCAGATGGGTCTGGCCTCTGAAGTCTGGCTCCTGCCTTAACCCTTTACCATCCAACTGGGAATAAGGCTCTTCCCTAGGGTTCCAAGACTCAATTTCCTTTCCCCACTCTCAGCCCTGGGAACTTGCGGGAACCAAAGATGGGGAGGGATGTTGGTTGAACCGCTGGCGCCCCCTCCACAAATAGACCGAGAGGAGTTTCGGCTTATATCTTCCTGGGATGGTGCGGGTGCCTGTGGTGAGCAGGGCTGGGAGTGGGGAAGGGGTGCGGGGAGCCCCTGTTGCTTTTCCCCTTTGGGGTGGCCATTAGGTAGGCTTGGGGAAGGCGGAGTTTGGGGGGCCGGGGGCGGGGCTCCTGCGCTGGGAGGAAGAGGGGGGGCGCGCTGGCTCCAGCTCGGCTCAGACAAAAGGCGGCGGCGGGAGCGGGCGGGAGGCGGAGCGGCGCCGCGAGGGCCTCAAGGTGACACCCACCCCCGGCCCCAGGCTCCTCGGCCCGGCCCCCCAGCCTGCCTCCCCATCCCCATCCCCTAGCCCCTTACCCGTGGTGCCCTTTCCTGGCCCCCTCCCCCCGGCGGGGGGTGGGGAGCAGCGAGGGCCCCGCCCCCTCCCGCCCCATCCCCAGAGCCGGCGCAGGATGCCCGCGGCCCCCGGCAGCCCCCCGGGAGGCCCTGAGCTCGACGCGCCCCCTCTACGCCATGTCCCCCCCTGGCTCGGCCGCGGGCGAGAGCGGCGGCGGCGGCGGCGGCGGCGGTGGCGCCCCCGGGGTCCCGGAGGAGCCCACGGCGGCGGCGGCGGCGGACGAGGGCCCCGCCCGAGAGGAGGTGAGAGCCGGCGGCGCCCCTTCCCCGGGCGCGGCCGCAGCCTGGCCCCCATCCCCCGCCGCGCGCGGCCCCCGCCAATTCCGCCGCAGCGCGGCTGGCGCCCCGCACCCCGAGCCGGCCGCCGCAGCCGCAGTCCCGCCTCGCTGCCCCCACCCGGCGGCCGGAGCTGTCCGCGGTGGCAGGGAAGGGGCCGCGCCGGGGGCGGGGCTCGGGGGTCCCGGGCAGGGGGAGGGGCCTAGGGGCGGAGCCTCGCGGATCCCGGGCTGGTGGGGGTGGGGATGGTGTCCGGGATCCCATCTCGCCGAGGGGATGCTATCTTGAAGGCCAGGCAGGGTGACTTGTAGGGGCTGCGAAGGCAGGAGAGTACCTGCCAGTTCCACGGGGGAAATGGTAGTGTTAACGTGAGTTGGGGTCCTAAAAAGGTCGAATGTGTGCAGAGGCGATCCCCCCTGGAGTCACTGGGAGTGTGTGCGTGGGGGATGTGTGCCTCTCTTTCCCCATATCCATGCAGGCCCCCCTCCAGGGGATCCTGAGCCCAGGAATCTTTCCCAGTTTGGGTACCCAGCACATCCCTTGTTGGGGGTCCTACTCTTCAGTCCTCTGAACCTGGAGACAAAAGTAATGGAGGAGAGTACCAGGCAGGGGCTCCTCCATCTCCCATGCACACTCGTGCACACGTTGCACACAGCACTGGGGCAGAAGCACACAGGTAGGACCCGCAGGCAGAGCCCCTTCCACACGCCCTCCCACTGGGACAGGTGCACACTCAGGCACACCAAGGGGCACATAGGCTCCCCTCACAGGACAAGGCTCCCTGAAAGGCACATGTACCCTAATCTTGTTTGCATGTGCTGAGTACTATTTCCCAGCCCACCTACCTATCTACTTCCAGATCTTTCCTCGGATTTCACACCGGGTCCAGGGCCTGCTGTCTGTTACTATGCCCTTCCTCTCCACCTTTCTCTCCCTTCCCTTGGCTAGTCTCCAGGTCCGGCCTGGGAAATTGAAAGAAAAAGGCAGGATCTCAGCAGGAGGGTGTGTGGAGGGTTCCTAAAGCTAGACAGCAGTGGGGTGGGGGGGGGAGGGAAAGCCCAGGCTGCCACCAGAAATCTGACTCAGTACTCATCATTGAGCAGCTGTGGGTGCCAGCACCCAGGATGCAAAGGGAATGAGGCCCTGCCCTCAGGAGCACCCAGTCTAGTGGAGGAGCCACACACGTAAACAACTCACCGGGACAACTGTGGGCCAGACGTGATAAGTGCTTTAATAGGCCCCCGTACCAAAAATCGTCTTCTCTTGACAAATGGCTGGGCTGTGAACATCTCCCTCCCTGCCCCCCCACCCCCATCCCACATCCCCTCTCCCCAGCCACATGCCTCTGCCCTTCTGGATATATCCTCCTGGACCACTTGCCGCTCAGGGACACAAACCCCCCTGCCTTTTATCTAGAACAGGGGTAGATGTTAGGGAGACTCACAGGGGACCTGGGGTCCAGAGTATGGGGAAAGAGACAGGGCTTGCGGTTTCCTGGGAGGTATGAAGCTAGTTGTCTGTGAGGGACAGGGAGGTGGATGGGTCAGAGGAAGTGGCTCCTCCTAGGTTCTGGAAGAAGGGAGGGCCTCACCTGTGAAGTGGTAAGGTGATGTCAGTGGGCCCCTCTCCCCTTTCCTGGAATACCTGGAAGGGGTCCGGGCCGGGGACCTGCCTTCTCTGATGACTATCTGTCCTCCCTGTCTTCCCTATGCACACCTTCTCCTGTTTCATTGCCATCTCTGTGTCTGTCTTTGGACTCTGTTTCTCTGGGTGCCATCCTATCCATCTGTGTCTTCTCTGGCACCTGGGCCTTCTCTCTGCATCTCTGGCTCTGATTCCTCTGCCTCCGCACTTCCCTGTACTGGCATTCCGTCCCTCTTTCCTGTCCTCATGGCTCACTCTGGGTTACTTCTGTGTTTATGTCTGGTCCTGGCCTCCCATCTTGGTCTGACTCTTCTCTGCACATTCCTGTCTGTCTCTGCCTGTCATCTCCGGTGTCGGCCTCTGGCCCGCCATCCATCTCTGTGCTGGGCCTTGCCACTCCGTCTCACTCCGCACTCATCTTGGCCCCTTTGCCTGCCCCTCTGAGCAGCAGCGTCCCATCCAGCCCTCTTTCACCAAGTCCCTCTGCCGTGAGTCCCACTGGAAGTGCCTGCTCCTCTCGCTGCTCATGTACGGCTGCCTGGGGGCCGTGGCCTGGTGCCACGTCACCACGGTGACCCGCCTCACCTTCAGCAGCGCCTACCAGGGCAACAGCCTCATGTACCACGACAGCCCCTGCTCCAACGGCTATGTCTACATCCCCCTGGCCTTCCTGCTCATGCTGTATGCTGTCTACCTGGTGGAGTGCTGGCATTGCCAAGCCCGCCATGAGCTGCAGCACCGCGTGGATGTGAGCAGCGTGCGGGAGCGCGTGGGTCGCATGCAGCAGGCCACGCCCTGTATCTGGTGGAAGGCCATCAGCTACCACTATGTCCGCCGCACCCGCCAGGTCACCCGATACCGCAATGGAGATGCCTACACCACCACCCAGGTGAGGAGCTGGAGGGGAGCACAGGCCAGTCCAGATGGGAGGGGGTGCTGGGACCCTGCTCGACTGTCCTCAGGGGGAGGAGCACAGGCAGCAGTGAGCTCTTGTGGGCACTGCAACAGGAGGACCCACCATAATTATAACAGCAGACACTTACTAACAGCCAGGGTCTGCTCTAACTACTTTACAAATATCAAATCATTTATTTAACACTCATGATAACCCTATGAGGTAGGTAACTATTACCCCCATTTTACAGATGAGGAAACTGAGGCTTGGAGAGGTTCAGTAACTTACCTAAGGTCAAAAAGCTAGTGTGTGGTGGAGCTGGGATTTGAACCCTGGCAGTCTGGCTCCAGGGTCTGTATGGTTTAGTGCTTAATGGTTGGAGGTGTTTCACATGCACAGCCTCACAGGCTGATTAGTGAGGTGCCTGCTACCGAGTCCTCTTTCACAGGTAAAGAGACCTGAGCTCAGTGACTTGCCCAAGTTCTGCAGCTTCTAAGTGGTAGTGCCAGACTCAGACTCAGGGCTGTGGATCCCAAGTGTGAGCCTCCCAGAGGTGGGGGTCAGCTGGCAAAAAGGTGGAGGTAGGCCTGGGAGGCATGGAGGGGGTGTCAAGCAGCACTTCCTATACCTGCTGGGATTAGGCATATTAGAGCCCTGGTGGAAGATGAGATCTTCCCAGAAAAGGGGGACCTCTCCACTGTCTCAGTATTGGGCTGGGTAAACAAAGCTTGAGCCCTGTGAGGATCAGGAAGGAGGCCGGGTACTAGCTAAGGTGGCAGCAGGGAGACCAGAGACAAAGGGGGTCCACAGGGACCTCCTCTGTGGGGCCCATTTGGAAACACACTTGTAAAAGGGAAGACGGGTAGGCTGTTTGGGGTGATGAGGGGGCAGCGTGGGACAAAGGATGCAGTAGCAAAAGGATCAGGCAAGCCGGAGGGACAATTCAGGGCCTGGGACCGACCCCTAGACGGAGCAGGGCTTAGTTAAAATGAGAAGGCACATAATAAGTAGGGATGAGTTCCTAGCCCCGCCCTCATCTCTAACTCACTGATGAAGCTGAGGGCCTCAATGTCTCTATAAACCCTACGATAAGATCTTACCTGGCCCCAACCGGGAGCTAAACCAGGACAGGCTGAGGGTTTGATCAGGCGCCAAGAGCAGCGATGGGGCGGAGGAGGGTAAGCGGACAGAAGTGACTCCTGCCGCCTTCCCTGGCGCCACAGGTCTACCATGAGCGCGTCAACACGCACGTGGCCGAGGCCGAGTTCGACTACGAGTGCTGTGGCGTCCGCGACGTGTCCAAGGCTCTGGTGGGGCTGGAGGGCGCGCCGGCCACGCGGCTGCGCTTCACCAAGTGCTTCAGCTTCGCCAGCGTGGAGGCCGAGAACGCGTACCTGTGCCAGCGTGCGCGCTTCTTCGCCGAGAACGAAGGCCTGGACGACTACATGGAGGCGCGCGAAGGCATGCACCTCAAGAACGTGGACTTCCGCGAATTCATGGTGGCCTTCCCCGACCCGGCCAGGCCACCTTGGTACGCCTGCTCGTCGGCCTTCTGGGCTGCGGCGCTGCTCACGCTGTCGTGGCCGCTGCGCGTGCTGGCCGAGTACCGCACGGCCTACGCGCACTACCACGTGGAGAAGCTTTTCGGCCTGGAGGGCCCGAGCTCGGCCGGAGGCAGCGCGGCCGGCGGCCTCAGCCCCAGCGACGAGCTGTTGCCCCCGCTCACGCACCGCCTGCCGCGGGTCAACACGGTGGACAGCACGGAGCTCGAGTGGCACATCCGTTCCAACCAGCAGCTGGTGCCCAGCTACTCGGAGGCGGTGCTCATGGACCTGGCGGGGCTGGGCGCGCGCTGTGCTGGGGGCGCGGCGGGCGGCTACGCGCCCACGTGCCGCTACGGTGGGGTGGGTGGCCCAGGCGCAGCGGGCCTGGCCCCGTACCGGCGCAGCTGCGAGCACTGCCAGCGTGCCGTCAGCAGCTCATCCATCTTCTCGCGCAGCGCTCTGAGCATCTGCGCCAGCCCTCGGGCCGGACCGGGGCCCGGCGGCGGGGCGGGCTGCAGCGGCAGCCGCTTCTCCCTAGGCCGCCTCTACGGCTCCCGGCGCAGCTGCCTGTGGCGCAGCCGGAGCGGGAGCGTCAACGAGGCGAGCTGCCCCACCGAGCAGACGCGGCTCTCCAGCCAGGCCAGCATGGGGGACGACGAGGACGACGAAGACTTGGAGGAGGCCGGGCCGCCGCCGCCCTACCACGACGCCCTCTACTTCCCGGTGCTCATTGTGCACCGGCAGGAGGGATGTCTGGGCCACGGCCACCGGCCGCTGCACCGCCACGGCTCCTGCGTAGAGACCTCACTGTGACCCTGGGGCCCTGGACCGGCCCACTGGCCTCCTCCCTGCCCCTCGCCGGATGGTGTTCCCTGCGTGTAGCAGGGGGAGTCAAGAATGTGGCCGAGGCTGTGCTGGGCACGGTGCGGGTGGGGTTGGGGGAGGCGAGGGGGCAAGGGACAGACCCCGAAGGGGCCTATTCGAGCACCCCCCCTCCCCCCGCCTTTCCTGTACTTAAAGAGACAGCTGTGGGGAGGGGAGAGAATCCCTCCCCGGCAGAGTCGTCTCTTCCAGCCCCGCCCCTGAGTTCCTAGGGGGGACACCTCCACTTCCCACACGCACTGCACACTCGTACACTCGGAATTTCCAGTCCGCCTTTCAACGGATCTAATGACTGTTACATGGCGACTGTGCTGTGGGACCCGCGTTGGGCCTCGCCTCAGGGGAGAGGCCCTCGCGATGCAGCGGGGGAGGTTTAACAGGCCAGGGGAAGGGCAATTGAGGCTTTCCTTCCTCCGCAGCCTGGCCCGCTGGGGCCTCTCTCTACTGAGGGGGCAGTGGTTTGGAGAACAGCAGGGCTGGCTTCCATCCGAGGTAATGAATTCAGTGGGACTGAGGCCGGGGCAGGCGTCAGCCGGGATACTCCATCTCAAAGCCTCAAAGCCATGGAAATGTTGATCTCCTCTTTTTTTTTTTCTTTTTTGCGGTACGCGGGCCTCTCACTGTTGTGGCCTCTCCCATTGCGGAGCACAGGCTCCGGACGCGCAGGCTCAGCGGCCACGGCTCACGGGCCCAGCCGCTCTGCGGAACGTGGGATCTTCCCGGACCGGGGCACGAACCCGCGTCCCCTGCATCGGCAGGCGCAGGCGGACTCTCAACCACTGCGCCACCAGGGAAGCCCTTGATCTCCTCTTTTTGACGCTGGTTCCTTTTTGCCACTCCCTCTGCTGTTGTTTATCTCACTGGGCCCTGGGAGGCTGGGTCCTGGGGGGTACTGTACTCACCACGCAGATTTCACACCTCTCCCTCCCCTCCTGCTCCCTGGCTCTGAAGAGCTGTTGCCAGGGGTGAGGGGCAAGGCAAACTGGAGGGCAGTGCACCTCAGTCCTTTAAACTGCAGCCTCATCACCTGGGTTCTGGGAAGGCACTCCCTTCAGAGAGGGTGGGAGACCACCCAGGCAGCATTCCTTCAAGCTGACCAAGATGAATGACTAAGTGGGGGAGAGCAGGAGATAGGCCTGGGTGACAAGGGGGAACTCAGGAAGCTAGTGGGAGTCAAAGAGGAGAGGGTCGTGAAAAGACCCCCCAAAGGTCGGGGTGTCTGTGGGGGATGGCCCTTGCCTCCCCCGAGCTTGTGGGGAGTGCAGAGTGGTCATCTGCAAGCAGAGCCTCTGCAGGGCTGAGGACCTTGTCACGAGCCCCAGCTGGAGAAAGACTCATTTCCAGTGGCAGGGTCAGAGGCAGGAATTCTCTAAATCTTGCCTGACCCCTCTGTCCTCCCCTAGCTGAAGCCCTGCTGTGTGTCCCAGGGTCTTCAAAGGGGCAAACTGCCACCACCCCAGGGCGCTGGCCCTGTGTCCTCTTCCCCCTCTACTCCTACCCTGATGTGCTTCCGTGTGCATGTCTGTGTACAAACCCCCTGACCTCCCAAATCCCCTGGCTAATGTTTTCCCAGCTGACATAGTGCCCAGGGATTGAGCTCACATTTCCAGCTGGAGAGGAAACCCTCAGGCCTCCGACATGGCTCACCCCTGACGCTTCTCATGTCACCTGAGCCATCAGAGCTGCTCCTTTCCCTCCTCCAGCCTCTCCCCTCTTCCTCCAGCCTAGCCAGGCCAGCACCACCCAAGGGCATGGCCTCCACCTATGCAACATCTCCTCTGGCTCCCCTAACCTCCTTTCCTGGGGGACTGGGGGGCACAGATCGTGGGGACACCACGGCCTGTGGCCCATCAGGGTTGAGCCTAACTTTCAGGTGGAGATGGCTGAGTGGGAAGAGAGAGGAGGTCGGAGAAGAGGAGGCTTGGGGAGGAGGGAACAGCTGCCCACTAGGTTTCCCTGGGCAGCAGTGCCACCCACCCGCCAGCACTGTGCTCTCCAGGAGCCTGGGGGTTGGAGCACCCCCTTTTTCTCTGAACGGACATCTTCAAGGTACAGGTGGTGAGCTGTGGCCTCAGGACCCAGTTCTTGGCCAGCTGGCACCCAGATGTCACGCCCTTGTGTGGGGCATCCTGGCCACCTGATGGCTCCAAGGAGGGAGGAACTCAGCTCCTCCTGCCTCAGGCCCATTCCTGAGACAGAACCTGAGCTGGGAGGAGGGGGAAAGGGGAGGGGCTGTTATTATTTTT
The DNA here is from genome assembly GCF_026419965.1 of Kogia breviceps. Taxonomy (NCBI): domain Eukaryota; kingdom Metazoa; phylum Chordata; class Mammalia; order Artiodactyla; family Physeteridae; genus Kogia; species Kogia breviceps. The sequence goes on from NC_081319.1 coordinate 77,225,632, forward strand.
GCCTGTATTGACCATTTCTGCCTAGGTCTTCTCACACAGACAGCCTCACACCTCCCACATATGCACAGACTTAGAGAGAAACCAAATCCTTTGGTCTGTTTTCTTGGTAGCTTTATTGATTGCCAGGGAAAACAAAACCAGAAAATTAACTAATCTCTAAAATTAAACTTTACACTGAATGTTCTTGTTTCTCTAATTAGACCCTCTGCTAGCAGTTGTGGCTATGTACACTCACACGCTCGCACACACCCTCACACCTACACATTTGCACTCGGAACTGTCAGAGGGTGTCAGGCACAGACTCAAGGTTGCCCAGACAGGCACACACGTGCGGTCACTCCCAAGCCCTCTTTGGTGCTCTGCTTGTTGGAAGGAGTCCCTGGAAAGCACCCCAAGGCTGTGGGTGCAGCCCATGACACACCCTTTGGAAACACAGGGCTGGAGGTTCAGCCTGAGGAGGATGGGAGGTGGAGCTCAGCCTGAATCCATCGTCAGGCCCTCTTGTGGCCCTGTGGGTAGATGTGATTCCCGTGGGTGTGGCCCCAAGTTGGGCGGCCACAGAGTGAAGGGGACTCATGGAGGATGCCTGGAAGGTTTCATGTGTCCTGGGGACAAGGGCTTGTGGGGTGGGCTGGGCCTGGCTGGGGAGAAGACAGGTCTCTGTCAACTGGGTGCATCACACTGTGGCCTTTTTGTCGTGGATTTCCAAGAGCAAAGATTGTATAAATCAAACTGGTGGATAATAAAGTTGCAGATGACTCACTGACTTCCCTTCCCAGTGTCACACCACTCTCGCCATATCCCCGTCCGTGAGCAGCAATCTGGAGAGGCCGATGGGTCCGAGCCCCTCCTGTCACCTCTGTTTCCCCTTTCCCAGGTTGGGGGGAATGGATTAGGGATGGCGTGGCTTGTAGAACTGGATGACTTAAGCGGAGTTAAGTAAGAGAGAGGTGGCATCCGCAGGGGTGATGGTGGAAGAGCCAGGCAAAGCTATGCTGTAGCCTGGTGGGGGGGGGTGGGGGTAGAGAGAGAGTGAGTGTGTTTGAAGGTCAAGAGGTCAAGGATCTGTTTGGTAGAGAGAAAAATGGTGGGGAGGAGGGTGGTCAGGGAGATAGGCGACCCCCATGGGAGAGTCTGGGCAGGTACAGTCCCTTAGAGTCTGCTTTGCCTTCCCTATTCTTGGGGAAAGTCAGTCATTTCAGTGAGTTGGTAATATCCTCTCCCTGGGTACCAGGGCTAAGTCCTATTTCCTACCCCTATCCCAGGCCCCTTCCTCTCCTCACATCTTTATCTGTACAACCCTTGATCACTCATCACAAGGATATTCTTGGTCTCCCTCCCCACTCCCTCCAGACCCGTGTGACACTCTGCAGCAGGCATGGCAGGGGCATGAAATGAGGGATGGGGCTAGGGCAGTGACCCAGGTCTGGTCACTGCCCCAGCCCTGTCCCCATCTTATCCCGCCGGGTTCTCAGGGCCCTTGGCAGTGGCTGGTGACATGAAGTGGCTGGGATATCAGGGCCCTCTGGCGGGCTGCTTCGCGGTTGGCACAGAGGGCCTGGCCGATGAGATACTCGCTCTCCTGGGCAATATCTGACAGGCGCAAATCAAACTCCAGGAGGGTCTTGTTGTCTGACATGCCTTCTAGAAGCTGCTTCCCGCCATCCTGGGTCAGGAATACAAAGGAAAGCGTCACTTTCCGCCACTACCAGGATCACACACACAGGTGGGTGTGTACACACATATGCATATTTATATAGATGTGACTGAAACAACAGTTTCACAAAACAATTCTTTTTGCGAACGCGGGCCTCTCACCATTGTGGCCTCTCCTGTTGTGGAGCACAGGGTCCGGACGCGCCGGCTCAGCGGCCATGGCTCACAGGCCCAGCCGCTCCGCGGCATGTGGGATCTGACCGGGGCACAAACCCGTGTCCCCTACATCGGCAGGCGGATTCTCAACCACTGTGCCACTGGGGAAGTCCCTCACAAAACAATTCTTAACCTATTTGTGGGGCACTGACATTTTCTATCCTATTCTATCCTGTTCCATCCTATTCCCTGAGAAAAATGGTGCGCAAAGTTCACTAAATTGATTTTTCAACCCCAGTGGTTTGAAAAACATGGCGTTATGTCAGTGATGGTGATTCCGTTCCTCTGGTTCAGCCATGAGCATGTGAGACAAATCTGGCTCGTGAGATATGAGGAGGAAGTTTGGAGGGAGTGACTTCTGGGAAGTTTCTCCTCATAAAAGAGAACAAAAGAGAGTAGTGGTCTCCCTTTTTCTGCCTCTGAGCATGGCCCAATGGAAAATGCAGCCACCATCTCGGGCTCATGAGAGTCGCACAAGAGAGGACGTGGCTGTGTGGTTAGGTGGGCAGAGCAGAGGATGGTGCTGAGCCAAGGACCTCACCAACCCCAGAACCCCCTTCCCCCGGGCTTCTGATTATGGGACACAATGAATATTCCTCTTGTTTAAGCCATTTCCTGGTTAAGCTTTCTGTTACTTGTAGCCAAGAGCACCCCCTCTGGAGACAGTGTCTATGTGAGCAAGACTGTCTTCTGGGGAGGTTTGGTAGAGGGTGCAGGGCCCTCACTGGAGTACATGGAGGGCTGTCCTCGCTAGTTCCTACAGCTCCAGCCCCTTCTGGGTTGGGTGGGCCAGGCCTAATGTGAAAAATTCCACATCGGGAGGCAGAATGCTGCTGTTCTAAGGCTGTGATCCAACAGCGTGTGGCAAAGTCAATTCAATGGGTCACAGAAGCATTTTTTTTTAAATGAAGCCATGTACATTATAAAGGAAATCATCAGTATATATCATAAGCAGTACAAGTAACTTTCAATTATGTTATATTGATGTATACGTTCACTAGGTGTTCATGAAACTTGCATTTCTTACTCTGAGACTTGGTCAAGATTTGAAAGACATTGTCTATTGGAAAGGATCCAGGCTTTCAACCTGACTGGATGCTCTCGGGCGACTCACTAACCTCTCTGAGGCTCAGTTTTCCATCTGTAAAGTGGGGCTAAGAATACACATTTTACTAGATAACCGCGAGGGTGAAAGAATAACGAATGGATACCGGGTGCCTAGCATAGGCACCCGGTATCCATACTATAGAACCCCGAGTAATAGCAACAGCTAGCAATTACTGAGGGCCTAGCCAGTGCCTGCAATGGATAACTGCTTTACAAGCATAACTCATTTAATCCTCCCAGTAACAACACTTAGAAGGAGATGCTATTATTATTCCCATTTTACAGAGGAGGAGATGGAGGCCCCAAAAAGCTTAAGTAACTTAACCAAGTGCTAAATGGCAGAGCTGGGGTGAGAACCAGGGTAAAGGCTGTGATCCTAACAATTATCCCCTACGTACCCCGCAGCAATCGGATTCCGCTCCCGCCTCCCAAGGCCCCAGGGCCTCCCCTTGGCCCTGCCTGTCCCAGAAGCGGTGGCTCACCAGCCCGATGTGGTTGCAGGACAGGTTGACGCTAGTGAGCGTGGTGTTGATGGACAGCACCTGGGAGAGGAGCGTGGCGGTGGGCTCGGACAGCTTGTTGCCCCCGAGGTGCAGTGTGGTGAGGCACCTGTTGGTCTGCAGGGCGTGGGCGAGCGCCTGGCCGCCCTCATCCTCGATGCAGTTGAGGCGCAGGTTGAGGGAGATGAGGTTGCTGTTGTGCGCCAGGGCGTGAGCCAGCGACTGGGCGCCGGGCGCGCGCACCTGGTTGTTGGCGAGGTTGAGCACGCGCAGGCGGCTGTGGCCCAGCAGCTTGGCGGTGGCGCGTGCGCCCTGGTCTCCGATGAGGTTGTGTGACAGGTCCAGCTCCTCTAGGGCCGCGTGGTCCAGGAGGCTGCAGATTAGGATGCGGGCCTTGTCGTCGTCCACCTTGCTTCGGGTCAGCCTGAAGATCTGTGGGCAGGTAGAGGGGCCACAGCAGCCTGCCTACCTACCTCCTGCAAGTAGAGGAGGGAGCCCCAGGGAGGAGGAGTTCTGCTCTTTCAAGAACTTGGCTGGGAAGGGGGAGAAAGGTAGAGGGGTAATGGATGAGGGGTTCGGCCACCTGGCTGGCTCTTGGGCAGGGCAGGCCTACCCAGCATGACACAGTGGTGCAGGATTGGTGGCAGCTAGTAGGGGGGAAAGACTACCACTTATTGAGAAATGACTATGTGCTGGGCATGCTGCTAGAACATTCCATAGCCATATCTCTAACCCTCAGCATCCCAGTGAGATGGAACAAGTTCTCTCCATTTTACAGTAGAAAATGGAGGCTTTGAGAGGATACAACATTTGCCCAGAGTCACACAGTGATTGAGCTGCGGAGGCAGGTTTTGAATCCAGGTCTGTTGCGTGCCGCAGCCCCTCGCTGCACCCTCCTCAGCCAGCTAAGCTCCACCATGGCAAGGAGAGGAACTCTTTGAAGGAGAGTGCCAGGGTAAGAACCAGGGAGAAAGTGGGAAACATTGAGAAACAGTAAATGGATGGGATGAAGAAAAAAGATAAAAGAAAGGGGGTGGGACTAGCATTATGAATATTGGAGGTGGGACCCCTGTCCCTTTCCCTTGCACTGGCTTGGCCCGCTTCTCCCTCTACCTGGAGACCTCTGAGTGGCTGGCCTCCCCATCCTTCAGTTCTCTCCTCTCTCTACCTCCCTCTTAGCCAGCTCAGAATCTTTTGTCCCTCTTTTTTATTGCCTCTATCTGGCAAAGCTCCAACTGTGGATCAACCCCACTCTCTCTTTTCTGTATGTCTGGGCCCAAGCAACTGACATGATGGAAAATGTCACATCACAGGACTGGCTGGTATCACTGGAACCACCAATAGGCCCTCAGTGCTGAGTGCCAACTCAACCCTGCTTCTCTGGACAATATACTCTCTCATAATCTACAACAATAACGATTTCAACCTTCTCCAGCCCCTCACCCTACAGCCTGAGGTGGGTCTCCTCAGCCATGGAGTAGGAACCCCTCCTTTTCCTAATCCCAAACGTAAATCCACTGCAACCCACCACATCCACTCTCCCCTCTGCCCGGAGCCAACCTCCCTACCTCATCCCTAGACCCCGTTCTTCCTGTCTTCTCAGGAACCTTCCTTGGTCAATGAACCTGTGCCTCTCTCCTGTACTCAGCTCCTTTCTTGCAATTGGGTGGAGCTTTACATTGGTTTCATTTTTAACTTCTCATTATTTTATTGGAGTATAGTTGATTTACAATGTTGTGTTAGTTTCTGGTGTACAGCAAAGTGATTCTTTTTCATATTCTTTTCCATTATGGTTTGTTACAGGATATTGAATACAGTTCCCTGAGTTATACAGTAGGACCTTATCTATTTTATATATAATAGTGTGTATCTGTTAATCACAAACTCTTAATTTATCCCTCCCCCACCCCTTCTCCTTTGGTAACCATAAGTTTGTTTTCAATGTCTGTGAGTCTATTTCTGTCTTGTAAATATCTTACATCATATTTTAGGTTCCACATATAAGTGATATCATAGGGTATGTGTCTTTGTTTGACTTACTTCACTTAGCATGATAATCTCTAGGTCCATCCACGTAGCTGCAAATGGCATTATTTTATTCGTTTTTATGGCTAAGTAGTATTCCATTGTTTATATATACCACATCTTTATTCATTCATTTAGGTTGCTTCCATGTCTTAGCTATTGTAGATAATGCAACTGTGAACACTGGGGTGCATATATCTTTTCGAATTAGAGTTTTCTCTGGATATATGTCCAAGAGTGGGATTGCTGAATCATATGGTAACTGTATTTTTAGTCTTTAAAGGAACCTCCATACTGTTCTCCACAGTGGCTGTACCAATTTACATTCCCACCAGCAATGAATGTAGGCAGGTTCCCTTTTCTTCATACCCTCTCCAGCATTTATTATTCGTAGACTTTTAAATGATGGCTGTGCTGACTGGTGTGAGGTGATACCTCACTGTAGTTTTCATTTCATTTCTCTAATAATTAGCAAAGTTGAGCATATTTTCATGTGTCCGTTGGCCATCTGTATGTCTTCTTTGGAGAAATGTCTTTTTAGGTCTTCTGCCCATTTTTTGATTGGGTTGTTTTTTGGTTATTAAGTTGTATGAGCTGTTTGTATATTTTGGAAATTAAGCCCTTGTTGGTTGCGTCATTTGCAAATATTTTCTCCCAGTCTGTAGGTTGTCTTTTCATTTTGTTTACGGTTTCCTTTGCTGTGCAAAAGCTTATACGTTTGATTAGGTTCCATTTGTTTACTTTTGTTTTTATACATTGGTTTTAAACACGTGCAAATTTTTTCTTAAGAAAACCTAACCCCCTCAGCTGTTACTGCTCTACCTTTCTCCCCCATTCACAGCCAGGTTCTTGAAAAAGCTGATCATGGTCATTCCGTTTCCTCACTTCCCACTCTCACCATAAACCACTCCAATCCGGCCTCTGTTCCTGGCACTCCACTGACACAGCTTCCACCCAGTGACCTCCAAGTTTGCTAAATCCGGTCCTCAGCTCCGTTCCACTTCCTTGCTCCTCACCCCTCTTCTTGAAAAGCATCCCTCCCTCGGCTCTGTGACACAGTGCTGTGTCCTTCTTCTCTCCCACCTCTGATTTCTTGGCAGGCTCTCCCTCTTGCAACCAGAATATTTGGGACATACTTAAACTAAAAAAAAATATTCGTTGTGTATCTGAAATTCAAATTTAACTGGATGTCCTATATTTTTATTTGGTAAATCTGGCAACTCTGTTCGAGTTGCAATTTTACATTTATATGATTGCTGATTACTGCCTTTTATCCCCACCAGACCGTTAGCTGGAGGGCACAAATGGTATAATTGTGCTCATGATTGAATCTTCAGCACCTAGGACAGGGCTTGGAGTGCAGATGCCTGTTGGATGACTAAATGGCTGGTGAATGGGCAGGGCAGTGGCTTGTGCATCTCTGCATCCCCAGAACCCAGCTTGGTGCAGAGTGCATAAAAGGACACTTGGTCAGGGACTTCCCTGGCGGCGCAGTGGTTAAGAATCTGCCTGCCATTGCAGGGGACACGGGTTCGAGCCCTGGTCCGGGAAGTTCCCACATGCCGAGGAGCAACTAAGCCCGTGCGCCACAACTACTGAGCCTGCACTCTAGGGCCTGTGTGTCGCAACTACTGAGCCCCAGTGCTGCAACTACTGAAGCCAGCGTGCCTAGAGCCCGTACTCCGCAACAAAAAGGCCACTGCAATGACAAGCCCACGCACCGCAACGAAGAGTAGCCCCCGCTCACTGCAACTAGAGAAAGCCCGCGCCCAGCGACGAAGACCCAACGCAGCCAAAAAAACAAAACAAAACAAAACAGAAAGGAAAGGAAAAGGACACTTGGTCAATGAGCGAGGAGGAAATAGGAGAAGAAGGTGGGGTTACAAGAGGAAGGGAAGGGAAGAGGGAACCAGAGAGATGCTGAGAATGACAGGAGGTACCTTGAGGGTGTGGCATGCCTTGACGGTGGCTGCCAGGGAGTGACAGTCGCGGTAGGTGAAGAGGAAGAGGTTCCACTCGAAGTTCATGCCACAGTCCTTGACCCCGTACACCAGGTCCAGCTCCTCCAGGTGGCTCAGGCCAGCCACCAGGTCGCCCAGTTGGTAGTGGTCCGTGGCCGGGTCCTCCATCTCTCCTTCCCTGCTGGAGTCGGACTGATCCCCGCCCCGAAGTGGGGGCGGGAGCTGCACGGGCGGAAGGAACTGATCCACCCGGATCCTGTGCACGTAGCTCCTGCAGAGCGGCAGCAGGTTGAGGATCACGTTGGGGTCCGTGGTGCTTGGGATGAAGTGCTTCAGCAGGTTCTCCAGGTGCAGCTCGAAGAACATGCGCTTCCAGCTGCCGCCGTGCTCGTCCACGTGGCACACGGGCCAGCGTTGCGTGCAGCAGCGGCGCCAGTACTTCTCGTCGTCTATCAGGTTGGCGGTCACAGCCAGCGGCAGGTCGGGGGACAGGTGGTTCAGGACCTTCTTCTGATGCTCTGGGAGCAGCTGCTTCAGGATAGGGTTGTCTTTGGGAACAGAAATAGGAGGCACAGTGTTGGGGATGCTGCACATGATACCCTGAGCTGAGCCTGTCTGGGGGCACCCAGGAAAGCGAAGACCCCCCTGTCTTTAGGGAAGCCCAGTTTGAGAGAGGAGGCAGACTTTATTCTCAGGGAGGCTCAATCTGAGGAGGGAGACATCACCCCTGACTCTGGGTTGTTCCCGGTTGAAGGTAGATGTCAATCCCTGACTTCAGAGGCTCCCCAGTTTGATTTGATTCATTCATTTCAAAACAAAATGCTTTTTTTGGAGCACCTACTATGCACCACACACTGTTCTAAGTGCTGAGGATACAAGAGTGAACAAAACAGAGGAAGCTGCTCCGTCTTATGAGCAGAGGCAGACTATAAACAAGTCAAATGAATATATTGTAGGTCTGGTGGTGACAAGTGCTGTAGACAAAATGATGGCCCTGTCCTCAGAGAGCTCCCCATCTGGTAAGAGAGGTTGGCAACTCATCTTTGAAAAGGATGAACATTGACAGAGGCTAAAGTACAGAACAAACCAAGAACCTATACACACCGTGGAAGACTCTGAGAGAGTGGAGGATGGTCAATCAGGGAGGGCTTTCTGGAGGAGGAGGTAGGTATGGCTTGGGCTGGGCTTTGTTGGAGAGAGTGGGAAAGGTGAGGAACAGGCATAGGCATGGAGGGCACCGTGTGTGGGGGAGCCTGGTGGGACTTGGAAGTGGGGACGGCCAGAGAAACTGTCCTGGCCTCTGGGGAGGGGGGGAAGGGAAGTGCTGAGTGGGGATGAGGATGCTGTGTGGGAGGGCAGGGGCTGCCCCAGGACCCAGCTTTGAGGCCTCACCTCCAGGCAGTCCCTGCCCACTGGGCCCCACTCCTGGCCTTCTCTCCCGACCGAGGCAGGGACAGACTCACTCTGGAAGTTCTTGACAATGTGCTGAATGCAGAGTTCTGTGAGGAGGGGCACGGTGGCCACTGACCACTCAGCATCCTCAGCGATGATCCTACGCATCCGACGTACCACAGCCCTGGAACTCGGGCCCTTGGATTTCACTGGGGGTGGGATGACAGAGGGCTTTGAGGGCTGTGGGCCTGTGCTCGAATCTTGGCCGGCAGTGGAGGACTGGTCCTGGGTGGAGACTGAGGACCAGCTGGGGACCGACAGTGAGGGTGTTATCTGCGTTTCCTCCATGCTGGGGACTGACAACACAGGGACAAGTGGCCTCCTGGTGATGGCCTCGTGACAGGGAGTTTCTCAGACAGGCGGGTCCTGGATGCCGGCGGGAACCTGGAGCAAGAGGAAGGGATGGAGTTGTTTCTTTGGAGGGTCTCGGTGGGCTTTTACCAAGGGACGTAGCAGGGGTGGTTCTTAAGGGTCAGTCTCTGGATTAGAGCAAATCCAGGTGCAAATCCCACTAGCTGGGCGGCCTTGGGCCAGTTACTGAAACTTTTAGAGTTTCAGACGCTTCCTCTGTGAAATGAGGATAACAATTACCAGTAAGATGATTGGGAGGAGTGAATAAAAATAATGCATCCAAGGAGGCATAGCATACTGTGACACACAAAACTGTAGCAAGCAACAGCCCCACAGTTTAGACAGTAATAGCTACACAGCAATTACAAGCAATTGCCGTATGCTGGACCCTTTTTTTAGTTTTTTTATGCATATCAGCTCATTTGATTCTCACAAAAGCCTTTTTGAGATAGGCACTGATAGACTCATTTTTCTGATGTGAAACTGAAGCACAGAGAGGTTAACTGACTTGCCCAATGTCACAAAGCTTATAAATGACACAGGTGGATTTAAACTCAGTCTGTCAAGTTCGGCCAAAAGACTGAGGTATGACAGAGAACCATTTAGTTCAAAACAGCTCCCTGCACTAAGTATTTTACAGAACAGCAACTGCCTGACCAGGAGGATGGGGTCGAGAACAGCACTGGCCAATAGAAACACACAAACAGAAATATAATGAATGCCAAGATGCGAGCCACATACACTATTTAAAAACTTCTCGTACAGACATTAAAAAAGGAAAGAGAAGACAAGTGAAATTAGTTTTATGTTTAACCCAGTATGAACAAAATATTATCGCTTAAATATGTAATCAATATAAAAATTATTAATGAGATATTATATATACATTTATATTAAGCCTTCAAAATCTGATGGCTAGTGGCTACTGTTCTGGGTGGTACAGGAGAGGGGGGAAGGAGAAGGGGAACTGGACTCATGCCCTGCCCAGGGTGCCAGCACCTTTTCCTCTTCCCTCTGAGGGCTCCAGCTCGGCCCCCTCCCTTCAATCTCCCCATGTCAGTCTTCCTAGTCCTCCCAGCCTCCGGGCATTCCAGACGGCAGCAGCGGCAGCGGGAAGGAGTGGGAGGCGACAAGGCAGCTAAATCTGGGGCTGAAGTCAGCAGACAGAGAATGTGTCCGCGGCTGCCCCTGCCCCTCCATTTGTCCATTCCTGCACCCTTGCTGCAGGTGTCCCTGCCCCGAGACTGCAGGCGGAACAGGGGCTGCTCGGCCCAGCATACAGCTCGTGCTCTGGGTTTGCTCCCTGACTCGATGCAGTGTAGTGGCCGGTGGGAAGGAACAATCTGAACCAGCAAAGGTGTCCTTGGCAGATGGAGGGGACCAGATGGTGCTCCCTGGTCCTCCAGGCATCTCAAGGAGGAAGAGCCTGGCTGTGTGTGTGTGTGTGTGGGAGAGAGAGAGAGAGAGAGAGAGAGAGAGAGAGAGAGAGAGAGAGAGAGAGAGAGAGAGAGAGAGAGGAGGGGGAGAGAGAGGCAGTGTAAGGAAGATATCTATGTATTTTTGTGGCACACTTATGCAAATCAAATGCAAATTGACAAACAGATTGGGTCCAGAATTGTGGAATAAGCAGCTGGTGCTTTTTGACTAATGGTCCTTCAGAGGGTGTAGCTGGGAGGGGGTGCTGCTTGGAGGCACCAGATGACTTTGCATTTCTCACTTTGCCAGTGACTGCTGTGTGACCTCGGCCAAGCTACTTAGTTTATGTGAGCTCCAGTTTCCTCATCTGTAAAAGGGGATAGTAATAGCTTCCTATGCAGCCTGTGGTGGAGATTCCCCCGAGGTATTTGAATCATACTGATAATATTTGACAAGAGTACTGGAGGGGGTGCGTGGAGGATAAAGGCATTCTGAGGGACAGGGGTCTTGGGCTGGGGAGGGAAAGCCCTGGAGACCTGCTTCTTGAGTGACGACCTCAGATGGTGTCTTTGAGTGAGGCCCTTCCCTGTCTCCAGGGGACACGTGAAGGGCAAGGTGGTGGTGGTGTTCGGGTCTGGATAGAAGGGCGAGGGGCCTGGCAGTCTGGGCAAGAGGAGGAGGAAAGGGACAACAGGCCAGCCCTGCTACTGCCAGCTCTGCAACTGGACGCCCGGGGCTCCCTCCGCAGTTCTGACCTAAGACATGCCCGCATTCCCCTTGGTCCCAGATGCATCCCAGTACACCCTGCGGGCCATACCCAAGGGAGCAGAACCCAGCTTGGCCGGGGCAGCTGGCTCTCCAGTCATTTCTCACGGCACTGCCGGGCCTCACCGTCCTGGTTGGTGGTCCCTTCTTCCTCTCAGGAAGCCACATGTTGGAAGACCCCCACCTGGGTCCTGGTGGGGTGCTCTCTGGAACGGGGTGGCTCTTCTCTCACTGCCTATTGCCTTAGGCATTAGGACCTGGCAGCCCTTGCTAAGGTCTGGGCCTAACTGCTCTGGCCGCTGTTTGGAGCCTGCAGCCTTCTCCGGGCAGGACGCTGCAGGACACCTCCCAGGGCTGGTCCAGGGCCCTGAGCCCCCTCCTCAGAAAGAAGGGGCAGGGCGACCCTCCATGTGCTCAGCATGCTTCACGGGTAGAAAAAAAGAGCCCCTATTGTCCTGCAACGTTTACAGAGACCTCCATACCACGAGGTCTGATGTCATTTTTTAAGGCAAATATTGACAACATTAACCTCATAATTAGGTCAGAGTTGACAGTTTTCACTCATCACTTCCTGATTTTTTTTTTTTTTAAGTCGACATTACAGGGTTTCCCTGGTGGCGCAGTGGTTGAGAGTCTGCCTGCCGATGCAGGGGACACGGGTTCGTGCCCCGGTCCGGGAAGATCCCACGTGCCGCGGAGCGGCTGGGCCCGTGAGCCATGGCCGCTGAGCCTGCGCGTCCGGAGCCTGTGCTCCGCAACGGGAGAGGCCACAACAATGAGAGGCCCGCGTACCACAGGAAAAAAAAAAAAGTCGACATTACAAAAATAGTTTTGGCAAGCAAATTGTTACCAGACAGAGGATTCTTCTAAGAAGGATTTTAGTTCTAAAAGTTGCTTTTAAAAAATACTTAAAAGAACCAATCAAATATAAAACAAAGTATGTTTCAAAGGATAATGAGCAAGACGAACTCCTTGCCTCCCAGTTACTAATGTTACAAAGATAATATCAAGTCGCATGCCTGACCCTGCCCTTCTCAACCACTGCGCGGCTACCACTCTCTCAATTCTCCTCGGGGCCTCCGGATCATTCTCCAAAAGCCTCCTTCGTCGCAGGCTCCTCTGACTCCGCCCACCCCTCCGGGTTTAGCTGTGGCTGCCTGGCCTCACTTCGTCCTCTTGCTGGGCTGCAGCTCTCCCGTCTCCTCCGAGCTCCAGACTCAGGGCCACTGGCCTGCCTCCCGGCTCCCGCAGATTCACTCTGCCCCCCAAGAGAACTCAGTGCCTCCTGCGAGCTGCTGCTTCTCCTGGCTCCCTACCTCGGCCAGGGGTCCCGGGAGCCCTCCAGGTGCCTGAACCCCGAAGCTGGGAACCACCTCTCTCTTCCAGGCCCCCCACCTGGTTACTGCTGTTTCTCCTCAGTTCTGCTTCTCCCACCCCAGAGTCTCTCCACTCCCTTCCTGCTGCAGCCTCAGCTCAGGGCCTCACTGTCCACCTGAACTGTAGCTGCAGCTGCCCTGCACTGGGTGTGCTGTCCAGCAACTAGCCTTCCCAGAGCTGCCTTGGCAGGCTCCGTGTAAGCCCGCCACTCATGGGGTGCAGCCCAGCTTCCTCAGCTCCGTGTAGAGGGCCCTCCGTGACTGGACGCTCTGTTTGAAATAAACTCCTCTCTGCATCTGGAACACCGCAGACTAGTCTATGCCGCCCAGCCTTTGCTCAAGCCGCTCCGTCTTCCTGGAATGCCTTTCCCACGGTCTCGGCCTGGGAAACGGACCCTCACTGGTCTTGTGAGCCTGAGCTCAAGCACCATTTTCCCTCTGGAGGCTTTTAGCTTCTCTTGTGCCCCACCTTCCCTTTGTCAGACCCCCCCACCCCAGTACCTGTGTCACTTCGGTGGTGACTGACCACCCTCTCCCCACACCCACATTAGACTGTGGGCTCCTCCCGGTGTGGGGACAATTTCTTACTCATTTTCGTCTCTAATCCCTAACCCAGTGTCAGGTCTGCTGGGGAGGCAGCTGGTGTTTGGGGCTGCCCCACCTCCTTCTGATCATAGATTCTGGCCAATAGGAGTGCCCTGTATTGGTCAGAGTGATTGGTTGAGGGGTGCACCTGATGTAAGCCAATCAGAGTCCTTCTTGGGATTTGTCCAAAAGGAGATATGTCCTTGAAGGATACGGATCCCCTGCTGCTGGAAGCTGTTTCCCTTCACACGGAAAAGGCCTGTCTGAGGCAGGAGGAAATGCTGCCTGGTGGAGACCAGTAGGAAGGGGAGGTGGACAGAGCATGCCGGGCACCTCTGGTCCCCAGGCCTCATCCCCGAGGGCCCTCTGAAGTCTTCCTTCAGTTCTGAGAACTAACTCGACAGCCTTCTGACAAGTCCCTTTTGCTGAAGCTAAGAGTTGGGTTTCTGCCCTTTTGTGACCAAAGGGTCCTGACCATTTGGGTTGCTCACCATTTGGTGAATGAAATTACGGGAAAAATCCTAAATCGGTAGATGAACTAGTTCAATGGGTGGGCCAGGGACCTCCAGGCTATTACTCACCTGGCCTGATGTCTAAACTCCAGAGGCCTGTTTCTCTCCCAACCACCCGAGCCTCCGACCTCATCTCCCATCTCTCCAGCCACAGGACAGTATCAGCACTTAACAGTTACAAGTTTCTTTCAGAACACTTCTCTCATTGGAGTCTTACAACCACTGTACCCTGGAATCAGGGCAGGCTTCTCACCCCCATTTTATGGATGAAGAAACTGAAGACCAGACCAGGAAGTAATGGGCCCCCGGATATCTAGGAGGGCTGGGGCCAGGGTCAGGGGCTTGGCTGCCTCTATCCACAGTGCCCTGCTCTTCCAGTCACTTACTCCCACCTCCACTAGGAAAGAAAAAGCCTGTTCTTGTTCCCTGGGAAGCAGGCGTCCCAGGGAACTGTCAGGGAGGGTCTCCCCAGGCTGGGTTTTGGCACCCCACTATGGGAATTTCAGGTCCCGAACATAAGGCTTTCATCCCTGTTATATATATATATATTTTTTTTTTGTGGTACGCGGGCCTCTCACTGTTGTGGCCTCTCCCATTGCGGAGCACAGGCTCTGGACGCGTAGGCTCAGCGGCCATGGCTCACGGGCCCAGCCGCTCCGCGGCACGTGGGATCTTCCCAGACTGGGGCACGAACCCGTGTCCCCTGCATCGGCAGGCGGACTCTCAACCACTGCGCCACCAGGGAAGCCCCCATCCCTGTTATATTAAAATGCATTTCCTCCCTAATGAAATGAAATCTTAACAGTGCATACATGCGTGTGTATATATCCCTGTGTTAACCCTGAACTGCTATTTACTTATTTATTTATTTTATTTTTTGGCCGGGCCATGCCGCTAGCGTAATCTTAGTTCCCCAAGCAGGGATTGAACCTGGGCCACGGCAGCGAAAGCGCTGAGTCCTAACCACTGGACCGCCAGGGTATTCACTGGACTCATCGTTTTAGGTCAAACAAAAGCACAGTAAATTATGAAAATGCATCTCATCATTTTAGGTCAAACAAAAGCATAGTAAATTATGAAATATATACTGATACTAATGT